>NC_080769.1:13754258-14399519 GCF_020826845.1 Diceros bicornis minor
AGACCTGTTTTTTCCTGCTTTTGCCAATAAGTATAACTAGACACCTTGAAATTAATGCAAGACTGGACCAAAGGAGAACTCTGAAATGTGGTTAGAGAAAGGTGAAAAGGTTTGTTACCCCAGGATGGGAGAAACAGCAGCAGGGCATCTTATATCTTCCCACCCAATAGAATTTCCAGACCCCAAACCTACAGCAGAACAAAGCCCAGGTAGGTTGGATCTTCCCCTGGTTCTGACAGCGTCCCTGTGACACACAAAGTGATCACGACACCACCACTGGAAATGGGACTGACTGGGATTCCTGCCAACAACCAGAGGCCAGAGGAATCACCCTGCCTCCTCGCTGCCTGATACCCCCTCTCCTGCCAAGAATGTAGGGCAGTCTTGTGACACTGGCAAGAGGGACCTGCCACATCAAGTGGTCTGGCCCAGGAGCTTCTAGGTCTCCCAGGCCCGAGGCTCTCCTTCCTCATTCAAAGACATGAGGGGGTCTGAGGGCCACTTGGATGGGGGTTCCATGACAACAAGTACCTGGCCAGGGAAGCACTTTTGTCCCAATGGATCTGAGAATCCCCACCCTCTCTCAGACACCCAGTGACAAGCATCATTATTCTAAGAACCAGGAAAACCTCAACTTGAATAAGAAAAGACAATAAATGGATGCCAAGATCAAGATGAATCAGATCTTGGAATCATCTGACAAGGATTTTAAGGCAGCTGTCAGAAAAAAAATATTTCAACAATCCATTACCAATTCTCTTGAAACAAATGAAAAAGTAGAAAATCTCAGCAAATAGGAGTTTATGGGCCTTCAGTCTCAATGTCTGTTATTAAGTTGTATGTATAAAATTTCACAGGTATCAAAACCTGTAATTTTCTAATTTTAGCAGAAGAGCCCTCCCATGTCTCCATTTTTTTAAATTTGAAACCCTGCATATAATTTTAAGGTATAAGAAAAATAAGACAGGTGCTCTCTTTGGTTAGAGAAGGTGAGCAGACTCTCTTCTAACCATCCCTCTTGAGCTCTACCTGGGGCACCAGTGTAGTCCCTTCTGTGGAACACCAAATTCCGTATATAACGAGAAAATGATCTCAACTTGGTTTTACTCACATAGTGCTGAATTAGTAGAAATTTCAAAAAGAAATTTAGAGTGAAGGTAGTCAGCAACAGTGGAATTGGATCTATAATTTAACTTTAAAGTAATGACTGGCTTATTGAAACACTAACTCATGTCTGATAGACATTATCTGTGAATAAATAATCCTAGCTGAACATAAAAAAAGAGAAGAAAAAAATAGTCTCAGCAAAGACATAGAAGTTATAAAACAGAACCAAGTGGACATTATAGAACTGAAAAAATATAATGATAGTAATAGAAAATCCCTGGATGGGCTCAATGGAGATGACAGAAGACAGAATCAATGGACTCAAGGACAGATAGAGTTCACCCAATCTGAACAGACAGAAAGAAGACTGAAGAAAAAATAAGTAGTCTGAAGGACTGTGGGACAATAATAGAAGATCCAACACTCATGCTACTGGAGTCAAAGAAGAGAAAAAGAGTGGAACTGAAAGAGAATTCAAAGAAATAATGACATCCTAAATTTGGCAGAAAACACAAACTCACATATTCAAGAGAATAAGCAAACTCCAGATAGAATAAACCCAAAGAAATCCACACCCAAACACATCATAATTAAATTTTGACAACTCAAGACAGAGAAAACATCTTAAAAGCAGCCAGAGAGAAACAACACATTGCTTTTAGGATATCATCCGTTCAAATGACAGTGGATTTCTCTTCCAAAGCAATGGAGCCTGGAGGAAGTATCACAATATTTTTTCTTTTCTTTCTCTCTCTCTCCATTTTTTTTTTTTTTTGGCACACTTTTTAATTGTCAAAGGAAAAGAACTGTTAGCTGCAATTTCTATATCTGAAAAAAAAATAACCTTGTGAAATTATATGGAATTAAAGACATATTCAGATGAAAGGAAAGTTAAAAGAATTTATTGCTAGAAAATCTGTTTAAGACTGGCTAAAGGACAATTTTCAATCATAAAGAAAATGATAAAAGAAAGAATCTTAGAGCAGCAAAATGGAAGAAAGAACAACAGAAAGAACAGAAATATGGGAATCTACAGTAAACTATTTTCTCATGAGTTCTATAAATTATATTTGATGATTATAACACAAATTATAACTCCATCTGATAATCAAGACAATGATTTTTAAAGTAGGGAAAGCAAAGGGATATAAATAGAAGTGACGTTTCTGCATTTCACTCCAAGTGGTAAAATATTGATACCAGCAGATTATGATAAGCCATCTCTGCATATTGATACCAAGAGCAGCCACTATGAAAACTATGCAAAGAGATACACACAAACATACTATAAATAAATTAAGATGGAATGCTTCAAGTAACACAAAAAAGGAAGAAAACAATTAACAGAGGAATAAGAAACAAGAAAACTAATAGAAACTAAATCATAAAATGAAAGAGATAAGCCCTAACATAGCAATAATTACATTAAATTTAAATAGTCTAAATTCACTAATCAAAAGACAAAGATTGGCAAAGTGGATAAATAAATCAGCACTTAACTATATGTACTTTATAAGAAATTCACTTCAATTTCAACAACGTAGCTAGCTTGAAAGCAGAAAGATGGAACAAGATATACCATGTAACAGTTAATTTTAAAAGCAGAAGTGGCTATATTAATATCAGAAAAAGTAGGCCTTGGGGCAAAGAAAATTACTAAAGAGGGACATTACATAAATGCAAAAAAGATCAACGCACCGGGAAGTCATAGTGACCCAAAACGTGTACGCACCAAACAACAGAGCCTCAAGATACATGAATGAACAATTATAAGATGACTAAGTACAGTGTGGTGATCTAAAGTACAGCATGGTGACTACAGTTAATAATACTGTATTGTATACTTGAACTTTGCTAAAAGATTATATTTTAAGCATTCTCACCACAAAAAGTAAAAGGTAACTATGTGAGGTGATGGATGTGTTAATTAACCTGATTGTGGTAACCATCTCACAAAGTATATGTATATCGAATCATCACATTGTACAGTTTAAATATATACAATTTTATTTGTCAATTATATCTCAATAAAGCTGGAAAAATAGATTAAAAACTACAACTGGGGCCGGCCCGGTGGCGCAAGCGGTTAAGTGTGCGCGCTCCGCTGCGGCGGCCCGGGGTTCGCTGGTTCGGATCCCGGGCACGCACCGACGCACTGCTTGGCAAGCCATGCTGTGGCGGCGTCCCATATAAAGTGGAGGAAGATGGGCACAGATGTTAGCCCAGGGCCGTCTTCCTCAGCAAAAAAAGAGGAGGATTGGCGGATGTTAGCACAGGGCTGATCTCCTCACAAAAAAAAAAAAAAAAAAAAAAAAAAAAAAAACTACAATTGATAGAGCTGAAAGGAGAAATGGGAAAGTCCACAATCATAGTTGGACACTTCAGTATTCCCCTCTTAGCAACTAATAGAAGTAAAAGAAACACAGCTAGAGCGTAAAAGATCTGAACAACATAACCTCTCTATCATATTTACCATCTCATTGTATCTCTGGCTACCTCTTATGTAATTTCTTCAGAGCCATCTTCCATTTTACTGATCTTTCCTCATTCATTTTAACTAATCATTGAATTTAATTATAGTGATTATATTTTTATGTCTAAAAGTTTTGTATTTTTAATTATGTCTGGTTATTTTTTATAGCATTTTCTCCTTGGTCTCAGTGCTATTTTCATTTTTGTGACTCTCTTTCACAGTGGGTTTTTTTCAGCGTTTTTGGTAATTTTTAATTGTGAGCTCACATGTGGTTCAACATAATATGTTGCATACTAAATGGACTGAAAAAATGTTCTCCCTCAGTGAAGATTTGCATTTGCTCCTCTTAGGAGCCAGAGAGCAGGACTGGTTTAGAGACAGTCTTGGAGGTTGAAATCTTAATGTAGGATCCCATGTTTATCCTTTAGAGCTGACTGTGGTATCACCGTTTGGACCAAGGGCAGCTCCAGCTTCATACATGTGCGTAGCTGCTGGTCAGTGACGCTTCAGGAGCACCTTCACGTGCACAGTCCTTCTTAGTACTGATGTGCAGTTCCCAGAGGCTAAGTACCCCCTGACTATGAGAGCGTGCTTGGAAATAAATGGCGGCCATTCTTCCTTGGAAAAGCCAGGAGACGGGAAGCCCTGGAGTGAGCTGTGTCCTACCTTCTGCAGTTCTGGAGGGCACATGGTGATGGCTTCAGGGTCTTGAGGGGCAAATAGGGTGTCTGTTCTATGTGGAGTCAATCATAAATTCGCACATGACAGCTATTTTCTTATCTCTTTTGTTAGTGAGAAACAGTAAATAATTGGCCTTTGTTAAAACATAACACACTTGTTGGAAATAAAAAAACATTTTTAGAATCCCTGACAAGTCTCTGAGGAGCATTACAAAGAGCACACGAGGCACGCTGTTTCAAGTCTTCGTGCTAACGATGCTTGCACGCCTCGGTTCTAAGTCATGACACATGTCGTCTGTGTCCACTTGTAGTTGGAAAACCTACTGTAAGCTAAAAAGCCTGTTAAAAGATGTAGAAAGCCAGATGGTTTTTATTTATATAACTTAATATGAAAACAAAGAATAGATTTTTTTTTGTCATTTGGATATTTGCTTGTGCCTCTTTCCAACTTTTCCTAACGATAATTTTATGATTCATGAATCAGTGTTAATGAAGGGTTTTGTGTCCCGGTCTTGTGAAAACAACAAGACCTTGCATACCTAACAAAGAGGAATCCAGCTCATCGCTTTCCTTTTCATATAAGTATAAACATTCTTAGTGCTTCCTATCCCCCTCCTCTCTGAAGGGACCGGTGTGGGTATTGATTATCAGTTTGTGCTACATTCCCACTATGCCAGAGGAACTCTGAAGTCTCTGTTGCTGGCATATGCAGCATAGTATCAGTCCCAACTTGAGTGTCATCTGGGATTCAGACAAAACTGAGCACATCTGGAAAAGTGAAGGGGTGAGCCTGCTAAAATCCCTTTTGAAAGACAGTTTAGTAGCTCCAGGGTGAACCAAAATGAAGAAAAATCAAAGAACCAAAGGAAGTAAATCCAGAAGTGATCACCGAGTCCCAGTGAGCAGGTGTAGGTAGTCAGGGGGTGAAGGGTCACCAGGGGAGAACGCTTTTGTCATCCACACGTTTCCCTTTGTCCAGCCTGTTGGACTCACGCATGCTTCCATGGAGCAGAAGTGCTACACGATGGAAGACTGAGACAACCGTGTTCTTGCAAATGTGAGAGCCGTGCATTGAATATACCCCTTAAATCTAGCTCCCTTGGCCTTCCACCCAGAAATTCAGTCACTACAACAGTTGTCATCACAAAGCAGAATGGGGCACTTGCATCCTCTTTAGCAAGACAGTATGCTGTGCAGAGAAGTCTTCAGACGCCCTCCCCTAGTGTAAAGGAAGACACTTCTGCCTTTAGTCAAGGCTTAGTGTGTGGTGAGAGCAGTGTGATCTGGCGGATTAGATCAGAGATCAGCTGACTTTCTCTGTAAAGGGCCAGGAATTAGATTTTAGGCTTTGTAAGCCATGTGGTTTTGTTCGCGACTACTCAATTCTGCTGTTGTCGCTGGAAAGCAGCCATAGACCACACGTACGAAAAATGGTGTGGCTGTGTGCCAGGGAAACTTGTTTACAAAGACATTGGGCAGGTGTGGGCTGCAATTCCCACAGCTGCAGGGTGCCAACCCCCAGCTTAGGAGGACCGATTCTGGAGCCACCCTGCTCGGGTTCATCAAATGCCGGTTCATCAGCACTGCCACTAGTGTGTGACTTTGGGCACATTCTCCATCTGTAAAGTGCGCTCAATACCGTCCCTATGTCAGTGTCCTCATGGGGTTTGGATAAGGGGAAGCACAGAGTGGGGGTGAACAGCATGGTGTCTGCAGCCTGACAGTAGGGCTCCGGGCTTGTCACTCACTAGGTCTGAGATCGTAAGGATGTCAGATCGCTTCTCTGTATCTCAGTTTCCTCGACTGTATAGTTGAGATGATGAAGAGAGCAGCAGTAATTATCTCAAATTTGTTGTGGGTAAAAAATTAATTGAAGGATTTAATATGTGCCTGGTGTAGAATACTGTTATTATTGTCATGGGGAATGGAAGGTAGGAGAAGAAAGAGAGAGAGAAGGTGGCAGTAAAAGTCAAGTGTGTTCCAATTTTCTGGCTTGGAGAGGACGTATGTGAGCATTAGTTCTGGGGAATACTAAGAACTGGGCTGGTGGGCCAGCCCCTGTGGCCTAGTGGTTAAGTTCACCATGCTCCACTTTGGTGGCCCGGGTTCAGTTTCCGGGCACAGACCTACACCACTCGTCTGTCAGTGGCCATGCTGTGGCAGTGACTCACATACAAAAGAGGAAGATTGGCAGTGGATGTTAGCTCAGAGTGAATCTTCTTCAGCAAAAAAGAAAAAAAAACTGCACTGGGGAGAGGTGAGTGGTGTGTAATCTGTCTGGTACTTTGAGAGCCATCCCAGCCTGGGGAAAGGCCAGTGTGTCCTGCTCAGACAGGAGGACACTCAGCTCAACACTCATGAGTCTCCCTGGTTCCATGTGACAGTAATACTACAGTCAAGAGAAACAACTTTTACTGTCAACAGGACCTGACCCCACAGTGAGACAAGCTGACCATGTGGCATAGTTTGGGGGTTTCTTGCTGGGCCAAGGTGCCAGATGGAGACTTAGGCAGAAAGTTGGAGGGATATACAGTCAGTAAGAGCCAAAGGTGGATGGAGTCAGCAAAAGACCATTACATACTCAGCACTGCCTGAGCCAAGGGAAGGCACCTATTGCTCTCATACCAAACACCAGCGGAGCACTAGGCAGCTGAGAGGAAGAGGGCTATCACTTCAGAGGTCAGCAGAGGCAGGGGAGGCACCTGGGGATGCTTCCACATGCCTCCATCACAGGTGGTATGGCTGTGGCCAACCCCGTCCACCTAGGAGCATCCACGGGAGCCGCTCGTGCTGGCGGGAGGAAGGAGGGACACCTGAATGTCCCAAGTGGTTCTCCTGGAGAGACCATTGGGATCCTCTTCAGGAGACTATTTAAACAGTTGGATCACATTTTAAGCTGGATAGAAGGTAGAGACTTTTAAATATTTATTTTCTAAACCTAAGAGAAGGCTTATGATGGAGATGGAATTAGTCTTCAGTCTAATATTCTCCGCTGTTCTGAACTGAATAAAATGTGTGATTCTACCTCAGCACTTTCACCAACATGTCTAGAAGTTTAGGGTTCAAGTGGCACAGCTTTTGGACTCTCCTGAGAATGATCATCACAGAAGCGGGGAGGAAGTTTTCCATTCCAACTTAGCAACAAAGCCGCCATCAGCTCTGAACCTTGAGGGCTTCTGAGCTCCAGCCATACAGAGGGAAACCTGTAGTGTAGACACAACTTCAGTTCTGGACCTCAAGGGCTTCTGAGCTCCAGCCATGCAGGGGGGAAGCCTGTAGTGTAGACACAACTTCAGTTCTGGACCTCAAGGGCTTCTGAGCTCCAGCCATGCAGGGGGGAAGCCTGTAGTGTAGACACAACCTTGCTCAGAAACGTGGTCAGAAATTATGATGGCATTGTCTGACTTCACGATGGTTGGTCCAATTTGTTTCTAAAGTTATATAAGACAGGCACTTTTGCAAGATTCCTTAAACACCAGTAAAATTTGTGTTCTTATTGTTAACATGACCCTGTCTCTATTCACAGTTTAGCAAGGTATCATGTGTTGTTATGATGTCATGATTTTATAATTATATACGTGTGTGTGTGAGTGTGTGTATGTGTGTGAAAGTGTGTGTGTGTGCACGCACGCAAGTGTTTGGTATAGAATCCTTGTTTCAAACAAAAATGTAGGTGGAAGCCCAAGATATAAAACAGACCCAACACCTGGTTGACACTGGTGGATAACAGAGCTCCCCACTCTCCTCTTGTTGTCCCACTCCACCCCTCTTCAGCAGTTCCTGGAGGGACCTTGTGTAGTAGAGATGGTTCCTTGACCACGGATGGAAACCATGACTCTAGATGTTCTCCAGGGCTCGGCAGAGTTTCCATAGAAACATCAAGGCATTCATGTTGCCACCCAAGTGGGATCTCCTCAGAGCCTCAATCCCAAACGTAGAGTGGATTGTCTCATCAAATGGGTTTAAACTGCTATTTCCATAATCACAAATACAGGAGAAATCTGCAGAGGGCACTCAAAAAGAGACAGTGATCAGGTCAAAAAGACGGAAAACTGAAATAATACAGAGCCACCATCTTGAAGAGCCAACTGTAGACAAGGAAAGACTTCCACCCAGCTAAACTGATTAAAAAGCTAGTATATAAACACAGTTCTTGGAATGAACTTTCTGTGATTTCTAGTAAGAGAATCCAGGCTAAAATCATCCAAAGCCTAAGTACCAGATAAGAGCTGTTACAGTGACTGAAGAACTCAAGTTTATCAGACACATTTATATATCATTTAAACACACGAGGCATAGATGGATACTAAATATGTTTAGTGTATCAGATGTAGTTATCCTTACATTGTCTAGAATCAGTCAAATCCTGAGCTACAGAAACCATCTACAAATTTTTCTTGTGAAACCTAGACTGAATGGATTACAACCGATTATTACAAACATGTTTTTAATGGGAAAATGTTTAAATGGCAAAAATACCAAAGTAAGTAGTACTTCTTCTACAGTTTATTTTAACAAGGTCAATCTGTCTCACGGAATGCATTGCAGACCACCAAGATGAGTGACGGGGAAGAATAGTTAACACACTTATGAACAGTAGGCTGTCTCTTGATGGTGTGAATTTTTGTTTTCAAGAGAAATTTGCCATGGCTTTCCCTATACTGCAGGAGAGCACTAGCCTTGTTTTCCTTCTTCATAGACCTGCATGCCCAGCACCTACTGGAGTGGATGAAGCAGCTACACTGCACATGTTTGCTGATCAAATGACCCGTGAGGGGATCCACCTCATAAAAAGTATGATGACCTAGACTCTGCCCTTTGAAATTTGTAAAATTCAACTTTTAGTGGAGACTCTTGGGCCTCTCCTGGAAGAAACTGGTGAAAGCCTGAATCCACGAAGATTTTGGTTAAAGTCAAAAGACCAAATGAGCCCTGTGCTTTGGTGTCAATGACAGGAAATGCTCCTCTGGGATGAAGGGCAGAGAGAAACGAGGCAATAAGAGAAACACATTGAAAGAACTGCAGTTGTGGTTCTGCTCTTCAGTGGACCTTTGCTTCACCAGCACTTAGTACTTAGTCCTCACAATCATACACAAAACCAACGCCGTCCCACGTGCAGGCGTGGCACAGAAGGGGGCCTTCCCTCTAGGTGAGGAAGAGCGGACAGGCCGGGAACCTTTCTCCTTGGCTTGGGTCCACAGAACATGGAGCCAAGCAAGCAGTCAGCTCCCTGCTGACTGCTGAGTCTCCACCTCTTTCATTGTAACTCTGTCAATTTTATGGGAATTTAGAGTGAATAGAAAATTACAAGCAGAAAAAGATGTTAGAATATCTTTGCAGGATTTGTTGATTTTTGCCCTGAACTTTATCAAAGGCAGGGTTAATGCCAGACCGTGTAAACTCTCCTGGAGGACCATCCGAACTCTACAAACTGCAGAGAGAAGTGTTGAATACGCAGTTCCTTCAGGTCATCCTGACATTTATGTCAAGAGAAAAATAGTCTGATTCTCTGTAGGGAACACATGTTGAACTCAACTTGCCAAAGCACCCTAGAGTAAAATGTGATGTGGGTCTCTTGGCCCCATGACTTCTGGGCACAAATTTGTGACAATCTCCCCAAATTTCCCATTGACCTTATCTGATGGCGTTGAGGAGATGTATCCATCCCAGTGTGATGGTTTATTAACAGAGAAGAGATTTCCAGTTTCTCTACCAAGGAAACCTACCACATCACGTGGTCCACACAGTGCAACATAGCAGCTGTGGGAGTATACCCTCAGGTCCTTCACTGGGTCAGCACAAATCCCAGCAACCAACTATGGACTTTCTCTTTTTCCCCAGCAAGCCAGATATTATCAAGTCATAGGATGACCAGATATGTTAAAATTTTCATGCAGTTACATCAGAATTTCATAATCAAATGGATTATGAAATAATCCATCTCAAACACAAAAGTGTGCTTTGTTTCTTTGTTTTTTTTTAATTCAGAAATTTGAAATTCTATTCCATGTAGCGGTTGTAAAGGATCTCAGTTATTGGCTTTCTTTTAGGAAAGATTTATCTCATGGTAGAAAGAATACTAGCTCATGAATCAGATGGACCTGATTAACTGTATATTGGGAAACTTAGTTTAACACATGTGAGAGTATAGAAAATATATCTATTGGTCTCTGCCCCCTGGTTCTTGGCACAGAGCTCATGAAACCCTTGTAATTTCCTAAGTGATAAGAGCACTAGGAACATCTTTTGTTCTATTGAGGTGACTCTGGGTGGGCTCCTGGATGGAGGCTGGTCACTGGAAAGACCAAGCCATGATTAGGAGCTTGGAATGTTCAGCCCTACCCCACCCCCAGCCTCCAAGAGGGGAGAAGGCCTAGAAATGAAGTTAATAATTGATCACGCCTACGTGAAGAAGCCTCCTTAAAATCCCAATAGTATGAGGTTTGGAGAGCTTCCAGGTGGGTGAACACATCCAGGTACCGGGAAGGTGACACACCCAATTCCACAGTGACAGAAGCTGCTGCACTCAGGACCTCATCTCACATCTCTCTTTATCTGACTGTTTAACTATATCCTTATCCTATCCTTTAATAAACTGATGAGTTGAAGTGTTTCCCTGAGTTCTGTGAGCCACTCTAGCAAATTAATCTAACCCAAGATGGGGGTCCAAGTTGGCCAGAAATTGTGGGTGACCTGGGGACCTACTACCTGCAATTGGCATCTGAAGGAGGGGCGAGTGTCACGGGACTGAGCCCCTGAGCTGTGAGATCTGACGCTTTCTCCAGGTTGACAGCGTCAGGATTGAGTTGAATTGTAGGACACCTGGCTCGTGTGGCAAAGAATTGTTTCCTATGGGGATAAAGCTCACACATTTGGTGACCGGAAGTTATCAGAAGTGAAGAGTTCTGTGTGGATGTAAAGGAGACTCACAGGAGGAAAGAACTGAAGTTTTTCCCTGACACAGGTGGAAAGATTAAGGTTTTTCAACTCAATACTCAACCTCAATTCTTCCCTGTATGAAAAGGAAATAACAAAGCTTAATTTATATAGAAACTTTTTATCTTCTAAACAGATATTCCATTTAACTAGAATACAGAATACAGAAAAATCTTAAATCAGAACTTCTCAGAATTGTGTCAGAATTACCTGGGGTGCTTGAAAAAATGCAGATTCCTGAGTTTCATTACCAATTTTAGTTTTAAAATAGAAAACAAAGTAAAGAAATTTAAATAAATAAATTTATAAAGAAATGTTCACCCTCATCAGCATTCAATTAAAAGTCTCAATGAGGTTGGAAGACCATTTTACCTTAAATAAGTCACTGCATTATGTAACCAACATTGTTGAGACCTGGTGCAAGTCTGTGTGGGTTCTTTCCTTGATGTTAACAAATTAGACTAAGGCCAAGGCTGTATTTGAGAAATTCTCTTGATTGCCTCCAGCACTGAACTTGAGACACCTAAGCCCTGAGCTCAGACCGCTGGTCATCATGCTAGGAAAGGAATGAAGAACACAGAGGCTGAAGGGAGTTGGCTCCCCACTGTCCTCATGGGCATTGGACGGACACTGTACTCTGCTGCCCTGCACACAGTAGGCAAGTAATAATCAGCGACTTAGATCCAGGGTGGTTTAGAGCCAAAGCCGCCCAGTCCTTCCTACTGCTCGTTCACTGCTTTCCCTGGGAGGAAGATGCGAGAAACAGAAATGGAGCCAGGACTTCAGCTGTGCTTCTGTGCCATAGTTCTCAGGATTCTGGAAATGAGATCTCCAGATAGAAATCCTGTTTTTTCCAAACTTCTGACCCCCCCAAATCACTAAGCTTCTTATTTCTGTTACAGGAAAATCCTGACTGAAATCTTTGCACATCCTTTAAGATTTTTGGAGCACTATGACATTGTTAACATTAGTTACATCAAATAGAAGGATTTTTAAAGTAATGTATCGAATGCATAGATAAAGACTATTTAAGCATGTTAAGGTATACACCATAAATACTCTGAGAAAAACTGAAAAATATAGAGTCAGAAAAATAAAAGTAGATAATTTGAAAAGTACGAGCTTCAAATGAAGAAATCAGTGCCTGCAGACTCCTGTGCGAACTTCAACATACGTGCTGGGCGAGGCACCAAATTAACGTAGTCATGGAGCGCCAATCGAGAACACTGAACTACTTACATGAAAGAAAAAAACCTAAGAAAACAATCTGGCATTGGCCCTGCTTCTCTTCTTATCTGTTCATTACATATTTTACTTTGGTTTTGAAATATTTTCCTTTGCTTTTGGGTTTCTACCAGGATCTACCCCATTACAGGATCTCCCACTCCTGACTTAATCTTGGTTCATCTATATTGTTTCTTTCCTTCTTTATTCCATAAATTTTGCATGCAATAAATATTCATCTAACACTTACTGTGCCTGCTTATTGCTTTAGATATTAAAAACAAAAATGAATTAGACATAAACCCTCGAGAAACTTCCAGCCTAGTAAAAGGTGACAGATAAAGTGCTATATGCTGAGAGAGCAAAAGAGAGCAGCAATTTACTCCAAAAGTGCAGGAAAAGGCGTCACTACTGAGATGGGTCTTGATGGCAGCTGAAGAGATGGCGGTCGATGCAGAATGAGCAGCATGAACAAATCGGGGCAGACGGGTAATAAAAAGCATGCTGTGGAAGGTGTGGGGGATGGGTTTGGCACCTGAAGGAGCACTTGGGGGCCATCCTGATGGGATAAACATCACCCCGTGTTCAGTGAGTCAGCATTGATGGCTCCAAGCAAGCAGATAACAGATTTTATTTGTATTTCAAGAAAGTCAGTTAAACATGCAGGGGGTATAGCCCTGTGATGGTTAATTTTATGTGTCAACTTGGCACATGTTTGGTCAAACACCAGTCTGGATGTCACTGTGAAGGTATTTTTATTTTTATTTATTTTTTTATTTTTTATTTTTTTAAAGAGAAACTATTTATTTATTTTTGTGTGTGTGTGAGGGAGATCAGCCCTGAGCTAACATCCATGCTAATCCTCCTCTTTTTTTGCTGAGGAAGACTGGCTCTGAGCTAACATCTATTGCCAATCCTCCTCCTTTTTTTTTTACCCCCAAAGCCCCAGTAGATAGTTGTATGTCATAGCTGCACATCTTTCTAGTTGCTGCGTGTGGGACACGGCCTCAGCATGGCCGGAGAAGCGGTGTGGCGGTGCACGCCCGGGATCCGAACCCGGGTCGCCAGCAATGGAGCGCTCGCACTTAACCGCTAAGCCACAGGGCCGGCCCACTGTGAAGGTATTTTTAGATGAGATTAACATTTAAATCATTGAACTATGAGTAAGCAGACGACCCTCCATAATGTGGTGGGCTATATCCAGTGAGTTGAAGGACTTAAGAGAAAAAGACTGAGGTTTCCTAAAGAGAAAGGAACTCTGCTTCCAGACGGCCTTCAGACTCGAGCTGCAAAGTCAACTCTGGCCAGAATTCCCAGCCTGCCTGCAGATTTCAGACTTGCCAGCATCCACAATCATCACAGTCATTGAGCCAATTCCTTAAAATCAATCTCAATCTCTCTCTCTATTGATAGATAGATAGATAGATGATAGATAGATAGAGATAAATGATAGATTAATAGATAGATGATAGATGGATAGGTAGATAGATAAATAAAGATAAAGAAATATATCTCCTATAAATATCCTATTGATTCTATTTCTCTTGCTAATACAAGTGACCACTGGTAACTACATCAAAACCTCCTGTCCAGTCTTCGTGACCTCTCTGCATGCTCAGAGCTTGGGTGATCTCTCAGGACCAATATTTGGTAGAGAACAATGGGTGGTTAGATGGATACTTCTATCCTGTGATCTAGATGCACTTGGGGTCTCCAGTGCCCTCCTTTTAGGGTCCTCTCTTTCCCTGGCACTCTCCTCCTGATCAAGGACTTAGCCTCAGGTGCCACTGCTTGGGGAGCCAGTGACCTGTCTCCACTTCCCTTTCTGGAAGGTTTCTTCTCTTTTCTCCTCTCGTGAAGCATCTGTCGTCCTTTCCCTCCGCCTCTAAACCATCCAGCACAAGCTCCGCACTACGCCTATTCACAGGCTTAAGCAGCAAATATTTTCTGTCCTGAAACACAACAAAACAAAAACACCAAAAAACTCGAAGGCAATAAATTACAAATGGTTTGATTCACATATGAAACTAGAAAAGAAAAAAACTACAAAGAAAAAAATGCAAATTTATAAGTTGCTAAATTCTCTGCCATACCAATTTGCCTGGATTCTAGATGGAAACACATTCACCCTTTCACCTTTTGGAATCTGAATTTATGGAACCCCTGCGTTTCAAGAAAGTAAAGAAAGGCCCTGCTGGCAGCCCGCCCTTGATATTCCTAACTGAAAATAGGCAGTGTCCACAGGACGGGTGCAAGGCTAAGACTTCGCACGAAATGCTCGGAAGTTCCTAAGTTCCTAAACAAATATTAATTGTACTTATAACTAAATTAATTTTTAAATTTCTGATATTAAAGAATGACACAGATCTGAGCTACTCCTACTAATAGATATCCAGTGAGCATTAAATTATTTTTTTAACAGGTGGCTTGTAATGCTACAGACCAAACTGCTTCATGTTGCTCGACATGTTAAAACATTCAACATTACAGCAGCTCCCTGTCTTCGAATTTGAGCCCTGGGTGGGCACGAGCCCCTCAGTTCAGGCTGGGAGGCCCCTGAGCTGTAGAAGTTTGGAGCCCACAGCTCTTGTTTGAACTCACCTTAACTAATTATTCTTTTCTGTCCCTGAGTTAAGGTATGATTCCACTTTATGATATGTCCAGAATAGGCAAATCCACAGAGACAGAAAGTAGAAGGGGTTCCCTCAGGGGGAGAGGTGGGATGGGGAAGTGAGGAGTGACTGACAATTGGAACGGGGCTTCTTTTTTGGGTGATGAAATGTTCTAAAATTGATTACGGTGATGGTCGCACAACTCTGTGAATATACTAAAAGCTAACTGTAGCTTTAAATGGGTAAATTTTATGGTATGTGAATTATATCTCAATAAAACTGTTATTAAAAAACAGAAATGCAATGATTTTGCTTGATACCATTGTTTACTCTTATTATAGATTTTAGAAAATATTTTGGAAGATGTTCTAGTCTTAATGAGAATTAAGGTCTCTAGACTCTGTAAAGTAAATTAGATAACCAAGCAGAGAGATCCAAAAAGTGACAGAAATGTAAAACTTCTTCTCTTAAATATACATTGTCTCATTTAAATAGTGAAAAAAAATGCCTTACAAGACATTTGTCCAAAACATCCATGAGCATATTTGGTCCACGCCAAATGGTTTTGGACATGCACCAAATGTCCTATGGACCAAATCTCTGATGGATGTTTTGGACAGGACCAAATATCAAGGACCTTTTGGCTTGGACCAAATGTCTTCTGGATGTTTTGGACAGGACCAAATGTCTGCTAATTGGGAAAATGCTGTACCTTTTACTGATTGTACATTACTCATTGGGGAAAGATAATATTACTTATTGAGGACGAAATGCGTATATATTTATATATTCATATATATATATAAAATTAAGGTATATTTGTATAGATACATTTTAAATTGTTTAAATAAATTAGGAAGTCATACTTTTTGCCTGCTGCATGTGCAGAATTGTAAATCTGCTTCAGTATATTAGTTGTTATAATTAAATACAATTTTCTCATATCATTATCACAAAATGTTTTTTTCTTAATGTACTCAACAATGAAAGTTCCCAAAGTTAAATAAATGTCTCCTTAAGAATGAGGCATCATTTTTTTTTATTGGTTTATAACATTGTAAAAATTTCAGGTGTACATCATTGTACTTCTATTTCTGCATAGATTACATCATGTTCACCACCAAAATACTAATTACATCCCATCACCACACACATGTACCGAATTATCCCTTTCACCCTCCTCCCTCCCCCCTTCCCCTCTGGTAACCACCAATCCAATCTCTGTCCATTTTAATAATGCAAAATCTCTACTACTAATTAGCTATAGAAAACAGGAGAACACAGAGTTCATTAAAGGTGCCTATGATTTTGGAATGAAACCATATGTCTGTACAAAGAAAATACTACATAACTCTGGTTGGAACCTTCTCTTCATTTTTAAAATAGTCTGAGAAAATGATCCTTGGCTCTTTAAAAATTGAAAGCAAGGCCCTGGCATAGCTTGGTTATGAAACGATAGAAGAGGAAAAGAAGTTAGAAAAAATATGCATTAATCGATATACAATGGCTTTTCACCAGCTGCTGGCTTCCAAGGCTGGGGATTTGGCAGAAGCAAGCACAGTGGATCAGAAATCTCTTGACTGGAAAAGGCCATCTCCAGGAATCTGCCTGCCCAGGGTGGCCACGATCTTCCTCTGATCTGATGAAATCTGAACCATAGGACGTGAAGAAATTCCTCAACTCTGAAAAATAATGTCAAAGATGGTTTATATCAGTAAAAAGAATATTCAAGCAGTTACTTAGAAAAAATGGAAAGGCAAAAAGACATCTGTCTGTCTATTCAGAACCATGTGTGAGGGCCTGCTGGGACGGTGGGCTGGCTGTAGGGGAACAGCAGACATTCTCTCACAGATTTGATGTTTCCGCTCTGACGCTGGGCACATCCTGAAACAAACAGATCGCCAATAAAAAGTTCTTATAACTGTGTGCTCTTGTAACACTTATAACTGTGTGCTCCATTAAGAGGATTAAAATAGGATGATGAGGTCTTCAATGACTACCGAGCTACTCCCTTTGGGGTGAGCAGAGAAGGCCTTACTGAGGGGCGCCATGAACCTGATATCTACATGGCCAGAAGGCGCCAGTCCACTTAAGATGAGAAGGGAGGGAGGCCAGGCAGAGTGGAGCCCACGGTGAGATGGCCAGTGCTGGAGGATCTCAGGGTGCTTGAGAATCAGCAAGGAGGCCAGCGAGGCTTGGAGGTCAGTGATGAACGAGAAAGTGGTGAAGGAGACGTGCACTCCAATCTGCTGGCAGCAACAGGGGAACCACAGCTGGTTGTAGAGCAGGCGAAGGGCAAGTGGCCAAGGAGGACAGTCTCCCAAAGGGTCTCCAAGCTGGAACAGGAAGCAGGAGAGATGGGAACTCCTGTGCGTGGCCAACCAGGAGAGGATGGCCGTGTCACCGGACACCTGTGCGTGGCCGACCAGGAGAGGATGGCCGTGTCACCGGACACCTGTGCGTGGCTGACCAGGAGAGGATGGCCGTGTCACTGGCAGTAGGAGGCCCTGCCCCGGGCCGTGCGGCAGGCACAGGGCCCCTTGCCCAGCACGTGGCCCTCCAGACCCACTCTGCCCCCGGCACTGTGTCTCACCCCAGCTGAGACTCTTTCTGGCATGGTTTGACCTCCAGGCACTTGCAGCAGAATTTGACGGCAGACGTGGGCCGGGAGAGCCCACATGAGTCACCCCAACGTGCTCAGAGAGTGTGGTGTGCAGGGGGAATTGCACCTCCCTATTACCAACATCAGCTTCTGTTGAAGCAGGAATCCCAGATTATGCAGCAAGAGCCCTGAAGGTGCTCCATCAGGACACCAGCCCCCCCATCCCATGATCATGCCATTCCTGGTCCAATGACACCAAGTCTTTGCAGAGTCCCTGGGTTTCAAAACACTCGGTGTTGTATCTCAGGCAGCTGAAGTACAGTTCAGTGCAGTGTGGGGGCAACGTGCACATGGTTGTTCCCATCCCTGTGGGAATTCTGGAGGACGGGGCTTCTCTGGGCTGTGTGTGGGGATCCTGCAGGGTGACTGGGGCTGGAAGAGGTGGAGAGCAGGGCACAGCAGCTGGGCTGTCATCCTGGCTTTGCCACATCCAACCAACGCGATTTGAGGCAAGATCTACAGCCCTCCGAAGTAGGGATAAGAAAAGTGCACGCCTCATATAGACTCACTAGAAAGCGAAAAAATAATATAAGTAAAACACCACACCCAGTGACTGGTGCATAACATCAGTGAAAGACAGCTGTTCTTATCGTAGCTGTGCCAACACTAATCAGAGATGTGGATCCCATGTCAGTAGTGGTAGCAGAGGGCGGTGGCGGCTGTGTTCTCTTCTCAGATATTTCACAGGACGTGTTTAAAGCAGAATGACTTGTTTCGTGCCATGTGCATTTCCTCCCAATCAACTGAAGGTACTGCTTAGGAGGAAACAGGTGGTCAATAAATTAGATTATTCTCGCCCCTGCCCCTTGCACCCCTGAAGAGTCTCCCCACAGTCCTGCTTTGCTGTTAAGGGGTTGGATGAGAGCAGGATCCACTGATTTGTGTCTGAGTCCTTCTACCTTCCCCACACACCACCCCGGATCTAAATCCAAACTGGTGCTTTGGAGACCTCAGCACTGGAAGGGACTTTGAAGTAGAATAAAACCTTAGGTCATGTGTAAACCATGTGTATAATACATAATATGTCTAATGTAATGACCAAAGGCTACATGAAATCCCTTCTCAGCATATTGCCCAAAACCTTACAGGCAGGTTTGTGGGAAGAAACATAATAAGGGATTTTTTTCCCCTTCTGAACATCAGAAAACATAATCACAAAGGCCACTTAAAGTTATGTAGGCAGGATGCTAGTTCTTCTAAGAAGTCAGCCTCCAAGTGAACTCTTTGTCACCGATGTTCCTCCCTCAGAGCACGCTTCCTCCAAGAACACCCTGGCCCATCTGATCTGCTGGCCACCTAAACTCCAGCACATTAATGCTTGCTACCTCTTCACTGCTTGCTGGGAAAAGTGGATAAGTGAGTCTTAGGATGTAGATGTTTGCCCCAGAAATACAGTGCATATGTTGTTAATTGGCCGCAGCTCGAATAAACACATCCACAATCGTCAGGGCCCTCCCATTCCAAATTAAAATCTTCCTGAATTTCCTCTTAAGCAAGAAAACATCTGTGTGTATAAGTGCACATGTGTGCTTCTTATAATTTATTCCTTTCTCCTCTATAAATATTTATGCATTTTTCTATTAAATTTTATTCGAAGAAAGTCTTATTTTTCTAATGGAAATTTGATGCACACCTGCATTTGGGGGTCAGTATTGAATGGCAAACTTTAGAAAGGCTCAAGCAGGAAACCCCAGTGGAAGGTGTCCCTTAAAGGGTCTTCTTTTCAAGGCAGAAGGCACAGGTGACCCATGAGATGGCTCTGTGACCATGTGTTAGTCCAGGAGACGTGATGGAAAGTGAGATCACCAAGCAGAGAGTTGAATGGTGGCTGCCAGGAGCTGGGGGAGGAGGGAATGGGAAGCTGTAATCCTGGGTATAAAGTTTCTGTTATGCAAAGTAAATAAGTTCTAGGGATTTTCTGTCCACCACAGTGCCTGTAGTTAACAACACCGTATTGTGCATTTTAATATATGTTAAGAGAATATGCTTTATATGTTGTGTTCTCACCACGAAAACAAACAAACAAAAACACACCACAAGAGAACACAAGGAAATTTATGGAGGTGATAGATATGTTTAGTACCTTAATGGTGGTGATAGTACTGTGGGTGTATGCATATGTCCAAACTCATCAAAATGTATACATTAAATATCTGCAATTTTTGTATATCAATTATGCCTCAATGAAGCTTAAGAAAAGATCTGGCTTTAAACACACAGCAGAAGCTCAATAAAGACTAATTCTCTCTTTCCTCTTTCTTTTCCTGGGGCCATACCCCAAGAAGGATCTTTATTAAAACCATTGATTTTTAAGGTAGTGGGTTTTTCCAGTGGAAACTGGAACACTACATTTTTCCAAACCAGTGATGACATATTTCAGGAAGCAGTGGAAAGGCAAATTCCAATACAGTCCAGTTTAGGCCAAGAGAAAATTCTAGACTAGGATATTATAGTCTCCAGCACTGTCAATTTACAACTCCATGAGCCAGGAACAGGAATGTTGTGTTGTTTGTGGTAAAGCTAGGGGGCTCTGTTTTCATTAGCTTCCTTCTGGTTTTCTTCGTTACATTCACTAAGGCTACAGCATATACATTACAGACAAGTCTTATTTGCGAGTCCATTTATGTGGATGAGTGAGAAGATGAAATTGTGATACACAGTTTATTAATCAGAATTTCAGACTGATGGTTGGAATTTCAGAAAATCCTTTGAAGAAAAGAATAGAATGCATCCAGCTGTGATGAGGAACATGTTCTGGGCTTAAAACTAATGTTAGAGTTGTGATGGGACAATGAGGGATTGTGGTGTTGAGTAGTGGGAACTTTTACTTACGCAAATTTTCTTTCTTCCTTTGCCAATACCAGAATTCACTGCTTTAGCCTTTTGAAGATCACTCAGTGGGACCACTTTCACCTGCTGGGAATGTTTACTTATAAACTTAGACAGTCATAAAGCTTGAAGAACTGAGAAACATTATGCAAATCAAATCACTTCTGGACTGTTTTTCCAAGGTGCAATTGTGTGGTACAGTCAGACAAAAACAACTTAGAAGCCAAATAGTGGTTTTCTCCTCTCTCATCTTGGGCTGTTGTCCGAGCCTGCTCTTCCTCCTCTTCTGAATTTATAACGATGCTGATTCTCTTCAAGCTCCCGTCACACAGTATCCCCCTAGGTCAGTGTTCTTTAAAATGTGATCCGCTAATCAGGGCCACCTAAGGTTTTGGTTTAAAATGAAGATTTCCAGATCCTGTTTGATACCTGGTGTATTCGTTTCCTAGGCTCCCTTAAAAAATTACACAGCCTTGGGGGCTAAAACAACAGAAATTTATTCTTTCAGTCTGGTGGCTAGAATTCGGAGATCAAAGTGCTGGCAGGGCCATGCTCCTTCTGGGGGGTCTGGGAGAGGATGCATTCCTTCCTTCTTCTAACTTCTAGTACTGCCAGCACTCCTTGGCTTTCTTTTTGGCCGTGGTCTTTGTTTTCACATTCCCTTCACTCCTGTGTGTGTATAATCTCCTGGATGTCTCTCTCACAAAGACACTTGTGACGGTCTGTAGGGCCCATCCTGATGATTCAGGATGGTTTCATCTCAAGATCTTAAACTTAGTCACATCTGTAAAGACCTTTTTCCAAGGAAGGTTCCATTCACAGGTTCCAAGAATTAGGAGGTGGACCTGTCTTTGGGGCCACCATCCAGTCCACTATATCTGGTGAATTACAAACTGGGGATAAGAGGAAAGAAATACCCAGATACATGCATTAAATTAGGGGGACCACTGCCAGGGCCATTTTACATATTACTGTGGCTTTATATCTCATTTGCATGCTGCTGATTCCAGCATCCTCTCTCTAGCCCAGAATGCATCTCAGAATTCTCAAGTCATATATATTCAACCACCTATTTGACCTTTCCAATTAAAATGTCTTTCCAGCATTTTAAATTTGACACATCAAAAAATGCACATCTTGGAGCCAGCCCGGTGGCATAGTGGTTAAGTTTGCCTACTTCACTTCAGCGGCCCAGGGTTCTTGGGTTCAGATCCTGGGCGCAGACCTACATCCACTCATCAAGCCATGCTGTGGCAGCTTCCCACATACAAAATAGAGGAAGACTGGCACAATCTTCCTCACCAAAAAAATAAAAAGAAAAAATACACATCTTTGTGTTGTTTGTGTGAAACCACTTTTGTTAACAGCTCTAAGTTCAATGTCACTGCCTTACACCAAGTTGCATAGGCCAGAAACCCTTGAGCCATTTTCTGTCTCTCACTTTCCTCCAATCCATCATCAGATCTTGTTGATTCTTCCTCCAAAATGCGCAGATGGAAATCATGAGGTTGTACTTGAGCAGAAAACCACTCTATAGCCAAATACCCCTTTCTCTGACCTTTCGATATTTTCCTTCCATGTCTTCATAGCAAGCACTTTGTCTTCTACCTGATCAATACATTCAGGTGATTTTAATAATCCAGTACCATCTGTCATCCTGGAGCAGCGTTTCTTAGGATGCGGTCCACTGACCTGTCTTTCTTAAATGGTCCACTTCTCTCCATCTCCACTGCCACACCCTGGTGGAAACCACTGCAACCTCTCCCCTTACAACTTCGTAGCCTCCCACCGAGCTCCTAGATTATTCTATTCTCCTCTATGGTCCTCTTTAGTCCATTGGTAGCTCAGAAGTCAGGGTTATCTTTTTATTTTATACATTATATTAGATTACCCCTGACTATAATCTTTCAATGTCATTCCATTGCCATATCTTTAACCCCCAGAGTTCTTAGTTTGGTCTACAGTGTTCTTCATGACCCGTCCCCTGACTTTATCCCTGCCCCCATCCATAGCACCCTCACACGTGATGATTAAGCTTCCTCCACATGGGCTTCTTTCAGTTCTTTAAAGATGCTGAAAAACTCTTTCCCATCCTAGGGAAATTAAGTACAGGATTCCATAATGTTCCATTCTGTTCTGAAATGCTCATTTCTTAATTCTTCAGCTCTTTTATGATTAACTTGTTTTCATCCTTCAAACATTACTTGCACAGCCAGACCTTTCATAAACACTCTCCCCAGTGATTTTCTTATTATGGTCACTATATCACACTGTTCCTTTACTTGATAACATATGAATTCTTGTAATTAGTTATAAAAATGCTTGCTTACTTGATTATTGGCTATTTAAGCAACTAATATTTTTCAAATGAATGATATATTCACCGCTAGGAGTTAAGCTCAGTCTTCCTGACCAAAACGTGAGTCTGATGGCTAGCCTCTGGCATTGGGAAACTGTGTTTCTTATAACCAAAGAGCTATTTATGTGGAGATAACAACGACAGGCTCTCCTTTGTAGTTGTTCTTTTGTAGAATTACTATGACTACAGACACACACACACACGTACACACACAGCAACAACTATCTGGAGGAAATGAAGAACAATCAAAAACAGGCATATTCTGGAGGGGAGTCAACATTTGAAGGAATAAAACAGAAAGTGGCGTTGGGCAATAGTGTGTTTGTAAAGTTGTCTCTTCTCCCACCCCCCAAAAAAGAGACAAATAAAAGCAAATAAAATGACATTCTGAGAAGACTCTGATCATCCAGAAGAAATACTAAGTTTTAAAAAAAGGGAGAAAAGAAGTATGTAAAAAATAAAATAGAATACACCAGAATCAAAAGCCAATGGATTCAGTGAGGATTGTATGTATGTATATACATACATACATATGTGTGTGTGTGTGTCTGTGTGTGTATATTGTGAGGAAGATCTGCCCTGAGCTAACATCTGCCAATCCTCCTCTTTGTTTCTGCTGAGGACAATTGGCCCTGGGCTAACATCCGTGCCCATCTTCCTCCACTTTATATGGGATGCTGCTACAGCATGGCTTGACAAGCCGTGCATCTGTGGGTGCCTGGGATCTGTTGCAGTGGAGCACGCATGCTTAACTGCTTGCACCACTGGGCTGGCCCGAGGATTATATTTTACAGAACATAAAAGAAAAAATTAAATAGAGACTTAAATTTATTAAAATGATTAAAGAAATAAAAGGCAAAATAGAAACTATAACAAAATAAACTCTAAGAAAATGACAAACTTTTATGAAGCTTGTCAATTACCCTGTAGTAAATACTCTCAGCATGTCTGATTTCAAGCTACGAACGATTTTACAATCCACTTGGAAAATTGCAGAATATTTAACAATCGGTTCTTGTGAGCTAATACAAGCTGGCTCCAGCATTCCATAGCCGTTGGGCGGGGTTCCCACTTTTATGGCCGATAACATGATGGCCGCCCAAGTTTATAGCAAGCCCAAGAGTGGGCAGATTTTGGAGAGGAATTATCACCTGGAGAAATGGAATTTGCACTGAATGAATTTCCCATTTTCACAGTTTCTAATCTGAGGCCAGGCCCCAGTCAGCCATGTGAAACAACTAAAAATCCAATAGATAGCCTGCAGTCTTTGTCACCTGAAGAACCAGAGGTTAAAATTTGGAGCATCCATAGACATGGGAAAATTGGGTGGAAATCCTGGGAAGGAGACGCAGAGAGAGGCATTCACAAATTCTGTATGTAAATTCTGCCCTAAAATGTCTGACCCCTAGACTTTACATATGCAAGACAGACTCAAGTAGCCCAGTGAAGGATAAAAGAAGTGAGTTGAGATTTGAGCTGCCATCCAAAGACAGAGTCTGCAGTTTGATTCCAACCGAGTTATTAGTATGCTGTAACAACAACAACAGAAACAATAGAACACTTTTCAAAGGAATATAACAAAATCCAGAGTGGTAACAGCATAATATTCACATGTCTGAGATAGAATCCAAACTTACACAACCTTCAAGGAAGCAGGAAAAAATGACCCAATCTCAAGAGAAAAGACAATCAGTGGGGACTGACCCAGATGTTGCAACTAGTAGACTAAGACTTTAACGCAAGTATTAATACTATGCTCAATGACATAGAGGAAACTATATTCATAAAGAATTATAATATGGCATCAGATGTTGCAAGAGACTTATCAAGTGAGGAGCAGAAGAGGTTCAGCCGTCAGACTCTGATGCAGGTCTGGCTCCCGTGGAAGGAGGAGGAGAGGGAAAGATTGGGTGGGAAGAGATCCAGGCTGTGTCTCCCAGAAAGGGCCTGCTTCAGTGCCCTCGCCCGGCTCAGTTGCTGACTAAAAGCAGACTGAGAGAAGTGTGGCTTCTGTACAAATACAGGGGTGGGTCTGGGGCAGCAGGTGGGGCTCCAGTCCACTATGCTGCCCGCGGCTGGAGAGCCTAGCATCCCGTCTTCGTGACTCCACAGTGCTGACCTCCAGGCCCTTTCTTCATATCTTCTGGCCTATCTATCCTTCAGCTTCTTTCACAGTCGCTGAACTGAAAATTTCAGTGATTCCATTTTTTTACTTATTGAAGTTCTATTTGTTTTTGTTTTTTTTTTACAAATCTGCCTATTAATTTTCTTAGAATTTATTTTTTCATAGTTTCTATTTTGTCTTTTATTTCTTTAATCATTTTAAAGAAATTTATTTTAGGTCTCTATTCAATTTTTTCTTTTATGTTCTGTGAAATATAATCGTTACTGAATCTGTTGGCTTTTGACTCTGGTGTATTGTATTTTCTTTTTTCAGGTCTCTTTTTCCCTTTTTTTTTTTTTAAAGCATAGTATTCCACCCAGATGATCAAAGAATCTTCTCAGAATGTAATTTTATTTGCTCTTGTCATGTACTCCAGAGATATCACCAGCTTAGGACCGATTTCTGTGTTCCCTTCTTGACTTGGGACACCCAAGAAGCAGGCAGTATAAAATCAGACTCTAAACCCATTTGGGCACAGGTTCCCTTTTCAGTTTCTCACAGCAAACTAATTTCTTCCACCCACAGGCAGTGTGGAGAGGCTTCTCACGTCCACCTGGCTATATTCCCACGTTCACTTTGGTGGTCCTGGCTCTACATCCCCTGTAGGTTTCATGCCCACTCATGTAGGCTGACAGGCAGGTACCTTCCCTTTCCTCCAGGCTAAACACAAGACCCCGGTCGTTACCTGTCCAATAGAGCAAGGACCCCACTTTCACCACGTTGAGCCATGCAGTTTAAAAGTTAAAGGTTTAAAAGACAATATTGATCTCTGTTTGGTGCTTCCTCTGGGAGGTTTTCAGAGCTGTGTACCTACCACATGGCTGGAACCAGGGAGAGAGATCACCAAGTCTGCATTCTAGAAAGATCACTCTCAGCAGTGAGAAGGATGGTGCAGACGGGGCAGAGTTAGGAATGTGACACCAGTTACACCAGTGACATGCTGGACCAACACTAGAGGCAAGAGGTGAGGAGGACTTAGTTGAAAGCAGTGGCAGTGGGACACACAAAAAAGCACTGGATTCAGAAGCAATGGGACTTTCTGTTTGGATGTGAGGATGAAAATGAAGGGAAAAGTGCAAAGGGAAGTGAGAGGAGAAAATCTTGGGGGAAATGTTTGAAGACATTTGGATCCTGGGTGCAGAGACAGGTTTGAATTTGAGAAAAAGATGAAGGAGAAATGGATGGATGATGCTGCCGTAACATGTGACAGTTTAAAAAGGGTCAAATGTCTGCCTTCTTAGTGTAGGAAGATGCAAGGCCAGTTGGTGAGCAGAATGAGAGGTAGTGGACTGATTTCTTACATTTATGAACAGATGCTCCCAAAGAGGCAGACAGCAGGTCTCTGTGGCAGGTGCCTCCAATACTGACTTGGGGAGGAGAAGGTTAGGAAAAAAGAGAGAGAGCCAGGGAGGGGGGAGGGAGGGGGAGAGAGGGGGTAGGAATGACAGGCCTGGAGTTCCAGGGCTTGCAGAGAATGGAGAGGCCATCTGATCCAAACATCGCCCTTGCCTATCAGAGAGGAAATACAGGCCTGTCTAAGTAACTTCACCTGCCCTCACCACACAGCTACTAGGTGGCCGACCAGAACGTATGTTGCTGACAGTGGAAATGTTCTAGTTTTAATCTAACAGCACGATGTGGTTTTGACTCTGCTAGTCCCTGTTATGGAAAAGTCAGAATTCTGAGTGGAAGGGTCATGGGCTTTGGACGCCAGCAGATCAGGCATAAATCAGGCCCCGAGAAAAGCCAGGCTCCTTCCTTCTCAGTTGACACGCATGCACACACGTGTACGCATACTTGCACACATGTGTGCGCATGTAAATATACTGGCATACATGCACATACAGAAATGCACACACATAGGCATGCACGCACACACATATGCACATGGACATGCGCACACCTGTGCAAAACACATATATTTTAGTCATAGAAACCATGAGCTTTACGAAATCTTTTTTGGAGTGTAAATGTTTTTTAAATGTATGTACAAGAGATTATCATAGTATCTTGTTAGCCTTTCTTCAGTTTGCATGTCTCGTGGATATAACCAAGGTGCCACACACCTACAGAAGTAGACAATTATAGCCCAGAGCAAACATAAGGGTGACTTCTCATCTGACTGGTTCCCCAGAGTGCAGCCACATGCTCAGAGACAGGTTTCCAGTGCCCCCCAGTGGAGCATCTCTGCCACTGCACCAGAGCGGAAAGGCAGCGGTGTTCACAGAATGAGGGGAGACACCAGGCTTTGCGGGGTGGTGGTAAAATTCATTAGCTTGACTCTCTGGTCTTTCAATGATAAGTATTATTTTCTTTGACAAATGCTGAGGACAATTTTAACATGATCCAAAGAGGCTCAATAAGGAGAAAGAATATAACACTTCACAATATGGTGATAAAGAACTGGCCCAAGGAGGCAGAATTTTGAGTCTAGTACCAGAACTTTCCCAGACAGAAGCCGTGCTGCTCTTTCTGCTGCCGGGCTGGAAGAGTGGGATGGACTGACTTGCCGGATCATCCTTTCCTGCACAGCCAACACGGGAACCAATAACCCAAAGGCTCTCTTCCACCTTCCCCTAGTGGACCCGTGGGTGTCATGTCAATTGCACAAAGTTGAGGGCCGGGTCTTGACCAGTGTATTGTAAAGAGTTATACTCTTTCTCCTTATTGAGCCTCTTTGGGTCATATTAAAAGAGACCAGAACATAAGATCAATCAGGTCAGCCAGCATAACTTCCTGGGGAAAATTAATTTGATTTCTGTAAGAGAAAATTAGCAAATCTAGTTGCCTAGAATTCTTCTCATTGGTTAGAGTCCTTTTGAAGGAGAAAGAGAGGCATCAATAAGAGTGTTCACAAAGGAGAGCAGTGGATAGAACCTTTTGAACATTTTGAAGAGGTTTCACAACAAAATTTGGGATTTGAAGTGTAAACAGTTGTAGCTCCTAGGAGTTAATGCAGCAAAATCATAATAAACATGAATAATTATAAAACACAAAAAAAAGATTAAAAAATTAAGAAACTAAAATAAAAATAGAAATATGCAAAATTAGAAAAATTAAAAGCAAGATAAACTGAACTTACAAAATCTTAAAATATGAGAATGAGATTGTTTTTAGAGTGTGAAAAAAATAAGTTGGAAGAATTTAACTGTATGTTGTTGATATTGAATCTCTTGGATGCATTCGGGGAAGGTAGAAGAGAGCCTTTGGTTTACGGCTTCCCGTGTGGCTGTGCAGGAAAGGATGATCCGGGAAGTCGGTCCATCCCGACGTCCCAGCCCGGCAGCAGGAGGAGCGGCACAGCTTCCTTTTGGAAAAGCGTTGCCACTAAACTCGAGTGTGAGAAAATAATATGTAGCTACAATTGGTGGAATCCTTACCACACGCCAAGTGCTGCCCTGTTGCAACTGTTTCCTCATTAATGTCCAAAAGAACCCACCAGGACCATTTCTTCTCCCATTTGCACGTGAGGACACCGAGGCATGACGACCTTTGGGAAGCTACCGAGGGCCACATGGTGAGTGAGGAGAGAGTGACCAGAGTTCCAGGTTCAGGTGGAAACTGGGGCAGCTGCCCTGTGCCTTCCTCCACAGCAGCATTTCTCTCTCCCCCGGGAGGAGGCCCCACAGTCCACACAGCTGTCCTCGGGGCCGGACTGAGAGGGTCTGGACCTGTGCTGTCCAACACAGTAGCCACAGTAGCCAGTCAGCCCTGACATCTGGGTCTGAACTGAGATGGGCCAAAGGTGTGAAAGGTGTGAAATTTTTGATGGGGGAGATAGTGTTGTTTCTGTCTGATGTTCTTTAAAAGACGTCCTTTTTACAGAAAGTGATCTTACTTATTTCCCGGAGGTCCCTTTATCCCGACTGGACCGCTGGGTGCAGAGAGCAGCATCCCTCATCCTGGATGGTATCTAGGAAGCACGCCCCATCTGCCTTCTCAGAAAGACACCGGGCTGAGTGCTGCCCCTGGCTCAGTGCTGACCCAGACAAGGTCCCAAGAGGGACCAGACGCTAGGATGCTCCTCAGCTGCTCACTTGCACACCTGAGCAACACTAGCCATTGGCACTCACATTGTACATTATCTCCTTCACCTGTTGTCATCACAGCAACTTGGCTTCAATCCCAAGCCCTGAGCTGATGTTTGTTGTTCCTGGCAGAAGTCGTTAAAAGCAGTAATTCTCCTAAGAAGTCAAGCCATGTTCTTTGCTTCCTTAAGGCAGAAAATGTCTGGTACACTCCGCCAACACTGCTCAGACAAGTCCAAACGCTGCTTTAAACCACCTACGAGCCTGAGGAAGTCAGACTTATAACAGGGCCCTGAAGTGGGAGTCCAAAGAAGCAAGTTTGGATTCGATCCTCTGCTCCTCGGTTTCCCCCAACTATCCTAAAACTCATCTTCCCCAAAGATGTCTTTGCCCATTCTTTCTAGAATAAGGACTCATTTAGCTCTGGGTGGTGCCTGTGTCCACACGGGAAGGCTGGGCACCGGACACAGGAGAGATGGGCTGAATCTCTCTGTGCTCTGGAATGCCCCAAGGGAGGCTTTGGAATGTCAGCATTTGAGTTTTATTTTGCAGATACTGAAGAGCAGTGGGTGATGCGTAAGTTTGTATCTTAATGACCATGAAGTTGTAGGAACTTACTGTGGTGGGTTGTGGTGTTGAGGGCAAATGACAGTGCAGAAAGACTGTCAGAAAGAGTAAAGGTGGGTTTCAGGAGATGGGCGGGTCCTGGGCCTCTGAGCCGGATGCTTCCATCATGTACCCCCCGGTGGGGGGCACGCAAGCTGCGGACAGCACAGGGCAGGCTGCCCACCCTGCCAGCTTCCGTGTGAGCGTGAGGGCCCAGCACAGGAGCAGACGTACCGCCCGCCAGACCCACGAGCAAAGCTGTGAAGACCACATAAAAGGGTGACGGGAGACAGCTCTGAACCGGGGAGGTGCACGAGGCCACGTGAGGACAGGTGGCTTTGCTGCACAGGCGCGGGCGTGGCGCCCTCTCTCAGACTAGTGCTTTACAAAGCGAGGCCAGCCTCTCCCTCCTAACAGTCTCCACGAGGCTCCACGTGTCCCCCCTCCCCACATCACAACGTTCCTGCGCGCACACAGAAAAATACGAAGCAGAGGTGACCACGTCTCCGTGCATTCCCAATGAAACACGAGTGCCCCTCTGCTTCCCCGTGGAGAGCCGTGTAGGCTGAATCGGGGACTTTTTCTGGTCACCGAGTCCCCTGAAGTGAGCATCCCCTTGCTCAGGGGACGGCGGCTCGGGCCGCCATCAAGAGCAGCACGGTTGCTAGCTCCTGAATCCTTTTTACTTAATTTTAATTTTTTAAAATAAACTTTTAATTTGAGAATAGTTTTAGATTTACAGAAAAGTTGCCAAGACAGCAGAGTTCCCATATGCCCCACCCCCCGCGTCCCTCCTGTTAACATCTCACGTCAACACGGTACACTTGTCTCCACTAAGGGACCAACACCGACACGTTGCCATTGACATATTGTTAACTAAAGTCCACATTCTGTTCAGATTTCCTCAGCTTTTACCTGATGCCCTTATTCTGGTCCAGGATCCCATCCAGGATCCCACGTCACATCTCATCGTCACGTCTCCTTAGCTCCTCTGGGCTGGACAGCTTCTCAGACTTCCCTTGACCGTTCTGAAACGTGCCGGTCAGGGGTTTTGTAGAACGTCCCTCAACTGGGATGTGCCTCACGTTTTACTTGGGCTTGGACCGGGGTCACAGGTTTGGGAGGAAGACCACAGAGATGAGGTGCCCTTCTCGTCACCTCCTCTCAGGGCCCGTGCTATCAACATGACTGATCCCTGTGGTGCGGACCTGGGTCACCAGGCTGAGGTGTGTGTCAGTCTTCTCACTGTGAACTCACTCCTCTCCGCCGGCCACACTGTCCTCTCTGAGAGGACGTCACCACGCACAGCCCACACTTCAGGCGTGGGAGTGACAGCCCACCTCCTCGAGGGCAGAGTGTCCTCGTCACATAATTTATTTGGAATTCTGAGTAGGGTACTTGTCTCTTCTCCCTTATTTATTTAAATCAGTAGGGACTGATCGATATTTATTTTATGCTTTGGGTTATAATCCAATACTACATTTTGCTGCTCAAATGGCCCCAGCGTGGCCACGGGCACTCTCTGAGAGGCTCCCTTGTCCCTTTGACATGTCCCTAGTGCTGTGATTTTGTTTGTTTGTTACTTTCTGGCACTATAAGATGCTCAGCTCCTGGACTCCCTACACCCACTGCCCTGAAGGACAGGGACACGTCCTGTGGCTGGAGTCACCCCTGGCTTCACACGGCTAATTGACACAGGAGCAGAGCAACGTAGTCGCCACTTGATAGGCACGTGGCCTGGCCCTGCTCACATCAGTTACCAGGAGAACAAAGGGCGTTTCCATCACAAAGGATACCCCGCAGTCGGCCGCACAGACAAGCGTGGGTTCTTATACCTTAGGTCCCCCACAAACAACTGTGGGGTTCTTACACCGTACATTCCCCCCTTCCCGCAGCGCCTGCTCCTAGTCAGAGGCGGGAGAGGCACATGAGCTGTGGAGTCAGGAGGGCCTGGGGTTCACCCCCTGGCCTCTACCCACCAACTGAAACACAGCTGTTTGAGGACTACAGGGGATCAGGTGTGTGAAAGGCCAGGCAGCCAGCTTGTGCTTAATGAGAATAACAAAGTCTCCCGTTTGTCGGGGCTTACCATACGCCAGGCAGAGCGCTAAGTGCTGGATTTCCACCAGCTCATTCAATCACCACAGTCCCATCAGGGCCCATACTGTGCCCATTTTACAGATGAGGAAACAGAGGCACAGAGAGGTTAAGTAACTGGCCCAAGGACATCCAGCTACTAAGTGTCGGAGCTGAGCTCTGAACCCTGCCTCATTTCTCCACGTGCCTGGAGGGCCTTCAGGGTCACTGCTCTGTCATCCTCATGTCCTCCGGCAGCACGGTCATCTCATGAGACCACAGGAGGAGAGCTCTGGAAAGGCCCAGAGATCACACCCCCATCCCAGCACTTGACACCTGGTGAAACCAGAGCCCAGAGAGGCTGTGCGCCCAGCCCAAGGCCACGTTTACTTCCAGGGAGAAAGAGTGAAAGAGTCCTGAGACGGCAAAACCAGCTGCAAGTCCTGACTGTCCCGTATCCACGCCCCTGGGCAATGTGACTTTGCGGTGTTTCCCCTTGACGCTGGGCTGGCCACGTGACCTGCCCTGCGGAGAAAGGTGGGGGAATCCTTTTCTGCACACTATTTTCCCAGCAATTCCCAGTCCACTCTGCAAAGCCGCTGGGCGGACGCTGGTCACCCAGAGCTGTAACACCAAAGGCAGCACCTGGGTCCGCTGAGGGCTGGGCCGGGCAGGGCCAAGTGTGCAGGACGGCAGCCCCGCACCCACCCCTCCAGATCTGCTGTTGCACAACCGCCGGTGGCCCCCCAGGGCCCACCCTTTAAGCCAACCCAGTACGGCACGAAGGCGAGCGTGACCCCAGCCATACCTACAGGCCACCTCTCACTGCGCAGACCACGGCCTCTGCACTGCTGCCACCTGCAACAGCAGAGCTCCCAGGCCTGACTCTCGGGCCCTCCCTAGAGCTGTGGGCTCAGCGGGCAAAGGGGGGCTGGGCACCTGTGTGGTCAAAGTCCCTGGCTGCTCTGAAGCAACCGCTCCTTATCCTGGAACTCGGGCCTCTGGATCTGGGCCCTGCCTCCCCTCCAAACGTCCCCTCCCTGCCCCCAGGGCCCGCCCGGACTTGGAGGGGTTTCTAATGCCCCTGCAGGGAGTCCCTCACTTCACAGCTCTGGACACAGAGAGTCACCCTCGACCATCCCGGACACGCCAGCAGAGCCTGTTCGAGGTGGTGCCTCTGAAGTCTGGCTGCACCTCTCATCCGGCGAGGCATCCTCGGGATTTCTCCATCCTCCCCTGAATTCTTTCTGCCAGTTCCAGGTGATAACAGTGCCTGGTAAACAGCCCCACTCTGTGCAGGATTTCAGCTTCTTTCAGGGCCAATCAGGGCTGGCAGCAGAGGAACGCGCCCCCGAGGCTCCCTACACACCAGCGTGGCAACGCTGCGGAGCCAGGAAAATGGGGGCAAAGGGCTGTACATTTCCACTCCAGGCCTTTATGTGTGTTTCCCAGTCGTGTCCCCAGGTGCCTGCAGACGTCCCAAGGACCCAACACAGCTCCACTGACTCCAGAACTTCCGGTGTCCTCAGGCCTGGCCTCGGGTGGCCCTGTCCTCCCCACGCTGTCCTGCACCTTGGAGAACGCAGACCAGACTCCAGGAGCCCACGCACCCAGGAGACGCTGTCCTCTGCGTCACTGTGTGCCCTGACTCGAGCCTGTGCTGACCCTTCCCACGCGGGGTTGGGTGTGTCTCCCCGCTGGGCAGAGAGCCCACTGAGGGCGTGTCCCATCTTACACCTCACACCCCACCTGGTCCAGTGCAGGGCTGGGCAGGCAACAGGTGCCCCACAGCCGCTGACAAACGAACAAGGAAGCAGGCTCAGAGAGGCTGAGCAGCCCGGCACTGGAACCCCCGAGTCAGGCGGGGCGGGAGAGAGAAGGGGTCACGTGGGCTCACGGTGGGGCTGCCCACACTGTCGGCCCTGAATGCTTTAAAGTGAGCAAGGATGCCACGTTTGTTCAGATTCACGCACTCCTCTAATGGATGACACGGCTGGGTCTTGGGGGAGCCCTCACAGCAGAAAACATTAACGAGAGATAAAGGCTTGGCTTTGAAATTCAAATTCCTCTGCTTTCCTCATCAACTTCTTCGAGATGACGATGACTCAGATTGGTTTTTCCAGACCTAGTAGCTTTGATGTTGTTAATGAAAATATGAAAGGTGATTAAGGAGAACTCTTTTTCTTTTTTTTATTTTTTTTCACTTTGGGAAAATGCATAAGGAGTTATGCATTTGGGCATTTTGGCCTATTGTGCATTTTCATTATTTGTTAAGGGAGGGAAACCTTGAAAAGCCAAAGAAGTCTGGAACCCAGTCTTGGCTGAGATGACTTCCCGAGTGGATGGAAGAAGAGGGCGGTGGCCCACACTGTTGAGTCCAAACTCTCTGCATGGGTCAGCTCAGGGGGACTCGGGGCAGAGTCAGATACAGAGTTGGCAATCACAAACTCTCACTCAGTCATTCTACAAACACTGAAGTAGCACTTCCTGCGTGCCTGGCCCTGGTGGGGCTGACCACCTCCTGGGACCAATATGGCCCTTTCCCTCCCCAAAGCAGGGTGCACTGAGCTGTGTGTGTGTTTGCTCTCTGAGATAGGGAGCTCCTTACACAGCAGGGACTGTGTCTTTGCTGCCAGATAACTCGGGCCCTCACACAGGCCTGGTAACTAGGCAGGGCAAGGGAGGGGAGGCAGGAGGCTGCCTGGGAGACAGGCGGCTACAGAGCATCACGGCTTACTGCGAACAGAAGCTGCTGGAACCAGGAACTGGTAGAAACACTTAATCGAGAACTTCAACAAACTGCTGGAGGCTGAGTGTAGATGAGCTTGAGAGTTAAAAACTCCAAGGGGGGCCGGCCCCGTGGCTTGGCGGTTGGGTGCGCGCGCTCCACTGCAGGTGGCCCAGGTTCGGATCCCGGGCGCGCACTGACGCGCCGCTTCTCCGGCCATGCTCAGGCCGCGTCCCACATACGCAACTGGAGGGATGTGCAACTATGACATACGGCTATCTGCTAGGGCTTTGGGGGTAAAAAAGGAAGAGGATTGGCAACAGATGTTAGCTCAGAGCTGGTCTTCCTCAGCAAAAAGAGGATTAGTAGCTCAGGGCTGATCTTCCTCACACACACACACACAAAAAACTCCAAGGGGCCCAATCTAAGAGGGATGGACCCGCACACTTCTGTGAGTGTTACCTCCAGGAACCCCATCAAGTTCTCACAATAAAGACTGGAGAAAACCCCTCTGCTGCTTGGTTGAGGGGAGGGGGAAAGTAACCATTTTGAAATACAACGAACATATATCGAGCACCTACTGTTTTCCCAGCTTTTGTAGGGCACCATGGGAGGTGGGTGGGGGCACCACGGGAGGGGACTGTCTGGCCCCTGCTCCCAGAGTTGTGCTACCAGCTGAAGAAGACCTAGTCCAGCACCGTGAAGTCAGGGCAGACTTCTCAGAGGAGGAGCTGTCAAGTCAGCTCTTACAGGATTAGCAGGAGTAAGCCAGAAGAATTACTAGAAACCATTCTAGGTCCACATGTTTCAGACACTGATGTGCTATCCAAGTTTGGAGCTTGGGAGCGGGTGTCTCGAGACCTCTGGACTAGGTTGACCCCTCCTCCTTGCTCAGAAGCACTGTAAGCTCTGGGCTGGGGCCACAGCAGTCTTGACAACAGACAGGAGTGAAACATCAGTTCCATTCTTGGCCCTGGAGTGTTGCTGTGCGATGCTGTAAACACATACGTCTGTAAGGACATAGGGGTCTGCACAAACGTGCCCCAGTGTGACCCACGCTTGCATTTTCATGTACACAACCTACATCCCCAAGTGTCCTGATGCCACACAGCACCAACTCCTTCATCCACGCAGCTTATGCGGAGTTTTAACGCCAGACAAATGCACTGTGCCCACAGCTGGTCACCACCTCACCAGCCCTCATGGACGCAGCCTGATGCTGAACAGCGTATGTCAAATCAAGCCCTAGACTGGAGGAGAAAGACAGCTCTTCAAACAGCAAGTCTCCTTCCACCCCTGCTGGCTTTACAGTTCAAATCAGAGCTGCTGAGTGCGAATATGATTTAGATTTAATAAGACCAGGGTGGTACAGGGAGATGAAGATGCCAACCAATTTGTTTCAATTAACGGTCTAACGTTCTGTTATTCAGAGTTTTTAGATCATATAATACTGCTCAGTACCCAACTGGTGGATAAATAAGTCAAAAAGAAACATGAATTAACAAATGGGTGTTGTGATTAGAAGCAAACGCCCTGGAATTTAAAGCTGAGAGAATCCTCAGTCTTCAGTCTTTGCTTTTCCTCCAGCATGGAGCACAGCCTGGCCAGCTCTCCTGGCCAATGACTCCCACCTTCTCCTCTCTCTTCATGCCTCCTCCACCTGCTCTCTCACCTGAGGGCCTTGCTTCTCCTTTTACTGAGAAAAGAGAAAAGAGCAGAGAACCTTCTAGAGGCCACCACCACCATCCCTCTACCCCCTCACGTGCATCAAGTCACCTTCTCTCCAGGGACTGAGGGTCAAGGTTCCAAGCTCCTGGCTGAGACACCTCTGCTCCCTCCACCGGCCTCACCACTGGGATGTGCCTGAGGACGTGTGGCACCTGCCTGGCCTCACTCCCGCTCTGGCCACCTTGAGGCTGGTCCTGAGCAGAAGCGCAGGTGGTAGACGGGCAGGGACCTCACAGAGCCACAGGGGGCTCCTGTCCCCTTACCCCCTATGCCAGCCTAGAAAGTGTGTGAAGAGCCTAGTGACACTGGTCACCACTCAGATGTCACATGGCTCCAACAAGCAGGACTGGTCTGGCCCTTCCCGCCATGACCTGCTCACCCCAGCCCCCTTGACCACCCTGTTGGCCAATGAGGCACGTCACAGAGACACGTGTGCCGGACCCACTTGTGCTGTGTAAAGGAGCCCCTTCCCCTCCGACAGCACAATGGGTTTGCTAGCCAGGACGACCATCTTCAGAGCACGGAGCCCGTGCTGGGTGCCATGGCAGCACCTTCCCTGCCTCATCTCCTCCTCCAAGGAAAACAAGAGGGAACTGAGGCTCCAGGTCCCTAAGAGACTTGCCCACGGCCACACGGCTGAGACGTGCAGGAGGCAGGATCCCAACCCAGGTCTCCAGAGTCACCCTCCTTCCCCAAAGCTGCCCCATTCACCGAGGCGCGCCCACCCACACCAGAGAATGAGGCAGCGCAGGCGCTCTCCGCGGTGCTGACCCAACGCGGCCCAGCCGCTCCTCCCGCCCAGGACGCCAGGGCTCCACCCCGCCTTGCCCAAGAGAGGGCGCTAATCGGTTTTGCTTCATTTCCAGAATGTATCTCGGTTAGAAACAAAATTAAAAATGTGGCCTTTTCGCTACTTTAGGGGGAAAAAAGCAAATTTATGACTTATGTCTTACAATTTACACAGCTGGTTTCATGTACTGTTGACCGTTCTGTCTTGTTTCCAAACGTCACACAACTTTCTTCCTCTGGGAAGCTGGAAGGTGCCCTGTCCCCGGAGAGTGTATGGCCAAGGACAGCCCTGACCCCTCTGTCTGCCTGCTCTAAAGCCCAGAATCTCTCTGCGGGTTTGAGGCAGGATGCCCCATACATGCAGGTTCACTTTAAAAATGTACATGTGTTTTATTAAGTACCGAAGAGATATTAGAAACAATAAAATATGTGTAACATTTAAAGAAAAACAATACCATCCGTATACATAGCACCCAGCTTAAGAAAATGAACTAAGCTTTGAAATACCCCTGCACACCCTCCTCATCCCCTCCCACGCACAGGTAACTACTATTTCATATTTATCCTTCCCTGACTTTTCTTTATAGTTTACCAAATATGTTTATCAAAAAATATACTGTTTTGTTTTGCATGTTTTTTAACTTTATATAAATGGCGTCATACCAAAGTATTCCTCTGCAACTTCCTATTTGGACTCAATGACACGTTCCTCGGGTTCATGTGGCCTGGCTCACCCCTTTCACAGCTGTACTGTGCACGCATGAACCTATTTATCTATTTACCGTCAGTAGACATCTCAGTCCTCACCATTTTGTTTGTTTTGTTTTATTTCAGCTGCTGGGAATGTGCAGGTCTCCTAGTACACCTGTGTAAGAATTTCTCTAAGGTATATACCTACAAGTGGGATTCTGGGGTCACAGGATACGTGTATCTATCTTCAGCTTTACTAGGTAACTCTAAATTGTTTTCCAAATTCTCCAATTTCTGGCCCACGAGCACTTCATAAGAGTTCTGGCTGGTCCACATGCTCACCAGCCCTGGGCACCGGCAGCTCCCTCAGCTAGTGTAATCTAATGAGGAGGAAATGGAAGCTCGCTGTGGTTTTCGCTGGCATTTCCCTGACACGGGTAGGGCTGGGCATCTTTTCACATGTCGATGGACTCTTCTTTTCCCTTTCTAGGAAGGCCTGTCTGCCCATCATGCCCTGGGAAGACTCTGGACCATGGTTTCATTCCAAGGAACCAAACACGTCTCCTTTGGGGGACTGGACAGGCCAGTGTCCTGTGTGGTCTCTGCTCGGAGGCCCTGAGTGAGGCCCACCCACCTAGAGTCCTCTCTTTGCAGGAGTGCACGTTTTCCCAGCTCACAGCTAAACATTTTCCTTGCCACCCCCCAGCCCTGATAAAAATAATCCCTTACACTCTAATTGCACTTTGAGTTCAGAAAGCATCTCCTCAAGCTGTATCCCTTTCCAGCTCCCTCAGACACCCCCACCACGCAGCCTCGGGCAGTTCCAGACTGACAGCCCCCTGTGGGCAGACCATGTCCGTCTCCCTCTGCTGCACCCACAGTGCCTGGTCCCAGCCTGGCACAGATCCAGAGGCCAGGGCATCCTCCTGACCGTTTGGGGTTGTGGGGGACAGCGAGGAGTTGCCGTCTGAGGGCTGCCTCTCCAAGCAGCCCTGGCAGACACTGCAGCTGAGGCCAGGTCCACCCGTGAAGCCACGGAAAAGGCAGACACGCTCCAGAGGCTGCCGTGGTCTCTAACGGGCACGACAGCCGGAGGTGGCACCTTAGGGCAGGTGGGGCAGTGGGGCTGCAGGGCAGCCTCCTTCCAGCCATAAAGATGCACACACTGCCCCCTTCCTGCAGCCCCTGGAGGGCAGCCAGAGGCAGAAAGGAAACATGGTTTCCCTTCTGCCCACTTGTCTTTCCAGCCTCTTCCTCACTCTTGCCCAAAGGACGTGCTACACCTCCCGGGCCTGGGGCTTCACTGTGCCCCTGGCACTCACTGCACACGCCCCTCCTCTCCTCACCCCTCTGGCTCTTTCCCACCTCAGAGCCAGACTCAGATTCCATGATCATCTCCATTTATCAGCTCAGTTTTTCAGAAACTTCATCCCACTAAAGCCTCTGAGATGTGCCCAGTCTACAGCATTTCCAAAATATCTCAGCACTTTGCTTCTTTTTTTTTTAATTGAGATGAAATTCACATAACATAAAAATAACCATTCTAAAGAGAACAATTCAGTGGCATTGAGTACATTTACAAAGTTGGGGCAACCACCACCTCTATCAAGTTCCAAAACATCCTCATCACGCCACGGGAAGCACTTGGCTTCCTTCTGCAGGATGTCTGCGTGTCTGGTGCCCCGATCGGAAGACCGGGAACTCCTGGGGGACAGGAGAGACATGGGTGTCTCCCTTCCACCCACCCCCCGACCCTTGCTCAAAGTCCCTGCAATACACACTGAGATAAACTGACTTGGTAAGAGGCGGTCACATAGTCCCAGTGTCTGAGTCCACGCCACACCTGACAGTGTTACCAGGCATCCGGCAACACCCACAAACATACCCGAGGGCGTCCTCGCAGCAGCCAGCTGGGCCTGGACCCGGCAGAGGCCCAGTCTTGGAGAGAGAGCCCACAGGGAGACCTGAGGGACGGGGGTTGGAGGGCTGGGCTGTGATAAAGGGACCCATAAAGAGATGAGCAGGGTACAAAGGAATCCACTGCTGCTGTCATCGGTGGTGCCAAATCAGGGCAGCCTAGAGGACGCCGGCTCCCCAAAAGTCAGGCCCACTGCCCCCCCCAGAAAACCACAAAGTCACTTTACACAACACAAGCGGGTCCGGCACACGCGTCTCTGTGAAGCGACGGGGCTGGGGTCCCACGCCCCCAGGGAACAAGAGGCCCTTCACAAGGGGAAAGTGCCCTCCCAGCCTAACGGGGACCAGGAAGCACATCTGTCACCCCGCAAGGCCACCCAGAGTCATCAGCGCAGCTAATTACCGCTAATTGTAAAAGCGTTTCTGTCTCCCCGCTAATACATTTAGACTTGCTAATCAAATCAAACCATCCCACCTTACCGTGCTGCTTTCAAATAAACATTTCTGCAAAGTGAGAAATAAATAACTCCCAAGCTTTGTTCTCTGTTCTCTGTAGCCGCCATCTGCAGGGACATGGGGGCGGGGGGGGGGGTGGAGGTTGCCATTTATTTGTCTCTGGGACCAAGGAATCTGGTGAGGAACCGGCCTTTACTGTCCAAAGCTTCCAAAGACAGGGGGAGACAGAGGGGTAATACTGGGGACTGGGAGGAAGGGGGTGGTGGGGGGAGGAGGGGGAGAGGGGGGAGGCAAGAACCCGCCATCACTAAGTCTGTACTTTTCCTGTGTCACCTCTCACGGACACTGTCTCCTGCAGCCCCCGGCTGGACTGGTGGCTCCTTCTCAGGTCCCCTCAGACCTCTGAGCCCTTCCTTTCACTCATCAGGTTGGGGTGCCCTCATCTGATCTGTTCCCTGGCCATGAGCTTGTCAAGGGCAGGGACCCTGCGCTGTGGTCTGTTTGCCCAGCCCTCCCCCAGGGCCTGGCACACGGCAGGTGCTCAGGAAACCCCCGGCTCAATGGACAAAGGAACCAACAGCCTAACAATGAGGTGTATGTGACTCCCCTGCCTGCAGATGAGGAAACCAGGGTGCTAAGAGATGCCGAGTAACTGCCCAGCATTTGTGATCAGTGAAGAGCAGCACCTAAGGACGGTCCCTGGTAGGTCTGGCCCTGCACCTGTGCTCCTTCAGAAGTGGGGGGGCGGGGGGGGCCCTGGCTCCTCCATGGCCCCACATAATAGCTGCACAGGCACCAATGAGGGAAGAGAAGCCTACGGGGTGCTCTGCTCAAGGACACGCTGAGTGATTCTGAGCATCTTGGAAGAGAAACTGACAAAAGGTTGACCATGAATGTAACTTCATATAAATGCATCGGTTACTATAGCAATCCTGCTGAAGAACTTCCTCGCCCCTACACATCCTCCCCACTGCTGAGAAAGGGGCTTCTGTTACACCAGGAGCAGAGCTGTGGCCCTTAGGGGGCTCCCTCTGCCTCGGCAAATGCCAACCCCGATCACCCTACCTGCCGAGAGGACAGGAGTATGGTGGGGCAAAAATGGCGCCAGCTAGGGGTTGGGAACCCCGGGTTCTTGCCCGGTTCTTCTAGGATTGGCCCAGATCAAGTCACCTCCCCACTCTCAGCCCCAGTGTTTTTGCCCAGATGAGAGAAACTGTCCAGTGTCCCTGCCATTTCTGATTCCTGCCACGCTTCTGTTTATCTCATGGCAGAAGTGAGTGAATGAATGAAACAATAAGACTGCAACAACAGATGTGCAGGGTAAGCCTTCCGAGGCTGGTCTGGGGCAAGGAGACAGGGGAGGAAGGAAGGGCGAGGAAAAGCATGAGCATTGACTCTGAACATCATCCTTGCCATCACCTTCCAGAGACCCTGTGCAGCTGGTATGACTGAACCCATTGCACAGATGAGGAACCTGAGGTTCAGAGGGTCAGCCAACCACTATAAGAGTACGGAGGGCTGCCAGCCAGGTCTGGACAACTACAACCCCCTGTTCTTCCCCCTCCTGCCGGGCAACTCAGCGGGTCTTCCAGCAAATTCTCCCCACCTGGCTTCTCGCAGCCACTGCTTCTGCCCGAGCAATAGCCACACAGCTCACATCCATAACTAAAAAACGAGAAGCATATCCCGCATCAAATGAGGCTGTCGATTTTAATTAATTTCAGACTTTGTGTGTTTCTGGCAATTATTTGTAACAAGGTTTACAGAGGGTATTTAAATTAATTGTGATTTTTATCTAGAAATCAATGCTTATTTTTTAAGTAGCTCATTAGGGATGAGTATGTATTACAGGAGCAGCAGACTCTATGTCAGGAAGGAGGCATCCGGGGCTAAGAGGAGACGCCAGCAAGGGGAGAGGTCTAAACACGACGACGAGATCAAAGCCAGCGGAACGATGAAACGCTGCTCCAGTAGACAAGACAACATCTGATCTGCATTAAGCAAAGGCAAAATCGGGGAGAAATGTATTCAATAACCTAAAATGGGAAAAAGAGCTGGGCTCCTTTTGCCTGTCAGCCTGGGCTGGTGGCTCTCAGGGAGGTCCAGCCGTCCAGGCCACCTGGCTCAGGGGGCTCACCGGCAGCACAGGAGTGTCAAGGGCCCCTGCGTGGAAACTGCAGCAAAGACTGAGGAGGGGCCACCCAGACATCAGCAGACAAGCCCGGACCAGCCGGGGCGTGGGACACCGGACCCAGGCCTATTCCTGAACACCCCACCACAGGGCAGGTAAGGAGGCCTGTCAGATTATCTTTTGCACTTTCTGTTTCTAAAAAAATTTTTTAAGAAATACGCTTTAAAATTCAACTTAGCAAGACCAAAGCAGACGAACAGAAACGTCTAAATACCAATGTCATAAAATATAAGTGAAAACAGTCTAACATCACAGACTACTGACGAATGGTTAGCCCTCTTTCCCCTTTTATCCCTTTACATAAGACTTAATTAAAATCGAATGTAGTTCTGAGTTTTAATAATAAAACCACTAATATTTGCACAGGTCTTATAGCTTATGGAGATATTATTACTTCCATTTTGCAGGTGAGGAAAATGAGGTTCAGAACGTTTCCACACCTTACCCAAGTGTGTGAGGTGAGTAATCTGAGGACCTGGAGCTGGGCCCCTCTTCCACATCCCAATCTCCTCAATCTTTCCCTGAAGTCAGCAAGGTATGACAACCATTGCCACCACCATCCTTACAAAAATCACCACCACCACCATAATCATCATCACCATTATCACAATAATCACCATCACCACCACCATCATCATTACCATCATCAATATCACAATAATCACTATCATCACCACCATCACCACCACCACCATCATCATCATCATCAATATCACAATAATCACCATCATCACATCACCACCACCATCATCATCACCATCATCAATATCACAATAATCACCATCATCACCACCATCATCTCTATCACCACGATAACCACCACCATCATCATCACAAAAGAGGAAAAGATCCAATAAACGCTGAAGAATCATGCTGTCCACACCTTTCCCTTTTCTCAGGCGGCCAGGGAAAGCGTCATCCTCACCCAGAGCCCTGGTTCTCACACTTCAAGGGCTCCAGGATCTTGTGGGGAGCATGTCACACACTCCTGGGCCCAGTGGTGGAGCTTCTCATTCCGCAAGTATGGGGCGGCACCAGGCACCTGCTGACAAATGGAGCTCCCGGGAGATTCAGATGCAGACGGGCAAGAGGCAGGCTCTGGGGGACGCTGAGCGAAGGTCCAGTCAGGGCCTGAGTCTTTGCAAAGCCTGCAAACACTGTAGTTGAAAGTAAAGGGCCACTTGAGAGTTAAAAAATACACATTAAGTATGATAAGTAGCAATTATGTCAATGAAAGTACTTGACATGTATGCTGATTTGTACTTAAATCTTGCTCCATAATTTATCAATTCCATTTGTAGGGTGGCAGGATTGTTTATCTTGTTCTTTTCCATTTAAAGTTTTAATTTTCAAGAAAAATTGTGTATTCTTTTCTATTCCTGTGATTTCCTTCCAGAACCTCAGTGTGACCTGCTGGCAGCCAACAGAACTGCAGGCTCAGACCCGAAGAAGAACAGACAACTTCCAAGGAGCTGACCTGGGGTTTCCATACCTACTCAGTGAGAGCAGATGTCACAAAAACAACTGCAACACAAGATCTACTTGCCCAGGAAGATACTGTCTGAGCTTCACAGTCTTTCAAAGTAATGTTGGAAACATTTTCTGTTTTACATCATCTTGTTATTAACTGTGTACGGGGTTCCCAGGAGGGCATCCTAGGTGCACAAGGGACTCTGCTGCTTGGGTGTCAACCTCAGTGACTTAAGATCTTTTAAAGCTTTTTGCTTTTCCTTGACACACACACACAAGCATCTTGTCTTCAGGGACACAAGGTAACAGCAAAAACATTTCCAGCACATTTGCAGTTTCTAAGGCACACCCACGCCCACAGTTCACTAATTAAAACGTAACTGTGTGCACCCAAGAGGCAGACAGGTAACACCCTTCATTATCTCCTTGTTACTGAGGAGTCTGATCTGCCACAAAGTAGCAAAGCCATGACTGACAGGTGCTAGCTCCTGGTACGTCTGTTTCCTCCAGGCCGTAGTGGGAGTGGAGAGGTGGTGTGATAGTTAGTAACATAACTTAGAAAACACACATACCGTAGGAAGTAGTCAATAAGTGGTACTTGCCATCGTCATCACTGACGTCATCATTATCACCATCGCCATCATCGCCATCACCTTTATCATCACCAGCATCATCACCATCACCAGTATTACCACATCACCATTCTCACCATCACCATCACCAATCACCTTTGTCACCATCATCATCACCTGTATCAACATCCTCACCATCACCTTTACCACTATCATCACCACCATCCTTACCACCACCACCACCACCATCACTACCACCCCACTATGATCCAATCCAGACGAATCCAGAGATGTGTTTCTTGAGGGTAAGGAGATGATCTGGGTCTTGGGGAATGCACAGGACCTTGTTAAAGAGAAAAGGGTGCCCAGCCAGGAGAGCTGCCCTGAGTGAAGAAGGCTCAGTGACCCACAGGCATCTAGTCTGTCTGCAAAATGGTCAATAGTTTCATGTCAGGAGATGAGGCTGAAGAAGTGACCTGTGGCCAGAAAATGAAAGGCCCTGTCTATCCATTACAAAGAATTTTTTGAATCTTCTTCCTCAAGTCCCTGGCTTCCAGACTGTGTCCCCTGCAGGCCCAGGTGTCTCCCACTTGCCGGTGTTCTGAAGTCGGGCCTGAGGGCAGTCTGCATGGTGGGGCTCCAGGCCCCAACCCCAGCTTGAAGCAGAGCAGCTCTATCTGAGCCTAAGGAAGAGCTGGAAGGTACTGCTGTGGGCAGCGGGGAGTGGGAGACAGTTTTTAAGCACAGAGAATTAAAGTAAGGGATAAACTTTAAAAAACAACTTTGGTAACAGCATGGAAGACAGACACTGGAGGCAGAAAGAGCAGTTAGGAGGCTGCTAGAATATTCCAAGCAAGAGCTGCTGAGTGGGAACTGGAGTAGCTGAGGCAGGAAAAAGTGAGGGAAATATTTAGGAGGTGAAATTAGCCAGATGATTGTGGTGAGCTGGGGGCAGAGGTGAGAGCTGAGGCCAGCGGGCCACCCGGGAGATGGATGTCTGGGAAGCTCATCGCTGGAAGAAAATGGCCTGGTCTCAAGACACAATGAGAACTCACTTCTCCTGAGCCCTCGCCGTGCGCCAGGCCCTGTGCCAGGCTCCGAACGGCCATCACTCTACCTCATACTCCCAGTTCTACGAGGCAAGTGCTTGCATTATCTCCCCTCACAGGTGAGCAAATGGAGGCTTAAGGATAGTCAATAACATGCTCAAGGTCACATGGAGAGCTGTGCAGGGTCAGGGTTTACAGCAAGAACCACCCTGTGCTCTGACCTCCTGCAGCACTGATGGCTGCCATCTCTGGTCATCACGGCTGTCCCCAGGCTGCTATATAACTGCTCCCCATGGTGATGAGGAGCTCCTTGAGGGCAGGCATTGAGGCTTACGGTTAGTTCTTAATTCTTAATTAATTCTTAATTTGGACCTCCCCCCCAAAACTCACACACGTACTCCATCATCTAGTGGTCCATGCATCATAAAGGTCTCCCCCAGTGGGTAGAGAGATGAATGGAAGGATGGGAACTGACGGACCTCAAAATAAGGTGGGCCACTCTAAGATCAGTTGTCCAGGCCTGGGATGGACTTGCTTTGGAGGTAGTGAGTTCCCTGTCAGAAAAAGGACTCAACCAGTGGGAATGATGAAGCAGGAATTCCTGGAGGATTCAGTAGGCATTTGTCAAACTTACCCAGGAAGCAGATCCTAGAGGCATTGTTGCAGAACACCATAAACTACTGACGAATTCAATCCCATGATACAATCAAGGAAAAACTTGACTATGGAAAATATAACTGCACTTATCCACGTGCAAAAATAAGAAACAAGGCCACTCTCAGAAGTCCTCCCTCGTCTTCCAAATAATCGTTGACGAACTGTAAATTTTTGTCTGCGAATTTTTGTCTGCTCCTTATGACATTCTGTCCTCTGCTAGAGCCCAAATACTGAAAGTTTAAGAATTATTAATGCCAGAAAAAGAATTTAACTGAAAAAGTTCTGTCGATTGCTACAAGTTGCACATTTCTGCAAACTAGGAAAAGACTCCATTGTTGAAGTTAGCAGTAGCATCACAGTTAAAGAACCACTTAATTAGCAGACTTTGGGGAACCTTTCAATAATGCCTTTCCCAAACCCCTGGCTCGAGGAGTGAGTGAGATGCAGCTGTGGCATGGGAGCAGGTAATAAAGGCTCTCAGAAGCGGCCTCCCAACTCCACTCGGCCCTCGACCTCTGGGTTTTTCTCACGGTGCCTCGGATGAGGCCCACCAGCCCTCAGACCTCGGCTTTTCCACCTGTAAAATGTGACGTTCCAAGGGGTTAAGGTACGTGGCAGTGCCTGATACACCGAAACACTGCTGCACAAATGTTAGCTGTTGTTAATGAACAAGAAGACTCGGGGGACTCGGTCCCACACCTGCATTGGCTAATCATCATAAGAGAAAAAAAAGGAAAAAAATCACATAATATAAAGTCTGCACAAACCACCACAACCGGGCTACATTTTTAATGTCAACACACATCTCTAGTGGGAGAAATCCTTTAGAACACGTCCACGCCCCTTCGTAAAGTGCACACTGAAGAGCCAACAGGCTTCATGGACGCTTCTGCTGGTGGCCACTTCCACCCATGCCCATGTCCCCAGGGCGGAGATCTGCCAGAGGCCAGGGAAGCCAGCCAGGAGACACGCAAGTTCCCTAGAAGGTGGTGATGTCAAAACTATGGATCCCTGGGTCACAGGACGCAGGCTTGATGGAAGGTGGCCACCCCTAGACTAGCTCCCCACAGATGACCCAGGCAACCCTTGAGGCCTATCCTCTCTGCCGTGGGTTTGTCCAGGATGAAAAGCAAAAGTCCAATCCAGCAATTCCAGTTCTGGGTATTGCTCCCAAAATAACGGAAAGGAGGGACTCAGATACCTGTACACCCACACTCAGAGCAGCATGACTCACAATAGCGAAAAGGTGGAAACAACTCCAATGTCCATCGACTGATGAGTGGATAAACAAAAGGTGGTCTACCCATACAATGGAGTACCATTTAGCCTTAAAAAGGAACGAAGCACTGACACATGCTACAACACAGATGCACCTTGAGGACATTATGCTAAGTGAAAGCAGTCAGACAGAAAAGGACAAATACTGTAGGATTCCACTTACACAAGGTCCCGAGAGGAGTCAGAGAGACAGAAAGTAGAACGGTGGTCACCAGGGGCTGGGGGAGGGGGATGGGAGCTGTGTTTAATGGGGAGAGTTTCAGTTTGGGGTGGATGGTGGTGACAGTTGCACAACACTGTGAATGGACTTAACCTCACTGAATTATACTCTTAAGGTGGTAGATTTTACGTTATGTATATTTTACCATAATATAAAATTCTAATCAATATTATTTAATAAATCTATGCTGTGTTGACAAGAAGAAAACAGGCCAAGTCCACTAACTGACCATCGGGGGCGAGCTCGTATGCCTCCGTAGGAAAGCTGCGACGGCCAACGTGGGGCCTGAATTGGGATTCAGAGCCCGGCCTGCCCACCCCTCAGGGCTGTCACGAGGGTCCCGCCCATGACTGGCGGGGACGGCCTCACCACACTGTCCGGAGAAATGCAGCTGGGCTGTGTTCCAGGCCAGGGCACAATTCCAGCATCAACACTCAGAATTTCAGCCTTGGTGCACAGAAAGGGCTAAGCCGAGAAGGCAAAAAAGCCTGACATGCATTTTACAAAAATTCTCTGAAACGGGTAAAAGAAAAAGCAGTCTGATCACTTCCCAGACCTGGCAACCTGGTGCGTCACAGGCGCTCGACACACGTGAAAGGGGAAGGGATTCCGGCGTCTGAAAACCTACTGTGTGCGACTGGTTCATTCTTTGGTGACGTGAAATGAACAGAACATAAAACGACAAAGATGACAGAGGAAAACTTCCCACAGAGGGTCCAGTCACATCTCATTATGTCCCCATGACCTTCTTTGGGGAGGGGGCAGTCCCTCCCCTTGGAGAAGGCGGCGGAGGCTCCTACAGCCACAGCCATGGGAGAGACCAAGAAGAAGCTGAGAATGGGCTGGGGGCCTGGCGTCCAGGTGGGTAGAGATGGCTGCTGCCCTCTCCACCGGGGACGGGGGATCAGGAAACCCACGAAGGGGCAGTTCCCTACAGAGCCTCAGGGACCCTGAAATTTGGCCTCCCGACCAGGCCTGACTCTTAGCTCTGCTGGCCTCATCCAGGCACGTAAGCAGGAGGACTCACTTGGGGACACAGGAGGTGACAGTGGCCGCCCTCACTGGTTCTTCTGTGCTGGCCAAGGGGGTCAGCTGGGTGTAGAGGGGAAAGGGGTTGCCAAGGACTCTCATCTTCACTTTCTTTGGTATCCTCCAAAAAAGCACTTAGTAAACCTGTCAACTGAGTAACTTAAGAAACGGGTTTCTAAATGAAGCTGTTGGCGGGGTAACAAGAGGGACTGCTTGGCAGTGGTAAAGGCCCGGCTCCTAGTCGGGGGGTGGGGAGCCCGCTGGGCCTGGTCTCACACGAACACCTCTTCACCAGCGTCCCTCGCTCTCGACCAGGTCAAGCGATGGAGCTCGTGACCTCTGGGGCAGTCGGTTCTCTCCACGCATACCTGACTCTTAGGAAGTTCTGTAGGTTAAGCCAAAATTCAGCTCGCGTCACTCCCTTCCTCTGCGGTCTTAGGAAGCACCATTAACGCCCCTTCCAGGCGGGAATTCTGCAAGCGTCTGGACAGCCACCGGAAGCCACACTGCAGGTAAGGACACCACTGCTGTGCATGCCGGGACAGAAGGAATGCTCCGGAAGGAACTGGTGGGGAGGACAGTGGGGACAGGGCCGAACAAGGGCACATTCTCAGAGCCCTAAAAATGGTTAAGGGGGTAAACTTTATGCATGTGTATTGCATAAAAATACGATTAAAATAAAAATTTATAAAAGAAGGAATTGAGACCCTGCAGTAGAGCCGAGCTCACGGCTCAGTCCTGCGACCGAGGCCATTCCAAGCATGGCTGGTGCTCGTGCTGAGGAGGACCTCACAGCCGGTGAGGAAACTCAACGGCCGGCTCGGCCCACAGGCCCCGGAACCGGGTCCTCTCGGCCGAGAACCCGCATCTGAGGAAAACCCGGCCTCTGGCCTGCCCGACCCTGAGCAGACACAGCGTGTCTGACGGTGTCTCCAAGCTCTCGGGCGATCGCCCACCTGCCGCACGGGCCGAGGTCCGGGCTTCCCCTCGGGTCTCGTCCAATCCCTCAAAATGGACCAGAGGGCGCCCGGAAAGTCAGAGCAAGCCCCAGACTCGGACCCAAAACCAAAGCCTCACCAGTCCAGCTCCTCGTTTTTCCCTCAAACTGCACACACGTAGTGAATACCGAGACAGTGGCTATCACGTGAGGGGTGGGTCCTTCAGGAGTGCATCTTGGCTGTGAACTCGGAGGGGAGGGGGCATCAGGAGGAGAGAGGGCAGTACAAACACCAGAGCACACCAGCCAAGCAAGATCAGGACTGCGCAGCAAGTTCTTGCTTCCCCTGGCCGCGGGGACTTTCCAGGGTCCCTGGGAGCCAGCGCACCCGGGGGGAAAGGGAAAGCTTTGGAGTCAAGAGACCTGGTGGGGATCTGAGTGCCGCCACTCAGGAGCTGGGTGCCTTGGGAAAGTTACTTGACCTCTCAGGGCCTCAGTTTCTTCATTTGTAAAGTGGGGATAACAGTGCCTCCTGGAGTCAAGCAGATGCTTCTGGAATCCTGGTGCGGCCCCACACGGGCTGTGGGCCTTGGGCAGGTCGCTCAGTCTCTCTACCCTCAGTTTCCTCATCTGTAAAATGAGGAAATCACATCATACTGCTTCCCAGAGGGACCTAGGTGCTCCCTCTCTGGAGCTGCCACCGTCACCCAGAGGCTCCCACCAGAGCGCCCATGAGGGGACGCGGCTGCTGACGGCTCTCGGTTCTCTCTCTCATTCTCACCCTCAGGCTGTGTCTTCACATCCACATCCCCCAGGTCTGCCACATGGCACAGACCAGGTGAACAGGCAGGGAGGGGGTGGGGTTCAGAGGACCTACAAGCACCTCTGGGGGGTGAAGATGACTTTTATTGACAATAATGATGGTGACGATGATGGTAAATCCGGGCCACCTCCTCTTCTGCACCTCGCAGGCCCCTCACAAGCCTCGGCCACAGGCGCCCAGCGCCCAGCATACGCCCGTCACTCCATAAATACTGGCCGAATGACCAACTGGTCTCCCAACAAATATTTACCGTGCATCTAAACGGGAGCCATCGATGAAAAAGCCACTTGAAATGCTCCCAGCCCCAGAGGAAAAGGACTCCATTACAAACGACATGCAGCCGTGTCCCCCGCAGGCCAGGCCAGCCTGTCCAGTTCCCATGTGTGCCGAGAGCCGGCGAGCCGGGATAGTTATCAGGGAAGGGTGAGGGGTGGGCCCGGCCCCACCTCACGCAGCCCCCACTCAACAGTAACTACCAGAGCAGTCAGGTACCGAGGGCACAAAACAGGGGCCCAGGGCCGTGGGGTGTCAGGGAGGTGTGACCTGAAGGACGGACGGTTAAACCCCAAGCCGATGGGCGAGCCCAACTTGGGAGCTGGGAGAGCACACAGGCCTGGAGTGGGGAGGGCTGGGCATCTGAGGAGCAGGGGACCCCGCCACAACTGGGGCACAGGGAACAAGGTGGGAAAGGCTCCCATGGGACAAAGAGCTTGTAGAGGGAGGACGTGGACCCAGCTGCGTCCACCCAGAGGCCACCCGCGTCCAGCTCCTCCTGCCGCCTCGCGGCCTCGGCTCCAGGACTTCACAGGGGTAACGGGAAGTGCGTGTGCAAAGGGGCCACCAGGGCAGGCGGCTTGTCTGTTGACCAGCTACACAACTTGGGGGGATGCCATCCCCGCCCTGTGATATGTACCCTCAGGGCCTCTCTGCTGTCAGGCGTGGCAACGTGACCTGCTCTGGCCAAAGGAAAGGGAGCAAGAGCCACAGAGGCCACAGCCCGAGGTCTGAAGGCCCCGACGGGAAGGCACGTGGCGAGCACAGAGCCTGTTTGTTACCACAGCAAAGCTGACCAGTGCATCACGGCATTCAAGACGCTACTTGGAGAAAAGCCCACTCCCCACAGGGCGGCCGTGAACTGCGGGGAATCTCGCGGGTCTTCCCGCCAGAGCACAAAGCATACACAGCCCCTTCCCCACCCACTTCGTGAGGAGGATTCTGGGTTCTGTTTATCCACCAGCTGGCCACGGACACCTTCTAGCCCTCAGGACTTTTCAACTCCATGTGCGGTAATGAGCAGGGGTCAAGCCATAACAGGACGAGAACGCTGACGCAGGGCCGCGCTCTTCCTTTGCTTCTTTGTGGCTGCAGGTGGCAGGAGCTGGCGGCAGGATAAGGCTCCCACCAAAGGAGAGAGGCCGCTCTAAGCGCAGGCCGGGGCGCCCCTCGGAGTGAGCCTCTCCGGGCGGTCTGAGGGCTGCCTGACCGGAGCCCCAGCCCGCGTTCCGGGAGCGGGAGGGACAGCAGCCCCGCGGCCCTCCTACCAGCTCTGCCCTCCGGTCCTGCTCTGCCGCCGGCACCGACACAGCGGGCGGTTACCCAGCACGTCATCCCACTGAACCTCGGAGCCCTCCCAGGAGACAGGAGTCGCTGTCAGGCGTGTTCTGCACACGACGAACTGAACCTCTGAATGTGGACGTGAGAGGCAGAGCCAGGGTTCAAACCCAGCTCCGTCTGAGCCAGGCTCTGCGCTGTGAGCCCCCACCTCCTACTCAAGAGCTCCGGGCCCCGCTTCCTGTTCCGGCAGCAGGGATCCCAGCTCTGCTCCAAGGGTTATCAGGGCCCACACATGCGTGTAACTGGGCACACAGAAGGTGCAAAATAAGTGGTTAACATGGTGGGGGTGGGGAAGGAGGAAGAGGGTGAACTGACCCTGGCCCCGTGGGCAGTCTCTCTGGACCCCCGCCTGGCCACTCACTTGATCCCTGTCGCCCACTGCGCAGCTCTCCAAGCCCACAGGCCGGACGCCCCCTCGTAATTACCTTGTGAAGTAGACAGCAGAGTCTCGTTCCCATTTTACAGATGCAGAAACTGACACAGAAAGATCAAAGACTTAGCCAGCAGGGCCCTGGGGACGTGGCAGGTATTCTGTTTCCTCACACTCAGTCCCATGGGGACACCTGCAGCACCCCCCACCACTCCCTGAGACGCTGAGGGCTGCACGGCATCAGGCACAGGGAGGACCTGGGTGAACCGCAAACGCCACAGACACGTGCCAGCTGGGGCTGGCAGGGACTAGCTGTCTGGGCAGGCTGGGGGTTCCGTCTCTGCTGGCGGCCAGTCTGACACACACACAGTGCAGGGGCTTGGGACCCAGGGTAACCAGGTTCACATTTCAGCACCAGAGCTAAGCCTGTGGACAACTGACCCCTGTGAGCCTCAGTGTCCTCCTCTGTAAATGGGGACAGGAGTAGGACTCGAAGTTACTGTTGGAAGTGAAGGCAGTGGGGGCCCCGGCTCACTCTCACCTGTCACCAGGAAGTGCAGGCTCCATCCTCTCATCCACAAGAGTCTACAGCAGCCCAGAGAGGATGTGGCTCCTGAGACTTAAGCACGGACTCCAGCCTCCTGGTCAGCCAGGAGGACAGGCCATAGCCACTGGACAGCAATTCTAAAACAACACACACACAGAGCAACCTGCAGTTTACAAATGTGCTTCCACAGAAGGCATTTAATTCCCGTTGCAGGCTGCAGAGGCAGGGTCTTTCATTATAGCCATTTTACAGATGTGAAAATTGAGGCCCCTGGAGATGAGCAACTTGTGCAAAGTCATGAATCTTCTGGGAGGTGGCAGCCAGTAAGAGTGGGCCTCGACTTCCAGCCTAGAGGTTCTTCATCTTCCTGCAGGGTAAACAGAAGCTGCAGGCTGCCCAGCAGGTGCACATTCCTACTTGCTGTCTATTTGTTCTAAAGCACCCTCTCCCGGCTCCTGAATGACAACCAACCAGGATGAAACCATCGGCGACTGGTTTTCAAAACTGCATATGCAACTTAACATCAAATTCAATAAATGAGGCACCCCAGATCTTCCGGAGTGGTCCTGATTTCAAATATTCAGACCAACTGCCAGGTAGTATGTTCAGAAAGTACGGCTGCCCTGCTCACGACGGAGCCCAGATTTAGCAGTTCCTCCGTCTCAGCTCTCGGCGGCAGGGAAGGGGCAGGAAGGCAGACACCGATGGAGCCGGAGGTGCGCCTGGCGCTGGGTCAGCATCGAGCATCCGACCCCCAACCATACCCCAAGGCAGGCGTGACTAGCGTCAACTGACAGGTGGAGGCGGCTGAACAGTGTCCCTCCAAAACTCACATCCATCTGAAAACTCAGAATGTGACCTTATTTGGAAATTGGGTCTTTGCAGATGTAATTAGTTGAGATCATACTGGATTAGGGTGGGCCCTAAATCCAATGACTGGGGTCCTTATAAGAAGAGACAGGCAGAGGGAAGACAGCCGTGTGAAGACAGGGGCAGAGACTGGAGTGATGTGGCCACAAACCAAGGGATGCCTGGGGCCACGGGAAGCTGGAAGAGGCAGGCAGGATCCTCCCCTGGAGCCCCTGGAGGGAACGCAGCCCTGCCCACACCTTGATTTCAGACTTCCAGCCTCCGAACAGTGAGAGAGTACATTTCTGTTGCTTCAAGCTGCCCAGTTTGCAGTGACCTGTTAACAGCAGCCACAGGAAACGTACACAGCAGACGAGAGCTAAGGCTCAGGGAAGGTGAGTAACTGGCCGGGGTCCCTGAGCTCATGAGCAGCAGAGCCAGGCTGGGAGGCCACCTCGGCCCAGTGCCCCGGCCCTCTTTCCTCTCCTCTACTGCCCTCTCCCCACGTCCACTTCATCTAGAACACTCCCCCACCCCCACTTACAGGCTGTTGACTGCAATGAAAGATTTGCAAACGTCCCCACTTCCACTGCATCCAAATTAGTGTCATTACAGGAAAGAAGTCCAGATAAAAATACCCAAAGCCAGGGAGCGCTGGGGAGAGAATCAGCACATGTGCAAGGCAGCTCGCAGTGCCGGCAGCCCAACTCGTGGCAGCCCAGCCTCAGGAGGGCCGCCCTCCTCTCAGGCCAGGGCCACAGTGCCCTCTGCACTGGCAAAGTCCCCGCTCCCAACCCCGTGTCTGCCTTTTTCATCAACTAAACAAAGCAGAAGGGATGCGAACGCAGCCTTGGGAGAGCGGGTCGGTACATTCCTCCCTCCACTCACCAAAGAGAGACAGAGCGGGGAGCTGGGGGGGATAAATTACTGTGCGCGAGTCCAGCTGCACCAGGATGTAATAAAATGTGTTGCTAAGATACAAGTGCCAAAGAAGTTCATTAAAGGACACTTTAAACCAAGCTGCCAGACTCTTCTCCCTCTAAAGCCTGCTTATTTGGTACCGTCCCTCGTGTTTATAATTAGATCCACAACATGACAGTGGCGACCCCCATTGAAGCCCACTCAGCAGAACTCGTTAATAAAACAGCTTCAACAAGGCATCGACTTGGGCGGGGGTGGGAGTGGCTGTGGGACCGTTTCATTTACAGAAATACATTTGAGTTCCACTTACTTATCTAAATGAGAGACGAAGGCTCTTCAAGAACCTCATGGGCCTCTAGCCGTGTGAGTGACTTTCCCCTAAGAGGCGGCCGAGGTCTCTAGGACGGCAGAATCGCCGATCTCAGGGCTCACCATCAGCTACCCACCCCGTAGCTCTGCATCTGGCGCTCTGTATGGGGCACCACACGAGATGGTGAGTGCGGGACACAGAGGTGAAGGAGGCAGGAAATTAACAGATTACAACCCAGCGTGATGGAACTGGGAAGGGGCGCAAGCTGGGAGGAGGGACGCCAGTCCCTGTGGGCGAGGTCAGGGCAACTGCCCGCCCCAGCTGGGCCTGGACGATGCAGAGGGGGCAGCCAGGTGTGGAGGGCACGGGGGATGGACCTGGGAAGGGGGATCAGAGGACGGGCCCCGGAGGAGACAGGAGTGACCCGGCCTGCAGGAGTGTTCCCTAGGCCAGCAGAATTTAGAAAAAGCATTAATGCACAGCCCACATGGAAACTTCAGGAGATTTCACACTAGCATGGGTTTCTGGCTTCTCTTGAAAAGTCAAAGGAGCAAGTTGCCCAGGGCCCCCGACACGTGATGACAAGGGTGGTGCTGGGCCTGCTGCCCCGCTGTGGGGCTCCGTCTCTCAGCGGGCCGGCCCTCGGCAGGACCACTCGCCGGCCCTGCAGGCCCCGCAGCATCGGAGTTTGTGATTCTATGTTAGAGCATCACAGACTGTAACGAGGCAGTACGGGATCCTTGATGAGTCTCCGCATTTCTGAACTCCAGGGTCTCAGCATAGGGAGGACCAGCCTGGTCTCCCCCCCAACTGCTGCTTCCCCTTTTGCTGATTAGGGGGTGGTTTGGCAGACAGAGGTCTCAGAACAACCAATTCTTTTCTTTTTTTTTTTGAGAAGTTTTAATTTTATTTATTTATTTATTTATTTATTTTGTGAGGAAGATCAGCCCTGTGCTAACATCTGCCAATCCTCCTCTCTTTTTGCTGAGGAAGACTGGCTCTGGGCTAGCACCCATGCCCATCTTTCTCCACTTTATATGGGACGCCGACACAGCATGGCTTGACAAGCAGTGTGTCAGTGCGCGCCTGGGATCCGAACCAGTGAACCCTGGGCCGCCGCAGCTGAGCACGCGCACTTAACCGCTGCACCACCGGGCCAGCCCCAGAACAACCAATTCTATCCCCGAACAGCTCTTGCTCTCAGGGAATTCCTCCCGACTTGGAGCTGAAATCGGCCTTCTGGTGACTTCCAGTTTCTAGTCAAAATACATTACAGCCAGTCGGCGATTTAAAGGCAGGGGTCAGTCATGCTGGAGAAGACAGCCCCCATCCCGTCCCCCCAGCTCTCTGATCTCCTTCCTCACATTCACCTGTCACTCACTCACTCCCAGCCACACCGGCCTCCATTGGAAACAGCAGGCACATCCCACCTTAGGGCCTTTGCATGGGCTGTTCCCTCTGCCTAGAACACTCTTTCTGCAGAGAGCTACAGGGCTCACTCCTCCAACTTCTGCAGGCCTTTGCTCCAATGCTGCCTTCTCAATGAGGCCCCTGTCGACCACCCTATTTAAAATAGCCACCTGCCCTACACACACACACACACACACACATACACACACTTCTTACCGGGCTCTACTTACTGCCAGAGCACTCGTCACCTCCTAACCTACTCCATAATTCATTTATTATGTTTCTCCTCTATGACCTGTCTCCCCCTCTGAGACGGTGAGCACATCTCCAGGGCCTATTCCATCCACCGCTGTGTCCCCAGCGCCCAGCACAGCGATGGCACATAGTAGGCAGGTGCTGAACATCATTCTCTAATGAGTGGTGACTGCCAGTGTTCTCACCGCTGAGCGCCCTCTTCTGGACACACTCAAGCTGTCCAGGCCGGTGGGCACACCCCGAGAATATGCAAAGCGACTTGAGACACAGAGAGCTCTGCCGCCCTGTTCCCTTCCAGACCCCTATGCTGAATATCCCGGTCCCCCACGTCCTAGCTCCTGCTTTAAGACACCGGCCACCTCTGGTTCCTTGCGACCTCCCTGCAAGGCACCCACTTCTGCCCAGTTCCCAGTGCTTGTGGCCGTAACAATGTCCAGCCCCCCTTTGATCTCTGTCCACGATGACACGGGTAACTGTTTTGTCACTTCTCCTGCCAAGCCCTTGGAAGGACCTTCTTAAGCACGTGTCCCCTCAGCAGTGGCAGCTGGCAGAAGGACGTTGGTGACGTGGGCAAAGCAAAGTCTGCAGTCAGTGGGGCTATCAAACCATAGTTTAAGAAATAATTCCGGCGTCTATCCGTGGTGCGTTTATCACCACCGGGACACCTTAATCACAGAGAGGAGCTGGTATCGCTGATTAAAGACAAGGCTGCTTGTCATTTGTAACCTGCATCTCACATTAAATCCTGGATCACAGTCTCCAATATGTATATATTTTTAATTGCATTTTCAAGTTCATTTACATGTGCAGATTGGCTTTCCGCCTGAATGACATCAAAGAGAAACACAGCTCCCTCTCTTCCCCTCTCTCCTGCCCCATCTCTGCCTTCTCTTTCCTGGGGCAAAAAGCCTCTCCTCGAATTGATTACAGCATCACCCATGGACAGCCTGCTGGCATCCCCCAGGGAGGCCCCAGCAGACCCCCATCTGCCATGTCAAGTAACTTTCTGCTGCCTCCACTCAAGAGATCAAAAAGAAGTCATTATTTCCCCTAAAAATGCCCCCCCAAGACCATCTTTCAGCCCCTTTTCTATTTTGGGGGTGACTCTACCCTGAAGTGAGACTCTGAAAGCAGAAATGTGCACAGTGGGCTGAGTGACAAACAGCCCCTACAGGTACTCCTTCTGAAGTTTACCTGCACCTGGAGATCTGCTGTCAATCTGATTCGGTAAGTTTCATAAAATGGACAGTTGTGGAATGTGCTGTGCCCTGCCAAAGCTGCCTGTCCCTCACCTGTGCAAATCGGAAGTCACCTGCTCTGAAAGTTTAACACCCGTCCTGAAAACCACTAGGGTGTCTGCCCCAGGGTCCTTTCTTGGTGGCCCTGTTGTCACAAGGACATCTTGTGCAGGACCCCAGCACATCTCACACAGGGGATGCCCTCTTGGGCAAGCAGCTTTCGAGAGAAAACTCCAGTGAATAGAATTTAATTGCTTAAACAAAAACAGGCTTCTTGTGTGGCTGCAGTGTGGTGGTCAGGAAGACCAGGGTCCCCAGGGCCACTTCTGATTTCTGGATGCCACCCCCACCTAGGGCCTGAGCTTCCCACATGTAAGACTGGGGGTAGGCAGAGGTGCCCTGGCTCTCACATCCTATGCTGAAGCCATCAGGCCACGTCTGGGGCATCTGTGCTCTCAATTTCCACTGAATCCCAAGTTTAAGACCCAATCCCAGCTGTGGACACGCCAGTTTATGGAGACAAAAAGCAACCCAGAGGTTTCTGCCCCGACAAAAAGCCACACTTGCCAGCCTACTTCTCCATGGCAATAACATCTTTGGGGCACCACCAGCTTTCTCCTTCTCACATTGCTGTTAGTAAAGTAATATTGATACAGCTCTCCTCGAATTCAACTGCCCTGCTGCCTGTCAGGAATTCCAACTGGCACTTGGGACACGTTGTTAGAGCCGCTGAGTGGATTCCGACTCCTAGTGACCCTGTGGACAGCAGAGCAGAACCCTGCCTGGGTTTCTGCACCGTCCTCTCACCTTCCGGAGCTCTACCAGACAACGCTCCACTGCTATTCATGGGGTTTTCACGGCCAGTCTTTTTGGAAGCAGGTGGCCAGGTCCTTCTTCCTAGTCTGCCTAGTCTGGAAGCTCCGCTGACACCTGTCCACCACGGGTGACCCCGCTGGTATTTGAAATCCTGGTGGCGTAGCTTTCAGCATCACAGCAACACACAGCCGCCACAGTATGACAACCAACAGACAGGGGGTATGGTTCCCTGGGTGGGACACGAACCTGGGCCGCAGCAGTGAGAGCACGGGATCTTAACCACTAGCCCGCCAACTCGGGACACACGCGTCCTCATTAATCCTCAGGACAACCTCGCTTGGGAGGCAGCATCATCCCTGCTCTGAGATAAGGACCCAGCCAACCCGCTCTCTAATCTTACTTGGGGGCTGAAGACCCACTCACCCTGGGACAAAAAATTAAAATCCCCCATGGACGTACTTCTTTCTGCTGTGTTTTAGTAAGATCAACACAGGTGCCAAGCAAAAAAATCAATAAATAAAATAAAAATACATATATGTATGTATGTGTAAAGCGCAGCCCACCTGAGCCCGCCCGGCCGCCCCGCGGCCCGCAGTCAGAGGTCATCACCACAACAAAGCCACATCGCAGCTTCTCACCACGCTCTGCAACCGCCACCACCCAACAATAAGTAACTGCCAACAAGAAACCTTAAGGAGGCATATTTGTTCCTTTGGAGAACAGAGGCCATTTCCAAATAAGAAGATGCCTTAAAGTGTAAAATAATAACAGGAATAATAATAAGAAACACAGGGCAGCAGAGCCAGAGGGGCTCAGGCCCAGGAGGGGCTGAGGGGGCCTCGGGAGGAGGGGCGGGAGGAGAAGCCGCTTTGGGTCCGTCCAACCCTCCCGACTGGCCCTGGCTCGGCTTCCACGCTGCAGGGACCCCTCCCTGGTCCTGGCCCGCCACACACGCGCCACCCTGGTCCCAGCCAGCAGGCAGCCTCCTGGGAGACACAGAGACTGGATGCAGACCAGGCTCCCTCCAGAGTTCTGGGACCTTTTACCGCAGAGTAAAATTTCCACTCATCACGGACTGGCTAATTCGCCGGTGGCGGTCACCTCTCGCACTAACTCCCTTTACTGTTATCTGAACGCACGCCCTGGAGTTACAAGACACACCAAACTTTTCATATTTGTGGCACAAAGTGTTGTCGTCTCTCCCACACCCTCCAGCGGAGGAGTTAAGATCATGAAGCCACAAGGTCCCAGAACCGGATCCCAGCTCCTCCTCTCGCCAGCTGTGTGACGTCAGCAAGAGTCAACCTCTCTGGGCTTCCGCCTCCTCCTGAATAAAATGGAAATTAAGAGCAGGCCTTCCCCAAAGGGCTGAGTGAACAGCGAATGAGTTGGTCCACAGAGAGCACTAGAAGGCGGCCTGCCTCAGGGTTAGCATCAGATGGGAAAGCTGTGACTCCTGGAGGACCAGAAGATGACGTCCCAGTCCCACTTGCTGAGCACTTACTATGGACACAGAACCTAAGACACCATCTCATCTAATCCTCCCAGCACCTCTTTCACGCCATTTCTTGGGCACTTGCCACCCGCCTGCACTCCGTTCTCTGATGTGCGGTGCACCGTCATTCCCAGCTTACAGCCACTGAACGTGGACCGGCCCTTCTTGAAGGATGGAGCTGGGCTTAGAGCTCAGTCTGCCCAGTTTTAAAGCCCACGCTTAAGCTCTTTCTCACATGCCTCTCGGAGACAAAAGTTAAAAGCCTTCTTAGCAGCCCTCTTCTGGAAGGAAAATCGAATCCAGACTCCTATTTCCTTAAACACTGAATTCCAAACAGAGTCGGGAAGACGAATGGTGTGGCCACACTGCACCTTCCTCTGGGCACCTGCCTCTTCTCCAAAGTCCCTCTGTGTCTGGGGCAAGGGCCTCGGAGGCAGCGCCCACAGACACCCCCAAAGGGGCCTCCTTAAGCCCCCAGCGTGGGACCAGAGCGTGCCCAAAACACTGCTCCCTGGCGAGAGCCCCAGTGCGGAAGAGGAAAGCCTCCTCCTCCAGCCCAGCGGCACGCTTCAGCGGGTGGGCAGGCCAGGCAGCGGCCACAGTTAGCACTGGTTCCCACAAGTGAAATCAAGGCAGCAGCGAGCCCAGGATTTGGTTCCTGAGCAGACAAAGGCATTGGAGGAAAAACTTGCTAAATCAGAGGCGAATCGTCGTGGCCCAGAGCTCTAATGAGGCATCGTGGGATTACCAAAGTTATTATCAGAGTTACCTCATTGAAAACATTCCGAGTTAATTGAAATCAATTGTAGAGTTCTGACAGCAGGTGTTTTCAGAGGCTGAAATATCAAAGCGAACTCCTTGGACTGGCTGGAGAAGACGGCATAGTCTCCGCCAACCTCTACCAGAAGGGACAAAGCAACAGGCCGCCCTCTCTCTCGGAAAAGAAGGCCCGACACAGGAGGAGCAACAGTGCAAAGGCTCCCAGCTCCCCCGGGTGCAGGGCAGGGCTCGGCAGGGTCTCCTGTGGTCACAGGTGCACCAACCACAAATCAACCCCTTCAAACCCCTTCTCTTCAAATCAACCCCTTCGCTCTGTAGTTAAGATGCACTTTCACACCTATTACCTGATTTCATCTCAATAACCCGGTGAGAGAGGTCTAATTACTAGTCCCACTTTACAGACAGGACAGGGAGCTCAAGGAGGCAGAATGACCCGCCCGAGGCTCAGCGAGCTAGGGGAGCTGGGATGGAAGCCTGGTGTCCTGACTTGAGGGCCTTTGCTCTTGCAGTACATCATGTGAACTCGACACGCAGGGGCCAGCTGGAGACAAGGCAGGGGCTGAAAGAGGGGCACCCTCTCGGCGGTCCCAAGCTGTCTGACCTCGGGAAGTGGCCCTTCTCTGATCTGTCCCGCAGGGAAGACTCATCTGCCCAGCCTGACCCAAGTCATGAGACTATCCTGACAGTCAAATAAAAAGGTGTGCGTCGGAGGAGTGGGACAGACCGGTTGAAGAGCATGGTGCTACAGACAGCCAAGACTCTGAGTGTAAGACTTGTCTCTACGCTTCCCTACAGGTGCAAATGTCACCTCCTCGGAGCGCTCCCCACACGCCCCACCAGAGCACATCTCCCCATCTGCTGCCCAGGGGACCTGGTGGCTTAACGTCTCATGCAGACACCTCGCTGGGCCCCACGGGACACGTTACCTGCCTCCCCAACCATATATGAAGATGTTTGTAAGCAGAGACCAAGTGAAAGCATTTCATAAGTGTAAAGCTTTATAAAACGAGACGTCACTATTACACAGCACCCCCATCACCTCCACATCCCCAGCACCTGGCAGGAGCGCGTTAAATGTTTGTGGAATTAATTGAGTTGTTCCCAAAAGATGCCCACAAAACAATGTCAAGTATAAAAAGCAAGTTTAGGAACAGCACGCTCAACGCATCCACTAGGCACGTTTATCTGTGTCATAGATGTTTGTGTGTGCACAGAACATATCCGACGAACACACCTGAAAACCAGCCCTGCTCTCGTCCACAAGCGAGAATGGGCAGGAAGAAAGGGGCTTAAGTTTTACGACTTTCAAATCTGTACTGTGAATTTTTTTCCCAACAAGCATGTGTTGCTTTTACAATAAAAACTTTTTTAAAAGTAGAATTCTTATCTCCTAAATGTTATAGAAATAATAGAAAATATCGATCACCACCTTCCTCAGTTAAGATTTTACTTTAGCAGGAGAATGGTAATTATTTTTCTTACTTCAAAAACAAATCCTCTTATTTTAGTAACACAATTTTGGACAAATTATTAACTGATTTTATATATACTACACAGACTTTATATATACTTATTGGTATATACCAACATACTTACTATTTATTATTGTACACTTTATAGTCAAAATAAAATCAATAATGAAAATGTAACTAAAAAATATAAACACGTGTATATGTATACACACACTTTTTTCCCTTAAACCAACTGAGCAGAGTTGTCCACTCAGTTACATTCAGGAGTGTCCCCCATTAATTTCTCAGCTCCACGAAGCTCTGGTGAAGAGAGGAGGAGGAGGGCACCGTGTGGTTCTCCGCTCTCCAGCCTGTTACGTTCTGGTCACCCAGGGCTACGGGTCCAGCAGCCTCCCAGCCTCCTCTCCCATGTCATGCGTGGGCCCTGTCGTCCCTGCAAGAGCTTCCCCACGTAGGTGACAAACATCTAAGGAGCTCATATGGCCGGGCCAAGCAGGAGGGGACTCAGGCCTCCTTCACTCCCTCCCTTCTCATCTGCCCTCAGCCTTGTTCCCATACCTTCCTGACCTGGGCCTTGAAAGTCCCTGGCCATTCCGGAGGCTACGGCATAAAATCCAGGCCCTGTATCCCGGCCTCTGATGCCTTCCCTGCTCTGCCCCAGCTCGCCTTCTCTGCTGTCTCTCTCCTCCTCTCTCTCACGGTTCTACTGCCAGCAAACTCACCAGCCCCTGCAGGAGCTCTCAGGCCATTATCCCTTAGCAGGACTGGCCACCAGCTCCTCCCGTCTACAACCCCAGGCGTCCTTGAGGACCCCTCCTGACCTCCTCCAGGAACCTGTCCTTGATCTCCAGGCCAGAAACGATACAGGTGCTCCCACAGCACGATTTTCACAGAACTTTTCTGGAATTTCCTTGAAACATGGTTCTCTCTATGCCTCACTCTTTTCTGAGGTTTCCAAGGCAGGGAGCTGCTGGTCTTATCCACCTATGTCCACTCATTTTGAACATGTGATTTTATTTTTTCTTTTTGTGAGGGAGATCAGCCCTGAGCTAACATCCATGCCAATCCTCCTCTTTTTGCTGAGGAAGACCGGCCCTGGGCTAACATCCGTGCCCATCTCCCTCCACTTTATATGGGACGCCGCCACAGCATGGCCTGACAAGCAGTGCATCAGTGCGCGCCTGGGATCCGAACTCGGGCCGCCAGCAGCAGAGCGCTCGTACTTAACCGCTGTGCCACGGGGCCAGCCCCTAAGATCTACCATTTATAGCATGCCTACTACAGGCTGGGGACTCTACTAGGACCATTAACTACATGACTGCTACTCCTCACACCCATCTCTTTACGAAGTCATCCACTGGTTCAACAAATATGCATTCAGCCCCTAGGAAGCCCTGCTCGAGAACATAAGGGGAGGGGGTAAAGCAGACACAGCCCCCACCCTGCATGCAGCTTATAGTCTCGCACAGAGAGCAGACATGAAAAGGTCAAATCAGACGATCGAGGAAAATGCTCGAGGTGCCAGAAGAGCTGCTGGAAAGCAACTAAGCCGCACTAGCGGGTGGAGGGTGCCCCATGCAGAGGACGAGCATGTGGGCAGGGCCATCCCTGCAGGTTCTGAGGGCCCCCAGGCTTCATCCCCAGAGCAATGGAGCACCACTGGAAGGTCTCGAGCCAGGGGGTGCTGTGATCATGTGCAGGTTTTAAGACACTTACTATTTAAGACACAGTATGCTATTCACAATAGGCAAAAGACGGAAACAACCCAAATGTCCATCAACTGGGGAATGGATAAACAAAATGTGGTCAATTCATACAATAGAATATTACTCAGACATAAGAAGGAATGAGGTAGTGACACATGCTACAACTGTGACGAGCCTTGAAACATTATGCTCAGTGAAAGAAGGGAGTCACAGAAGACCACAGATTGTATGATTCCGTTCATACGAAAGCCCAGAACAGGCAACTCTATAGGGACAGAGAGTAGATTGGTAGTTGCTTAGGGCTTGGGGAGGGGGGGCAAGTAACAGCCAGAGTTTCTTTTTGAAGAGATGAAAATGTTCTAAAATTGATGGTGGTGATGGTTGCAAATATCTGTGAATATACGAAAAACCATCTAATTGTACACTTTAAATGGGTGAATTATATGATATGTGAATTATATCTCAATAAAGCTAATTTTTTTTAAAGTGGATGCAGTGAGGGGGGTACTGCAATCTTCCAGCTAAGAGATGACGGTGGAAGGGAACAGAGCGGTAGAAGGATGGGGAAGAGGAGCTCTGGGAACAGGCTCAGATAAAACCATGGGCCCGGGAGACTTTGCTGTGCGAGGGGGAGTCAGGAGTCAAGGCCACACAGGTGGCAGTGGTGAAGTCAGGCCTGGGCCCCTGCTGTCTCAGTCCCCTGCTCTCTCCCTCAGAACATGAAACGAGGAGCTTCAGTTTTCTCTTTAACATGTAACGATGCTGTTTTAAGAATGAGATCTCAAACTCTAGGTCAGGAAGATTAAAATTCACCCTCCTGTATGAGAGCAGACTTGGTAATAATGCTCAGAAAATGGAACATCCTTTTACTAAAGGACCACGAACAACTGCAGAGCTTTCGGAATAAATCCACCCCATTTCTAGAAGTAACTGGTGGAGATTTCCAAGGTGGAATCCCTCTGGTGTCCAACATGGCTAGTGAATCACGGTGAAGACATGATTCAGCGCCCGGGTGCATGCCACATACATAATATCTTTCAAGAAGACATATTTTTATTGCCGCACTTGAGGACAGCCCCTCGGAATCCCGAGTTCATCAAATCGATGGGTCAAGCAGTGCTCAAGGCCCCAAGTTCACCTCTGGGGTCTCTCTCTATCGGCCACACCAGCAGGGACCGCAGTTCACACAGAATGGTCTTCTCACTCTATGGTGAATCTGAACTTGTGTAAACTTCAGGTCTGGGGATGTCCACTACACACAACATCTAGATGTTGTGCTAAGAACTCCAAAGAGGGAGGGGAAAAAACCCACTATTTATGATGGGTCTGTTATTTACACAGAACTGCTTGTTGCTTGACAATTTAGATAAAAATGTTACTGCTTCTCTGCATGTGCTGCAAATTCACGGCATAAAGCCACTGGAGCAACTAATGGAGTCTTCACACATCATATCTCGTTAAAGACGCAGAGTCTGTGCCCCGCTGGAATCACAACCCAGCAGCCAGGCGAGGCCACACCTGGGGATGCAGCCCGGCCACTCCAGGCTGGCCACAACTCACCTCTGACCACCTCCCCCACACCTCCTTTTTTTTTTTTTTAAGGAAAAATATGAACTCCGTTTTCAAACAGCCAGGTCCTATGGAAGCTGGTTTCCCGTCTATTCCCTAGTCCACCAATGGTAGGAGAAACACTGGGGAGTTCTACAGAATTTGTCTCTCTCTACTTCTGATCAACAATCTATTTACTTACAGGAGTCCTCGATAAACATCTTTAAACGCCTGCCCATGTTTCCAGAAGTAACTGAAAAAATTCCAGTGCCAAGGGCATGAATGGGAAACTGATGGCTGGGCACCAAAAGATATTACTCGGCTGCTCCTGTATTTCTAACAGACGTGGATAATGGGGTCATCCATTCATTTTACTATCCAGTTCATCATCCACATGTGCCCTTTCAATTGAAACTTAACCTTTATGTCCCATATTCCAAGTGGGAGCGGCACAAAAGCACACATCTCCGGAGGTGGAGATGGTATGAGTTTCTCCCCGAGCATATCTATAAATGAACACCACCTTTAATTTTATGTTGAGTTAAGAACAAACTCTGAAATACTGGCTTTTTCATACCTGCTCCCACATTTCAGCTTCTCCTGGGCAGGTTCTGGGGTGACCAAGCAGAGCCCCACGGCTCCTCTTCAAGACCCTGGGTGCAGCCCAGAATCACCTCCAAGAGCTTGCTCATCGACCTTTCCCCGGCAAGCTGCCAATCACCACCAGACTCTCCCAAGGAGAGAGAGACGACTAAATGTTAAGTCTACCCAACTCATTTCATAGGTGACCTCTGAAAGATTTCACCGCCCAGCTTGGGAGAGACAAGGCAGCTTTATTAGCATGCTGCACACAGCCTCAGCCCCCTCCACTCCCTCTTTTATGAGCCCTTGTTACATAAAATGCCACAAAGGGAAAAGGAAAAACAACACACTTCCAGTTACAAACACAAGTTCTGATGGCCAGGCCAAACCCTGGCTGTTTACCAGATGTTATTTTTAGTCATTTAAAAGAAACATTTTTAAAAGGCCGGAGAACAAAAGTTTTCGCTGTTTTCTTTTTTTCTTTTTAAACACACACTCACACACACACAAAAAGATGGAAGTACATTCCATTCGCCAGCATCCTTCCCCGAGTTCAAATTTAAAGGCAAAGGCAGCCTGAAGTCGGACAGCTCCTTCGCGGAGCTGGACCGCAGCCTTCAAACAGGATTTTCAAATGTTTCTCAGCCTCATCTAAATTCCAGCCTGCCAGATAATAAATAGCTACTCATTTACTATCATCATAAAAATTTAAATAGCCTTGAAATAGTTGCTACAATACAGAAGAAATGATCAAACCTAAGCTCCGGAAAGCCACTACAAACAGCGAAACTATTGCTACGTGGAAGCACACACAGAGAGACATTGTTGCAATAAAAGCTGCTGGATTATTGGATTTGCTCTCTCTCTTTTAAATCTTCTACTCCGAGCAAAAAAAAAGGGCTTAGTAACCCTCAGCTATCACACTGTACCAGATGTAGCGGTGGGTTTTTTTTTAAAGAAAGTATCTGATTTGATTCTACACAGTGATTAAACACCTTTGTGCTCTTCCAACCCCTCCCCCTCCAAAAATGGCATCAAAGCAATCAAAATGGTAACGCCGGGCCTGGTCCCCTCCCCCCGCGAACTCCCCGACTTCGCCGGGGCCGCGCGCCAGGCCCCCTGCGGCGGGAATGGAAGCTTCCACTCCTGGCCGGGGCCGCGCGCCGGGCCCCCTGCGGCGGGAATGGAAGCTTCCACTCCTGGCCGGGGGCGCGCGCCGGGCCCCCTGCGGCGGGAATGGAAGCTTCCACTCCTGGCCGGGGGCGCGCGCGGCCGGGGAGGGGGCCGCGGCACCGCCAGAGAGGGGTCAACGCGAGTCCAGGCAGGCGCCCCGGCCAGGCGCGGGCCCGCGGGAACAGCCCTCTTTCCTTCCGCAACCCCGGCCCCCTCCTCTCCCGCACGCCCCCTCCCACCACTTTTCAACTTGAAAGACTCCACGAGGACACCCGGCCTGCCAGTTCTCCTCTCCAGGGTCGCCGCCACCCCCGCCAATCTCGTCTCCCCCGCTCCGAGAAGTCCTCCGTGGAGGGGGCACCGGATCCGGCCGCCCGGCCCGGAGCTGGGGAGCAGGAAGGGGACCTGCTCCGCGGCCGGGGCGGGGCGGGGCGGGCGCTGTCCAAGTTTGGTGCTCACGGCGGCCGGCATTCCGAAGGAAGCGCGATCGACGGCCGGCGGGCCCGCAGGGCGGGCGCGGGGAGGGGAGGGGCCCGCGGGGCGGGCGCGGGGAGGGGAGGGGCCCGCGGGGCGGGCGCCGGCGCCCCCGCCCGCCTCGGAGCCCCGAGAGCGCCACTGGCTGCGCCGCTCAAAGTTCTCGGCTCGGGAGGCGGCGCGCGGGAGGGGAGGCGGCGCGGGAGAGGGGCGGGGGCGCGTGTGCGGGGAGGGGGGCGGCGCGGGAGAGAGGCGGGAGCGCGTGTGCGGGGAGGGGGGCGGGAGTGCGTGTGCGGGGAGGGGCGCGGGGGAGGGGCGGGGGGGGCGGGGGCGTGTGTGCAGGGAGGGGGGCAGGGAGGGGCGGGGGAGCGCGGCCGGCCGCGCTCCGGCGGCGGCATCTGTTCGTGGTGCTGAAACCCCGAGCGCTCAGCTCAGCGCAACTAAGTCACAATGGACAACTTTTCCTCCCCGAGGGGCCCGGAGGGGGGTCGGCGGCCGGGCCCCCCACCGCGAGGAGCCTCCGGTGTGTCCCAATCGACACCTGACGCGCGGAGATCAAAGCTGGGGCAGAACTGGGGGGTCCTGGGGGCGCCCTTCTTTTGTTCCCGGGAGCTGGCGTCAGGTTCCAAGAATAAAAAGTGATGCTGGAGAAGCGGAGGGGAGGGGCGAGCCCAGAAGAACGATTCTTTAAATAAGATTTGCAATGGAACCCAGAAACCGCTTCCAAGGAGTTTGGTGTCCAGGCCCGAATTACCGCCACCCTCTGTCTACCCCCAGCCTCACACCGGCGTGAAGGGGGGACATGGAGCCGGGAGAAATTTCCACATGCCAAAAACATGTCCACCAACTCAAAATGGACGCCGGGCTGCTCGCCGCCTTTTAAGCGCAGCCTCTCTCCTTCGACCACTGCCGGAGCCGCGCGCTCCCCGCTCGGCCTCCGAGAACCCGGCTCTTTCTTTCCAGAAAAGGAGGGGCGGGTAGCTCTGAGGCTGGAGACAGACTCGTTTGGGAGTCTGAGCGTGCGGCGCCGAGGCCGGCACTTTGTAGGGTGCCGCCCCAGTGCCCGGCGACCCTCGTCCCGCAGCGCGGGGTGGGGGACAGCTCCAGCTCGCTTACTTGTTTGTCGCTGAGCGCGGCGATCCGCGGCTGCCTCTCGTGGAGCTGCTTCTTGAGGTCGCCGTTCTGCGGAAACACGGAGGAGCGGGCTCAGGCCGGCGGCCCCGGGGGCTCCAGTGCGCCGGGCAGCCCGCGGGCCGCAGCCCCCCGCACGCAGCGCGCCCCAAGTTCCCGGCCGCGTCCCGCACGCGCGGCGGCCGGGCAGCGCCGCGCGGGGCCGCTTACCTGTGGCTGCCGCCTCATCGGGGCAGCTCGCGGGGCGGGGCGGGGCCCGAGCCGTGCAAGTCTGCAGGCCGGGGTGCGTGTGCGAGTGAGTGTGAGTGTGAGTGTGTGCCGGGGGAGGGGGGAGGAACAAAGAGCCAAGTAAACACGGCGAGTCCGTGTCGAGCAAAGCTCATAAATACTCAAGTCGCGTCCTAATCTCCCCAACACACACGCGCGCGCACGCCGCAATACCGCTCGGGCTCCGGCCGCCGCGCCGCCGCTCGCCCGAGCAACCATCGCCAAAACTACTTTTGCAAACTGTGCAGGATTGCACGGGGGCCGGAGGGGGTCGGCGCACACACTCACACGCACACCCCGGGGCAGGCTCACGAAGGGGTCCCCTCCCGGCACCCTCAGCCCTGCAGACCCTGCGTCGAGAATGAGAAGACGCCGGGCTCTGGTCCCACGGGCCCCCGACCCCCAAACTGTGCAGGATTGCAGGAGAGGGGGGCGGAGGGGGAGCGCAGAGGCGGTCCGTGCGTGTGCACAGTCCTCCCACCCCGAGGCAGGCTCGAGGAGGGGCCCCCTCCCGACACCTCCAGCCATGCAGATCCTGCGACGAGGAAGAGGACGCCGGGCTCGGGTCCCTGGGGCCCCCACCGCCTACCTGGTGGCGCGCGAGTTCCACGGCGAGCGCCTCGGGCCGGCTCTGCAGCTCCATCCCGGGAACTTGGGCAGCACTTTTCGCTCACTTTGGCCCCGGCTCCCGGGAAGTTGCGCGGCTCCGCGGGGGCGGGAGCGGGCGGGCGCGCACCGGGTCTCCGGGCCGGGGGGCCGCGAGCCCACTCCCCCACGGCCGAAAGGGAGGGGGGTCTGGCGAGGGGGAAGAAAGGCGGCCGGGCGCCGCGGCCGCCCAACTCCTCAGGCTGCCCGGCAAGTTGCGCCGGGTCCCCGGGCTGCCGGCGCGGCCCGGCGCATGGCCCCCCGGCGCCGGGAGCCCCGCGCAGCCCCGCGCGCGCCCGCCCGCCGCCGCCCGCCGGCAGGGACTATATTTCCTCCGGCGCGCGCGCCTGGATCTCGCTGGGCCTCGGCAAAGTTGTGCTTCGGCTCGATGCTAATTCGGCAGTGCCCGGATGGAGCGGGCCGGGGCGGCGGGGGGCGGTGCCGGAGCCCGCCGCCCGCCCCGCCCCCGCCCCGCGCGCGCGTGCGCACTGCCGCCCCGCCACGGCCCGGCGCCCCGAGCGGAGAACAAAAGCGGCCGCGCGGAGGGGCGCAAACTCGCCGGCCCGCCGCTGGGGGCGGCCAGCCCGGGGCCGCTCCGGCCGGGCGCTCCTCCTCCCTCCGCCCCCTCCCCAGCCAAACCCGGGGAAAGCGGGGCGCCCGGCCTAATCTCGGGTTATAAATACTTTCCGGTGGAGGGAAAAACGTCCATTGTTCCATTTCTGCTCTGGCTCTCGCTGCTCCCTCTTTTCCCTTCTCCCTCTCCCCCTTCCACTTTATTTCAATTGCCTGCATCCCCTCCTGCCTCCCTGTGCCCTAGCGCTGCGACTTGGGAGATGAAATGAGTCCTGTCTGCAGATTCCCCACCGCCTCATGGCCACCGTGTTGTTTCAACAGTGCGAAAACCGATCTCTTGACTGTTCCTTTAAGGATTTTTTTTTTTACATTCACAATTAAACTCTCAACAGATGTCACTGGACTTTTTAAGACAGTTGTTAAAAATTGTAAACGTGCCCGGTCAATGTGACATAAAACGATTATAACTACAGCTGCGGAGATCGCATTTCAAAACTCCCAGCCCCGCAGCCAGGAGGTTAATGTCTCCGAGTCGATGTTACCGAAGTGGAGTCACCACCCTCGTCAATTAAGGTCGGAATGCTTTCTGCTCCAGTAGCATTGGTAAAGTGCTGGTATGTTTGAAAGATGCTGGAGAGAAACGGTGCGATCTTATTTCGAAGTAAACGTTTAAACTGATAAGTCATTATAACTTCATCTTCCTCCACAGCACAAAAATTACCCAGGCACACACAATCCACAAAGGCCCCTTTCAACACGTGCCAACATGCCGCACATTACTTCTGTTGTCAGCAGAAGTTGTTGGCATTTTTTTTTCAGGTGAGGACTCCAATGTTGTTCTGGCCTCTATTAGGGCATTTGCCACAGCGACTTATGTGTTTGTCTGTTGGGACCCCTCAAACACCGGGGGCTCTCATCCCTGACCCCAGCACCCAGACTTTAGGAAGCACTCAGCAAGGGATCGCTGGTTAATTTGTGAGCTTTGTTATCAGAGTAAAACTAACACATGTTCTAAGTGGTCATGATCAGTTTGGTCTAGCACAAACCAGGAGGAAGCAGGGCTCACCAAATGCAAAACTGAAGGGTGATTCTGGGTGCCCTGAGGAGGCTCTGGCTCCTTCCACTCCGGCTTCAGCCCAACTCAGGATGGTGTCCCCCGTACTTAGTGCTTTGCTGGCCTGGACACCAGTCTGGTAAAGTGGACTGCCCAGGGGACCAGTGTTTGGAGAGCCAGAGAGAGAGAGCGTGCAAGAGGATTCCTACTGTAGTCTCTGTAAATGTCACTGGCTTTTTGGTAAAAATTCATAATAATTTCCTTGGCCATGTATGTAATTAAATCAACAGAGAGGATATTCGGGTCGTCCATGACTCACACAGACTCAGGCAGAGGCTGGCTGGAGGAGAGCGGCTCACACTGTAGAGATGTTACAGTGTTGTCTGCAAGTTTCTGTAATTAATTCGGGTTACAGTCGTGATCATCTACATGCCCCTCTATTGCTTTCACAGCCACCTAATTCCTGAGCAAGCAACAAACGCCAGGGGCTGGGGTGCCCTCTGACGATGGGGGAACCGGGTATGTGGAGGAAAACCGAGCTGCAGCTCTTGTAAGCAGATGCTCGGGGAGCCCGGTGCTGCTGCCGCCCATGTACTTTCCCCTGAGCGCATCCTGCACTCCAGCTGCCCTCCTGTGGCCCGTGCTGTGGCCTCCATCTGGAATGCCCCTTCTCTCGTAACTCACCTTTTTAAAATCCTCTTCATCCTCCAAGATTTACTTCAAATGCCGCCTTTTCTGGGAAGCTTCCTCTAATGTCCTCGTGTAAATTCCTTACTCCTCCCCTGGAGACCTGCCACACCACGCAGAGCTTACCTCGCATGGGGGCATCCTGTCCCACAATGAAGGTAACTTTTCCTCCCCCGGAGCCTGAGCTGACTCTGAGCCTGGCCTCCGGGCAGAGCACAGTGTGTGTATGCGGAAGGAAGGCACGGTGTGCCCAGGGCCAAGTAGGCGCTTAGAGGGTGAATAAGTGAGTGAGGGGGTGAATGAATGAGTGAATGCTGAAAGAGAAATACATTCCATTTTTGGAAAGGGGGGGCTGTTAATAATGGCCCTAGCAATGAGCAGTGCCTACAGTTCATTCCAGCATCCACATTTCTCTTCCCCTGCATTGTGGTCAGGTGGACAAGGGGCCTGGATTGAAGCTTGAATGTCTGGGTTTGAGACTTGGGTCCACCCCTTAACAGCCTCGTGACCTTGGGCGAGTTACTCCACGTCTCCTAGCCTCCCTTTCTTCAGATGTAAAATGGGAATTATCCAACCAACTACAATTACCCCCAGACCCACTCAGCTCCTCCAGGCCCCAGACGTTGGCTACTTGCTCAGTGGAGAGCCCCAGTCGCAGTCCCTCACTGGCCTAACAGGCCCCGAGGTGCGGGCCATCCTTCAGTATGGCTGCTGGAGGGGGTGCTGCAGGGCTCTGGCCCCCGTCCAACCCTGTGGACCCACAGGGACCCCGGCTGTTCCCCGCTCTTCTGGTTTCTGAGTGAAGCTTTGTGGCCGGCCAAGGGGTTGAGTAACACAACTCAGAATTCCGGGGGAGTTAGGTAGGGCTTCATCCAATGAACTTGGACCAACTAGAAACAGGATTCCGGAAGGAGCCAGCAAATCAATATCGCTCCCTTCCTTGGCTGGATGGAATGCTCTGTAACACAGCCCACATACCCCGCAAACAGCAGTGGACAGCCGGGTAATCCGTCACCTTGATGTCTCTTTCCTTCTGGCCCTGTCCCCTCACTCCTGCGCCCTAGGACTGCACCTCCAAAAGAGACTTCACGCTTTAATTTGCCTTTGTTTTCGAAGGACCCCCTGGCTAAGAAGGGGAATAGCAATAGCTATCATGCCACAGGGTTCTGGTGAGGATGAATGAGTCATGCCTACGAAAGCCCTAGTGCGCTGGAAAGAACCAAAAAGAGCAGCGAATATTCTCAGACTCAAGAATCGGTCTTCGGTTCCTCCCCCATGTGAAAGGTTCCTACAAAAGGCCAAGATGAATCTTGAAAAAGGACTTCAAAAGAAGCTCAGTAAGCATTCAGTATGCACCTGTGGTGTACAAGGCCCTACACCAGTTGCTATGTGACTCACATCCAGTCAGAAGGGTCCCAGGCCCTGGGACACCAAGGTGTAGTGGGGGCTCTGGCAGAGAAAGTACAGACGTGAGGAACTATAATTCGGGGGGGCCTGCATTAAAAACAGAACAGAGTGAGAGCAATGGGAGAACAGGAGAGGAAAGTTCATTTTGGGAGGGGTGGTCCGAGAGGGGCTTGTCAAGAAATCATTTGAACAGAGCTTTGAAAAGGTAATAACGCCCTTGGTTCCGGGTTTTACCATTCACAAGGCATTCTCCATATCTGTGATCTCACTGACCCTCGCCAGAGTCCCACGAGGGAGGTCGGCGCCCCCATTTTACAGTTTGGAGGACTGAGGCTCAGGACACTAGCTTGACTTGGCGTGGATGCACAGACTGAGGTGGAGGAGACCTGGGCAGGTGTTTAGGCTCTTCTACTTTTGGAAGTTGGCTGAAGGATGGATTGGTTTCCAAAGACAGGGAAGGATATTCTGGCTAAGGAAGTGGCATAAGCCAACGTCCTGAGGCAGGCTGCCTCAGGGGACCTGCAGTGGGTCACTGTGGAGAGAAGTAGGACAGAAAAGATGGTGGGACCAGACTACATGGTCTAGAATGCCAGGCTGCGGAGTAAAATGCATTATCCGGGGAGAGGGAACCTGCCCAAGGTTTCTGCACAGGTGTGTGCGACATGATCAGGTCTGTGCTCTCAGACGACTGCATGGTGATGGGAAGGATGCAGGGGAAGGTGGGAGTCAGCTGGGAGGTGGAGGCCACGATCCAGGAGAGAGGTGCCCATATCTGGCCTGGAGGAGAAGAGGGGAGGCAGGTGCAGATCCCTGGGGCCAGCACATCCTGAGCACAGAGGAAGTGCAGGGGCTGTGGCAGGAGGGGGCTTGAATGTCTGGTGTGTGGTACACCCATATGAGTGAGCTTTCAGGGAGGGAATAAATTTGACTTTCTGTTAGTGTTACTCTTGTAGGTATATTTATAGCGAGCCTTCCCTCTGCCCTCTGTTGAAGGCATTCTTTATTTTATTTGATCCTATGGAGGTGAGTACAATTGTCCCCACTTTACAGATGAGAATACTGAGGCTCAAAGTGATTCAGTAACTTTCCCAAGCTGCACAGCTATGGGGCATCCACACATGTCAGGGGCCCAGGACAGTCTTGTTTATGCCTGTTGTCCTAGGTAATATTTAATGTGCCTTCTTTTACTCTCCAATGTGTCCCGGCTTGGATGATGAATTATATGGTCAGCCAGTGGTAGGGATGGAGACAGAATTCACCCTCCAGTTTCAAAACTCCAGAGCCTGCTGTCTTGCCAAAACTCTACTTTGTCTTACCCTGGCCATAGACCAAGGGCCCTTTGGTCTAGAGCAGTGGCCGGAGGTTGGGAATGGCACTGTCTGGAGCCAAGGACACTGGTGTAGGGGACTCAGGTTCCACCAGGGTCGAGCCATAGGACCAACTGCAGCATCACAGACTGTCACTCTGCTTCCTGCAAAATGGGTGGCCAGGCCCTGTCCAGTCACTTGCCCACCGGCTCAGAGGCTGCACAGTATATCTGAGAGACATCTGCCAGACACCGACAGGCTCAGGCCTGTAACCCAGTTGCCCCCTGAACATCTCCTTGGATGTCGCTGGGCACCTCAGCTCAACATGCCCTAACCTGAGCTCACCAGCCACACAGGGCAGCAGCGCCATCCATCGGCTCCTGAAATCAATCTCTCCTCTCTCAGGCCCCATATCACATACACTTCATGTAATTAGTTAAAATGAGGTCGTACTGGATCAGAGTGGGTCCTAAATCCAATGTGACTGGCATCCTTATAAGAAGAGGAGAGACACAGACACACACAGCGAGAATGCCGTGCGCTGACAGAGCAGAGGTTGGAGTCTATAAGTTGAGGAATGCTAAGGATTGTTGGAGCCACCAGAAGCTGGGAGAGAGGCCTGGGAAGATTCTCCAGAGGGAGCCAGCCCTGCCAAATCTCGATTTAGGACTTCTGGCCTCCATACTATGCAAGAATACACTTCTGTTCTTTTAAGCCCCTAGTCCGTGGTACTTCGTCATGGCAGCCCCAGGAAACCCACACACAGCTCGAGCCCTCCATTGTGATGAGTAGACGGACTCGCAGAGACTGGATTCCTGGTCCCACTGCCCCACAGCTCTGCAGCCTTGCAGGAGCTTCCCTGACCGTCGCTCCTGTGTCTCCTCGGGAGAAGAGAGCACGATATGTATCGAGCGCCCAGCACGGGGCTGGGAATATTCAGATCCATAGTGGCCCAGAATTTCTCAGGTTTTAGAAAAGCCACAGGATGCGTGTACCAAACGTTCCCTTACTTCTCCAGCGGGGTCAGCGCGTTACTCAATAATCAAACACCTCGATATTTCCACAGCCGAACGTATGAACACTCACCAGAAGTGGAACGGGAGCCACTGAACAGCCTCGTATCGGTTCGGGTCAGGGTTTGCTGCCAAATGAGTGTGAGCATCAAACTTACCCGGCAGCCAGTTCCTCTGTTCTAGGGTGAGAAAGGGTTTAACTAACGCTGTCACCACTCTGAAACACTTTGAGCCTCAGTATGGACTGGTGAGGCCGCCAAGCTCTACACAGGAAAGCAAACCGACCAAACGCTTAAGACAGAAAATCCTGAGCCTGCTCGTTTTGATTTTGAAGGACAAATTGCTTATCGCCCAAGTGAAGATTAGATTCCACAGCGTTGCTGGCCCCAAGGGGCATTGTGTGGTGTGTAAATACTCATTTCTTTAGCTGGCCTATTAGAACATGGAGCTCAATGAGCCAAAGCTTGTTTGCCCCACCTCCTGGAAAACACCAGTGGCTTAATGTTGAAGGTGCCAAGCACAGTACTGAAGTGCTATCTAGTGTTCCTAAGGCCAAGAAGGCTGTACTGTGCCTAACGGAGAAAATATGTGTTAGATCAGCTGGTTCAGGCCTGGGTTTCAGTGCTTTTGGCCTTGAGTTTACTGTTAATATATCAGCAATATGTATTAAATATGGTGTCTTTGAACAGAAACACACATAAAACAAGGTGATGTGTTGATGGGTTGATGAAAGTGCTGTGACCAGAGGCTCACAGGAACCTAACCCTGTATTTCTCCTAGGAGCAGTGGTTCTAGCATTGTATTCATTAATTCAGTGTTTGAGGCAACTTTATAGAACATAACTCCTGCGAATAACAAGAATGGACTGTAGTAAATAATTAGGAAGCGATGAGCTTCAAGTGATTTTTACCTTTGTTTCTTAAATTATTCTTTTCAGTTAAATTAATTTATTTACTATGTTTTCAGGTTAAATTATTATGTAATCGTAAACTTGTAAAATATAATTTTTCATGGCTTTGTCTAACAACTGACTTGCAAACTTCCTGACATTTCCAGTCGTCTCTCGCGCGTCTGCTCCGGCACGCCACGAGCTAGGAGGAGCCACAGCAGGAATAAAGGTCTGCCTGGCTCCAAACCCGGTCTCTTGCTTTTTGAAGCTTCACGCGGAAACCCTTAAGTAGGACGGAAAAATCGAGGTGCAATTGCCTGCTAGGCTTTAGTGTCACTCAGGGTGCAAGACGGGCAGTGTTCGCTGGGAAAGGACCACGCACCTTCTCGTGGTTCAAGTCTGACTGCAGAACTTGGGAGGAATTTATGAAAGAGAGTTCCTCAAACCACGCCAGGAGATAGGCACGTCATGAAATGACGGAGACCCTGTGCCTTTGGAATTTCACTTAGTATAAACGAACACAGATAAATGCTAAAACAGTGAGACAAAACACCCAAGGAAATGAAACCAGAACCAAAAAGGATATATATCCTAAAAACCTAAATATAATCAGGCCACAACATGATAAACTACAATTTCTTGTGTTCACCGTCTTAAGTTTTACTTTTGCAGACCTTTGTATTTGGAGGACAAGGGGATAAAAATGAGTACAGTTATAGATAGAACTGTCTGGTGATTTTCAGCTGTTTTGAAATTCCACAATTTGTTTTTTTGTCTTTAGATTTTTTTTAATTGAAGTATAATTGACGACACATTATGTTAGTTTCAGGTGTAAAACATAATGATTCAATATTTTTATATATTTGTAAAATGATCACCACAATAAGTCTAGTTAATATCCATCACCATATATAATTATAGAATGTTGTTTCTTGTGATGAGAACTTTTAAGATTTACTCTTTTACCAACTTTCAAATATGCAATATGGTATTATTAGCTACAGTCACCATGCTGTAAGTTACATCCCCGTGACTTATTAATTTATTTTGTAACTGGAAGTTTACACCTTTTCCATGATTTTTTGTTTGCTATTTTAAGATTATAATTAAAGCAAGTTGCAAATGTGTTTTGGGATTTGATGATAGCCCTTGGCGTCACGGAGAACCTGTGGAAGTAGGCATGATGGTTGTCATGATCCGTGGAGTAGGAGAGGAAGGTGGGCAGTGGAGGACAAGGAGCAATTGACGTGAGAGCCAAGGGAGAGATCCAGCTGAGCTCTTTAGGGGAAGGAGAAATTGCAAGCTTTTTTTTCCCCCTGAAAACTGTATTTTCAAAGCTATGGATATAAATACACACCAAAAGCCCCAGTAAATGTTTTTGTCATTCTTTACAGTGATTGTGACTTGTTTAATGCTGATAAGCATTCCTGTAGTCATTTACACCTCATCAGGATGAACAGGACTTAGAGCACCTGAGAATGTGAAACAGGAAAGAGCCTTAAATCTCACAGGGGAGGAAACTGAAGCCAAAAATGTTGAGGTGTCCTCCCCATGCAGGTAGTAAGTGAACACATGGGGTGTCTTAGTCTATTCAGGCTGCTATAACAAAAACACCATAGGCTGGGTGGCTTATGAACAACAGACATCATTTCTCATGGTTCTGAAGGCCAGAAGTTCAAGATCGGGGCGCCAGCATGATCAGGTGAGGGCCCTTTTCTGGTTCATAGCTGGCACCTTCTTTCTGTGTCCTTGCGTGGTGGAAGGGGTGAGAGATCTCTGTAGGGTCTGGTTTTTGTTTTTTTTTTTTTTGGTGATGAAGTTTGGCCTTGAGCTAACATCTGTTGCCAATCTTCCTCTTCTTGCTTGAGGAAGATTGGCCCTGAGCTAACATCTGTGCCAGCCTTCCTCTATTTTGTATGTGGGTCTCTGCCACAGCATGGCTTGATGAGCAGTGTAGGTCCACGCCTGGGATCCAAACCCAGGAACCCCAGGCCACCGAAGCAGAGCACACTGAACTCAACCACAGTGCCACTGGGCTGGCCCCTGTAAGGTCTCTTTTATAAGGGCACGAATCCCATTCATGAGGGCAGCGCTCTCATGACCTAACCACCTCCAAAAGGCTTCACCTCCTAATATCATCACCTCAAGCATTAGGATTCCAACATATGAATTTGGGGGGACGCCATGCTATGGCATGGAATAGGGCCCCATCTCCTGCCACCTGGCCCTATGTGCGTCCATCTCCTCAGGCCACTTCTCGATCCCCTGTGTTCTTCCGTACCCTCTGCCGTCTGTTCACATTCTGTATACAGTAGATGATAACCCGAGTAAGGTAGGATGAAGTCAACTTCCAATCTTTCACCAGGACTCAGCTATCCCATTCTGCCGCTGCATTTCTTTGAATGTTTATTCTTTGTGCCTAAGACTCTAGACAGATATACCTAGAAGATGGAGAGCTGAACTTGTGGATATTCATAACACACCCCTTCCAGCCACACCAGAGTTGAAATTAATGAGGTGACTTTTGGAAAGTGCCTTGGGATGGGGGCTGGTTGCCAGGGGAGCCAATGATGTGATTAGAGCGTTGGGACTTTCAGTCCCATGCCGCTGATCTCTGGAGAGTGGTGAGGGGCTGGAGGTTGAATTGAGCCCAGTGGCCAATGATTTAATTAATCATGCCTATGTAATGAAGCCTCCATAAAAACTCAAAAGGACCAGGTTTGGAGAGCTTCTGGGTTGATGAACATGTGGAGTTTTGGGGAGAGGGGTGCACCCAGAGAGCATGGAAGCTCCTCCCCCCTTCCCACATACCTTGCCCTATACATCTATTCCATCTAGTTGTTCCTGAGTTATATCCTTTTATACTAAACCGGTAACTTAGATAGTAAACTGTTTCTCAGCGTTCTGTGTGACCCATTCTAGCAAATTAATGGAACCCGAGGAATGGGTCACGGGAACCTATGATTTATAGCCCTTTGGTCAGAAGCACAGGTGACAACCTGGACTTCTGATTGGCTTCTGAAGTGGGGGCAGTCTTGTGGGACTGAGCCCTTAACCTGTGGCTTCCAGGTAAATAGTGTTGGAATTGAGTTAAACTGTAGGACACCCAGCTGGTGTTGGAGAATTGCTTGGTGGTGTTGGAAAACCCCCACACATCAGAAGTAGGGTCAGAATTGTATAAGGGAACCAAAGCACAAAAGACAAAGTGTAATAATAACCCCATGAAGGGGTTATTTTTCATGTTTTCGTGTTTATAGGCTGCTTGCATAATGCATTGTCTTGTTTGGATTCTCACAACTGCCCTATCCTATAGCTAAAGCAGGTGATGTTAACTCACTTTTGCATCCAAAGATACTGAAATTAAGTGTATCGCCCAAACAGTGGTAAAGACCCAGGATTTGAACAGAAACCCAGATACTTTGCGCAGAAGTCCGATATTCTCCCCACCACACCCAGCTGCCTCACAGAAATTAATTCCAGGGATGGTAACAGCCTAACACTGAATATTTCCCATGTTTCAAGCAGAGTTCTAAGCACTTCCCATGGTCAACTCCTTCAGTCATTTGGTCTCACCATAAGCTATGAGATCAATACTTCTATCATTGCACAGACAGGGAAAGTAGAGAAGCGGATTTACTTACTGTATGGACCTATGCTGTCTGCCATCCTGCAATGCTTGTGAAATAGTGTTATTTTCTTATGGAACGCTAAAAATTTTATTTCCAAGAATGCTAACAATTTGACAAATAGTATGACATAATAATAAATTCCTTCAAGAAACATGGTGGTTACTGATCCCATGAGCCTTAGAAGGATAACTTGGTACTTACTCCCGCGGGTGGGAAATTCTGCAGTCCTTTGACATTAGTCACTCCTTAAAGGCCAGACAAGGTAGAAAGTAGGTTACAGTGTAATCAAACGCCAGTAGTGGAAAATTTCATGTTTGATATCAGGAGACACACAAAAGGGGCATGTTGTTGAAGAATATAAAAGAACTACTTGGAAGTAGAGAAGAGCTCAAATTGCACTGGAGATCAATTTCATTTTCCCTTCAAGGAGGCCAGAAAGACATATTTTCATTTTCTTGAGTGAGAGAAGAGGAATGTAAACTATTTCTTAGGGAGGAGGTTTGCCTTTTTCTGGATTGGAGGGTGAAAGAAAGCTGGAGAAGGCATCTTCAGAGAGGGAACATCACAGAGCAGAGATAACTCTTGGCCAGAGAGCAGAGTCTCATGTGAAAGTTGTTTTATAAGAGGTTGTTCTATAATACTGAAGCTAGATCCTCTCGAATCAGCATTGGAATGAGACAGAGTATCAAAAAATAAATAGCCAAGGATGTCATCGTTAACTGCAATGAAGTTTGAAGTTATGTGAGTATCAGCTCTCCCTCAATATGAACTAGAACTATAGTCGTTCCTTCTGGTCTATTAAGAATACAACGGTGTTTTAAACTTGACTTTTTCATTGGGCTGTTAGAATAAAATTTGGACCTTCAGGAAAATCTTATGGTTGGAAAAGTCACATATATATCCAGAGACACCTTTACTGAATTAATGATATGGGCTATTTATTCAACTAAAATTTTAACACAGCGAAGGTGCAAATCAAGAGGGAAAGAGGAAATGTAATTGCTTCTAAGAGCAGAAACCTCGTCTTTTCATTCATTTTATATCCTGAGACTTGCACAGTGGGGTGTATGTGGGAGTGTGTGTGTGTAAAAGAGAAGAGAGACAATGTATGTAAGAGCTCAAAAGAAACACTGCCTGATAAATGAATTTACTAAAAAGTTATAAAAACAAAGTTACTGAAGCATGTAGTGACTTTCGCTCTTTCCTCTATTTATAAAACAAGTAAGTTATTTGCCAGACGAAAAGCTGTTTACTAAGTTTTCTCAATAATCCTTCTTCCTTCAAATTATCAGACATCATACCAAAATGATAATTCTTTACATGTGTTTAAAGAGGAATTTTCTGTGCCTCTTTCTGGCTAATAATTCCTTCTTCTCTGGAAATGATGCCAATTCCAGACAGGGTGGAACCCAATGGCCATGTCTCCACTATGGGAGTAAAGTGATTGGGCCACAACCGCAGTGATTGATCCAAATAGGGGCCAATCAGAGTTGTTCTCTGTCTTTTTTTTTTTTTTTAACTAGAGCTGGGAAGGGTAGGGCTGGAAGTGGAGCTACATATACGAGACTCTGACGTTGTTAATCGTCACGTTTTTTAATTATCTGAGCCACTCCACTAACTTTCCAGAGAAGTTCCCATTTTGCCTAAGACAGCCAGGCCACAATAAGAGAGAATGAACGTGACACACGCTGAGAGGAGAGTCCTGGCAGTGTTCAAAACTCCAGTTCTAGTTGCTTCCAAAGCTCAACTGTGTCGCCGTCATTCCCTTCATTTTATTATTCATCCCCTTCCTTCCATTATTTAAAATGTTCCAATAACCTTCCAATAAAGTCCCCTTTGTTTTCAGCTAGTTCAAGTTTGTCACTAGTACCTAACCGAGACCCAAAATAAAACATCCTACAGGCCCGATGTAGCCCAATAAACTGAGAAGTCCTGCTCCTGGTTGAAAACCTGTGGGTGATTTTTCAGGTCCAACCACAGGCAATTACACAGCTCTACCGGGCAGGCCTCACGGGGGAAGGCTGCCCTCCCCACCCCAGACTTGCTGCCCCATCTGTGCACGCAGTCTCTAAGGGGACTTGCAGTCAAGGATGCAGGCGCCCCCTGCCCCCGGGTCCATGAAATGCAGGACCTGCTCGGGCCTCCTCTGTAGTAAGATGATCCTCACGTCTCTGCTGACCCACTGAGCCTCGCCTGGCGCCATTCCTCGGGGAAAATGGAACATTGGAGGACCTGGCACTTTTTCCTGTTTAACCTCTTGCTTGTACTAAGTGGTAAGTCGTTAAAGTCTTGGCTGTTACTTCCAGTTTGGCGTGTGGTCTTAATTGAGCACCTCCACACTTGGCAGCTCAGCTCTTGAAATAAAGTAGTCAATGAAAATGGGATCTCTATTTGCATTAAGTTGTGCAAACACGTTATGACTTAGATATTTGAAGACACGTTGTGTGTAAAAAGGTAAATAAACTGGAATATATACTTCTAGAAGCTTTAAACCTGACCTCTATGGAAGTGTATGAAAATGTTCTTCCTAAAGTCCTAGATAGCTCATGCCATGCAAGTACTACACTCGTAAGTCACCACAATAGCAATCGTAAGTCGCCATGACAAAACAACAGATTCCCATTTTGCTACATTTTAAAGGCTCTCCATTCTGTAAATGATAACTAAGGAGCATTCTTACTTCCCTGCCTTTGAGTTATAGTGTTTTCCCATGATAGATACAGAGAAGGTACATAAGAATCATGAATTTTGTGAATAGTAATCAAAATCATTCTCTAACTCAGTTCACAAAAACACAGTCTCTGTCCTTGATATTAAGGAGGGAGTGAGAACAAAGATTGTCATCAAAGCTAAGATGCAGAAATTTTCTGATTAACAGAGAGTGAGTTTTTAAATTAATTTACTTGTCTTTTAAATCCCGTGTTTGGGTTGATTTAATTGTTTTTAAATTAATTTTATTTTATGTATTATTTATTTATTTATTTATTTATTTATTTATTTATTTTGATGAAGATTAGCCCTAAGCTAACATCTGTTGCCAGTCCTCCCCCCCCCTTTTTTTTTTTGCTGAGGAAGATTGGTCCTGGGCTAACATCCGTGCCCATCTTCCTCTACTTTACATAGGGGGCTGCCCTAGCATGGCCTGATGAGTGGTGTGTTTTTCTGCACCTGGGATCCAAACACGCGAACCCCAGGCCGCCAAAGCAGAGCACGAGAACTTAACCACTATGCCAACAGGCCGGCCCCCTTTAATTAATTTTAAAAATCTCCTCTTCCTCCTTTTTTCCTTAACTAACTCATCTTTTTTGTTCCTTGTAGCCCTATATCAAACTTTCGATACACCTTGGCAGGGACATCTATAAACTTGCATGGGGACAAATCCATTTGTGACTGACTTTATGATTGCATGTTGCCTTAACTATACTATAAGCCCATAGGACAGAAAATAAACATATGACCCACTCCCCTGATGGAGCTCTCTATGTCAAGGTCAATCACAGCTGTCCTTTAAGAATAGGTACCTTTTCTGCTGAGACAAAGCGCAGTAGACTTAACCAAAATCCGGAGGTAAAATAGTTAAGGGCTAAGATGATAAGGAGAATCTGGGAAGATCCAAGGAGGAGGTTAGACTTCTGCTCAGTTTAGAAAGTCAAGTGTGAAAGTCTTCAGAGATAGGTGAGAAAACGGACCAAGCAGGATGAGGTCCACTTCCAATCTTATTCGCCAGGACTCAGCTATCCCGTTCCCCAGTTGCGTGTCTTTGAATGTTTATTCTTTGTGCCTAAGACCCTAGATAGATGTACCTAGAAGATGGAGAGCTGAACTCACCACCACACAACATCTTGAATTTCTCAACTGTACCTTAATTATTTATTTTAATTTAATTAAAAAATTTTAATCCTGCCATTTGTGACAACGTGGATGGACTTTGAGGCCATTATGCTAAGTGAAATAAGTCAGAGACAAACAAATACTGCATGCTATCACTTATAGATGGAATCTAAAGAAAAAAAGTCAAACTCATAGAGAGTAGAAAAGTGGTTGCCAGGGGCTGGGGGTGGGGGAAATGGGGAGAGGCTGGTAAGAGTGTACAAACTTTCAGTTATGAGTAGGGCCTGAAGATTTAATGTAAAATATAGTGATTATAGTTAACACTGTATTGTATAATTGAAATTTGCTAAGAGAGTAGAATTTAAACGTTCTCACCAAAAAAAAAAAAAAAGATAAATATGTGAGGTGATGGATGTGTTAACTAAATGGTAGGAATCCTTTCACACACACGGAAATTTAACTTCATCCTTGGGGACATTAGCTGTCAGATGATGGCATCTGTGGTGAGTCAGAATCTCTTGGTTTTCAGCAATACCACAGTAATGATGATTTTTTTTTATTTGAGAATAACCTTTGGAATAATTAGAAAAATGCCTTAGTATGACTTGATATTTTTTTCTTCCTCTGTCCTCGGAGGCTGTAACATTGACCTGCCCTAGGAATTCAGGATTCCAGAAACGCTTGATGGATGGATGAAGTCACCACATTCTCAGCGGGATTACTCACGAGGATGATGATCCCTTATCTGTTTCCTTTGATAAAGTCACTCCGGATTATTTCAATGTGAGAATCTCCCGATAAAATCATATCACTGCACTTCTGTCATCTATTCCTACGCTAGTGTGAGAGCTGAGACCATAACAGGGTGATGACTCTATCTGGCTCCTCCTCCCGAGTGTAATCAGCGCCAGTTTTGGGGGACGGCCCAGTTGCATAGCAGTTAAGTTCGTGCACTCCGCTTTGGTGTCCTGGGGTTTGCATGCTCGGATCCTGGGCGCGGACCTACGCACCACTTATCAAGCCATGCTGTGGTGGCATCCCATATACAGTAGAGGAAGATGGGCATGGATGTTAGCCCAGGGCCAATCTTCCTCAGCAAAAAAGAGGAGAATTGGCATCAGATGTTAGCTCAGGGCTGATCTTCCTCACAAAAACACAAAAAAGTTTTTAAGTTGTTTAAAATGGATGTGAATAGGAAATTCACATTCTTGCTTCCGGTTGTGGAACTCCTGACCAGTCCAAGGTCCCCCAAGTCCTGTAGCCACAGCATTTGCTTCTGTGGAATGTTCTCCAACAACTTTCCCTGTAAAACTGCTGTGATCCAAGAGGAGTGGGCTCCTTCCCATGGAATGTGGGGCTCTCACCCTTGGTTCTCCTAATAAACTTACAGTTTTGCTGGGGAAACAAATATATGTATTTCAGAAATGAACAGTGGAAGTAGACAGGATGTAAGACTTTGACGTCTGTGTAGGAAACTGTCCCACCCTGAGGGATGACTGAGTTTAGGCTAATTCACACAGAAAAACTAAAGGGAAAGAATAGTGTAGGTCCTTGTGGGACTGAAGCCCTGGAACCCCAGAAGATTGTGGGACTAGTTAGTTAACAGGTACAGTCCACATGCTTCTCCCTTAGAACTGTCCAAGATCTTAAAGTTGTGATCAGAGTGAGCATCTTTGGAAGACAAGTTCTGACTGTTAGAGAAAACCATGCCATGGAATTCTTTAGAGTGGAGTCTCAGCTGTCTCTGTGTGGACGCCCAGAGGAGGGAGCCTCTTGTTAAATAATGTTGCAGCTGCACATGGCACAGAGTTCAGAGATGTCAGACAGGTCAGGCACAGATTAATCTACAAACTTCAGCCTTATTCTCTCAAGAATGAGTTAGTCTTGCGAAAAATGCTTTGAATGAATCAGAAAGAGAAAGGACTTGGGCAGAAGTTGATGTTGGTGTAGCAGAGCGTCGGTGTGCAGAATTGACAAAGGCCATGTCTGGGAACTGTAAAAGGGTCATGAAAGAGAATGGGAGCATTTTGGAGGATTTCTTTAAATAAAACAGTGGTGAACTCCAGCTGCCTGCCCTCATGCCCAGGGCTGGACCCTGGGGAGTGAGCAGAAACCTCTGTGAGCAAAGAGGCTGGAGTCACAGGAGGAGAGGCTCTGACCACAGCCCTCCTCTCTGACCACATGTTCTCATTATGGCCGGCCCCACTTGGGAAGAAGAGAAAAGATTTAACACCAAAGCAAGCAGAAGATTACTCACAGGACTGACCATTCTGATTAATAAATGAAACTCATTTTGTCACCTAATTGTCTGTAAGACTGTTGTTCCTTGAGAGTGACCAGAAATGTCACCAACCTGACAGTTTTTAATGGATGGACAGAGGAAACTTCCCCCGCCCCCATCGAAGGACAGCAGGAGAAAAACAAAGTTTAAGTTGCGTTTGATTGTGTGACAAGTCAGACTTCTCTGACATCATGGGTACACTGGTGTGACCTATATTTTCTCCTCCACTCTTCTCCAAGCAGGTAGCATCTGTTCCATTTCTTTGGAGCATCTAGGTTCACATATCCTGTAAAAGCGTCAGCTAATTTAAAGAGATTGTGTTAACAATGCCTTTGACAGTCGTTAAGAAAGAGGAATGATATTTTTAGGGATTAAAAGATTGACAGTAGAGAGAAGGGGTAAGGGAGGCTGAAAATGTGTGGCAAGACAGAGAAGGCAGGGGGTATGTGGATGGATACTGGGCCCTGGGCGCCAGAGTGGCCAGTCTTGCCCAAGATGCCCCTGTCCTAACAGACTCAGAGGCAATAGTGCCGCTAGACCAAGAAGAGCCATATAAACCTAGACCACAAGTGTCCAGCAGAAACTCATGAGGAAAGACTACCTCAAAGGAGTCCCCAGTTGGCATCCCAATGCACTGGTGCCATTTAAGACCCTTGGGCATCTTTGTGCAATCTTGAGGGAGGGGAGGTGTCCCCATAATGACTGAGATTGAATTTCCCACTAATCCAGGGGTCTGGGTCTCAGAATCACATCTAGGAGCCCTCAAAAACAAAGAAATACATATTCCTTCTATAAGTTTGCATATGGAGAGCCATACCATCACAATAGCGAGAAAACTTTTGGCCTTAAGATCTGATGGGCAATCAAAGAAATGATCAGCGGGCAGGCAACAGACTGAGATGGTCACCAATTGATGATTTTCAAATTCCAAGATTTAGTTTTTTGTGCTGCTAAACATTTTTTTTCTTCCCAAGAAGTTTGTTTCCACAGTAATAAAAAGCACCTATTGGGTTGGCAGGCATGGTATTTTAGGGCGCCCTTTAGAAGAAGCAGGAGAATGTGGGTTTCTCTTGGTATAGCAGACACCCCTGGAGTTGCCTGCCAGGCCCCTCTCTCTGGAAACTGCTCTCACATCGCACCCCATCCCTAGGCCACAGGAGTGGGCAACTGGCAGCCACATTTGTAGAACACAACATTGTTCCCATTAGTCCACAGATTCTCCAAGGGGCATAGTGCACATGGTCCATTCCTTCCGGACTATACTGCACAGCAGCTGTGCAGCTTGGGTAGGGTTGACTGTAGAGGTGGGCCCTGATTTGGCCAAAGATAATGAACATAAACACATCCTCCTCACCTAGTGATTGGTTGAGGAATGAGCACATGGTCTAAGTGGCTCTAATTAGAATGAAAGTAAAGACTCTTGTTCAACTACTGGAGGAAAAAGAAACTTTCTCTTTCTGTACAGTGAAAACTGAAACTGCTGGAGTCATCTCGCTACCAGGAAGGAAGTCAGAGGATGCAACTGACAAAAAGCAGGAGGGCAAGCCAGAGGAATTACAGAGAAAACTGAATTGGAGCCCTGATCAAACCAAACCTGAAGCCATCCAATGCCGTTGGACTTTTGGAGTGTGATCTAATAAATTCCTTTTATTATTTAAGTCTGTTTGAATTGTGTTTTCTGCTCCGTCCTGACCTGTAAAATTTGGTTCCGTGACGAGGGAAATTACATGGAACAGACCCTAAAATGTGAAATTGGCTAAGTGAAGTAAGCAGAGTGGAAGACAGTGAACACAACTCTGTACTGGGCTGGGACGTTGGCAGTCCTTTTGTATAGTGGTAATAAACTGGGTCCAGTCAAGATCTAACAGAAGATGTGGTAGAAAAATTCAAGATGTTGGGGTGTATTGATTACTTATTGCAGCTTTCCATAAGATCCTAACAAGAGATGTGTGTAGGCTACCAGAAAAGGAAATCATTTTGCTAAAATATGATGTTAGCAAATGTCTTAACGGAGCCTGCAATTCAAGATATCTGTGAGAGGATCAAAATCTGGAGTCTGATATGGTTGAAAAAGCCAAACTCTTTACATCACATCAGCAGAGGAAAATCTGGCAGGGGAGGTGAGCAGGGTTTGAGGGAGGCGTGATTCTTACTCGTAAACATAGAGACAGTGACTCCAGTCGCGTGGATGGTGGGTTGTCACGTAGAAGCAGGGGACAGAGTAGCTGTGCCTCCCCATGCTAAGTCATCATTTTGAATTCCCTGGGGCAGAAACCTAGATGGAAGCATGGCTATGAACCAAGGACTAGGGATGGATAAAGTACAGCTCACAGGAAGATAGTTCCAGATGAAAGGCTGCAACAGACATGCTCTCTGGCTTTGGTTCCAAGCCCGTGAAGTGGACTCTATTCTTGCTATACTGAAGAAGAGTTTGTTTCTTTAACTTCAACCTCGTGTGATGATATTGGACATTTCCTGTTCATCATTCTTTTAATTGGACCTAGTTCTGGTAAAGAGATCGTTCTGTATGACTCTCAGTCTTTGGCTTCCTCCTCCAATTTTTTTTTCTTTATTTGGTTGACCCAGGTCATATTGCCTCCAGAAATATGAATGGGAAAATGAAAGAACAAAAAGAACGCTCTCTTAAAAGTCAGCCTAAGTTGGCCTTACTTCCTTTTACCGTACATTTGTATCCGCTAACGAAGCAGGAAGAATTTTTACTGATTTTTTTTTTTCCACAATTTCTGCTGCTTCAATACCCTAAGCAATTGGTTTTTAAATTATTCTGAAGTGTCCCGGGGCTCTGTGAGGTAGGAGGCCAAGCCAGCTGGCCAGGATTTTCTGATCTTTATTGATTTATATATTAGAGATCTTGTGCAATTACTTTTTCTAAAATGATTGCCATTTAAAAAAAAAAATAATGTTTAGAAACCATCGTCCTAGGCAATGGCAACAAGGATTTATTCTTGGCTAGTAGTTGTACTGTCAGGCTTTAAAAAGAGGTGTCAGAAGGAGAGACCTGGAGAGAAGCAGGAAGTGGAGGCTGGCAGCCGTCCTCCGTAGTAGAGGAGGGTATGTCACTGCCTGTGGAGCGGGGTTCACACCCAGAGGAAGGAAGGAAGTGGGGGCCTGTCCACTCAGCATCCGCTGGGGAGCAGCAAGATTTCTACAGTGGCTCTCAAGGAAGGATTAGGACAAGCAGGAGTTACTAAAATTGAGCCTTTTAAGGGATTTAAAAAAGTTAACCTCAAAGCTGCAACTCAGAGGAATAAGGAGCAAAACATGCAGACAGAGGGTCGCTGCTTCCAGATCTAGCTGGATGACTCAGCTGGGTCACCCAGTCCAATCTCCTCACTTGCAGATTTAATGAAAGTTAGAGTGAAGCTGGTTTCACTGTCCACGTATAGTCGACCTACATGCGTGAAAGGCAGTAGTGGCCAGCCAGCCCATGTTGAGCCCTTTGGAAATGGATATTCTTTAAAGATAGAATTATTTGAGGACCTTCAAAGACAGTACATCAGGAACTTGATATAACTAGCGAACTATTTCCCTTGCTATTTGCCCTACATATGGATTCTCTGGCATAATCTACCCAAAGCATTCAACACCAAAGATATTTTGGGGAGTAATGGCTGAAAAATATCTATGCATAAATTACACGTTGCTTTTTTTTTTTTTTTTTTGTGAGGAGGACTAGCCCTGAGCTAACATCTGATGCCAATCCTCCCCTTTTTTCTTGAGGAGGATTGGCCTTGAGCTAACATCTGTGGCCATCTTCCTCTACTTTATATGGGACACGGCCACAGCATGGCCTAACAAGCAGTTCGTCAGTGCACGCCCGCAATCCGAACCTGCGAACCCCGGGCCACCGCATTGGAGCGAGCACTCAACCGCCTGCACCACCAGGCTGGCCTCTACACGTTGCTATTTTTAAAATGAATTTGCAGGACGGCCCCGTGCCTTAGCGGTTAGGTGCTCGCACTCCGCTACTGGAGGCCCGGGTTCGGATCCCAGGTGCGCACCGACACACCGCTTCTCCGGCCATGCTGAGGCCGCGTCCCACATACAGCAACTAGAAGGATGTGCAACTATGACATACAACTATCTACTGGGGCTTTGGGGGATAAAAAAAAGGAGGAGGATTGGCAATAGATGTTAGCTCAGAGCCGGTCTTCTCAGCAAAAAGAGGAGGATTAGCACGGATGTTAGCTCAGGGCTGATCTTCCCCACACACACAAAAAAAGTGAATTTGCATTAACTATTCCCCGTTGCCTTCTTGACTGGAGAAGGTGGATAAATTCTGTTAAGCAATAATTCTTGTTGAATAAGAGTTAGATTTAGTCCATCTGTATCTTTCCCGTCTTTCTATTGACTCCTCTTCCACATGTCTACATCCTTGAAGGCTGAAGCAGTTGAGGACAAGTTCTCTAATAATACTGTATGTTTAGTTCATGCAATATCATTCGATATTTAGCAGTTATTTCTCAAGTACTAACCATGCAAGTCCTGGGGATACAGAGATAAATGTGATAGCGTTCTCTGTCCGCAATCCTCATGTCAAGTGTAGCAGATCATTTCCAAGTTCTGTTTGTGATTATCTCACCTTGTTAGAAACATGAGAGCTAAAGCAGTTTTCCTCTGTGTTGGGGCTTTTCCTGTTGTAAATTCTTATGGCCGTGTTGATGTTCAGGGTTCAGGAGAAATGTTTTAAGACATTCCATGGAATGTCCAGGTCAGCACAAGATGTACAGAGAAATGTATGGAGGTCTGGTGTCGATGAATATTGTATACCTATGTAAAAATAAATGGGGCAATACAAGACAAGACATTCCTGTCTGCTGTGCCAGCCTTAGAACCAGTAGGATGCTCTGAAGGACCTGGGCTGGGAGAACAGCTCTTTAAGAGGGCTGAGCCGTGTGGGGCTGCTGCAAAGACATCTTACTTCTTCAGATGACATCTTGAGGGCCAACTTGACACTTTCCAAACTTACATAAGAACAAAAAAAGTAACTGGGAGTGAAGTCCCAGGGCCAGCCAAGTCCTGGCTTGAGGAAGTCATCGACATCATTGTATCATTCTCCCACCACATCTTTCCTGAAGAGAAATGTCCAACCTTTGAGAACCTTCTACCATGGGACCAGGGTTATGAAATTAGAATTGGGCCAAAGTTTTCATTTGCAATTTTTATCTTTTCCTTGTTCGCATAGTCATAAATAGGCTTGTTAGTTTTCTAAAGCCTGGTGTTCAAGAACGCTCTAGTTGAATCAGTCACTTGGATTATGAGAGAGAATGGAAACGGAATGTCTGTAGATTCTTCACGTGAGCCCCCAGAAGTCACCTCTAATGCGTTACGACTCTAAGAAATGCCAAAGTAGGGGTGTGTAGGGTGTGCTGTGTGATAGCTCACACTGTCACAGTTATTTAAAAAGAAAGTGAAGTGTGATGTGAGCTCTCAGTACAACAGGGAATTTAGAAAATTTTGATGAAAGTAAACCTTCTTTCCTCATCTCTAATGATCCACAGCCCAAAGGATTTGTTCTACTCACAGGCAGACATGAGGAACACTCTCTGCCTTGTCAAAGAGAGAGGAATTGAAAATAAGATGTAGAATGGAGAGCTCCTGGATGCTGGAGGTGAGGCTCTCATATCCCTTCCCTGGCAATGAGCAGAAGGAAAGACATTATACCCAAATTTTTATAAAGGTGGAAGCTGCTATTGAAATTTCCTACTTACTGGTAGTATGTAAAGGTGGAAACCTAGCTAGACCTTTTTAATTCTTGGAAGAATCATTTAAGTTGCATAAATGTGAGGCAAGCAGCATCCACTGACCTGGGAGAAAGGTCTAGAAGGACCTTTTGTCTTGGGCTTGGCAAAATTGTCTTCCTAGGGAGTGGTCCCATCTACCTAAGGTGCTTAGGGCCATTTCGGGGTGGAGACTCACACCCCAATCCCTTCTCTGCAGTACTTAAAGTCAGGGAAACCTGTGGAGGGACCCATTACATATGAAAAAAAAATAACAATAAAGATCTATAAGATCCCCGAAATAAAATGATTGTGAGGATTGAACAAAATGAGACCAGTGAGTAGGCCACTGCTCTGAGGGAGGAGGGGAAATCAAGGCAGGAATAGATCTATCCGCCCCCACAATCTCTTCTGGGGGCAGCCTGACACCCCAGGGAAGGGGTTGTCTGGGAGAACCCCATGTGTAGACCCTTCCTGTCAATAGCAGTAGTGGAGAACAGAGTTCCCTCAGGGCATACATGGAAGCAGAAAAGCCTGTTCTGAAGTAACCAGCTTCCAGGAGATGTTGAAACATACTCCAGCTCAATGTCTGAACACCCCTTCAGCATGATGGGGCAGGGCAGGCAAGTCCGGGTCCTGAGACTCCGAGCTACTGTGGGTCATAGAACCGCTTAGAGAGAGGGACAGGTTAGACCTGCTCCTGCTCATCATGTCATGTGGAGGGGGAGATGGAGCATGGGGACGCCCTGGGGATGAAGGGCATTATTTTATAAAGCTGAAGTGAAATAAAAGTCTTCTGGGACTCTAGCGTCCTGGCGGATGGGATGGTGTACTGTCTCTGACGGAATCCAAAGATGGAAATCCAGGATGCCGGGAGTGGGAAGGGGCCAGTGCAGGCTCAAGCTGTCCCTTCTTTGCATAAGCCTGAGGCGGGGGGCGCCACAAGCAAGGAGAGCCATTGTTTACAACTCAACCCCAATCAGAAGGATGGCCTTCACTGCTCACGCCACCAGGCAAGCTCCAGGCCTTCTGTGGCCTCCTTGACACTTTCTCTCGGCCCAGATAATGCTGGGCCTTCAAATCCTCATCCAAGGGCTCCTTTGAGACCTTCTACGGCCCATGACCAAGTACAGCCACTTGTGGGGCAGCTCACCTGGAGGACTTGAGGAGACTGGAGCCTCAGAGCCAAACGGCGTCTGCTTGGCCGTGTCCAATAGCCGATTGCACACAGAGCCCAGGACCCGCTCCCTTCCCGAGGACCAGTTATGTTTCCCAGCCCTGTCTTGTCAGAAACCCAGGTTGAGAATCCAGAACAGCAGGGAGAATAAATCTAGGCTAGGAGATCAGAAGGGAGGAAGCAGTACCAGTTCTGAAATCCAGGATCCAAGCCAGATGCAAGACGTCAGCCGAGGGTAAACTAAGAAGCAGGCAGTTCGCAGCCAGAAATCAAATGACCCTGACTTAACAGTCCCGATTCAAGCGTCAAGTCACAGCCAGGGCCTGGTTGGGAAACGGAGCGCTCAGGCAGGAGGCAGGAGGGAAGTGGGAGCTGGTGTCTTTGTCTATCCTCAACCCTCAGTATCCTGACTCAGAATACTGGAATATTCTACCTAAGGAGAAAGGATGGCTCACAGGAAGTTTGAAAGGGAACTGGAAATGCAGCTTCCTTGAAACCCAGCCATGCTCTTCTTTGTCCTTCCATCAGGCTAGTCTGTGTTGAAAGCAGCAGCAGGGCTTGCGAGGACCAGGCTGTTCTTCCTCTGCTAAGAGCTGCGGCAGTGAAGGGCTCAGGCCACGGTGGAACCCACAGCATGGCCGAACAGAGTCCTGAGTTTCACCACAGTCAACTTGACCTTCACTCTCTCTCATACTGTACTTGCCCTCTGGGGAAAAGTCTCCAAAACGTACAGTGACACCAGCCGTCATTTCTTTTTACTTTCCCCAAAGGGAGAGAAAGGGAGAAGGAGGAGGCTAAGGGCAGAGACTGGCAGGGCAACTATACGCTGATTTGAAGAGGGATGAAAGCCAGAAAGGGCTTGATGTAAAATTGTGGGATGTAGAACATTCGATCCAAAATTGACTGCTCAACTTAATGCTTCGGGGGATTTAGCTTGACTCTGATAGTCCCAATAGTTATTCTCCTAAGCCCCAAATATGCCCAAAGTTGGGGTGATGGTATGCATTCGAATGTTGAAAGATTAAATAGAAGAATGAATGTGCCAACCAATTAACTAAATATGGGCATTATCAAAAAAGATAATCTTGGGGCCAGCCCAGTAGCATAGTGGTTAAGTTCATGCACTCTGCTTTGGTGGCACAGGGTTTGCAGGTTCAGATCCTGGGCACAGACATACACACGGCTCATCAAGCCATGCTGTGGTGGTGTCCCACATACAAAATGGAGGAAGATTGGCACAGACGTTAGCTCAGGGCCACTCTTACTCACCAAAAAATAAAAAATAAAATAAAAAGGATAATCTTAAAGCAATGGAAAAATTAAAAAGCTGACTTCTCTTCATGCTAGACCACTAAAAGAGTCACAGACATACACATACCCACCTAGGAAGGAGCGTTCTCAAATACCCATACTTCCTAAAAGCTTCTGGCTTATTTAAAATTTTATTAAAGACTCTAAATGTCTCAGCAATAATTTTCAAACATTTCTGTCTCCATGGGCGGCCCCATGGGAGGTGTTGGGGAACGGAGATGATGGCACATTATAAATAGTGGGGGGTGGGAGCGCAGTGGCCTTCAAGCTTTGAATTTCTTAACATTTAGAGGCAGTTCATTTTATCACACTATCTGAATATTTTCCCAAGAGTAGGTGTGGTTTTCAATAATTTTGCTAAGGAGTTGCGTGTCGTTGAACATGCAACCTTGCATGATATGCTGTTTTGAAAAATATACTATTCTTAGAGTTTTCTCTTGAAAACTCTGAAAAATATATATATGAACATGCTGGAGTTGGGCTTGATCTCTGAAAGATTTCCATGAGTTTGCTTGTCCCAAACAGTAAATAATTTTAGAAAAACAAAGTACAAATTAAAGCATGAAGCATGATTGTGGGTGTTATACAATTTGATATATTGTGAAAAAAATATATGAAAAGATATACTTAGTTGTATAAAGAATTCACTTAAAATTTCTTCATGAGTATTGGATGTACTCTTTTTTTTTTTAAATAATTCTTTTCCTTCAATTCTTTTTTATTTTTTATTTATTTATTTTTTAAAATTTTTATTTATTTATTTTTTCCCTCAAAGCCCCACTAGATAGTTGTATGTCATAGTTGCACATCCTTCTAGTTACTGTATGTGGGACGTGGCCTCAGCATGGCCGGAGAAGCGGTGCGTCGGTGCGAGCCCAGGATCCAAACCCGGGCCGCCAGCAGCGGAGCGCACGCACTTAACCGCTAAGCCATGGGGCCGGCCCTGGGTGTACTTCTAACTTTAAAATGGTAGCATCTTCTGCACAGCCACATCAATAATCCATATGATAAAAAAAATCTTTCCTAAGCTATTCCTCATTAACTATCATGGCCATGAAATAATTCCTTTTACTAAGGAAAGGATTACATTTTCTAGTAACTTTTAAATGGTTGGTTAAAATGTCAGAACTATTGTTCTGAGTGGAGAGATTAACTTGAGACTTTAAGATGTCATCCTTTCATTCAGAATCTTCCAAAACTCTCCAGATCTTCATCCTACTGTCTGTCCCTCCCACCCCAATTATTCTTGAACTTTCACCCCAGGTTGCACTTCTCTTCTAGCCCAGCTGGTCTCTTCACTGCATCCTAGACTACCATGCTGAATCTCAGACCTCCATCTCTGATCTCGGGTCCCCAGGTTTTCTGGCTGGAGTGTCCTTCCTTCTCCTCCCATGTACTCTGCAAAGTCCCAAAGCAAACCAGCCTCTTAGGGCCAGCTCATGCCCCACCACTTCTAGAACCTCTTCCGTACTTCCCACTGGGCCCACTCACCATGGTATGGTGCTTCACAATATAATTTATTTCAATTGTATAGCTTGCCACCATAACAAGATTAAGCTCCTAGTGAGCAAGCCAAGTCCTATGCCTCCTTTAACTCCCCGTGGATGTCCAGCTATGAAGCCCAGCCTTTGAGTTGGTGGTTAGAAGACCCAAGTTAAAATCCCAGCTCTGTCATTTCATTCATGACTTCCCTGAACTAGCATTTATTGACACTGTGGTATGTCACGACTGTGCTCTGATGGGGGATTAAAAGCTGAATCAGGCATGGCTACCACTTTCACGGCACTTTGGACTGAATTGTGTGTCCTCCCACTCAAATTCATATACTGAAGCCCTAATGTCTGATATGGCCGTATGTGGAGACGGGAGCTCCAAGGAAGTAATTAAGGTTAAATGAGGTCATAGGGTTGGGGCAAGGAAACAGCATGGTTGTGATGGTGGAGAGGAAGGCTAGGCTGCTCTGTGCTCCACGAGTCCCTGGCCTGGGTTGCAGTGGCCTCAGCATCTATCAGATCTCAGGGGTTTTCCTAGAATCCAAGGCCTTCCGGGAGCTCCTGACACCGAGGCCTGATTTCCAACGCTCTTCCACACTTAAGGAGCGAACAGCAGAGCTAACTTATCTAAACAGTACTCTCAGCGTGGGTTCACTTACCTTCTTCCCCGTTAGCCAATTCTCCCCAGAAAGTAAAAATGAAATTGAGAACAGAGGATCGTTAAAGAGCAGAATTCAGCTGAGGCAGGAGCTGAGGCCTCAGGCCTGCTCTACAGAACGTGGCGTGATCAAGGATAACTGGCGCACACCGTGAGTTGTCCCCGCTGGTTATCCCCTCCTCCTGGGCATCAGGAGTTTATGGATGGATGGCGGTCACTGGAGTGTATTGCTCCACCCTGATGATATGACTCAGCTTGTCTCTTAGCCTCTGCTTTTCTTTTCTCTCTCTCTTTTTTTTTTTCAATTTTTCCCTCCTCTGCTAAATAAACAACCATCTCCCTATATCTCCAGTTCAAATTCCCAAAAGAGAGAATCTGATTTGCTCTTTAAACCCGCTTTCGGTGGATGCTTTAATGCAGGTCAGTGTAATAGTCCGGCCAGCCCTTGGCAGGCTGCCCTGTTTTCCCTGGCAGTGACCTGGGCAGGGCCCTCTCCCTCCAAGCGGATGGTGAGAATTCACGCATACTGAGGCAAGCCTGCCCTGCCTCTCTTGGTGGAATGCTCTCGGCTGCCAGTAACAGAATATCCAAATACAAGGAACACTAGGAGATTCTTTTTCTGCCCTAACAAGAAGCCTGCAGATGGTGGTCCTAGAGCTCAGAGTCTCTGTGACCTTGTTGAGGACCGGGTTCTTCACATCTTTCCCCTCTGCCAAGTGGTTGGAGGGTAATTACAGCAGTTCAGTGAATGCATCACACATTCAGATTCCCCCAATGGCTGGCAGGAGGCATCTTTCTGTCTCATTGACAAAACAGGTCATAGTGCCACCTCTAGCTGCTAGAAGGGCAGCGAGAGTGAGTTGCTGGCTTTTACAATGTCAACTGGGGCAAGTGGATGCTGATGACAGGTAGAGGGTAGCACATTGTGTGGGCAAGTTTTTGCTCTAACAGGAAAACAGGCAACTGCATCGTAGTGCTGTAAGAATTTGGTAAAACACTGTTGTGGAGAAGTTACACAATCTTTTTGGGGCTCAGATTCCTAAATGGAAACTGAGAATAATACCTACATCACAGGGCTGTTGTAGAGATGAAAGAAAGAATATATAAGAAAGTCTCTGCTTCGATACCTGACATACAGCAAATACACATTCATTTCATCCTCCATCACCTGCAGAGGAAATACACAATAAATACTTGTTAACCAACTAAAACATCACTTACCTGGAACATTATCCTCTTGAATTTTTTTGGATATTTGTTGTAAAAAAATCAGCTTGACATGCAAAGTAAAAGTAAATACAAAACATTCAAAGGCTGGCATGTGAGGAAGTAATTTTCAATGCAGTCATGCTCATTGCATTTACGAGAAAGCTCTCGTAAATGCTTAACTACATGTGAGCGTCTAACACACGTCCCCGAGACCATCTGCTTGTCATTGTCCCTCTCCCTCAGGCATGGAACCTCTGAATAATTTCCCATTCCTTCCTGCAACTGGCTCATTGCGAAAGTGTTGGGGGACTTTTATTGCTTTTTAAATGTTTTGTGTGTTTGATTTTTTTCCTCCATGTAGAGTCTCTGGGACAGTCTGGGGTCATTTCTCATCTGAAATAAATCACACTAACCGGCAGTTTTGCCTCCAGACTCTGATCCTTACAAGAGGTTCAAGACACTGCAGTTAAATCCATTTCTCCCACCTGCCTCTTTGACAACATAATCAGTGGATGCTTCTGCAGTGGATTCGATTTATTCACATTTGATTCCGAGACTCTTTATCAAATTATCCTAATTATATCGCCTCGCAGTTCCACTCATGGATCCTTTCCCTGCCAACTATGCAAAAGATGTTTGGTTTCCTTCTTTCTCCTCTGACATGTCATCAGAGCCCCCTGCTCTCTACCCAAGATCCAGGCACTCTTCCTTTTATTCAAAAATCATCTCAAAGCCGACCTCCTCCAGGAAATTCATACCAGCAATTCTGTGAAGTCATATTTGTCCCACTAAACAAGACCATTTGAACCTTTGGTCTTCAACAAGGTTGAGAAACCAATAGACGGTGATAAACTGGCAGTCTTTTTCCCTGGAATGTAAGCTCTGCCATGCTCAATATGACACCTAGCCTGTAGTAATTCTAAACATCTATGTTGTGCTTGAAAATCTCCAAAGAACTTTCTCTTGCACCGCTTCTTGTATGAGCTGGACAGCGTTAACAACCATAGGGTACAGGTAGAGTGGATCATATTGTCCCATTTTCTTGCTAAGATAACTGACACTCTATGTGTTAAGAGGCTTGCAAAGGTCACACAGCTAGTAGGGTCTGAGCCTTGAATGCCTGTTGACCTTCCACCATGCAGTCCAGTACTCTTTCTATTGACCCCAGCTGCCCTCTGTGGTATATGCATGGCCCATGGAAATGTCTGCTAAGTCACCATACCCATTGAATTTATTCTTGAGAATGGCTTATCAACCATGGGAGGGATGAAGATCAACACTTGCATCCTTTTTTTTTTTTTTATAATTTTATTTATTTATTTATTTCCCCCCAAAGCCCCAGTAGATAGTTGTATGTCATAGCTGCACGTCCTTCTAGTTGCTGTATGTGGGACGCGGCCTCAGCATGGCGGGAGAGGCGGTGCGTTGGTGTGTGCCCGGAATCCGAACCCGGGCCGCCAGCAGCGGAGCGTGCACACACAACCGCTAAGCCACAGGGCCGGCCCCAGCACTTGCATTCTTTAATTTGTCTTTTCCTGAGCCCGTTATAATGATTTGCACTCCCATATACTTACCGACCAGCACCCTGCTAAGTGCGATGTTGTGTTCATTTGCCAGAGCTGCCATAACAGATTACCTCAAACTTCGTGGCTTAAAACAACAGAAATTCATTCTCTCACAGTTCTGGAGGGCAGAAATCCAAAATCAGGGTGTCATCAGGGCCACAGTCGTTCTGAAGGCTCTAGGAAAGAATCCTTCGTAGCCCCTTCCAGCTTCTGGTGTTCCCCTGGCTTGGCGTTCCTTGGCGTGGGATGGTCTAACTCCATTCTGTACCCTCGTCTTCATGTGGGATTTTCTCTGTGTGCCTGTGTGTCCTCTTCTGTCTGTCTAATTTCCTCTGCTTCCTTATTAGAACGACCTGTCATTGGATTTAGGGCCTACCTGGGTAATCAAGGATGATCTCATCTTGAGATCCTTAAGTTAGTGACATCTGCAAAGACCATTTTTCCATATAAGGGCACATTCACAGGTTTCGGGGGTTAGGACATGGACATATCTTTTAGGGACCACTGTTCAACTGACTACAGATGTGGATTACAGAAAGAGTAGGACACGGCTGCTGACTTCAAGAAGATTATAATGGAGTTGAGGAGGTAAGACATACTGTTTGGAGACAATTCTCCATGGGTCACTCATTTCTCCATGTCTTACAAGTGAGCACTGACTGCCCTTTGTTCTGGACTATTTTTTCAAGGGTATTTAAATAGCGAACAGATAGAGATAGTGTCTCGCTTTGGAGCAGTGGGCAGATATGCTTACTTCCCATTATAAAAGATTTGGTTACTCCGTGTGCACTGTTGATGAGAATGTAAAATAGCACAGCTGCTAGGGAAAACAGTATGGTGGTTCCTCAAAGAATTAAAAATGAAATTACCATATGACCCAGCAATTCCACTTCTGGGTATAGACACAAAAGAGTGGAAAGCAGGGGTACAAAGAAATATTTGTACACCCATGTTCACAGCAGCACTACTCACAATAGCTTAAAGGTGGAAGAAACTTATGGATGAATGGATAAACAAAATGCTGTATATCCATAAAACAGAATATTATGCAGCCTTAAAAAGAAATGAACTTTTGACACATGCTACAATATAGATGAAGCTTGAAGACATTATGCTGAGTGCAATAAGCCAGACACAAAAGGACAAATACTATATGATTCCACTCATATGAGGTACCTAGGGAAGTCAAATTCATAGGGACAGAAAGTACAAGGGTGGTTACCAGGGGCTGAGGGGAGGGGGAATGGGCAGTTAATGTTTAACGGGGACCGAGTTCCAGCTTTGCAAGATGGAAAGAGTTCTGGAGATGGATGGACAACAATGTGAATATTCTTAATACCACTGAACTGAACTTAAAAGTGGTTAAAATGGCAAATTTTATGTTACTTATATTTAACCACAATTTTAAAAATTTTTAATAAAAAAAATAATTGGTTCCCTAAGCTCAGCGTTCTTCTCCTGAGTAGTGCAGCCATGTATCCTCATTGCCCCTGTGGGACTTGGGGACAAGGAGAATTGACACAAACACGCTGATGCTCTTGCTGTTTGCTGTGCTGTAAGACCAAGTCCTTTCTCTCTCACCCAGGAATCTCGGTGAATCTCATCTTCTAGAAGCAGTAAAACTGTGACAAGCTAACTTGTTAGCTTGCAAGTCAGGTAACATCTCAGATGCCTCCCAGCCCTTGACACATACTATTGCATTTCACTCATCAAGTGGAAGTAGAACCGTATGTGCTGAGCCCCAGAGCCTACGCCCCAGCCCTGGAACACTCTGCTCAGTAGCCCTCACACACCACTCTCAGAAAATTGTGCATGTGATTCCTGGGAAAGACCACAGCAGTGGAGGGAATCTAAATGCAATTCAACTCAACACAATTTCGTTATGTGCCTGAAAGAAGACACCGAAGATGACTAACAATGGATCTTGCTCTTAAGGAACTCACTGTCCAGAGGAGACGCAGATGCAGGACAGATAATTTAACAGAGTATGATTATCACAAAATATACCAAGTCCAGAGGCAGCATGGCAGAGAGTACAGCTCTAGGGAGGAAATCAAGGAAGATTCCATGGAAATCGGACTTTGAAAGATTTCAAAATTGGGAATGTTGCCAGGGTTATGGGGGACATATTCTAGGCACAATAAAAACTCCTATGCAAAGATTCTGAGCTGGGAAACTGTGTGGAGTGTTCACCAAACATAGGAAGGCAGAGAAGGTAAGGAAGAAATAAAGGTCAAGTTAGGGAGGAATTAAATGATTTGTTTCCCATGCTATGGAGATTGGATTTTATCCTGAAAGCAATGGTGAACCATTGAGGGATTTAAGCAAGGGAGTAAAACTATCAAAGACGATTAGAGTAATATGGAGGGTAGATTGGATGGGAATGAGGCAGGCAAGAAATGATGCGAATCTGATGTAGGGCAGATGCACTGGGTATGGAGAGAAAATACGTTTGAGATTTAGGAGATAGGCTCAGTAAGACTTGGTAAATGGTTGACGTGGGGGGAATGAAAGGAACCATGTAGCAAAGAACAGCCAATTTGCTAGTTCAAATGACTAGATGGATGGTGGTGCTACTAAGACTGATAACTAATGCAGCTAGAGAATGTAGGAGGATGTAGGGGGACTTACAGAATGTTCTCTTTTGGGTGGGCTAGCTGGGATTGGATAGTTTTGGACATGTTGGTATAGATCTCCGTAGGACATTCAGAATGAGACAGGCTGATGCAGAAACAGATGAGGTTAGGGCTTGCCTGGGGAGATGGTGTAGAGTTTAAATGGAAGAGGGCAGAGCCCTGATGGACACATGCATTCATGGGGCAGGCAGAGGAAGAAGGATGAGGAGGACTTTGGGGTGAGCGACACTCATCCCCATTGTTCCTTCTTCCAGGAAAGGGTGTTTCTGCTGGGTTGGGGGCCCATGGTCTACTGGTGCCTTCATTTAATCCTCTCCCACACCCTCCAGGCAAACCGTCTCTCTCCTGGACCTCACCATCTTCGCCCTAGCTTGCTCCTTCTCCATCCACCCCATCAACGTGTTCAAGCCTCTTTTCTCTCAACCCCACCTCTCCAGCTCCATCTCCTTCTTCATTCTCTTTCCTCTCCATGTCTTAAAGTTCTCACCTCCCAGTGGCACCATATCCCTCTGTAGTCCAGCCTTTGCTTCAACGCTTTTTGGAAACTGTTCTCAGTAAGATCCCACGTTTAGTTCTTACCTTGCTCTTCTCTCCCCACCGACGGGTTGGTCTTTTCTGGAAAGTCTCTTGCCTCCTAGGTTATACAGCATTTTCGTGGTTCTCTGAGATCTACCTGTGTGTTCCACTGTCTCCCTCCCAGGCCACCTCTGCCCACCTCTTCATTGGGGTCCCCGTGTTTCACCCTTGTTCTGCTCCCCTCCCCTTCCCCTCCTCCTTTTTGCTCTTAACCACTATCCTAGATTCTGTTGAGAAAATAATATGAATATCATATAGAGAACCTATCTGTGCATGTGTGTGTTTAAAGGACGCTTAATAACAGTATCACCCTCTCATTCTTCTCAAGGTAAAATCTCTGTGAATGGTGATACATTTGCATAATGGCTTTCCTTTGCGTATTTATATGGCCCCAGCTAGATCCTTTAGAATAAGGTTATTCCAGCATCATTAGGAACCTGCCCCACTGATAAGGAAAACTTAGGTAACTAGCTTCTTTGAAAACACAATGAATGCTTTTGCCTACTGCTGATACTGTAATCTTGGAATATCAAGAGACAAGACATCTTGTATTAGGGTTTGATCAGAAAAGCAGAACCTCTATGAGTGGTATAAAAAAGAGATTTATTACAGGAGTTAGACCTTACACAATTGTGGGTGCTGAATTTTAGGGGAGAAGTCTCTGCAGAATCTTGACGTTGCCTCGACTGTAGAGCCAGAAGTGGCTACAGGTCAGTCAGCCTTGCAACTGGGAAGGGGAGGTGCATGCGGCACGGGCCAGGACAACCCGGAAGCTTCGAGGAAGAACCGGCTCCAGTGAGGGGCAACCGGAAACCAGGAAACTAGCTGGGATAAGCAACTAACATCCACTCTAGCCTCACTGCTAAGGGTGACGTGCAGGGGAAGCTGGCGCCCTGCGCTGCAGAGCTGCACGTGCACCTGGCCCAGGGCCTGGAGAAGCTGCAGGAGGAGACTGCAGATGCTGCAGACGCTGCTGGTCCCGGGGCTTCCCGCTGCCCGAAAGGTGAGCTAGAAGGTGAGCTACAACGTGCGTGAGCTGCCCTGCTGGCTGGTGCCCTGCGCCCACCTTCAGAGAGTAAAAAATTACGGCTGCTGCTTTACGTCCATCTGCCAAATTTCACACAAAATCTCTCTCCGAGCCTATATAAACCAGAACTACATGGAATGGGAAGTCTGGGAAATGTAGTTCCAGCTTAGCGAAATTGACTCAGTGTATCGCTACCTCTGTGTAACATAATCCTGGGGGTCGTCCTTGCTTCTCCCTCTCCGTGTCCACCCACATCCAACGTATCAGCAAGTTCTGCCCGATTTACTGGCACAGTCACGTGTGCTCAGAAAGTGCTCAGTCATCTATAAATGCTAGCAATCATTGCCTTTTATTTTTTTTAAGAGAAGAAGAAATATGAGCATAGAGAAGTTAGGTAACTTTTCTGAAGTCACATGGCTGATGAGCAGCTGAGCCGGAAGCGATTGCAGATTCGTGCTTTCAACCACCGCCCTATTCGAGTTTCCTGAGAAAGGCATTATTTTTTCTGACATATGGTTGCTAAATAAAAATTTGAACACAAAAAATATGTACTTCATTTCAACTGAGCCCAGTTGTAGGAGGTAAGGGAATCTATGTTCAATGAGAGATCATGGAGGGAGAAAACAATATAGAAGCACGACATTGTTATTATTATTATTATTATTTGGTATAATTACTTGATCTTAAAACCACCAGAATGTCTGATATAAGGCAAGATTTTCAGGATGATCAGATACTCTTTAATCATCTTCCTGACATGATTTCCACATTCGTCCACACACCACTGTTCACTGGAGTTGACTTCTATTCTCTCTGTCTTTTTGGTTCTATTACTATGGAATGACAAATCTATTCACTACAGATGGACTCTCTCAGGTACAATGAGTGACACAGATATGCCAAGAATGTCTAATCTGGTTTTTTTATTAGATGGTGCCTTGCAAAAGAGAGAAACATACTCTCTCTTGTGCATAGAACAGCATTTTGAAAAATACATCCACTACTGTGGAATTTATATTCATATGCCGGACACCATTCAAGTTGTCCATTCAATAAAGGATTGCCAAGAAAATAAAAGATTGCAGATGGGGAAGAGTAAAGAACAGAAAAGTATATGTAACTTTACTTTGGAAACAAGTTTTTAAATTTTTTTAATTATTATTCATTATTTAATCACTTTTACTTTTATCAGCCACATTGAACAGGGATAGATTTTTTTTTTTGCAGGGAAACATTCATCCTGAGCTAACATCTGTTGCCAATCTTCCTCTTTTTTTTTCTTCTCCCCAAAGCCCCAGTACATGGTTGTGTATCCTAGTTGTAAGTCCTTCTAGTTCTCTATGTGAGCTGCTGCCACAGCATGGCAACTGACAGACAGGTGGTATGGTTCCGAGACCACGAAACAAACCCCAGGCAGCAGTGGTGAAAGCGAGGAACTTTAACCACTAGGCCATCAGGGCTGGCTCAGCTTTTAAGTTTTTTGCCTCATTTGTTTCTTTTTCTAAAAGCTAGGCTATGGGGGCAAAACAGCTCCAACATTATGGAGTGGCTTCTCTCAAGGGTCAAGTCAGTTTACTCTGTTGATGGCTACAAGCTGTACCTCCAATAGGCGAGATCCCGTTACGTGAAGGGGAGAAGATTGAGGCAAATGAGTTGGAGAGGATGTGGTTGGTTCAGCACCAATCCATTTCCACTGCCGAGCAAACAAGGAAGTGGCTGTCCTTGTGGGTGGGGCAAGAAGGGTCACATTCAGAAATCTTTGTGGGCAAATGGATGCGTCTAATGAAAAAGTATGACTTAAACCCCTTTCCACAAATTTCCACAACCATTCTTCACGTCAGAGTTTTCACAAATTCAGCCAGGCTATAATCCCAACCAATTTTCATACTGAAGTTTGCTTCATGTAGCACATGTGAATCTTCCTTGGCCATAAATGCAAATAAAAAGGTTCAGGACTCTGAATCAATCTACAGTTTCTTCTTAAAAGAATGATACTGTTTTTGCCTGGATATGCTACTTACAAGTAAATAAAATGATATATAGGGTTTTTCAGCTTTGTTTTTGTTTTTACAAAATAAGATGGTTGTATGTTTTCTTTAATCACTACTTTCAATCATGCTCTTTCAAGTCTCCCTTCCCCCACCCTTAGTGATATCTTGGGCAGATTCTAGAGCTTTCGGCACTTCAGGTTTTAAAAAGTTCACTCCAGGGGGCCAGCCCAGTGGCTTAGGGTTAAGTTCGCGCACTCCGCTTCGGCAGCCCGGAGTTTGTAGGTTTGGATCCTGGATGCGGATCTATGCACCACTTCTCAAGCCATGCTGTGGCAGGCGTCCCACGTATAAAGTAGAGGGAGATGGGCGTGGATGTTAGCCCAGGGCCAGTGTTCCTCAGCAAAAAGAGGAGGATTGGCAACAGATGTTAGCTCAGGCTAATATTCCTCACCAAAAAAAAAAAGTTCACTCCAGTCACATTCTGTTTAAATCTTCAATCTCCTGTCCAATGCCAAATCCACTCCCACCCTTGGTTCTGGCGTTTTCTGTGGCTCACAGGATCTCCTCACACTCCGGGACTCTGGCTTCTCCAGAGTCCAGATGGGAGGGAAGAGGGATTAGGACAAAATGGTGTATGTAAGCTGTTTTATTTAATTGGTGCAGATATAATCTTCTCATGGTTGTTGATGCCCGCTATGCGGCAGGTGTCCAGATGTCGGTTCTTTCATGGTGCTTTTGTGCAAATCTTTTGGACAACCCGAAAGTTTCCTAGCTAGCTGATCTCTAGTCTCTCACCTCAGCCCCTGCACCTGGTTGTACACTTCACACTTATTATTTCTGAGGTCCCTCTAGCTAGACAGCCGCCCTCTTGGGCAGGGTACCAGCAGGATAGCTCAAACCCAGCTACTATTCCTGGTTTCTGCTTGAGCCCTTGGGACATGCACACAACTCTGATTGCTCCAGCAAGCTTTGTATTTCAAAATTACCCAAGCAAGAAGCAAGGACTGGTCTCTATCTTCATGTCTGTTCTCAAACTTCTGAGGAAATATAGCTGGTTTTCCCCAGAACTCTCTCACCAAGCTCTGCAACAACGGGAGTGCCCGGGTGGGCCCGTGCATCCCTGCCTCTTAGCAAGCTCAGGTGAGATGTCCGCCTTCCCTTCTTTCAGGCACACTCAGCCTCCATTGGAGGTTCTCTGGAGCCCACTCATTTGGCTTCAGGGGAGGGAAGACACTGCACTCCAGTGGTCCTCTAACCCCTGCACTTGGGTTCACATAAGCTGAAGGAGGTAGGACAGTATCGGCCACTGAACGTGTCCTGCCACCTCTTAGCTGGTCGTTCAGATACAGGGATTATCCACTCTTATTCTCAGCTTTGGGGCTGTAGCCTCACTTCTGAGACAACATGAGATGTCCCTTTAATCTCCCATCACTCAAACAGCGTTGCAGTTGATATTCTTGCACACATATCTTTGTGAGCTTTTGAGAGTATGTCCAAAGAGTAAATTCCAGCATGGGATTTTGTATTTTAATAGATATTTCCAAATTGTTCCCCAGAAAGGTTGCATCAACTTGCACTTGCACCTGTAGTGCAGGAGCACATCTATTTCCCTACATCCTCACCAGCACCTGTTACATATGTCTCAACCTTTAAAAAAAAAAAACTTTATTGAGGAATAATTGACAAATATAATTGTATATATTTGAAGTGTACAACATGATAATTTGATATACATAGACATTGTAGAATGATTATCAAGATAAAGATAATCCTATTTTCTCAACCTTAAACAGGGACCAGAGCTTGGATCGGAGAAACCAACTCACTTGGTCAAAAGGCAAGATGAATGCGCTATTCTAGACATTTCAAAGCGCCTAGTACCAGGCTTCTGGAGGTAGGGTAGGGGGAGAAGGAGGGAGGGAGGAAGGGGGAAGAGGGTAGCTCTCACTTGAACACAGCACTCCAGTGGTCTTCTAACTCCTGGATTTAACTCTAATAGCCTTATGGGCAGGACGAGACCAGAGCACTGGGTCACAGATGGTGAAACTGGGCTCTTGTGAGTGAGGTAGCGTAAAGCTGCCGACTGTGGTGAAACTGGAGCCTCCTAATCTTACCTTCAGTGATGACATTAACTTCAGAGATGCTGTGACACATACAAGAGCAGAATGTTGTTTCTGCACTGCTGTTCTCACCCACCCAGAGAGAGGCACCCTTTGAACAGAATGTGTGTGCAGAATTGGTTGACATGGATCTGTGACATCCTCTGAGACCCTGGGCAACCCCCTGCCTCTACAAGGGCTCATTCATGGAATCTTGTCCTGTGTCTTCACCAAATGACAATGTGCCAATTCCTCAGGGCCCCCTTTCCAACCAGCACCAGCAGTACCTGCAAGGGGGCTTGTATTTCTCTGCTCCAAGTGCATTTATTTTTTCTCAGGGGGAGAGTTTCCTTTTTTATTCAAGTCCCTGGAAGGAGCCGTTAGGATATGTTTGAACTTCCAGCTAGCCAGACAGAGCACTGTGATATCGATTGTGTATTCAAGACTAACAGCCATGGAACTTGAGGCACATTTTCTCTGTCACTGCCTTTGTTAACAAAGGCTGGCATGAGAGTTGACGACGACAGGGAATACCACTCACACAGGTAGGTGGATCCCAGTTCGTAAACGTGAGGGCTCCGAATAGCATCCTGGGCTGGTGGAGACAGTGCTGTTCTGGGAGTCAGGATGCCAGAGTCTGGATCTGGTTTCACCAATGATGTGTCTGTGTTTATCTCAGGTGAGGGATGTCACTTCCCTCAGGCCTGGTGATGTCACCTGTTAGGGGAAATCTCAATAACTTAATATAGAGACATAACAGAGGAGCTATAAGAATAAAACAAAATAAGGGAAAGTATTTTGAAAAAAGTGCACAATAATAATATAATTATTATATATTAACATATACACAATTTATTGATATAATAATTATAAATATAATTATTACTGTTATTAATTATATTATTATACAGCATTGTTTTGTGCCAGTCTCAGCCTATTGATAACCAATGTTGTGGGTGGACAGGCCCTTGTCGTTTTTATTATGATTACAAGACGCCCTTCAGCAATAACTGATACCAAACCAAGTGGGTTCACCTCCTGGTGAGTTAAATAAGACTCTACACCAGTGGAAGTTGTCTCACAAAGTAAAGTGTATTTGCAGCAAATAGGAGGCCATGAGGAATCATTTTCAAAGTCATGGCGTCCCCAAACAAAGGAAAGCAGGAACTTTTACTTGCTTGGAGAACGAATATCCAAAAGGGAGAGACGGGGATTCGCTTGCACAGGCTCAGTTGGAGAACATGCTTCCACATAATGAGGCCTAAGCTCCTCCTGGAGAGATCTTTGTATTAAAAATAAGGCAAAGGTCATGGGCCTAGCTCTTGTAGTCAGGCTTGGTCAGTTTCAGGGTGGCTGGTGGTTACATCTCCCTTGAGTGCCTCATTTGGTCAGTTTCAGGGTGGCTGGTGGTTACATCTGGCTTGAGTGCCTCATTTGGTCAGTTTCAGGATGGCTGGTGGTTACATCTCCTTAACACACAAAAGGAAAAGAAACAAATTGGAAAAACAGTTAATTGCTTCCAAACCCACCTTTGAGTTTCTCAAGGCACCTAGTCTGTGACATAACCATCAGGAAACTTTGAAAAGATAAAGGTTGATTACTTGCAGGACCTGGAAATTACACAGCACACCTGGGGCCACACAGCAAAGCTGCAGGTAGAGAGAGAGAGTACATGGGCCTGGGGTTCTGCTTTTATTGGAGTGGAGGGTGGAGGTCTAGGGTTTTGTGGGCTCCCTCTTTATTGGCAAATTTAAAACATAACAGTGGGAATTTAAAGTGCAGGAAAGGGAAAAACAAACAAACAAACTATTGATAAGTGAAATAAGCCAGTCACAAAAAGACTGTCTGATTCCATGTACATGAAGTTCCTAGAAGAGTCCAATTCATAAAGACAGAAGGTAGAATGGCAGCTGCCAGGGGTTGGGAAGAGGGGAGACTGAAGAGTGAGTGTTTAATGGGTATAGTTTCAGTTTTGCAAGATAAAAAAAGCTCTGGAGATTGCTTGCACAACAACGTGAATATACTTAACACTAGTGAACTGTACACTTAGAAATGGTTAAGATGGTAAATTTTGTCTTATGCGTATTTTACCATAATTTTTAAAAAAGCAAAAAAGTTATAATAGTTTAAATCAAACAAGACCAATTATACAACTATGGTCTTACATCTGTAATAGGAGATGAGTCAGACAACATAGGAAATTCCCAAGGGCCTCTTTGAACACTGTAGTCCTTCTACACTACTCTCTTACCCCAAATAAATCTTAGATCTGAGATTCTAGAAGGTACCACTTTGTTCCAATTCCACAAACTCTGGGATTAAACCAGGGGAAAAAAGCAAACATTTTTAGAAACAAAGCGAGTTTCTATACATGACAATAGGATTTAGGAGTCTCCAGGGTCATTGGCAAACTTTGTCCACCTTCCAATGATTAATAATGACAAACATTGGTGTTATATAACACCTCACTCTAGTCTTGAACAGACGTCTTGGCAACTTCTTTCCATTCTGGGGAACAGATGTTCCGTTTGTCATCGTTTTCTAGTGTTTAGCTGGTTTTCGATGCCCTCATTCTATTTCTCCAGAATTATTTTTCTTATTCTTTTTTCAGATGGTCTTAGTCAAAGCTTCTCAAACATCAAATAAATATATGTCTGCTGAGTTTCCTTTGCTTTGTTTTTTAAAACTCTTTTAGAGAACTCTTCCAATTGGTTATAGTGACTGATCTGATAGACTTACTCCTGGTCAGGATCCTGCTGTTACCCAACCAGGTTAGTTATCCAACTCCTCATGTTCATAGGGATGAGCTGCAGGAAACTCACTCATCTCTATCCACGTTTATCCTAAAGTTTGAAGCCAGAGGCCACGTGGGACTTTCTGCCTCAGAAATAGTTGTGATTGTGAAAGTTTTGTATTTCCTTTGTGTTTTGGCCCCACTTTGCCCTTCTTACAGAAACTTAGCTGGCTCAACATCAGTCAGTGACAGAAGGCTGGTGAACTTTGAAATCGCTCTGCAATTTTTGTCTTTAGATACTTCTGTCTTGTTGCATTTTTTCCCTTATGGGAAAAAAAAAGCCGCAAAATGCTCCCAACACCTCCTGCAAAAATAGGACCCACACCAACAATTTCAGCCAGCTTTTTCAAGTCTCACTTTCCTCATTGAACAGTTTCTGGTAACTTTCCACTGCCTTTGTAAAACCTTCCCGGGGCCTGGCGGGACCTTTGAACACCACCCATTACAGGACAGCAAAGGAAGCGCTGCTGGGTGCAGGCTGCAAGAGCAAATGAGTCTAAACTTCCCTGCCTTTTATTGGGCAATCCATGGAGTGCCTCCTGCCCCTCCTCCGTTCACCTGGAGACACGGGATTTCAGCCCACAAAGCCACTCCGTTGCTTGAGGTCTAGGTCATGACTTTGACTTGCGGAAGCCAGAGTGGCCTACCTGACACTGTCAAATCCCCCTGAATCATGGACAACGCCCCCATTTCCCTCAAGATGATTGTTCTGGTCTCAGCCGACTGTGTGTGCGGTGTCCATCGAAAACTGGGGCAGCTCCAGCATCTTTGGAACGGGGAGGTGGAAAGGTTGGAAGCACTGTTTTGACTTTGATTTTATAGTGTATTGGAAAGATAGATATAGACACGTGAAATGGAATTTTTAAAAAGTGTACATATGTGTGTGTGTGGGAAGCTTCTGGAAATCATTGGCACGCCTACTCCTGAGTAAAAAAAAATCCCTCCACTGGGTAAAAGCGCTTCCTAACATTAAGGATGTAAAATCGCGTGGCCTGTGTTCCCAAAATGAAGACTCGGATTTGGAGCGTGCACGTTGCTGCATTCAGAGCCGAGCCCAAGGGTGAGGCGCGTGCAGGCTGCGGGGTCTGGAGCTCGGCTCCTGCGCCCGGCCGCAGCTCGAGACCACCCCGGACTGCCACCCGCGCCCCCACCCCCGGGCGATCGGGGATGCGCGGCCGCCCCCCCCCGCCCCCGCCCCCGCCCCGATCGCGGTGGGCGGGCCCAGGCCGGGCGGGGCGGGCGGGCGCGGCGCCCCGGGCTCCGGGCTCCGAGGAGACGGCGGGCGGCACTAGAGGGAGCTGCTCGCGCCGCCGCCGCCGCCTCGCCGGCCCCACGCCCGGGCCGAGCGCCGCCTCCGGGTCCGCGCCGCCGCGATGGCGGGGACAGCGAGTCTGCGGCCAGCCAGCAGAGCCTGGAGCTGGACGACCAGGACACGTGCGGGATAGACGGGGACAATGAGGAGGAGACCGAGCACGCCAAGGGGTAGGCGCGCGGCGCGCGGGCGCCACGGGGCGCGACGGGGCTGCGGGGACCGCGCGCATCTCGGGCTCCGCTCGGGCGCTGGGTTCGGGGCGCGGGCGGGCAGCCCCGCGTGGGGTTCGTCCGGCCCCGAGACCGTGGGGAGGTCCGGGTCGCGCAGCTCCCGGGTGGAGCGGCGCGGCGCAGCGAGGCCCCGGGGTGGGCGGGGAGGTGCGGGGACAGGCGACGCCGCTGTCACCTGCCGCGCGGCCGGCTGGCCCTCGCCCATCCCCGCCGCCCGCCCGCCCAGCCCGCGGGTGCGCCGCGCTGCCCTGGCCGGCGTGTGACTCAGTGGGACCGAGCGGGGGCGCGTCGCCCTTCCCTTTGTGGCGGCCGCGGTGGTGGCAAGTCGTCCTTCTCTCTGCTCCTTGTCATCCTCTCCTTAAGTCCCTCCAGACCCTCCCACCCCTCCCCCAGCCGCCGCCGCCACCAGAAAAAAGAAGAGCCCATGGTGGGGAGTGGTTTGGTATCTGTCCCCGCTCGTTTCGGCGCTGCTGGCGGGGACCTGCGGAAAGTTGTGCTTCCCGGGCCGCGGCCCCCACCCTGCTCCGCGCCAGCCAGGCAGGGGGCGCCCAGGGGGTCCCGGGCCGGCCGCTCCCGGGGCTGCGCAGGATTGCCACCGCCGAGGTGACTGCAGAGCCTTCTAGGGCAGGTCCGATCCGCTGCTTTAGGCTCTGTCGTGGGGGCAGTTCCCGCAGACCTGTCCAGATCCTGCTTGCAAAACTGGTGTTCGGTCTCCAAAGCCAGATGCACCGTGCGTTTTAACACCTGATCGGGTTTCTGACTCCATTCACCGGCTCCCTTTCTCCCTCGCAGACTTGATTTGCCCTCCTGTTGGAGAAAAGATTGCTTCCGGTTAAGGGTGGTATTGAAGTTCTGTTCTTAGAGGCAGGGGGGTTATGTTAAATAGAGAGAGGTCTTTACATTATCCTTTCGCCCTGTTGGATTCTAACTATGCGCTGGCACGGAGCACTTAATGCTGCCCCTTAGAAGTGAGATTTTGCAAACCATGGTGACTGATGAAGTGGGTCAGCTTAAACACATGATAGGGAGGCCTTAGTCGCAGATGGCTTATTTATTCAGTTCATGGAGAGAATTCTTTAAGTGATTGATGATTTAAAGCGTAAGGCGTTTGCATTCTAACATCTGTTTGAAGCTTTGTCTAAGAAAGGAACTTTTACTGAGCCTTAACGTGTTATAAAATATTAAAAGAGATCAAGAAAAAAGCTGACTAAATGTATCTCGCATTTGCGAACTGCTTTTTTTATTTTTGCAGTGAATACGTACTTTAGTGGCAGCTTCAAGTACCAAATGTTATAATTCAAGTCTAGAATATTTTTTGAAAACGGAGGAAAGGAGATTGTACAGAAATCTGAGCCTAAGTTCTGTTTATGCAGTGATAGAAATTTGCCTGTGATAGGTAGCTAAATATAGATATGTTTTTGAAACAATAGCACCAGTGCCAGAAATGGACCCAGATGCAAATATGATGGATTACCCAGATAATTTCAGCATCTGTCCGTTATCTTTCTGACGAGACCCTGGACTTTTCTCTTCTCCACTGTAATTTCTGTTGATCGTTCTTCGTTCTTTTGAAGATTTCATTAGTACTTCTTTGCTTACACAGTCAAGAATGTCTATGGTACAAAGAATTACTCATCTCTGGGTCCATTGATCCGGGCCTGTCCCCAGGAGCCCGTGGGCTGTGTGAACTTCCCAGATTAGCACCCAAAGGCATCTCCATGCGCTCTTCAGAGGCCTTCAGTTTTGTGCATCAGCGCATTAATTATATGTTAGCACAGTTACTCAACATTTAGAGACGCCCAGGGGACTGAAATGTTATAACCAAGAGCAGAAACATGATAACAGCTCCTAGTGGGAAGAGGTGGATATAATGGATTTATTGTAGTCTGTTAAAATGTAAGGAGATTAGTCAAAATCCAAGTTGCTGCGCTTGTGGGACTACTTTTTTGGATTTGGATTTAGATGATGTGCGCCAAATTTGGGGGTGATTGTGTTTCATTTGGCTCGTGTACTGATGGTATGGCTCAGTAGAAACCTAGATTTTTTTTTTCGTAAATAGCTCAAGTTTGTAAATGTTAAAATTTGAAAGACTCCTCTTTTCTATGCTTGGCCTCTTCGTCTCCACCAATTTAAACGAATTGACAAATAATGAGCCTTTGGAGGAATGAGTAGGTGAACACTTTACCTTTTAAAGGTGAATTATCGCTTTGAAGCCACTAGGTATTGGTCAGTGCATAAAGCAATAATTTACTAAATAGTACCCTTGTGGCCTGAAGGAATTAATTTACCCCCGTAATTGAGTATAATGTATTTACTAGTTATTTTAGACATATGAAGTTAAAACTACGGCCTCAGATAAAAACAAAATACCCAATTAGATGATTTTGCCCCAAAATGTGACTATTACTGTGTAGGTTTTTCTTTCATTTTCATAGAATTTTCTTTATGGGCTAAGAAGAGTATTTCATTTTGTGGATAATGCTGAAAAACCATGAATGAAATATTTATGTTCAATTAAAAGCAGTGGCTTTTATGTTTAATTAAAAGCAATGGCTTAAGTATGATAGAATACTTGCATCTTGCTATCTTTATATCTCATTTTTCATGGAAAATGTGCTCTTTGTCTAGCTTTTTGGTTGACAAGTGGCATACCACTACAAAAATTTCATAATTCCAAAAAACATGAGGGAGGAGAAGGATTGTCCATTTTACTGAGTGAAACTATATTCAAAGCAGTGTAGTTTTATTATCTTCAAACAATACGCAGCAATTAGAGCTAGAGTAATAGAGGATTACCCAGAAAGATTCTTTAAATAACTTGCTTTAACACTTGATTTACATTTGGGAGAAGTAAGTAGGTCTTTGTAAAAAGCTTGAAGGATCTTGAAAACTTTCAAGCTAATTAAAAGTTCTAAGATAATCTTGTTTATACTGTTATTTTCTTAGCAAAGACTTTCTACGTAGATAAAAATTAATTTTAACTATCTTCTTATCCTTGCCCCATTGATATGCACCTTTTCCCTTTGTGCAGTACATGGGTAGTGGTCATCATCTCTTACTCAGCCTATCATCGCACATTAAGCATAGTTATTGTCCAGTGTTGGAAACAGGGTCACACAGCTGGCCCCAAATAAAATTAGTGTTCAAGTTGGCAACAAAATCAAATCTCTCTCCTTGCTTTACCAACACTGACTTTCAGAATGCATGTTTCCTAGACAAATTGATGTTGTTCATCTCCTTTCCTCTGAGAGCTTTTATCTTCCATATTCACTATGGTGGAATAGGAGGCAGCCACCAAGAATATTTATACAGGGGATAAAATAAGCATATATGAATATGCTTTTGTTGGCAGATAAATCACTAAGTTATTCCCTGGGGTAGATATGAAGTAGTTTCAGTAGATATTTTTAATATAATTTTTTTTTCTTAGAAAAATTAAAGATCTGGTATTTGGCAAAATTAAAACTTTGGAATTCTGTTAACAAAGAACATAACCTCTCTTCTCTCACCCCCAATTTAGGAAAAAAAAGTGAAGTTATTCTCTGTGCGGTATGTTGTTGCTTCTGACTTGATCTGTGTATTGTTGAGATTGGCTGTGGGAACTTTTTTTTTTTTAAATTTTATTTATTTTATTTTTTCCCCCAAAGCCCCAGTAGATAGTTGTATGTCATAGCTGCACATCCTTCTAGTTGCTGTATGTGGGACACAGCTTCAGCATGACCGGACAAGCGGTGCGTCGGTGCGCACCCGGGATCTGAACCTGGGTCACCAGCAGCGGAGCACGCGCACTCAACTGCCAAGCCACAGGGCCGGCCCCTGTGGGAACTTCTTAATCAACTGTGTGGAATCGGTGGGGAGATGCAAAAAATTGCCATAACTCTCAATAGATTTTTCTTGTCATGGAAAATTTAAGGCATAATTCAAAGCTGCCCTTTCTGAAGTTTGATCTGTCAACTATATAAATCTAAATGGAATGGTGTGTTCACAGCTTCTGCCCAAGCAACCTTCTCAATTCAAGAAATACAGTTTGAAATTATCAAATGTCTGCCCAGACTTTCATCTGAAATGGTGATATCGCCCTGGGGCCCGGAACAAACTTTTTCCAGAGCTTGGCGAAACTATAGAAAATTTCTAAGTACGGGACACAGACAGTGCCATCTTGAAATTGTTGATTAATACAAGTGTACACAGTAAAATATATACAAGTTGAAGTCAGTTACTTGGTTAGTTCAGGGACTGGAACCAAGTTCTGTACCAAGTTCAAGAAGGAGGTTGGTTGATTGGTTTGTTATTCCATTTGAAAATATGTCAATGACTTTTACTCATTATAAGAATAAAATATGCTTATTAAAAATGTAAGCAATAAAGTGTATAGAGAGTGAGAACCCCCCTGGTCATCTTATTTCTTAGAGAAACCACCATTGACAGTTTAATCTGGTCACATTTATATATATATATATATATAGAAGTGTATATCTAACATAAATAGGATCATACTTAACATGGACTCATTTGTTATCTTATATTTTTCACTGACTATTAGTTTTGTCTGCTAGAAGTTTTTGCCATGATGGAAATGTCCAATATGGAGGTCGATAGACCCTTGAAATGTGGCTAGTGTGACTAAGGAACTGGATTTTAAATTAAATTAAATTAAATTAAATTTAATTTAATTTTTATTTATTTATTTTTTTTGTGAGGGAGATCAGCCCTGAGCTAACATCCGTGCTAATCCTCCTCTTTTTGCTGAGGAAGACCGTCTCTGAGCTAACATCTATTGCCAATCCACCTCCTTTTTTTTTTCCCCAAAGCCCCAATAGATAGTTGTATGTCATAGTTGCACATCCTGCTAGTTGCTGTATGTGGGATGCGGCCTCAGCATGGCCAGAGAAGCAGTGCGTCAGTGCGCGCCTGGGATCCCAACCTGGGCCGCCTGTAGCGGAGCGCGCGCACTTAACCGCTAAGCCACCGGGCTGGCCCTGTTTAATTTTAATTAATTTAAATTTAAGTAGCCCAGGGTGGGTAGTGGCTATTATATTGGACAGCACAGATCATATCCTGCCTTTGAATTTTATAAGCTTTCGTGGTACTCAAAGTATTTCCTTATTCTGTCCTTGTGATTTGCAGAATATGTCAAGTTTTCATTTTTCCTTTTTTTTTCTTTAGTAGTTTGGAGGCTCTGTATCCTTCTTTTCTTCTTCTGGGAACTATTTAAAAATTTTGAACAAGGGTACTTTTCTCTGTATTTCTCTATCAATGTCAAAAATTAACCATTGTCCAAAATATTCTACTACCAAACAAGACAAAATGTGTTGGATGTTTTGACTTCTCCTTCCTTTACATTTCATAGGTTTTGTTGAAATAATCTGGAATTTTAATTCCATGTGGCTTCTTTATTTTTGCCCTTGTTAAAACTTTTTTTTCTTAACTATTACATTATATTGACATCCATAGTATCAAAAACGTCTTAGACTTTACTTTTCTGACACTTTACTGTTTTTATTGATTACCACTATTCCGTATAAATTACACCCTCTGCTTTTCTTCTTTGGGTACTTTCTCATTTAATTTTTTTTTTTCCTGGTGAGGAAGATTGGCCCTGAGCTAACATCTGTGCCAGTTTTCCTCTATTTTGTATGTGGGATGCCACCACAGCATGGCTTGATGAGTGGTGTAGGTCTGTGCCCGGGGTCCATACCTATGAACCCCAGGCTGCTGAAGCGGAGTGCACCGCACTCAACCACAATGCCACTGGGCCAGCCCCTCATTTAATATTTTTATTAGCGCATGCAGATGATATTTTTTCTGAATTTTTTTATGTCTGAAGCTGCCTTTCTTTTGGCCTCATGCATAAACCATAGTCTGGGTGTGCGTGTAATTCTCTGATAACAGTTATTTTCCTTCAAACTCCATAAACACTGTTTTATTTCTTCTAGCATTTAGTGGTACAGATGTTGTTTCTCTGCCAATCTGCTTCTCTTTCTTTTATAGGTAACCGTCTTCTTTTTCTTTGTTTTGACTTGTTTGTAGTCTAGCAGCTTGTAGGATTTTCTTCCCATCTTTCTATAACCCAAGGGTTTCCACATCCTTGACCTCCTGGGATCACTCTCTTCAATATCTAAACACAGTGGCCCAAGCTCATACGTATTGATGGGGTGTCTTGGGAGCTGAGGTTTTCGTGGTCCTGCCACCAGCTCCCCCATCACTATTTCCTAACACGTTGGGTCCTTTAGCATTTCTCCTTAGACATTTGGCCCTGGGTGGAATACAGTTAGCTGTCTTTCATCTCTTTGATCATCGCATAGGGCAGAAAACAACTTCAGATTCAATGTCAGACATCACTGGTCACTAAAAGGATTTATTACAGTCCGTGCCCTCCGTAGGCCTCAGCTGCCTGCAACGTTCTTGGGAGTCCTTTCTCCCTCTGAGAGTGGTCTCTTCATCGGCCCACCTCCACCTCTTCTCCAAATTCAAGGTCCAGCTCCGAGGGCCTTTTCTTTCATGAGGCCTCCCGTGGTCATTATAACCCAGGGTGATAACCCCGGTCAAAGGCCCGTAGCCCTTACTGAACGTATCCTTCACCTGGCACCTTTCCACCAGTCACCCCGCCCCCCCATCTCCCCAGTTGTCTTCTCAGGCAGACCTTTGTTTACTGCGAAGGAAGCTGTGGCTCATAGAGATAAGTGGCTTGTCCAGGGTCACGTGGCTGGTAAGTAGGTAACAGAGTTCTTTGTGTCTGTTGTTTAATGTGCGTGTGTAACATCTTCTACAAACTGGTTCCAATAAAGGAGGGTTTTATTTTAAACATACAGTAGGTTATCACAAAATAAAGTGTGAATGAGCTTTATTAGCATTGGGGACCAGAAGGTGAGAAGCATAAGGTCTGTCTGTCTCTCTAGCCTTCCCTCCCTTGCTCCCGCCTTCTGTCAGTTTCTTAGTTTCTGTTTCTTAGTTTGGATTTTCCAGACAGGATCTCACCGTCTGCTGGTTTCTGGCCAGCAAGGCTTGGGTCCAGTCAGCTGGGGCAGAAGGTGGGGAGGTGGAAAGAGGGGATTGTCGTGGGGTACAACATGGCCACTTAGGGTCACACCTTTACTGAGGTCTGTGATCAAAATAGTTTTCAGAGAAAGATAGTGAACAAGGCTGGCATCTCCAAACACGCCTGCAGAAGATGGACGTGTGCCTACCTGTTTCCTCACAGGTAGACTGTGAGAGCAGAGACCACATTTGCAGCCTCCAATCCTTGCAATATCTGGTACATTGCACAGTTGGTAGCTTAATAAAGATTTGTTGAATGGATTCCAGTGTTTTTTTTTTTTAATTTTATTTATTTATTTATTTTCCCCCCAAAGCCCCAGTAGATAGTTGTATGTCATAGTTGCACATCCTTCTAGTTGCTGTATGTGGGACGCGGCCTCAGCATGGCCGGAGAAGCAGTGCGTCGGTGCGCACCCGGGATCCGAACCTGGGCCACCAGGATGCTAGTGGTTCTTAATCTCCATTGACAAATTAACTTCTAATTTAAAAAATTTTCCCCTATGTGCATTAGGAATATGTGAAAGATGTTTTTTTTTTTTCCCAATTCTCATTGAAAGGATTTGGGTTGTAGAATTCTTAGTTGTGTTCTATGCTGTATAGGACCCAACATGGTAAAATAATAGTTAATTTTCTGAAGGAGACTGAGGCTTATTCAGGTTTATTTATTTATTATTTTGTTTTTAATTTATTTTTTATTGAGGTCACATTGGTTTATAACATTATATAAATTTCAGGTGTACATCATTGTATTTCAACTTCTGTATAGACTACATCGTGTTCACCACCAAAAGTCTAGCTGCCATCCCACCGTATACATGTGCCCATGTACGCCTTTTGCCGTCCCCCAACCCCTTCCACTCTGGTAACCACCAGTCTGTTCTCTGTATCTGTGTGTTTGTTGTTGGTGTTTTATCTTCCACATAGGAGTGAAATCATGCGGCATTTGGCTTTCTCTGTCTGACTTATTTCACTTGGCATAATACCCTCAAGGTCCAACCACGTTGTCCCAAATGGCAAGATTTCATCTTTTTTATGGCTGAGTAGTATTCCATTGTATGTATGTACCACATCTTCTTTATCCGTTCATCTGTTGATGGGCCCTTAGGTTGTTTCCAAGGCTTTGCTATTGTGAATAATGCAGCAATGAACATAGGGGTGCAAATATCTTTTCGAATTAGTGTTTTCCTCTTCTTTGGATAAATACCCAGAAGTGGAATAGCTGGATCATATGATAGGTCTATTTTTATTTTTTTGAGGAATCTCCATACTGTTTTCCATAGTATCTGCACCAGTTTGCACTCCATCAGCAGTGTGTGAGGGTTCCCTTTTCTCCACATCGTCTCCAACTCTTGTTATTTCTTGTCATCTTTTTAATAATAGCCATTTTGATGGGCATTAGGTGATATCTCATTGTGGTTTTGATTTGCATTTCCCTAATAATTAGTGTTGTTGAACTTCTTTTCATGTGCCTGTTGGCCATCTGTATATCTTCTTTGGAAAAATGTCTGTTCATATCCTCTGCCCATTTTTTAATCGGGTTGTTTGTTTTTTTGTTGTTGAGTTGTATGAGTCCCTTGTATATTTTGAATATTAACTCCTTATTGGATGTATGATCTGCCAATATCTTCTCCCACTTGGTAGGTTGTCTGTTCATGATGGTTTCCTTTGCTGTGCGGAAGCTTTTTAGTCTGATGTAGTCCCATTTGTTTATTTTTTCTTTTGTTTCCCTTGCTTGAGCAGACATGGTATTCAAAAAGATACTGCTAAGACAGATGTCAAAGAGTGTACTGCCTATGTTTTCTTCTAGGCGTTTTATGGTTTCAGGTCTTACATTCAAGTCTTTAATCTATTTTGAGTTAATTTTGGGGTATGGAATAAGATAATAGTCTACTTTCATTCTTTTGCTTGTGGCTGTCCAGTTTTCCCAACATCATTTATTGGACACCCTTTCCTTTCTGTGTTGTATGTTCTTGCCTCCATTGTCAAAAACTAGCTGTCGATAGATGTGTGGGTTTATTTCTGGGCTCTCAGTTCTGTAAAATAATAGCTAATTTTTTGAAGGAGACTGAGGCTTATCCAAGTTGAAATAACTTGCCGGGGCTGCATCTCAGATACAGACTTAGGTCTTGGGCCTTTCGCTCTCTGACTCTAAACTCTTACCTTTGCACTAATCTGCGTGGTCTCATGGACCATAAATAAATAAAGAGTAATTAGTTTGGTAATGTTTCAAGCTTATCTCCCCGTATGTCATACATTACCAACTCGAGTGCCTCTGCAGCCAAAATTCACCAGTGTAATGGGAACACTAAATGTCAATGAATTTAAAAGTAAATAAATCAGTTATAAAATAAATAAGTCCTGGGGATGTACTGTACAGCATGGTGACTATAGTTAATAATATTGTGTTGCGTATTTGAAAGTTGCTAAGAGAATAGATTTTAGACGTTCTCATCACAGGAAAAAAAATTTGTAACTGTGTGGTGATGGATGTTAACTAGACTTATTGTGGTGATCATTTAGCAGTATATACATATATCAAATAATTATGTTGTATACCTGAAACTGATATAATGTTATATGTCAATTATATCTCAATTTAAAAAAAAAGAAATACAGTGGGAATTGGCATTTACATATTTAAGAAATTTTAAGTTTGATATTGCTGCTGATATTAATAAACATTTATATATTCCAAAATATTTTTCCTTCTGTCCCCCTTGTATGTCTTATATGGTTCTTTCATACATTTAAAATGGATGGGATGACCCAAAATTGACTTGCTACGTACTATGAAATTCAGAGGAGGCCTGGTATTCTGTTAGGCTCAGCAGCCCTGAAATAATAGAATGGCCATATTTTTTAAGAAATATGTTTTCCCCAGTCTCTGACTCTTCCTTGCTTAATCATCCTATTCTTTGATATACATAAAAAAAAGTAAATAAATCCATATATTCCCTTGTTTAAAAAAATATTGCAATTTGATTATAGAGAACCCTTTTGAGTTTCTCTTTAGGTTTCTTAAAGGACTTCTAATGATAGCATCAATATAATTTGCAATAAGATTTTTTTCTTTTACATTTCTTTCATGGCTGTCTCATCTCCTTTCTGGTTCAAGTTCTATAGCTGCCCCACTGTAGCCTCATACATATCAGCATCCTTTCCCTGGTGCCCCCCAGCCCCCGAGCACTGCCATGGTTCAGGCGTCCGCAGAGTCAGTTTCCCAGAATGGGTGCAGGAATCTGGTATTGTGCATCTCTGGATGAGAGTGCTGCTGGAGGAATCCACTTAGCATGCTGGTACCCAGCTCGACAGCCCACCTATTTAGCGCTTGAGGCCAGAAGTGCTTTCTCCCAGCCACAGGAGAAAACTCAGCACACAGTCACTCGCTGGGGGTCTCAAACTGAGTTGGGATTTTAACTTTACAGTTTCTGTTTTGTTAGTACGTTGGTGCTTCTGTTACTGGCTGAAACACACACACACACATATACGCGCGCGCGCGCGCGAAATATGGGCTCCTTTATTCCCACGGCTTGTTCTCTCAGTGTTCAAGTTCATATAGCACTTTCCCAGAGAAAGATGACGACTCAGTTAATAGGATAATTTCCCATAGTTTCTTCATTTGTGTTTTTTTTTTTTTTTTTGGAGTGGAAGGATACTTGTTCTTCACTACCCTTTGGGTATTTATTAACATTTTAAAGAAACCAAAGAAGGAACTAGTGGAAGCAGCGTTCTTTTTGTTTTTCCAAATGAAGTTTTTAAAAAAATTATTGTTCTTCTCTGTCTTGCCTCCTCTTCCCCTCCCCCCAAAAGAGAAAAATAAATCAAAAATAAAAAAATAAGTTCTTTTTGCAAAAGCACATCATTTTTTTTTAATATAGAACATTAGAATGTATCATCAAGCAAAAAGACAATGCCTTGGTATATTCATATATACCTTTTTCTATTCATATATATTTATAAAAATGCAAATATACTACTTCTATTGTCCTGGAAATTCCTGTTTGTCATTTGATATACCAGGAAGACCTTCCGGGGCATTGCACAGCCTTCCCGAGTCCTGTGAGATGGCTGGCTAGTCCAGTGTGCGGCTCCGTGTATGGCACCATCATCTATTTAGCGCCCTATTGTTGGACCCCTCCTTCCAAAGCAACACCGTTTTTTCTTGGCACTTGAGTGTCTTTCTCTTCCCTCCCACTGCCGGGATGTGCATGTCAGGGGAAGTCACCTGGGACCAGGTAAAGCCAGCAGACACCCTAGGGATGGCCGAGAACAAGGCAGAGGGAGGCTGGCCTGTCTTTTTCCAGCAGAACTCCCACGCGGGGAGCTGACAGCTGGAGGGAAAGAAGTGAGCTCCTGTGTTTCGATGCTGCTGTTATTGAGCCTCTACCCCACACAGTTTGACCTGTACGCTGACTAATATAACACCTGTATGTTAGCTTTGTCTTTGTAGACAGCAGTATTTTTTTAATTATTATTTTTCAAGTAGGTAGTAGGAGCATACGGTACAAAATTCAAAAGGCACCAGAGGGCATCCAGTGACAAGTCTCATTCTCCAGCACTGAGTTTCGCTTCCCATAAGCAGCTACTGTTGCTAGTTCTTGCCGTGTCCTTCTGCTGGTGTTCCAGACGTATACAAGGATAAGTGTGCGCGTACACGGGCATGCATGTGCCTGCACATGCATTCAGTGCACACGGTAGCATGCCACACCATTGCTGTACCTGCATTTTTCACTTTACAGTGTATTTTGGAAATCATTATATGTATCAGAACACGTGGACCAACCTCGTTTGTTAAAGGCTGTATGTCATGTCGTTGAATGGATGTGCTGCTATTCATTTAATCTGTGCCTGTTAATGGATCCTAAGGCTGTTTCCAATGTTTTGTGCTGAAATTAATATCCTTGTATATATATTACTTCTCCAGAATATTTTTTAATGAATATTTTAAAATCTTTCTTAGCTAACCAGTTTTAGGGAGGCAGTGTGGTGTGTCGAAATGGGTATTAAACCAGGAGTCAAGAAACTTCTGACACTGACTCTCAGTTTGATTTTGGAATAGTCAGTTCACTTCTCTGGATGTGAGTATCTTCATCGGGAAATTGAAGAGTTTGGCTCTCCAAGCCTTATGATTTAGCAAGTATACACCTTATCCTGGGCCCGGTCCCTACCCTCAGGGATAGTGGGACCATAGACCTTGTGCCCTAGGCGCCCATCAGGCCCCAGTGGGCTCCTCGCATTAACTTTCTGCTATCACAGCCCAAGGGTAAGGGGAAAAGAGAAATTTTGGCAAAAAAAAGAGACCCCAGTCCTGCCTCCTCTCCTGGCTTGTCCCAGATTGAAGCCGTTCTTTCTCGGCACCACCACTTGTTCCTTTCCTTTTAGACAATTTCTCTGAGCTCTAGGGTGTTTCTGAGCTTTTAAAAAAATGTCCTTGTCTCTTTCCTCTAGCACCCCAAAGTGGACCATGACCTTTAGCTCCCTTCTGGATTTGGGAGCTCGTATCCTTCTGTGTGAGAAGTCCAGTTCACCTTGGTGATTCCCGGTGACAGGTGCCCCTGCACAGCCTCACCTTGGCCCCTGACCCTTGACTACGTCCATTGCAATCCTGTTTTCTGTCTGTCTCGCTTCTGGCCTTTGCTCTTGGTCACATGTCACAGACTCATCTCTCAGCCCTTCTCCCTTGGATCGAGCTGTCACGTTTTCTCTATTCTTTTTTCTACTCCTTCTGAGCCATCAGTCTCCCGGAGTCTCTTAACCCGCGTCCGCCACAGCTCTGTCCTGACTAGGAATTGATGCTTGATTACCTTATTGCTGTTGTAGCCTCATTGCCCCTCCTCCCAGATGTAACTGCCTGAGATGGCAGATTTCCTTCCACACCATGAGATCTCAGCCCTTACTTCTTCACCAGATTTTTCTGGGTGAGAAGAGCATATTTTGCCACGTGCTGTAACTACAAGGATTTCATCTAAATATGGAACATTCCTTTAATGAAAGAATTGACTAGGTCCATGATCAGCATCGGGATATAGAAAAGAGAAGTGAAAACGGAAAATTTGATATGCAAGGGAATTCAGAAATAGGAATATAATTTGAAAAGTACATCAAATTGTTAACTTTACTGACACATATTAATATGATTAAATACAATGATAAATCCAATACTGAATTGCTAATACAATATTGAAATGAATCTCAGCCAGAAAAATGATTTGTTTTTGACTTGTTAACTATCTGCCTTTAGTAAACTCTGAAAGACCTAGAAATGAGAAAAAACATATGAGTAGGAGCTACTGTATGTCTCTTATTTTATCAGGAAAACATTTGTGAGCATGGGTGACAAAAGGCTGTAGGAAATAGGGTAATTTTTCACTGATTTGGAGTATCTTAAAGGATATACTCTGCCAACTCTCTCAAGCCTTTTTTAAAAATTTAATTTTTCTTCTTGTGCATCATTTCGTCTTTCAGAACAATTTTACCTAAGAGGCAAAGAATTAAGCCTTTAGGAAATGTGTTTGTTGAATAGCTGAACAATTTACATTTAGTCTTTCAATTATATGTAATGATCTTGAAGATATATTAACAAATTTTGTTTTGCCTTTTAAATATTTCCTCTTTTATTCTGATCTTGGGCTATCTGCAATGACAGGTCTTACTTCACAAACTAAAATTCACACTAGACTAGTTTCTGGCCAATGAGTATTGATCAAGTTTTATTAAAATTTAATATTAACTCTTATCAGAATTGGGTTTTATGGGAAGTAGGCGTGAAAATTGGTAATAATGAAATAATTGTGGAAAGAGAAGGCTAATGAGGTAGGATACATTTTCCCACATTTAGATTATGGCAAGAGTTGAAAGGACTGAAAGCTTGGAAACAACCCAATAACTGAAAAAGGAGGATTGGTTAACAAACTGTAGACCAGAAGCTGGCAAAGGGCATCATCCACGTTCTTCTACTCCAGCGAGGCCTGGATTGAATCCCGGGCTGATTGAAGCCACTGCCCAGAGCCAGCCGCTCTCTGCTGCCAACACCCATGTAAATATTGAAATTGTTGGCTGGTCCCACCGTGACCTCTACCCAGCGCTTCAGCCTCAGTAGCTGCAGCCACCTGCCCCCTTGGCTGCCGTTTGTAATGATCTCTGCCCCTCACTGGCCATAATCTTTGGGGGCAGCTTTGACTCTGAGCCTTCCAAGGGCTTGTCCGTGACTTACTGCTTTGGCCGGAGGTGGTGTGGCTTTGAAGAACCTCTGGTATTTTCTACGTCAGTCCCAAGAGGAGAAGGAGCGTGCTGAGAAAGGGATGCCGCTACCAAACCCATGAAGCCACTGAAATCTTACTTTCGATCAGGTCAGGAGGAAGCCAGATGATGACAGCTGGAAGGTTGGCTCTGGATTGTGCATTACACTTGGGGAGAAAAAGGATGAAGAAAGGATAGATGAGCCGCTGACAAAACCAGACTCACTCATGTGACTTCTTCAAGAACTTGAACTGCAGGTGAAATCCATTGCTGAGCTGAGTGGCTACGTGATGCGCTCATGTAAGATGGGTGCCCCGGGTCCAGCCTGAGGATGGACTTGTGGCCAGTACATCCGGAGAATCTGACTCTGCCTTGGCTGACTTCCCATAGCTTTGGGTGTGAATTCTCTTCCGTCAGCAGGGCACTGCCATGCACCTTTGGGTCACCTTTACTGTTTTCCATAAACTGCACCAAAACCTCCTCATTTATTTCTCCCTTGTAGTGCCATTCCTTCTAGGGAAGTGATTTGGTATCTCAAACAGAACACACACACACACACACACACACACACACACACAGTACCAAAGATCTGTTACAATCATTAAAACACAAATAGGCTAATAAAAAATATTCAAAGATCGTGAATAGAATGAAGACCTAAATATTGCCAATAAGTATCTAAAAAGATGTTCAGCCAGTGGAAACGCATAAGCGAGAGGCAATACAGCGTAGTCATTACGTGGATTCTGGAGCCAGAGTGGCTGGATTCGGGTCCTGGCTCTGCATTATTAGCCATGTGACTTTCAGCAAGGTACTCAACCTCCTTATATTTCAGTTTCCTCTGCTGAGTGGCTAAAATGGGAATAGCAGTAGTAATAGGACTTACCTCACAAAGTTGTTGAGACAGTGCCCCAGGTTGAAATCTGTAAGGTGCCTAGACAGTGCCCGACTTACAGTAAGCACGCTGAAGTGTTAGCTGCTGTGATGGTGGCGGCGGCGGCAGTGCCACATTGTTCTCCAGAGTGGTTGTATCAGTTTACATGTCACCAGCAGTATATGAGCATTCCTCACATTCTTCCAATATTATCAGACTTGAAAGTGTTTGGCAGATCAGTGGATAAAAAGTCGAATCTTAGGTGGTTTTATTTTAATTTTCCTTGCTGCTGGTGAGGTACAGCGTCTTTTCCTAACTTTTTTGGCTGTTAGGGTTTCCTCTGTTGTGACGCGCTAATTCATATCCTCAGCCCGTCCTTCTGTCAGTTTTTTGTCTTTTTCTTAGTGATTTTTTTTATTGATTTCTCATTCCTCCAAAAAATATTTATTGAGGACCTTTTATATGTTTTAGGTGCTAAGAATACAAAGGAAAACACTGTTTTAAGGATCTTATGTTCTAGTTAGAGGAAGACAAACAAATAAATAATACAATTTTAGCTAGCAATAAGTTATACGAAAAAAAGTAAGGCAGGACTGTCATAATAATAGCTAACATTGACTGAGTGATTTCTATGTGCCAACTATTATACTAAGTTCTCGTATGTATTCGCTCATTTTATCCTCACAGTTGTTGTAATACTCTTTATTGAGAACTTCATCCTTTACAGCTATGGAAACTGAAGCACAGAGAGGTTAAGTAACATACTCCAAGTCACACAGCTGGAAAGTAGTGGAGCCAGAAATTCAAAACCAGGTGGTCAGACTCTAGCTAATGTCTGCATCCTGACCGAGATGTTATGTTCTCTCTCTCTACTAAGCTGGAGATAAAATGTGAAGCGAAAAAGAACTTTTTGTATGTTCTGGCTATTAATAATACTTTATCATGTGTTTTATAAATATCTTCCCTTGTTCTGTAGTTTTAAAATTTTGTTTGTAATCCCTTTGCCACAAAATAGTTAACTTGGATGTAGTCAAGTTATCATCTCTTACCTGTGGTTTGTGCTTTTGGGTCCTTGTTTAAGGAATTCTTTCCTTCACTGATGTTATGGAGTTATTGTCTTACTCTTTTGGTTATTCATTCAACAGACATTTACTCGTGCATTTGCCATATGCCAGACGCTGTTCTAGACACTGGGGAGATGTTAATGAAACTGCCGAAAAGCCCTGCCTTCAGTTTTAAGATTTTGTTTTCCAAGTTTGGGTCTTGAACTCGTTTGGAATTTGTTTTTGTAATTTGTGGGAAGTTGCAAACTAATTTTATTTTTTTCCATATAAGAAGTCAATTTTTCTGATACTTTTATTAAAATAAGTTCATTTTTTGCTACTCTTGGTGATGTAATCATTATCATGTCTCAGGGTCCTGTATACCGTGGTTGGCACTGGTCTGTCTGTTCTATTTCATTGATCTGTTTGTCTGTTCTTGAGCTCTGTTGTATTTTAATAAGGTTTTAGTTGCAGAGGTGTTGTGATTATTGTAAACAATTTAGAAAATGCATGAAAATACAATGAGGATTAAAATCACCTATAATCTCACCATTTTCAGTGCAGGAAATTGGAAATCAAGGGGGAAAAAGTATAACGTAATTGTATCAAATTACTAATGGTTCTTGTGGGGAGGCGCTATATGATCTCGCTGGTGGAATGCTATGAAGTCTAAAATTGTGTCTTGGGATTCACATACCATAAATTGAGCTCTTTTGATGTTGCTCTTAAAATTAATGTATTAGTTATGATAGGCTAAGCTGCTATAACAAATAGCAAAATCACCCAAGGTGTGATTGCTGAATCCAATGGAAGTTTCCTTCTTATCCATATGACAGTCTTGGACAGGTGCTCAGATGGATGGCAAGGGGACCTGCCTTTCTTCTGTCAATCAGAGGCTAGGCTTCTCACATCACGTGGCTCTGCCGTCCCTCTAGTGTCTCATCCTACACCTGTGTCCAGTCAGCCCGAGGAAGGAAGAGCATGGAGGACCACACCCAAGAGGGTCTCTGGGCCAGCAGGAAGTGGTAGGCATCACCTCTACTCCCATCCCACCGACTAGGACTCAGTCACACGGCCATCCCTGACTGCAAGGAGCTGGGAGATATAGTCCAGCTGTGAGCCCAGGGAGAAAGAGGGGATGGATTTTGTGAGCAGCTGGAGTCCCTGCCTTTCTTGTTTTCTCCTGGAACATCCGTAAAATGTTTACATGGCTATGTTCCTTTGTTCATTCCATCAAGTCCTGTCTGTTGAATCCTTGGACACTTCAAAGAGATTTGCTGGATGTTCTTATTAAATATTTGACATTTCCATGGCGAGAAGGAGTTTATTAGATTACACTTGGGGCTTGAATATGGCAGAGATTCTTTCTAGACACAGACGAAAGTATCTGTCCTTCCTGGGGTAGCGAAATTGAGAGGCTCTTTGTTGTGGATCTTTCATATGAATTCTTGGGGAAGCAGGAAGTGGACTTCAGTTCTTAAAGACCAAGAGATCTCTATAAAAGGGCTGTGTGATTTCTATGGCTAAAGTTCAGTGATTCAGTAAACGACCTCAAGCCCTGAGAGTCTGAGTCAGTTTTTCTTCGATTGGATTTCCAAGAAGAGTCTTCTTGAGCACAGATTTTCACTAGGCAGCCATAGCCAACTCTTGATCTCCTGGGGCCTTAACATCATTTGCCACCCCCGGGGATAGGAATTTCACCTGTCAATTTTTTTAACAGTTTTGTTGAGTATAATGCACATACCCTACAATCCACCCATTTAATGTATACAGTTAGTCATTCACAGAGTTAGGCAATTATCACCACAATCAGTTTTAGAACATTTTCATCACTCCAAAAAGAAACCCCGCATTCCTTAGCCATCACTCCCAACCCTTCTCATCCTCCCAGCCCCTGACAACCACTAATCTATTTTCTCTCTATATATTTGCCTATTCTGGACATTTTATATAAATGGAGTCATACACTGTGTGGTCCTTTGTGACTGGCTTCTTTCATTTAGCCTAAAGTCAAGGTTCATCCATGTTGTAGCATGTGTCAGCACTTCATTTTTTTAATTGGTGAATAATATTCCATTGTGTGTATATATATATACACACCACATTTTCTTTATTCATTTATCAGTTGATGGACATTTGAGTGGTTTCCACTTTTGGTCTGTTATGAATAATGCTGCTATGGATGGACATTCACGTACAAGTTTCTTTGTGGATGTGTGTGTTCATTTCTCTTGGGTAGATACCTAGGAGTGAAATTGCTAGGTCCTGTGGTAACTCTATGTTTAGCATTTTGAGGAACTGCCAGACTGTTCTCCACAGTGACTGCACCATTTTCCATTCCCACCAGCAGGATACGAGGGTTCTGATTTCTCCACATCCTCACCAACCTTGTTGTTACCTTTTTCGATTATTGTTACCCTAGTGAGTGTGAAGGTGTACCCCGTCAGCTCCCATTCCCAAATTCTCGTCTCCTGGAGGCTTCTGGGAAATGGAAAAGTAGCTCTTCCTCATTCCAGGGTTGGGGAGTTCTGCTTCTCATCATTATATAATGATGACATGTGTCTGGGAGTTTGGAGGAGGGGATGGTTAATTTATTGCCACTTTTTTTTTTTTGATTTTATTTTTTGTTTATTGCGGTAACACTGGCTTATAACATTGTATAAATTTCAGGTGTACATCATTATACTTCTATTTCTGCATGGATTACATCAAGTTCTCATGTTCACCACCCAAATACTAATTACAATCCATCACCACACACGTGCCTAATTATCCCTTTTGCCCTCCTCCCTCCCCCCTTCCCCTCTGGTAACCACCAACCCATTCTCTGTCTCTATGTGTTTGTTTGTTGTTGTTATTACTACTATTTAATGAGTGAGATCGTACGGTATTTGACCTTATCCCTCTGATTTATTTCACTTTGCATAATACCCTCAATGTCCATCCATGTTGTCACAAATGGCTGGATTTCATTGTTTCTTATGGCTGAGTAGTATTCCATTGTGTATATATACCACATCTTCTTTATCCATTCGTCCCTTGATGGGCACTTAGGTTGCTTCCAAGTCTTGGCTATTGTGAATAACGCTGCAATGAACAGAGGGGTGCATGTATCTTTACGCATTGGTGTTTTCACGTTCTTTGGATAAATACCCAGCAGTGGAATAGCTGGATCGTATGGTAGTTCTATCCTTGATTTTTTGAGGAATCTCTGTATTGTTTTCCATAGTGGCTGCACTAGTTTGCACTCCCATCAGCAGTGTAGGTCCCTGTCAGTTTGTTTTTAAAGTTCAGATGAGAGAGGGAGAGAAAGAAAAAAAAATGCCTTGGTGAACTAGAGTTAACAAAAATGATTGCAGTTTCTCCATTTTACCAAAATAAGATAGTATAATTTTAATAATACAGTTTGAGTGAGAGGTTAGTGTGTACTATCAATTAACTCCAACAATGTAACTTAACAGAACACTTCATTGTGCAGGTCTCCTGTAAGTTACAGGATAGGTGCTATGAACATATTTAAGGAATTTTGGGTGAGATAGTCTGCTGTTTTTATTTTTTATGTCTCTCTATTCACTCCAGCTTCCATGAATTTAATTTGTCTGTTTTAGAAAAAAATGGGGTCACACTCAGGACAAAAATTCCTGGATTCTTCATTGGTGGATATATTTCCATCCAGTTGGATAGGCATCCATACCATTCCTAACCTCTTGGTCTATATCCCTCTGGATGGAAGCTTCTTGGAAATTTGGAGATATTTTACACTGGGTGTATTGGACAGAAAAGCTCTGAGGTCGAGTGATTTCTAGAAAAGCCATAACCAGCAGCAGTTAAAGGATTGAGGCAGGCGAGGAATGATTCCCTGGGTTGCAAACCTAAGGGCATGTCCTCAATGACTTCAGTTACTGCGACCCTCCCTGCACGCAGCACAGTGCTGAGCAGGTATAAATACATGATACTAGGCTGCAATAGGCTTCACCACCCAGGTAGAGAGAGTTGTAGCTTTCAGAGCTGTTTTACCGCCTGGCAGTATGCGATTGGAGCCCCCTCAAGAGCCAGAATCATTCACTCATTCATTCAACAAACATTTGTTATAGAAATCTACTAGTGTCAGGCACTGAAGCATTAGAGAGCTTAGGGATACAAGGATGAATAGCTTTCTTCTGTATCCCCCACACCCCGACACAAATGCGTACATAAATCACGTAATCACAGCACAGCAAGTTTGCTGCTTTCCAGGGTGCCAGCCATGGGAGCATGGAGGGAGGAGAGCCTGAAATACTCAGACTCCCAAAGCAGAGCAAGCACAAAACCATACTACCCATGGCATATTTCGAGCTCCAGGATCTGGCTGTGATATATTTGTTTAAGTCCGATTGCTAGTCAGATATTTATGGGCCACCAGATGATTTTAAATATAAACACCACAATAGTACAGATTGGATTCTACTCAGATTTGATGAATATAAACTGCTCATTTTGGGGGTGGGAATGCCTTACTATTTGTAGACCTCTAGGGTACCGTTTGGCGGGGTCTTAATGTGTCTCCGAAAACGAGCACGACTTTCTATTTTAGCATTAGGAACAGGGAACTATGAATCTGTAGCTAAGCGCCTGTCTCTTAAACAGTTTTCTCCTTGTTGAACGTACCTTTCCTATTTTGACTTCCCAGAGGAATGAATTATCCATTCTGAATTTGAAAGTTTATGATTTTAATACATGAATAACCGACAGAAAGAGGAGTCTCTTTATGACCTAGGTATTGGATGATAAGACCAGCACTTTGTATGGGTTAGGATACTCTGAGTTATGATGTGGTAAAAAAACAACCCCACAGTTCTGTTGCATGAGTCAGCAAAAGTTTGTCTCCCACCTACACTGCATGCGTGTAGGGGACTCTGCCTGTGCTGAAGGAGGCTCTGTCACCTCCTGATGCCGTCATCTTGTCAAGGCTGTAGGGCTCAGCTGGAAGGAAAGTGAGGGAAGTCAGCACAGAGGAAAGTGTAAGGGCTCTCAGATGCTTTCCTCTGGGAGGGACACCTGTGCCTTCTACTCATCCTCCATTGCTGAGCACACTGCCGCCCGTGCCTGACATCAAGGGGGCCATGAAGTGTATGCCCCATACTTTCAAGTGCCCGCAGGAGAGGAGATTCAGAAATATTGGTGAGCACGACTGTTTGCTACACATCTGAGTGGGAAAAACCCAGGTCTCCTCCTGTGTTTCTCCTCTACTCTCACACTGCTACCACACACGCGGCACTTCTGACACCAGATGTGGCGGCATTTTCACACCAAGCAATTCTGCGACACTAGCTGTAGGATTGACTTGCTACAATTTAATAAGATTCTGACACTATCTGCCTGGAAATAGTGTCGGATCCACAGATTAAGTATTCAGTCCTACAACACTGCCCTCCCCCCCAACTTCAGATGCGAATTGCAAGTTCAAGTTGTCCCGTGTGCTTCTGACCCACTGGCTATAAATTGGAGGTTCCCATGCCCCCCTCCTCCGGTTCGATTAATTTGAATTCACAGAACTCAGGAAAACAGTTTACTTACTGTTTAGCAGTTTATTGTAAAAGGATGTGATAAAGGATGCAGATGAACTCCCGGATGGAAGAGATGCATAGGGCAAGGTTTGTGGGAAGAGGCGCAGAGCTTTCGTGCTCTCTCCAGGTGCGCCACCCTCCCAGCACCTCCACGTGTTCACCAACCCAGAAGCTCTCTGAACTCTGTACTTTTGGGATGGTTATGGAGGCTTCATCGTGTAGGCATGATCAAGGATTAACTCCATTTCCAGCTCCTCTCCCTTCTCTGGAGGATGGGGGGTGGGGCTGAAAATTCCAAGCTTCTAATCATGACTTGGTCTTTCTGGTGATCAACCCTCATCCAGGAGCCCACCAAGAGTCACCTCATTAGAGCAAAAGATACTCTTGTTAACCAGGAAATTCCAAGGGTTTTAGGAGCTCTGTGCCAGAAGCAGGGGCAGAGACCAATATATATATTTTTCTATTATTTCACACATTTTATAGAGAATTGAGAGACATTCTGTTCTTAAGGTGCTTACACTCTAATGGAAAAAGCAGATAAGAACACCAAATTTAGAGTGTGCTAGATGGAAGGATGCTCAGATGGCAGGGGGATCATTGAGTTAGGGGCACCTAATTCAGATTAGGGGAGGAGCAAGGTTTCTAGGAGGAGGTAATTCTTAGCCTGAATCTTGAATGACAAGCAGTTCACCAGGAAGTGAAGAAGAAGGGTGTCCTGGCAGAGGAAACAACATGCTTAAGTGTGTAATAATAGTAGTACCTATTATTTATTGAATGGCTTACTCCATGCCAGCCACTAGGCTACACACTTACAGGCCCTGTCTCATTTAATTTCCTGTAGACCTCCCATCTGTGTGTTATCTGTTGCCTTAAGACTCTATGTTCCACAGGACAGGACTTTGCTTTGTTTGTGGTTGTATCCTTATGTTCCAGTAACTATTGCTGTGTAACAAACCAACAACCATTTTATTAACACTCACAGATCCTGTGGGTTAGGAATTTGGAAAGGGCACAGTTGGAGGGGGTTCTTGCTGGGAGTCCCTCATGTGGTCACAGTCAGATTTTAGCTGGGGCTGCAGTCAACCAAAGGCTTCCCTGGAGTGGACACCCAAGGTAGCTCACTCACATGGCTGGCCCTTGGCCGGAGCTCAGCTTGTTTCTTATCCAGCATGCCTACACGTGGCCTCACCAGCATGGCGGGTCTCGAGGTCTTCTGACGGAGAGAACATTCTATGAGAAGTGGGTGGGAGCTGTGTGGCCTTTTCTCACCTAGACTCAGAAGTCACATATTGACACATTTGTTGTGAATGATTGGTTGTGAGTCACAAGCCTGTCCACATTCAAGGGGAGGGGAACTAGATTCCATCTTTCATTGGAAGGAGTCTTAAAAAATTTGAGGACATGTTGAAAACTACCACAGTCCATCTTCTGGCCAAAAATTATTTATATTCTCCCACATGCAGAATACATTTACCCTCCCTAAGATCGTCCCCAAAATCATGTCATGTTTTGGTGTATGTATTAGGCGCAGGCTTGAAGTCCAGGATCGCATCATCTAAACCAAGTCTAGGTATGGATGACGCCCCTCAAGGTTGATATGAATATCCATGAACTGAGCAGATACATCGTCTGCTCCCCACACACCCATTGTGAAGTGGTGGACAGATGTAGGAGAGCCACTATAGATATCTCCATTCAAAAAGGGGGAAACAGAGAGCACACAGCAGTCAGTGGTCCACAGCACTTCTGAACTCCAGACAGTAACATGTCGCCAGATCCTTGACTTGAGTTCACGCGTACCCTTTAGGAGCTGTTCTCCGTGGCTCTTGCCTCTGTCTTTGGGGCTCTTGGTTCCGCCTTTAAGTCATCCTTCTAAAAGAAAACTGAGTTTGCACCTGAGTAACCTCCATCTGCTTCCTGCCTGTGAAAGGCTGGGTTCCAGAGGCTTCTTTTTGTTTTGTTCTGCTCTGTCTCTTTCTGACATTCTTTCAAAAATGTCATGGGTTTAGACAAAAGCCCCCGCCACAAATGTCTTCGAGGTAAGCTTTTCTCTCCCTTGGCTTCCCTGTGAGGCCCAATGACCTAAGGGTTCTTAGAAGCCACGTTGTTTAGAGAGAGGATATACAGGACGCATGCTTCAGAAACTTAGAAGGCCTTTTGTCTATTTGGGATGGTCAGTGAGGCACCACCTTAGGTCTTCCTGAGGCCCTGACAAACGACGGTCTTACAGCTCCACCCCAGATTTGACTTTTTGCCCTGAGGCCATTGCTTCCCCCACCCCCCCGCCCCGGCTTGAGGAAGATTAAGCCTGAGCTGACGTCTGTGTCAGCCTTCCTCTACTTTGTATGTGAGTCACCACCACAGCATGGCTGACGAGTGGTGTATGTCCGCGCCTGGGATCTGAACCCGTGAACCCAGGCTGCCGGAGGAGAGTGCGCCGAACTTGAACCACTACACTGAGGCCATTTCTTAATGTGCAAATGCTTTGCCTTCTGGAGATGCTGGGGTTGAGGAACAGTTGTATTTTTGAATCTAGCAAGTTTATAGATTGGGTTATAGGCTGGGTGTATATTTTCTCCAAATTCCACTCAAAAACTGAATAGCTCATTCCTTAATCTCTCCTCTTTCATTTTATTTCAGACAGCTGGGAGAAGCCAACACTTTCAACCCTCTGCCCAGAAATCCTTTTAGTTAGATCATCACGCTCATTAGGTACATTTTCTACTTTCCACATTATCTCTGGCTACAGTTTTATGAACCGTTCCTCTGTTACATAACAAAGAGTCTCCTTCCCTGGATCTTCCCATATATTTCCTTTATTTTCCTTTGTGCCCTCACCAACAGCCGCCTCTGGGCCCTCAGGCTTCTGCCAGGTCTCCTCAGGGTCTTTCCACCTGGTCCTGAAGCCACATGTTTTAGGTTTTTGTCGCAGACCACCTCCGTTTTCAGGTGCCGAATTTCCATTCCAGTTTTTATCCCTGCATGACACATCACCACAAACTTGGTGACATAGAACAACAGTCGCTCTATTGTTCTTGCGGATTCTGTGGGTCAGAAGCTGGAAAAGGCCGTTTCTCACTTGGGGTTGAAGCAGGGTACCTGAGGGTTACTGTAAATATTCAGTAAGAACATGGTTACCCTTTGACCTGGTTCCCAACACAGACACAGATGAAAAGAAGCTACTCTTGTTAATTTGCTGTTTTCTTGTTTAACCTGAGGAGTAACTCAAGGGTCACAAGGATTTATGAGCTTGTTTTGCAGAAGAAAAAGCGTGCCTTTAAGGAAGTGAGGACCACCAGATAACCAGCCCCCAGCTGCCTTGAGGCCCAGAAGTCTGATTGCCCAGGGGCTTATCCGGAGTGAAAGAAACAAGGTTTCCCCTGTTTCTTCAAAACTCCTCCTTGCAAGCCCCTTAGCTCTATAAAGACCCCTTGCTTTCTTCTCTTGTGAAGGCAGATTTGAGAGAACCTATCCTCCCGCCTTCTCACTTTGGCCAATTCCAATAAACCTTTCTCCACCTCCAAACACTGCTGTCTCAGTGATTGGCTTATTGTGCATTGGGCACACAAACTTGAGATTAAGAGGTTTGGTGTCAGGGTCTCTCATGCAGATGTACTCAGAGGTTGCCTTGGGCTCAGCTGCACTGTCTCCCTCACTGTCTTCCAGCTGTCATCTCAGGGCAGTCGGACCTCCTCCATGGCTCCTGGCTGCCCCCAGCATGACCATCCCAAGGGAGCCACGTGGAAACTGCATGGCCTTTTGTGACCCAGACTCGAAAGTCACATAGTGTCACTTCTGCTGCATTAAAAGCAAGTGACAAGCTGCCCAGATTCAAGGGAAGGGGAAGAAATCCCACTTTTCAATGGGAGAAGTATCAGAATTTTTGGACATGTTTTGAAACTGCTTGCACTTGGAGCAGTGTCTGGCAAAAAGAGGACCTCACTACGTAACTGCATCCAATAAGCAGGCATGTCTGCCTCTTTGATTATATCTGCTTATTAGTCTTTGGACAATACAGTGTGACCCCTGTAATAGTTTTAATAGGGCTTTCTTGTATTTATAATATATTTTTGAAAAGTAGGGACACAGTACTTCACAATATACACATTTTATTGTAAATGAATTAGAAGACTAAATTTTTTATTCCCAAAAGACATAAAATTAATAGGGAAAAAAGTATAGAAAGATGTTTAGGTAATCTTGGAATAGGGAAGGCCTTTCTAAGCAAGATTTAAAAGCCAAGAAGCCACAAGGGGAAAATTTTAAATATTAGACTCCATAAAAATTTTAAATGTCTGTACAGGAAAAGAGACCATAAATAAAGCCGAGAGCTAAAAAATAAACTGGGTAAAGTATTTGCAATGTAAATAATAGACAACAAACTAGACAGTGTAATATAAGCATAACGTAGAATCTCTCTCATAAGGCTATTTCAAAGATTAAATGAGATTAAAGTGCCCAAAGTAAATACTTAATAAATGACAAGTTCTATCCATGCTTTTATAGAGAGCCCCTATAAATCAATTTTTTTAAAAGACAGCTAATAAAAAAAGCATATGAATGAGCAATTCATGGAAAAATATAAATGGTCTATAAGCATAAGAAAACATGTGTAGCCTCACTCCTGATTAAATAAAGGGAAATTAAAGCTACAATGAGATTTTTTTCTACCTGTAAGACCGTCAGGGATGGAAAAAATGGTAATATTTTAGTGCTGGCAAAGATGTAGGGAAATTGATGTTCCTGTTCACTGTTCTTTGTTCCTCTGTAAGTGAGGTGTTTTCTTCCCCCCCTCTGGCTTCTGTCAGGATTTTTTTCTTTATTTTTGATTTTCTGTAGTTTGAAAATGACATGCCTAGATGTAGTTTTTTTGGTGTTTATCCTGCTTGGTGTTCTCTGAGCTTCTTGGATCTGTGGTTTGGTGTCTGAAGTTAATTTGGAGAAAATCTCAGTCATTATTGTTTCAAATATTTCTTCTGTTCCTCCTCTCTTTCTCCTTCTGATTTTCCCATTATGCGTATGTTGTGCCTTTTGTCTGTCATCCCACAGTCCTTGCATGTTCTGCTCTGCGTTTTCAGTCTTTGTTCTCTTTGCTTTTCAGCTTTGGCGGTTTCTGTTAAGGTTTCCTTTGCTATATCCTCAAGCTCAGAAATTCTTTCCTCACCTGTGTCCAATCTACTAATAAGCCCATCAAAGGCCTTCTTCATTTCTGTTACAGTTTTTTTTTTACCTCTAGCATTTCTTTTTGGTTCTTTCTTAGGATTTCTGTCTCTCTGCCTACACTGCCCATCTGTTCTTGCCTGTTGTCTGCTTTATCCATTTGAGCACTTAGCATGTGAATCGTAGTTGTTTTAAATTCCTGGTCTGGTAATTCCAATATCCCTGTCATGGCTGGTTCTGATGCTTGCTCTGTCTTTTCCAACCGTGTTTTTGCCTTTCAGTATGCCTTGTAACTTTTTCTTGATAGCTGAACATGATGTACCATGTAAAAGGAACTTCTGCAAACTGGCCTTTAGTCATGTGGTGAGGTGCTGGGGGGAGGGGAAGCGTTCCATAATTTATGATCAGGTCCCAGTCTTTAGTGAATTTGTGCCTCTGGACTGTGAACCTCACACATGCTTCTTAGTTTTCTTCCCCCTGTAGGTGGGACAGGATGGCTAGAGCTGGCTAGAGTTGGGTATTTCCCTTCTGCAGGTCAGGTAGACTCTGATAACACTCCAGCAGGTTAGGCTCTGGTTAACCAGTTTCTCCTGGGGGCAAGCCTTGTTAAGAACAGAGCACTCTGACTTATTTCAAAATGAATCCTCTTGCCTTCCAGCTGCCAGAAGTACAAAGGGATTTTTCTCCAATATTTACTCTGAGCACCTGGTTGAGCTCCTGGAGGTAAAACTCACAAAAGTGTGGGAGACCCCTGTGACCAGGTCCCCCTGGAGTTTTTAACTCTCAGACTTGCCCACACTCAACCCACAGCAGTTCATCAGTTACAGTCCAGGTTTTCCTACCCCGGCACTGGTTCCCACAGAAGTTTCCACTCGTGAGTCTCTCCTCTCACTCTGTGACTCCTTGTTTTCATCTCTGTCTGTCCAGTCTTGGGGGCGGCAATTTGCCCTGCATCCTTCTCTCTCTACGGATCCAAGAAGAGTTGTTGACTTTTCGGTCTATTCAGCTTTTTACTTGTTGTTAGGATGGAGTGGCAACTTCCATGCTCTTTACCGTGCAGAACTGGAAACTGATTTACTGTTGATGGAATGGAAATTGGTACAGTATTTAGTAAAGCAGTCTTAATTATCCATTAAAACTAAAAATGTGCATGCCCTTTGACCTAGCATTTCTACCTTTGGACCTATTAGCATGAACGCACAAAGATGTATCAGAATATTTTTTTGCAGCATTTTTAATATAGAAAGGGTTAAATAAAATATGCTATATTTACACGATGGAATGCTATCCAGTTGCTAAAAAGAAATGAAGTAGCTCAATATATCTTGAAAAGATACAGAGACGTTCAAGACACGTTGTTAAGTGGAAGGAGAAAAAAAGGAAGTTGTAAAACAGTATGTTTAAGATTCAGTTTTTGTTTAAAACTTATTCACAGTAAAAACGAGGGCATGCTTAGAGAAGAAAGACAATTTTGGAAGAATATATACCAGAAAAACTATTGGCTGCCTTTGAGCGACAATGTTATAAGGCTGTTAATATATATTAATGACATTTGTGTCTTGTGTGATGAATATGTATTTGATAATTAAGTAAAAATTCAAGAAAGAAAATAGGGACAGATAGAGATGACTGAGAACAATAGAACAGAACTGATTGTTTCCATCACTTTTCCCTACATCAGGCAATAATGTAATAATAATCTCTGACTCTAAATTTTAATTTACCTTCTGGGAATACTGTGTAGAGTAGACCCAAACAAATGGAAAATTTAAGTCTCCTTGTGTATTTTTTTTCCTTTTGCTCTTTCAGAAGATGATTGCCATCGGATGACGAGGGTTCCAAACGGAAATGTTTTACCAGTTAATGTTTTTTTCACGTAGAGTTTTTTTAATTGTTAATCCTTCTAGTAAAAATCTTTTTTTTTTTCTTTTGGTGAGGAAGAGTGGCCCTGAGGTAACATCTGTTGCCAGTCTTCCTCTTTTTGCTTGAGGAATGTTGTCGCTGAGCTAACATCTGTGCCAGTCTTCCTCTCCTTTTTTTTGTATATGGGACGCTGCCACAGCATGGCTTGATGAGCAGTGTGTAGGTCCGTGCCCAGGATCTGAACCCGTGAGCCCCAGGCCACTGAAGCAGAGCATGCGAACTTAACTGCTACGCCACGGGGCCGGCCTCTTTTGTAAAAGTCTTTATCAGAAAGAATTCCTCCCTTTGCAGAGAAGCATTTTCTTTGGTTCTGTGGTGTCAAAATTAGTGGTTTCTTGTACCCGAGAGATGATTATAATGGAATTTTTTGCAACATGTATCTCTCTCTTAAAAGGCTGATAAAGTAGATCCATGGAGCAATGATAACTGTGAAGGCTATTTGACTTCCGTTATAAATATGGTTTATAGCCACAATTTTTCTGCTTAACTGACATCTAAGCACCCTGCAGTATGACTGAGTGTAGGCTAATATTCTTCTGAGTTACTTGTCCCGTTAACTTCCTAATCTGACTAAATTTCATTCCCTGCTTACGTCCTGTTTTGGGTTCTTGGACCCGATTCCAACATGTGTGTGTGTAGAGGGGGAGCTTCCCACAGAACACCAAGCAATTCTTGGACACCAGCAGGGTGTCAGAGAATTCAACTCATTTCTGACACTGTCCACCCAGATGTAGCATCAGATTCCACAAGTTAAGGGTTCAGTCCTACAAGACTGCACCCCCTCCAACCCCCCCACCTCAGGCACCAGTCAAGAGCCGAGGTTGGTACCTGTGCTTCTGGCCGACTGGCTATGAATCAGAGGTTCCCACGACCCCATCCTTGGGTTTGATTAATTTACTAGAGTGGCTCACAGAACTCAGAAACATTATGCTTACTAGATAACCGGTTTATTATAAAAGGATATAACTCAGGACCAGCCCGATGGAAGAGATGCATAGGGCAAGGTACGTGGGAAGGGGCGTAAAGGTTCCATGCTCTCTGGGTGCACCACTCTCCCAGTACCTCCACGTCTTCGCCAGCTAAGCTCTCCGAACCCTCTCCTTTTGGGTTTTATGGAGGCTTCATTACATGGGCATGGTTGATTAAATCATTGGCCATTCTCCTGCCCTTCTCTCCTCCCTGGAGGTTGGGGGCTGGGACTAAAAGTTCCCACTCTCTAATCACATGGTTGGCTCTACTGGCAACCAGCCCCCATCTTTCTAAAAGTCACCGCATTAACTTGAGACACCTTTAAGCTCTCATCGCTTAGGAAATTCCAAGTTTTGGGAGCTGTAAGCCGGGAACCATGGATAAAGAGCAAATATGTGAGAAATATATATTTGGTCATCTGAGTGATCAAAAATATATACATCTATTCTTATAAATCACAGCATTGCACATCCTAACATAGTTTTTTTTCCTGTGTATAATGTGTGTTGTTCTAGATGATTAATCTTATATAATAATTTGTTGTTGTTGTTGTTTTACCCTCTGTGAATTTACTAACAGAAGTCCCGGAGGGCATTTGGGTGCCAAAAAGAAAAAGAAGAAACAGAAGAGAAAAAAGGAGAAACCAAATTCCGGAGGCACCAAGTCCGACTCGGCATCGGATTCCCAGGAGATTAAAATCCAGCAGCCTTCAAAAGTGAGAGGCCCGGTTTATTTTTACCTCTGTGGTTTCTTGTGCGTGCGAGAGGGGTTTGTGCAGCTCAGAGGTGTCATCAGGGTTGTGTTGTGACTGTGTATAGATGCCACTATAACTGGAGGTATTTATGGCCTTGCTCAAACTGACGCTGGCACCCGAATAACTAGGAGGTACATACTGTGCTTGTGTGTGCGTGTGGATTCTGCCTGCATTTTGCCCCTTTCTCGGTGAATTAGTATGTTGATTGTAGTTCTAGAAGAAAGTCTCATGTGAGCTCGTTAGTTTTTTTTCTTTTTTTTTGAAGTTACACTTAATCTTTGATGACTTTTAGTTCAGAAGATATTCACGTTTTAATTTTTCTGGGTGTCTGTCTAATTACCTGAATAGCACATCATCATCTGGCAGCAGATTTCAGCGGGAGCAGCCCCAGGTAAGTCTTACGTTGACTTTGAATCGGACCAGTCTTCAGTGGCCAATCTTGATGAAGGGTGGGAAATAGCTCCCAACGATCCCCCTGAAGAAACACACCAATTTTAGACCAAAGCAGAAGTTGTCCGGCTGGGCCCTGTGTTGGCAGGTTGCCGGCCTCGTGTGTGTGGTGGTGCAGAGGGCAGGCACCCCTTTCTGTGGGCCAACCCCAGTCGCCCTGGCTGTGAACACAGGCCTTGTGTGCTGGGCCCAGGGAGGCACAGAGCCCTCTTGGTGTGAGCAGCTCGCAGTGAAAAGGGGTAGAGTTAGAAGTACAATGACATATTTTGATGGTCGTAGCTCTAAATAAGCCAGCCCTGCATCACCTTGGCCTGGGTCTGTTTCCCGGTCAGGGAACCCACCACCCCTCTGTCGGGTGTCATACTGTGGCGGCTGCGTGTTGCCATGATGCTGGAAGCTCTGCCACTGGGATTTCAAATATCGGCCCCCAGGGTGAGCAGGTTTCAGTGGAGCTTCCAGACTAAGACAGACTAGGAAGAAGGACCTGGCCGCCCACTTCCACAACAATTGGCCATGAAAACCCTATGGATAGCAGCGGAGCATTGTCTGATGTAGTGCCTGATGGTGAGAGGATGGCGCAGGAACGGCCAGGGGTCCCCTCTGCTGTGCTGGGAGTTGGAATCGACTGAGCACTAACAGCAAAGCTCCAAATAAGTTGTCCTGGGGTCCTGGGTAATGCGTGGTGTAGTGGAAAGGGCTCAGGAAGTGGAGTGAGCATCCTGGGCTCAGTCCTGGCCCCACAGCTCTCAAGCTGTGTGCCTTTGCACAAGGTTCTGCACCCCCATAATCCTATCTCCTCATCTGCAAAATGAGGATGATGCCTTCTCCCCATCTCACAGGGCTGTTATGAGGTTATAGTTAGATCATTTTTATTAAATGGTTTTTATATTACAGAGCACTGTCTCCGTGGCCGTTATTCGCAAGATGCAGGTTTTATGGGGTTTAAGTTTTTTTCTTGTACAAAGTTTACATTGTATCACATGAAGTGAGTCTTACAGGTAGTTTTTGTTGGTGTTACCTGTTTACACGTAAGGACCAAGAATCACTGAGAAGGAGCATTGTTTGCCCCAATTTTTCCCTGCCTGCCTCTGTGGGGTGAGAAGAAAGTGGAATCTTCCTCCCTAGCTTTTCAGCTTGGTTCTCAGGTAATAAATATTCTATCCACCAGACATCATTTCCAAGGTAACTCATACAAGGTCCCCCATGAGCTTGCCCGATATTCTCTCCATTTCTGAGCGCTGCTTCATCAGGTAAATGCGGCCTTACTTACATGCAGTTGTGATATCTTATTGCTTCTGTCATCACCATCAGCTTCTGCCCATCTCTGTACCCCTTGTCATTTTGAGCCCTCTCCCACCTCTCGTCACTTAGAAGAAACTAGAGCCAGCCCAGGCAGGAGGAACTGGTAGCATTATATGATACAAAAATTCTTTTCTTTTTTAATTGTCTAAATTGTCTTAATGGGAGCTTTTCTCCATTGCGTTTTTTAAAACTAAGGCTTCTTTCCCTTAAGCTAATGTCAGCTTTGGGTGACACGGTACATTATAGTGGACTGTCTTTAGAGACTGTTCTGGTCTACACTCAAGAACCAAAATAAAATGATATTTGTCTGGATTCTTGGAGACTTCTTAGTGGTAGGGGACTTGGACATTTTTTCCAAGGTATTAAATTTGGAAAATAATGGGTAGAGAGTAGAGTTGGTGTTAAGTATTCACATGGAGCAATGTGGAGGAGAAGAGGCATGCCTGGCTCTTAGGAATATAATAGTGGGATGCTAACGTGGGGTTGATAGACGTGCTCACCTTTCCTAACACTAATTCATTTCTCCCCAGGTGGTGCTCCTACGGAAGGTGAATGGATAGGTTTACGAGTCTGTCATAGCTGAGTTTTCCTTACTGCTTTGTCACCTTGGATTTGAGAATTGTGCTTACTTGAATCTGCTTTAAGAAAGCATGGAAATAGAGACCATTGGGATAAACTGTTTCATGAATGGTGATTTCGTGTAAAGACTGCTGGTCAACCTGATGAGGCCAATTCAGTCGAGTAGAATCCACTCCGAGGGCTTCTTCATGGAGTTGGGATATCATTGGCTCCTTTGGAGCAAAGATGCTGATTCACGTTTGTTACAGAAGTCTGAGTTTGATATTTTAGTGTTGGAGGATTTAACTCAAATATCAGGAAAGAAGAATTAGCATGACAAATTCAGTGCAGATCCTGTAGGTATATTTTTGTAAGACTGGGTTCCACTTTGCCTTTTTAAAGATAAGTGGATGCATGTTCAGGCCTTATTGGTTGAAATATGCTGTGCTCTCAGTTCCTATTTAAGTTGTAGGTTTCCTCATAGATTGTGTTGTTGGGGGTTCAAATGGGTGTAAATTTCATTTTGCTAGACATCATTTCCTTTTATGTTGGAGGTCTACAAGAGACCCAAACAAGAAAAATCTAAAAATACGATGAATTAGAACAGCGAAAGTATTTTGTTAAATTAGTATGTGTAACTGAGATATGACCTTATGATTTAGACCTCAATCAAAATATAAGATGAACAGCTTACAAAAATTTGGGCAGCCCTGGGCGATGCTGTTAGACTTGTTAAGTGGAGACATTAAGACTTTAACCTGCCTCTGGTTAGTCTCCAGTACTTTGTTTCCTTCAATCATTTTAGAGGCAAGATTCCTAAAGAAACCCATTAAGTAACACAACCACAGGTTGGGCTGTATTAATTAAACCCCATTTTGTACTGTGAAACGGGTAAGCTTCCCAGGGTAAAAGATTTGCTCCAGACCACAGACTTCAGGTTCAAAACTGAGCAGAAGTTCAGAGCTGCTGTTTATAACCCACCAAGGGTCGATGGTACCTTTCCTTGGTGCCCATGGTGTGTTGACATACAGGAAACCCAAGGGCTCTGAAATTTCCTTCTAACCGCTTCTGAACCACAGGGAAGAGTGCTCTTTGTGTGGCATCACAATTCTAAAGCAAATCAATTATTTCACATACCGGAAAAACTCCCTGATTTCCACATCCAGTCCTACATACTATATTACTGTCTTATTTCAAGTATAGTCTCATTTTCCGAGTAGCATTACATTATTTGAGGGATTTTCCAAAAAAAAGAGCTGGGAATCTTCAGAGATGGCAGGAATATTGGCTTTGAGGAAGGAACTTTAGAATTTAAAGGTATTTAGCCTGAGAATAGGTTTTACTTGAAAAGGAGGTCGGTTTCCAACACTTCGGTTGGGGAGAACAGGCTGTGGTTGCCAAGGATCTGAGTTCATAGTGGAAACTGCTCGTTCTTCGTGTTGGAAGGTTTGTCTCTGGAGCAGCGTCAGTGTTGGGGGTGGGCAGTGTGTGGTCCAGGAGAAAGGCATCCTTGGAGATTTCCTTTCTTGATTGACTTCTTTCCTAGCTCAGCACTACATTCAGATTTCTTTCTTTCTTTCTTTCGTTTTTTTTAATGAACTAAAATTCCCCTTCTCTGCCTGGTTTCCATTCTAGAAGTTATTTCCTTTGTCCCCACATTGCTACCGCAGAGCATTAACCCTAACAGTGAAACCAAGGCTAGTGGCTGACTGGCTGCTGTGTGACAGTAATGCATGTACTGCATGTCACTCCTCTTTGCTGCTCCGCCAGGATGAGTAATGGTGGGGGCCATTGGCAGGTGGGTGGGATACTGAAGCAAATGGTGGTTTGATTTATGTTAGATTTCCCCAACTCTTAGAGCCCCACTAAAACTCAAAGCTGTTTATCTTTAACAAAACGTTTGCTTATATTTTCATCTGTTAGCATACTTGAGCCCAAGGCCCTGACCGGGCATAGAGGAGGATTGCTCGTTTTGTGATGTTGTAATCGCCAAGGCGGATGCACGTGTACCCGCCCCAGGTTTGGGAGCAGTGGCAGCTTCCTTATATTTTGTGTCTGTGTGTCTTTGCTTTTGTAGAATCCCACCATTCCAATGCAGAAGTTGCAGGATATCCAGAGAGCCATGGAGCTGTTATCTGCATGCCAGGGCCCTGCCAGGAATATCGATGAGGCTGCCAAACACAGATACCAGTTTTGGGACACGCAGCCGGTACCCAAACTGAGTAAGCTTTTCTGCCTTTTTTTTTCCCCCTCAAAACAAAACTGGATTAACAAGAAACAAAAAACACAGAAGACACTCTTCTTGACTTATATAATTTGTTTTCAGACCACAGATTAGAAATTTACACAAAAGTAACATTTTTCTTCTTAAAATATAAATATGGGATAGTGACGTTGGTTTTTAGTAACAACAGTTTTAGTGTAATTCCTATCCCTCTAAAAAATCCAGTTTCCCCAAACTTGAAACATTAGCATATTAAAAATATATATAAACAGGGAGTCTCCTCCTCCCCGTTTTTGTTCTGAGCTTCATGGAGTTGTTTTTTCTATACATAAATGTTTAGCAGTCTCAAATCTCAATTATTCTGAAAGACGCAGAAAATTTGCCCTATTAAATCTCACTGAAATGGAAAATTTTATGCTGCTTAACAGTAGGATTCTGAATACTCACCAGTGGTGTTAATTATTACCAATGCAATAACATTCCAGTGTATAAGGGAACCGGGCCACCTCGTGAGGGCTTTGGGTCATGTAAGAGTCTCCGTAATAGGCCTCTTCCCTCAGTGCTTTGTCTGCTCCATCATGTTTCACTAAGACTTGTTTTTGGTGAGGAAGATTATCGCTGAGCTGACATCTGTTGCCAATCCTCCTCTTTTTGCTGAGGAAGATTGGCCCTATGCTAATGTCCATGTCCATCTTCCTCTTCTTTATACGTGGGACGCCTGCCACAGCATGGCTTGACGAGTGGTGCATAGGTCCATGCCCGGCCTCCGAGCCTGCGAACCCTGGGCTGCCAGACTGGAGCGCGCAAACTTAACTACTGCGCCACAGGGCCAGCCCCAGCGTTTCACTAAGACGTTTACCACTTAAGTTTCCCTAAACATCATTTAATTGTTCTTCTTTCCTGTTATGCAAAAAAAGATGATGACATAAGAAACATAAAAATGTTTTAAATGTATTACAAGGTAAACTTGATAGTTTGTATTACGTTTGCATGAAGATAGATTATAATTATTTCTATATTTTTCTTTCTTGATTGTTCAGGTTCCAGAATCTGTAATTGCCATTCAAAACTGTTTAATACGGGCCGGCCCCGTGGCTTAGCGGTTAAGTGCGCGTGCTCTGCTGCTGGCGGCCCAGGTTCGGATGCCGGGTGCGCACGGACGCACCGCTTCTCCCGCCATGCTGAGGCCGCGTCCCACATACAGCAACTAGAAGGATGTGCAACTATGACATACAACTATCTCCTGGGGCTTTGGGGGTGAAAAAAAAAAAAAAGGAGGAGGATTGGCAATAGATGTTAGCTCAGAGCCGGTCTTCCTCAGCAAAAAGAGGAGGATTAACAAGGATGTTAGCTTAGGGCTGATCTTCCTCACAAAACAAAAACAAAAACAAAACTGTTTAATAGCCCCGGTTATGTACAAATAGTCAGTTTTATCACATCTAAATCAGGGAGCAAGCCTTCTCTCTGCCTTCAAATAATGGTTTTCAGACTTGAAGTCACCACTCATCTCCCACCTACGCCCACCCCAAGCAGCTTCAAAAGCATAAGCTTCAGAGTGTGAAAGAAAGAAGGAATACTTTATCCTCACTTGGGTTTTCTTTCAGGCTCCAGGAGTGTATTTGGGAGTGGAGGAAGACTCTCTGGAATGAATTTCAGGATTTTAAATGAGATGGAATTGAGTGACCCTTAGCTGAAGGGATGTAGATTTATTGATCTGAGCGTATCGGGTTTAGCTGAATGCTGCTTGGCAAGCTGCTGGTGGCATTTAGGTCCCTGCCCTGGAGAGAGGAAGGCCGCTTCCAGCTGGCATCTAACCCCAGCGCACCTCTCTGGGAAGATAGCTCAGGTGCTCACCACATTTTGGGCCCTCCCCTAAATCCTTGTAGGATTCTCCAGCTCCTAGAACTTCTAGTACACACCTCAGTTAAGGCAGCATCCAGGTTAGTGGGGGAGGAGGGAGCCTGAGGTCGGGGGAATGTGGGAAAGTCAGGGGGACTCTACTTCTCAATTTCTCTCCAGAGTGCTTGGTGTCCCAGGTCAGCCTAACACAGCCAGCCGTTGGGAGCTGCTTACATGGGATGGTCCCCTGATGTTGTGGGACAGCCAAGCCCTAGGTAAAGCTCTGAAGGGACTCTAGGGGGCAGCTGGGACTCGGGCCACTTGGGCTGACTTGCGGAAGCCTGAGGTGTTCACGTGGAGATGAGCTGGTAGAGGGGAGATAAGACGAAGTAACAACGTCAGGGAGTAGAAAGGAGAGAAAACGAACCTTCCCCTTGGCGCTGGTGCAGACCCTGTGACTCTGCCTGTAAAAGGGTCTGTGATGCTGAGACATACAAATGGCCAACAGCTATACGAAAAATGCTCAACATCACCAATTATCAGGGAGATGCAAATCAAAACCACAATGAGATATGACCTCACACCTGTTAGGATGTCCATTGTCAAAAACACAAGTGTTGGTAAGGATGTTGAAAAACTGGAACACTTGTGCACTGTTGATGGTAATTAAAATGGTGCAGCCACTACGGAAAACAGTATGAGGTTCCTCAAAAAATTGAAAATAGAACTACCATATGATCCAGCCATCCTACTTTTGGATATTTATTTAAAAGAATTGAAAACAGAATCTCAAAGATATTTTGCGTTCCCATGTTCATTGCAGCATTATTTACAATAGGCAAGAGGTGGAAACAACTTAGATGTTCATTAACAGATGAATGAATAAAGAAAATGTGTTACATACATACAATGGAATATTATTCAGCCTTAAAAAAGAAGGGAATGCTATCATATGCTACAATATGGATGAACCTTGAGGACATTATGCTAAGTGAAATAAGTCACTCACAGAAGGACAAATACTGCATGATTCCACTTATATAAGGTATCTAAGGTAGTCAAACTCACAGAAACAGAAAGTAAAATGGTGGTTGCCAAGGGCTGATGGGGGGTGGGCTGGAAGTGGGGAGTTGCTGTTCAATCCTGTATTTTCTATTTCCATTTAAATCATAACAATTAGCTAGTTTCTTGAAGTTGAATTCTCAGAATAATCTTGGACCTCTCCTTCAAGATTTTCCTTTTCTTCCTTCGTGCCTTCCTTCTTTCTCTCCTTGTTTCCTTCCTTTCCATAGTTATTTGCCAGGCGCTGTATTAGTCATTGATAGTACTAGTGAAAAAGCAGATGCAGCCCCCATTCCTCACGGAGCTTATAATGTAGTGGGGAATACAGATAATAAACATAATAAATGAATAAAATAATTACAGTTTGTGAGAGGTGTCATAAAGAAAATGTGTAGGGTGATATGATAGAAATTTGCTAAGATAAAGGAGCTGGAGGAGCCTAATTCAGGTAGGCCTCCTGAAACTGAGTCTTGAAGGATGAGAAAGCCAATGTCAAATGCTGCCAAAACGTGAGCAATTATAAACATGAAAACTTTTTGTTCTGAAACAATCACTGTTAAGAGAAGGAAAAGATAAACCTACAGACTGAGAGAAAATATTTAGAAGTCTCATTTCTGACAAAAGACTTCATATTCATTGCATGTTCATTGCAGCATTATTTGCAGTGGCCAAGACATGGAAGCAACCTAAGTGTCCACTGATGGATGAATGGATAAAGAAAATGTGGTGTATATATACACTGAAATATTATTCAGCCATAAAAAGGAATGAAATCTTGCCATTTATGACAACATGGATGGAACTTGAGGGCATTATGCTAAGTGAAATAAGTCAGACAGAGAAAGACAAATACTGTAGGATTTCACTTACATGTGGGATCTAAAACAAACAAACAAAAAAACAAGCTCATGCCTACAGAGAACAGATTGCTGGTTGCCAAAGTTGAGGGGTGGGGGGGTGGGCAAAGTGATGAAGGAGATCAAAAGGTACAAATTTCCAGTTATAAAATCAATAAGTAGTGGGGATGTAATGTACAGCATAATAACTATAGTTAATACTGTACCGCATAGTTGAAAGTTGCTAAGAGAGTAAATCTTCAAAGTTCTCATCACAAGAAAAAATTTTGTAACTATGCATGGTGACAGATGTTAACTAGACTTATTGTGGTGATCATTTCCCAATATATACAAATAGCAAATCATTATTTTATACACCTGAAACTAATATAATGTTATATATCAATTATACCTGAATAAAATAAGACTTTTATTCAGAATATAAAGAATTCACAAAATTCAACAAGAAATAACTCAAAAAACATAAACATAAGTTTTGAACTGACACTTTACTCAAAAAGACATATTGATGGTAAATAAACATATGAAAAGATGCCAATACTCATGATGGAAACACAAAGTAAAATCACAATGAAACACCACTATACGTCTATTAGAAGGTAAAAAAAAAAAAATCCTGACACTACCAAGTGTTGACAAAGATGTGGAACAACTGAAATCCTCATGCTTTGCTGATAAGACTATAAAACAGTATGACCACTTTGAAAAACTGTTTAATAGTTTTTTTAACAAACAAATTTAAACATATACAGTGCTTATATGTTTACTTATTCTTATATGGGAGTAGCAGTCTTACTCCCAAATATTTACCCAAGAGAACTAAAAACTTATGTGCACACAAAAATCTGTACACGCATGTTTATTTCAGCTTTATTTTTAATTGTTAAAACTTGGAAACAACTCAAATGTGAATAAATGAATCAACAGTTTGTGGTATAGCTATACACTGGAATACTACTTAGCAACACAAGGGAGAAAGTAACCCTGATGGATTCATGCAACAACATGTGTGAATCTCAAAGGTATTTTGTTAAGTGAAAGAAGCTAGAACCCAAAGGCATCATATTGTATGACTCCATTTATATGACATTCTGGGAAAGGCTAAACTATTGAGATAGAAGACAAATCTGAGGTTGCCAGGAGTGGGGTGTGGGGAGGGGTTGATCACAAAGAGGCAGCAAGCAGGAATTTTTGGGGTGATGAAACTTTTTGGATCATGACTGATGGTATACACAGTTCTATGCATTTGTCAAAATCCATAGAAATATACATCACAAAGAGTGAATTATGTAAATTTAAAACATGTAAAGTGTTATTATTGATTTCTAGTTTAATTCCATTGTGGTCTGAAAGCAGGCATTGTATGATTTCTATGTTTTTAAATTTGTTAAGGTGTTTTATGTCTCAGGATGTGGTCTATCTTGGTGAATGCTCCATGCAAGCTTGAGAAGAAAGTGTAATCTGCTATCATTGGATGAAGTGCTCTATAGATGTCAATTATATCTAGTTGATTGATGATGCTGTTGAGTTCAACTATGTCCTTACTGATTTTCTGCCTGCTAGATCTGTCCATTTCTGAGAGAGGGGTGTTGAAGTCGCCAACTATTATAGTGGATTTGTCTATTTCTGCTTATAGTTCTATCAGTTTTTGCCTCACATAGTTTGACACTCTGTTGTTAGGCACATGCACGTTCAGAATTGTTATGTTTTCTTTGAGAATTGACCCCTTTATCATTATATAATGCTTTTATTTATCTCTGATAACTTTCCTTACTTTAAAGTCTGCTCTGTCTGAGATTACTATAGTTACTGTTGCTTTGTTTGGATTATTGTTAGCATGGTATATTTCTCTCTACCCATTTACTTTTAATCTATATGTGTCTTTGTATTGAAAGTGGGTTTCTGGTAGACAACATATAGTTAGGTCATGTTTTTTGATCCCTTCTGACGTTCTCTGTTTTTTAATTGGTACATTTAGATCATTGACATTTAAAGTGTTTTTTGATATAGCTGACATATACTTACTATATTCATTACTGTTTTCTATTTGTTTCTCTTGTGTGTTGTTTTTTTTTGTTTGTGAGGAGGACTAGCCCTGAGCTAACATCCGATGCCAATCCTCCTCTTTTTTCTGGAGGAAGACTGGCCCTGGGCTAACACCCATGCCCATCCTCTTCTACTTTATACAGGACGCCGCCACAGCATGGCTTAGCAAGCGGTGCGTTGGTGCGCGCCCGGGATCCGAACCTGTGAACCTCAAGCTGCCGCAGCAGAGCACGCACAGTTAACCGCTGCGCCACTGGGCCGGCCCCTGTTTCTTTTGTTTTTTGTTCCTGTTTTTGTCTTCCACTCTTTTTCTGCCTTTTATGGTTTTAATTGAACATTTTGTATGATTCCATTTTCTCTCCTTTCTTAGCATATCACTTACAGTTTTTTAAAACTTTTTTAGTGGTTACCCTAGAGTGCAATATATATTTACAACTAATCCAAGTCCATTTTCAAATAACACTATACTACTTCCTGGGTAGCATAAGTATTTTATAATAACAAAATAATCCTAATTCCTTACTCCCATCCCTTGTATCATTGCTGTTATTCATTTCACTTATATGTAAGCACACATAAGCATACATATGCGTAAGTGTACATAATCAAATACATTGTTATTTTAAACAAACTGTTATCTGTTAGATAGATTAAGAATAAGAAAAATAAGAGTTTTTGGTTTACTTTCACTTATTCCTTCTTCAACTCTCATCCTTTCTTTATGTAGATCTGAATTTCTGACCTATATTATTTTCCTTCTCTCTAAAGAACCTCTTTTAACATTTCTTGCAGAGCAGGTCTATTGGCAACATAGTCCCTCAATTTTTGTTTGCCTGAGAAAGTCTTTATTTCTCCTTCACTTTTGAAGAATAATTTCATAGAGTATAGAATTCTAGGTTGGTGGGTTTTTTTCTCTGAACACTTTAAATATTCTACTCAACTTTCTACTTGCTTGCATGGTTTCTGAGAAGTTAGATGTAATTCTCATCTTTGTTCCTCTATAGGTAAGATGTTTTTATACTCTGGCTACTTTCAGGATTTTTTCTTTATTTTTGGTTATAATTTGAAGATATACCTTAGTGTAATTTTGGGGGGCATTTATCTTGCTCAGTATTCTTTGAGCTTCCTGGATCTGTGGTTTGGTGTCTGACATTAATTTGGGAAAATTCTTGGTCATTATGTTTTCAAATATTCCTTCTGTTCCTTTCTCTCTTTTTTCTCCTTCTGGTAATCCCATTACACATATGTTACATCTTTTGTAGTTGTCCCACAGTCCTTGGATATTCTGTTCTTTTTTTTTTTTCAGTCTTTGTTCTTTTTGCTCTACAGTTTTCAAGGATTCTATTGATATATCCTCTAGCTCAGAGATTCTTTCCTCAGCCATGTCTGGCCTACTAATAAGCTCCTCAAAGCTATTCTTCGTTTCTGTTACAGCGATTTTTATTGCTAACGTTTCTTTCTGAATCCTTCTTAGGGTTTCCATCTCTCTGCGTACATTACCCATCTGTTCTTGCATGCTGTTTACTTTATGCATTAGAGCTCTTAGCATATTAATCACAGTTCTAAATTCCCAGTCTGATGATTCCAACATCCTTGCCATGTTTGATTTTGATACTTACTCTGTCTCTTCAAATTATGTTTTTTGTGTTTTGGTATATGCCTGGTAAATTTTCTTGATAGCTGTATGTGATGCACTGGGTAAAAGGAACTGCTGTAAATAGGCCTTTAGTGATGTGGCAGTGAGGTGTTGGGGAGGGGAAGCATTCTATAGTCCTAAGATTAGGTCTCAGTTTTTCAGTGAGCCTATGCCTCTGCACTGTGAACTTCATGACTGTTTCTCAGTTTTTTTTTTGCCCCCTTAGGTGAGACAGGATGGCTAGAGTGGGCTGGAGTTGGGTATTTCCCCTCCCCTAGGTCAGTTAGGCTCTGATAATACTCCAGTAGGTTAAGCTCTTGTTAGGCAGTTTTCCCTGAGGGTGGGCCTTGTTAAGAAGAACAGAGTGCTCTGGAGTATTTTAGAATGGTTCCTTTTCCCCTCCTCCTGCCAGGAGCACCAGGGGATTTTTCTCAGATATTTACTGTGGGAACCTAGTCAAGCTCCTGGAGGTAAATCTCACAATGTTCTGGGGGCCCCTCTATGACTGGATCACCCCAGAGTTCTTCACTTTCAGAGTTGTCCACACTGAGCCTTCACCAATCTGTCCATTACAGTTCAGGTTTTCCTACCCTGGCCCTGGTTCTGGAGGTGGTTTCTGCGCGCGAGTCTCTGCTCTGGTAAGCTGCGGTTCTCTGTATTTGCCTGTCCATCTCTCTACTCTTGGGGGCAGCAGTTTACCCTGTGTCCTCCCCTGTCTTATGGATCCAAGAATAGTTGTTTGTTGATTTTTCAGTCTGTTCAGCTTTTTGCTTGTTATCAGGATGGAGCGGTAACTTCCAAGCTCCTTACGAGCAGAACTGGAAACTGAAAGTGAAAACATATAAATTTTTTAAAAATCAAGCAAGATAAGGGTCAGGAAAAAACTTGTGGATTTTTAAAGTTGTGTGTGTCATCAGTGACTGAGCAGTTTTGATGAAGTGGAGCTCATTGAATCCACATTGCTTTATGTTTAAGAGGAAGTGAGATGAGTAAATGGAAACATGTAGTGTAGACAACTCTTTCAAGATGTTTGGCTATAAAGTGGAAAGGGAAATAGCTGGATGAGAATGTGAGTCCATAAAAGTTTTAAATTTTTTATGTGAGACCGATTAGGACTAAAACTAACAAAAATGTACAAGACTTCTACTGAGAAAATTATAGAATTTAATAAAAGATATAAAATGGCCAAATAAGTAGATATATCATGTTCACTGACGGGATAACTTAATGTTATGAAAAATTTCTGTGTTCCCTGAATTAATTTATAAATCCAAACAATCTCAATAAAAATGCTAATAGAATTTTTGTGTGTGTGGATTTTGCCAAATGGATTCCAAAATTCATTAGGACAAGAAAATATATAAGAATGCCAAAATATGGGGCTGGCCCAGTGGCATAGTGGTTAAGTTCTTGCACTCTGCTTCAACGACCTGGGGTTCGAGGATTCGGATCCTGGGCGCGGACCTACACACTGCTCATCGAGCCATGCCGTGGCAGCATCCCATACACAAAATAGAGGAACGTTGGCACAGATGTTAGCTCAGGGACAATCTTCCTCAAGAAAAAAGAGGAAGATTGGCAATAGATGTTAGCTCAGGGCCAATCTTCCAAAAAAAAAAAAAAAGAATGCCAAAACAATCTCTGAATATATTAGGAATTGCCTTATCAATTTTCAAGACACATTATAAGGCTGTATTAATAGAAACAGTTTGGTACTGGTGCAGGAATAGATATTCGAAATTGAGATATGAGTGGGGTCCCTTTGAGGAAGAATGCTATAACCCTGCCAACATAGTATACTGTAAATCTTCCTCTTTGCCCTTCTGAAAGTGACCTGGGACCCTTTACCAAGGTATCTGTGCATGGGAAGAGGGAAACAGCCAGATTTTTTGGAACGACTAAGATAGAATTGGAGTTGATGCTAATTCCTGGGGATCCCAAATGCTTTTTGCTCAAATAGTCAGAGTGGAGATTGATAGAGATTAGATGATAAATAGTTCTTTGGTCTGATTCCTTCTCACAGTGGGCCCAGTGGGTCCACACATACAACCCAATAGGAATTCTCTTTGTATCTAAATTTTACCTGAATTTATAGTTCTCAAGAACACATTTGCAAACTAGCAGACTCTTCACACTGGCTCCCTGCCTGTAGAACAATGGCTTATATAATAGGAAAGACCAACTGGAAACCACTGGAATTGCCCTGCTCAACCAAAATAATAAATCAAAAGCAATATTGCCTCCCTGAGGAAGTCTGTGGAGAGTAATGCCACCATGCAAGTCTTGAGAGATGCAAGTGTGTTGACTTGGCCTATATGCATGGTAGTGGGGTTTTGGAGAGTGGTAGCAGATTTTCCTACACTTAATCAGGTGGTGATCCTAAATGCTGCTGCTTTTACAGATGTAGTCTCCTTACTGGAGCAAAACAGCACAGTCTCTAAAAACTGGTATGCAACTATTGTTCTGGCAAATGCTTTATTCTCTCTATATCAACCAAGAAGTAATTTGCTTCCACATGATTGGGTCAACAAAACATTCACTGTTGCTTTCAGCTCTAGCCCTCTCTGTCATAATCGAGGCTAAATAATCCATGAAATCATGCTAATAAATTTGTTGGGCAGGAAGTAGCAAATACCCTGGAAGCTTTAGTAAGATATATAAGTGGGAGATAAACCCCATGAAGACTTGGTGGGTTTGCAGGGCTCTAGGGTTCTGGGGCATGCTGAGATCCCTCCTTCAATGTGAAAGTTAAGTTGATGTATCTTCCACCTATTAACATTAAAAAAGATCCAATGCTTTGTAGGCCTCTTTGGGTTCTGGAGCCAATATGTGTCTCATTTGAGTGATTTACTTTGCATATTTACTGAGTTTCAAATGGGGCTCAGAGCAAAAGAAGTCTCTGAAGCTGGTCCAGGGTACAGTATAAGCTATTCTACCATTTAGGCCATATGAATCAACAGGTCTTTGGCATTTAGGGCTGTTTTCGGGATCTTCTGGCAGCCCTCCAAAAGAGAATGACAATGCATGCACCTAGGATTTTAAAGCAAAACCATGCAGATATCCATTTTCCTTTTGAGAAATGGCACCTTTCTTGCTACTTGGTGCTGGTTGGGACTAAATACCTAATTATGGGACAGTCTGAGATGACTGTTATGAACTGGGTATTATCTGATCCATAAAGCTCTAGAGTTGGGCGTGAACAGCAGCACTTCATCATAAAGTGACATGAAACAAGCAGGAAAAGGACTTCCGCGGGCATGGGCCAGGATCCCAGGAGGATTCCAGTCTAGGCGAAGGGTGATCAGGGAGCCCTAGAGGAGGCCTGATGGGGATGTCCTGTTGGCCCTTACTCCATCTGCACACGGTCTTCCTCTGTCCTTGTCTGTTCCACATGCAAACTTTTATCTTTTTACATTTTTTCCTCATTTAGTGTTGATGCGAATCCAGACACTGATTAGAAAATGGCAAGTTCCAATATCTGATCAAAGAAACCTCAACAAGAGAAGCAAAAAACATTCCTTCTTCCTGGAAAGCTGTAGAAAGACAGCCACTGTCCTGGGGAAGGACATGGTCCTGGTAAGTGCTATTTGAAAGACACCCACATTTCAGTGGTTATTGCTCTGCCTGGGAAAGTCCCTCCAACCTCTACATCCAGGGAGATCTGAGGGGCTGTCTCTGCTCCTGGCCCGGGTGAACCACACTGAAATGCACCTGTCCTCTGAGGAAGGGGGACTTGAGGGTTTCATTCAGTAGCCAGGGAGGAGGCTGGCCCTCCTCCCTTCTCCCACATACAATAAGCTGTGACCATACACAAGTTCTTCATTCAAGGAGGAAAGTGAGATTCTGTGTCTCATTTACATGAGCATAAGAAGTGAAAGAACCACACCACAACACCCAGGCTGTGACAGAAACAGGATATAACGTAAGAGTCAAATCTATCATTTACTATTAAAGAAATAATATCACTTCTCCCCAATGGGTTAACAGTGGCTGGCATGGAGATGTCAGGGAGTTGGAGGGGGTGGGGCCCTCCCTCTGGGGCTTTAGGGGAACCAGGGAAAGTCTTAGGATGTCCTCGTTCACTCAGGGTGGGAAGAGCTGGCCCGGTGCACGCCGAGGGTCCCAGTGTCCCTGCTGGTCAGGAGGAGCTGCACTTGTGGTCTCCAGAGTGTGACGGCTCATCACCAAGGGCATGGTGGCTGAAGAGAAGAAACAGACTATTTTGAGGAACCTTCCTGAGATTCATGGCACAACTCCCTGCCCCACTGCACTCTGATCCAAACCCTGTACCGAGTGGTCAGTCCATCAACAGCACCCCGTTTGTCCCTGAGGCAGGAGGCATCATTTAGCATCACCCATTTCAGAGGATGCAACTGAATCCCAGAGAGGAGAGGGGAGCGGCCTGTCCCAGGCCTGCTCAGCAGTGGAGCTGGGATCCAGTCTCATGCTTAGCCCGAAGCTGTACTGAGCCCCTGGATTCAGTCGCTCCTGGTCCCAACACTCACTCGGCCCTGAACTGGAGGATGTCCGGTTCCTCTTTCTCCTGAAGAGCTGCATTTTGCTCGCCTTCTGGTGTGCGGGCTCCAGCCGGCAGGAGACCCAGTAGCTACAGGACAGAGTGGACCTGTGAGCTACCAGGAGCCACACCTCAGGTGCCCCTCCCAGAGCCTGCCAGCAGCTGAGTCCTGATGCCCCATGGGTCACCACGCTACGAGTTCTGTGGCTCATCAGCGAGCCAAGCCACAGGCTCTGGAGCTGGCCATCAGAGAGAGTCTGGCCTGCCCTCACCCAACTCCTGTCCCCCTCACCTCTCATGGACACTGATGGGCTCCATGGCCTGGAACCAGGCCCCAAATCGCTCGTCGGGCTCCAGGTGATATGCATTTGCAGCCTGCTGCAGCAGCTGGATCCTCCGGATGAGTGTGAATTTCTGGGAGGAAGGACAGGATGCAGACAGGGCTTGGGTGGGGAACGCTGCCAGGGACTTGTGCGGAGTGAGGATCTGTTCTGGGGTCTCTGCTTACTCGGGAACCCTCCTTCCTTCCCACTCCATTCAGGACTTGCCTGTCGTCACAGTTGGCTTGAATTAGTTCCTCATCCAGGAAGGTGTCCTTGATGCCAGCCCCTCCCGCACCCACCAACGTGATGGGATCCCCAGCTTTGTGGATCTGACTCTCCCAATAAATGTAAGACCCAAGGGATGAGGCCAGAGAAAGTCTTGCCAGGCCAGGTCTCTGATTTCCACATCCCCATCCTCCCCATAGCTGCTGACGTCACACCATTTCTGAAAGTTGACCCAATTTCCCTGGAAGGGAGACAGCCAATGTCCATCAGAAACAGCCCCCTAAGCCCAGAACCAGCCTCATCCCACCCCTTCTCAGGCTGCAGGAATGTCAGGGCCCAGCAGAGGGCAGACCTTCCACAAAGAGAACTTGACACTGGGCCAGGCTCTGGGCTCCAGAGCAGGAGGGACAGGGGAGCTGAGGCCAGAGACCTTATGTAGCACATCCTCTCTGATGACAGACAGGGAGACTGAGGCCTCAGGGAGGAAGGGACAGCTGGAACACAGAAGTGCTTCCTCACTTGCAGGGGCTGATGGCACTCCCCCAGGGGCACAGCCCGAGGGGGAGGCTGAATGCACCTCAGACACAGCCTCCTGCAGCTCTGCAGGCAGGCAGCTATGAGCTTCACCAGCCCAGGTAGACTGGTGGGGGGCTTATGCAGAGCGTCTATTCACGCATTGCTAAGATGGGCCTGACTCCCCAACTCCCAGGGGTGGCCATGGGGCTCCCATGAGAGGAGGTTTGACAGGTACTGAGAGCTCAGGTCCCAGTGCAGGGCTCTCGCCTCCCAAACCTCAGGATCCTGCTCCCTGGGCCCACCTCCAGTCTCACTCACTTCCACATCATCCTCCATCCCAATGTCCAGCAGCTTCAGGTGATAGAGGAACATGCCCAGGAAGGGGACGACACCCTGTGAAATCAGGGTGGGAGTGGTGAGATGAGTCCAACCTCTCAGGTGCCCCCATGGACCCTCCCCCAAATCCCTTCACCCCAGCCTCCTGCCCACCACAGACTCCCACAGAGAACAGCCTAGGACCTCAGCGGCCTCCCCCCAGTTACCCCCTCCAGGACCACCCAACTTCCCCAGTCACCTCCCAGGGGCGGCTTTTGGCAAATCCCAGGGTATGTGGTCCCTGCCCCTCCCCTCCCTAACACATCCTGGGCCCAGCCCTTCCAGGCCTCCTCCTGGTCACTTCCAGGGCAGGCCTTTCAGGCTCTTGGGCTCCAGGAGCTGGGCTGGAGGAGGAGGGACCCCTCTCTTAGGGAAGCCTCCAGCTGTGAGGAGAGTGACCCCTCCACTGACACCTGGACCCTCCCCCTCAGGCCACCTCACCTGCTGCTGTTGCCTCTCCTGGGCTCCCTGCGGGTCCATCTCATGGGTGGCCCTCACAGATGACACCTCCTGCAGGGTCAAGGACAGGCTCAGGGAGGCCATGTTCCCTTCCCCGTGTCTCCCAGGGCCCTGATCTTGGACCCTGGCCATCTGGTGTCTATGGCTGCTCCCATTCCAGGGTGCCCTGATGCTAGATCACTCCCAGCTCCAACACTCCCTCCTCTGTGCCCTCAGGCCTGCCCAGGCCCCTAAGCCTCTCTCCTCATCAGGAAAGTGTGAGGAGGACTCCCCATGCCTCCCAGGGTCCCCTGAGGACTCAGTGTCATCTGACTGTCACCAGTGCTGTTCCCTCCCCCCTCGAGGAGGAGGAGCACAAAGCTGCTGCACATTCCTCTCCCCCTTGTACCTCATCACCCCTGTGAGGCCTGCACCACAGATCATCTCCCTCCATTTCCCAGATGAAGAGACCGAGGCCCACAGAGGGGCAGTGAATTGCTAAGGGGCCCACAGAGGAGACCGCTCCCCCTCGCAGCCAGAAGCCCTGGCCCCTGGCCTTCACTCCGCCTCCAGACACACCTCTGACCAATGTCCTGTCCTCTGGACTCTCGGGGTGTGTTGAGGCCCTCAGTCAACCTGAGCCATGGATGGAGAGGCACAAGGTGTCTCTGGGTCCCATGCAAGTGGCTTCTGTGTTTTCCAGCCCCCTGGGATTCTCTGACACCAGGCTGGACCTGAAGCCATGCCAAAGTGCTCAGCTCCCTAGGATCCCCTCAGGATGGTCCCTGCACAGAACTCCTCCTTTATTCACTCAAGAAGGGGACCCCCGTGTGCCACATCTGAGTGACAGTGTAGGGGGAGACCACGGCACTGTGTAATGGTGACATTTGCATCTTTTTTCACTTGGAAACTTCTAATGTCCCTTCTCCTTTCTCAGCTCTCATGTTTGAAGTCTGTGGTCTGAGCCTTTGTACAATGCTTAGGCCCCTCCTGCCAGGGCCTCGATGGAGGCCATTAAGAATCTCTCAGGAAGGTCCACTAAGAATCTGTAGGTTCCCTGATAATTCTGATTGCCATCTAGGGCGTATCCTTGTCGACAACGCCCCGGGGGAGACTCACTGGTTTGTCAGCAGTGACCACTATCGGGCTAGACTGCACAGTCCCAGAGAGCACACAGCTCTGTCCCAGATCCACCATTTGGCCCAAGGCTGTGCAGCCCATGTGTCCACAAGGCCTGTGTGACCTCACAGTGCCCATCCCTGGGGCAGGCAGAGGTCCCTCCCCTGCGAGCTGCAGTGAAGACAGAAGGAGCAGCAGGGGCCTGGCTTCCTGAGGACAGACTGGGCTGCTTTAGGAAGAAAGGAACCCCCACCCACTCCATCCACCCACCAGCCTGGAGGATGATGAGGGCCAGCTGATGGGTCCGCATGGAAGCCAGACACCTGCTCATTCTGCCAGCTCTTCACCTCTTGGAACAGTCCAGGCGACACCACTGTATCCCGTGACCAAGGCCTCCTGCCCCAAACAGTCCCCACCTGCCCCTGCAGCTCCCACCCCCGCTTCCTGTCCAGCTGGACAAGACAGACCGTTGTTTCTCGGGGAACCTTAAGTGAAAAACTTACCAAAGCACATCCTGCCTGGTCCCTCCCCACCTCACCTCCCGTCCTTCCAGATCTCCAGCCTCCACTCACCTCCTTAAGAAGCTTCCTGCTCTCCCGGTGGCATGTTTGGAAGATCTTTTTAACTATTTTACAGTTCTTTCTGAGGAGGGAAAAAACGAAAGAAACACTGTGGAGTGGTTTGAGGGTAAATCCCTTTTGTTTGAAAACCCAGAAGATCCAGACAGCCTGGATGAGCATTTTCACTGTGTCGTCTGAGCCCTGAGGTGTCTGGGACTGGGGAGGGGCTCTCCTATTGTCACCTGGGGCCTCCATTCTCTTATTTTCTCAGCAGATGTGTTTTAAACAGTCTTAATTTCATGTGGACAGAGAGTTCTGTTGCTGCAAACACTTGAAAATCTTCAATTTGGTTCAAGCCATGATCTGTCACTTAGGGAAACTGATTCCTGAGGCAGAACCACTGGCCTAAGTTTTCAGAAAGACTTGAAGCCTGCCAACCAGGTCAGACCCTATCCCCAGGGTTTGCTGTCTCCCAGGAGGTCCCAACTGACTGAAGGGCAATGCCAGCCCTGTGGGGGGTGTCTGGTCCACCCAGGTGGTGCTCGCATGGAGAGAGGCCTACCCACCTGGACACCTGTCTCCACGTCTCTTTTAAACGTTGAATGGAGGGGCCCTCCAGAGCCCAGAAGATCGTATGGAGAGAGGAAAGGTTCCTCAGGCCGTGGCATTCCTGGGGAAGGGAAGAGAATGAGCTGTGAGGGGGAGCTGGAGCCCTGCTTCCTCTGGCTTCTGTCCCCTCATTGATGTCTCCTGTCCTGGATGAGACAGCGGCTCAGGTAACCCGGAAAAGGCACAGCTGGAACCTGATGAGGAATACTTCCAGGGAGGAGGATTTCAGCTCAAGCCAAGAAAGGAGCCCAGGAAGTGGTGAGCTTCCTACCACTGGGACCAGGAGTCAGGTAATCGAGTCCTGACAGGAGGGGCCTAAAGTTTGTGCAAAGACTCAGACCACGGACTTCAAACGTGAGAGCTGATAAAGGAGAAGGGGCAGTTCCCCTGAATCCAGAGAGGGGCTCCCAGGGCCTCCCACATCTTACCTTGGCCACCTGGATCCAGAGCTCCACCACCCTGGCCCTGTCCTGGGCCGTCATGCTCGGGTCCCCAATGCAGGTGGTGATGATACATTCGACCACTCTGTTAAAGTGGGTCATGGTGGCATGGATGGTCGGTGCCAGGTGCTCAATGCCCCTGTTGTCACCCTGGGACCAGATGGAGTCCAGGAATTCGTGGGGCCTCACTGTCTTGAAGAGCTCCTGGGGAGGACAGGGAGTGTCACCCAGCCCTGCCACAGCCTAGCTCAGCATCTGCAGCCCCCAGTCCCAGGCTGGGTCAGTGGTGAGAGCTGGAGCTCAGGAAGCTGAGAATGCGGCCTGAGGCTTGTGGGAGTCCCTGGGTCTTGCCTGTGTCCCCTGAGGGCACCCAGCACAGGATGACCCAGGAACCAATACTGTGGCGCAGGGAAGTGGCATTTGCTCGCCGCCCAGTCTCACTTCCTCCAAGCACCAGAACTTGGCTCCTGCTTGACCATCTCTAGGGGCATCTTTCACCCATTGTGACCATCCTGGGGTCTGACTCCTCTTTCAGATGCACATTCCCCGAAGGCAGCAACAACCAGGGGCTTTGTTTGTCTGCCTTGTAGTCATGTACACATGAGGTGCCTAATTAGTGTTGAGGCTGTTGAGGCCTCCTGGGCAAATGAGTGAACTACCCAAGGACGAGACAGCGCTTCAGTGTGCTCCACTCCCCCACCAAAGCGCAGACTCTGCCCAACTTCCTCTCTGCTCCACCTCATCCACCTGCACAGCCGCTCTGCATGGCAGCTGCTCTCAAAGTCCACCCCTACTGTCCACATGAGGACAGCAAAGGCTTGGGAGTTAAGAAGGCTGCTCAGGTCACATGAGGGTAACTGGGGAAGCAAGAGGTTGGACCGAGATCATGGGATTCTGGATCAGGAAATGGCAGGTCTGGGGCAGCTGATGGCACAGGGAAGGCCGGCCCCACCTGCCCTGAGAGCCCCGCTGCTCACCACATCCATCAGTGTCAACTGCTCTGCCACCAGCCGGGGAGGGAACTCCAAGAAGCCAGGCTTCTCCTCCCTCAGCAGGTTCTTGGTGGTCACGTCCCAGGGGCAGGCGGGCTCTGGGGCTGGATCTGGCTCTGCTGTTATCTCTCCAGGTGGAGGGAGGATTCTCCCTGGAGCCAATGGTCCAGCTGGCTCCAGCTCAGGAGCTGGCACTGGGGCTGGAGCTGATGTTGGTGGTGGCTCTGGCCCTGGAGGGACTGATGGAGGTGACACTGGCTCCAGCTCTAGCACAGGTGGTGGAACTAGAGCTGGAGCTGGATCTAGCCGTGGAGCTGGCCCTTGCTCTGGCTCTGGAGCTGGAGGGAGCTCTGGAGATGGTACTGCAATAGGAGAAAAAAACAGTTTCACTCAAATAGCTGACTTCCCCTGTCCTGTCAAAGCCAGGAAAGACCCCACTGCCTTGAAGTGAACCAAGCCTCTGAACACTCTGCAAATTGTCTTCCCAGACTGCAGTCGCCTCACCTTCCAGCTCTGCCTCAATGGGCCGTGGATGCTCCAGCTGGACCTGGAGAAGGTAGGCGTGGCCCTGCAGCCCCGAGCCAGGCAAGCTGAGATGCAGAGAGGCCAGCTTCATGCTGAAGCAGGGATAGTGCAGGAGCTCCCAGAAATCCTGCCCTGAGTCCAGGCAGGTTTCCACCAGAGAAGAGATGGCACTGGGGGAGGCAATTGGGCAACAGAGTCAGAGGCCTGGCCTTTCCCTCCACGCTTCTCACCCAAGGCACCCTGGCTTGGGACTGGGCCCTATGCCTGCCCCTCTCCATCCAGGTGAGAGCCACATGGCAGCCCTGACCCCTGTGAGGCTGTCCTGGCAGTGGCAGGCCTGCTTATCCAGCAGGTTGACACAGAGTCTGTTGTGACTCTCTTCCCACTGACACTCTTCTCCTGAAGGTCTGGGACACAGCCCACCCCAGCCCTCCATGCACTTGTGCAACTGGATTGAGCACTGAGACAGATGTGTGACCAGGTTGCTCACACACCTCCTGTTCTGGGCCTGGAGGCGGTGGTCAGAAGAGGTAGATGTGGAGAAGGGGAGGCAGATTCAAATGGGTCTGTGGTGGGAATGGGTTTCTAGGGGAGAACGCAGCCCAGCCACCCCTCTGGTTCCCAGGGGTCCTGGCACCCATCCATAGCTCTGTGACTCCTGTCCTCCTGGAGTGGAAGCCACCAGGCCTCTGCCTTCCCATGGGAACCAACAGACGCGTGAGATGCGGCTCTGACAGGCTCCCCTCAGCCACAGCCTCCATCTCTCCCCCACAGCTTGTGCTTCAGAGACAGGAGCCCGTCCTTCTGCACCCAAACACCACTCACTTTTTTAGGTGGTCCTGCGCTCTGCCCTCCTGGCTGGAATAAGGGGAGATGCCTCCAGATGTAAAGGAGGCTCTGAGGGCATCCCTTGGGATGGACGGTGGATGACAAGACCTGCGAATGATGTCGAATGTCAATGTCTGACTCTCAGATGGAAATTGAGGCCACGCATTGTGTCTCCTTCATTCACTGAGTTTACTGTCTCCAAATGTCCTGCATGCAGTAGGTGCTTAATCTACATGGTTCAATAAATGTTGTCCACCCAGAACCATCCCAGACACCTGAGTGGGCCTAGGGCCTCTCTGCTGCCCCAGAGATCCTTGATTGGCTACCCCAAGGAAAAGGACCAGGACCAGCTGGATGGAATCTCCAACTCCTTGACAGGGTGGTTTCCATGTGCTTTTCCAAACTCAGGCCGCATCTCAGAGATGGGTGAGGCAGACTACTTTTCACGGGGAAGAGAGAAATAAACACCATGAACAACCACAGCACGTCCACAGCCCTCTCTGCAGAGCCAGGCACCATGTAAGCACCCGCCATGGCTGATCCCATGAGTTCCTACAAGATCCCCATGAAATTTATCCTCTCCCACCCTACTTTTCAGAGGAGCAAACTGAGGCTCAGAGAGATTCTGTGACACTCCCAGGACACACAGCTGGCAGGGGGCAGAGTCACCACTGTGCTGAGGAGGGAGTGGCCACTCACCTAGTAAACAGCTGGTCCAGGACCTGGTGGGATGTGTCTAAGGCCGAGTAGTTGACCATGAAGGTGGTGAAGCTAGAGATGTTCCTCCTCAGGAAAGCTGGTGCGATGGACTCTGTCAGCTTCTCCATCATGCCTATCTGGAGGGCCCGCATCCTGCAGGCCTCATTTAAATTCACGGTGGACTCATCCTCACACTGAGGGAGAGGAGGAGGTACATACACTCAATGACATCATGGTGAACCAGCGGGAGGATTGAGGTGACTTTCTACCCTCCTGTGTAGCTGGTGGGAGGGAGTGGAGGTCCAGATTCCTTTGGGAGTGGGACTGTGGAGCACTCTAATGAGAAAACCCTGGGGGGTTCCAGGGGAGACTCAGATTTGAGTCTGCATTCTAGTAGTGCCTTGGTCATCTCAGAGTCCTGGGTATGAAGACCCCTCTGCACCCACACTCACCTCAGACCAGCCCTCTTCATTGATGGACTGGTGCACCTGTGTCCTCTCCAGGGAGATGGCGAACTGGAAACCATCTACCAGCTCCTCAACCATCACTTGGGTGCAGCTCTGCAGTGACAGTGCCCAGAAGTCAGGCCAGGAGGCATCAGGGGCCTGCCTGGACTTCGCCACAGAGGGAAACCCCACCACAGTTCAGGCACAGTGGGGCATCTGCATAGTCTCCATCAGGGAAGGAATGTGATGACACCTCGATGGCCTGGGATTCACGTGTGGGTAGAAGAGCTTGGTCCCCAGCACTCACCATCCTCTCCTGCAGCCAAATCTTCAGTATGAACATGACACACCACCAGATCTCCACCATTTAGCTACCTGCTCCTGCTCTGGGTGGTTCCTCCTCATACTACCTTCTCTAACTCCACCTCCCACACACACACACACACACACACACACAATGAGGGTCAAGGGGTGTGGGGCTGTCCATTTGGGATCACAGTTGTGGCCTGACCTAGAGTGGCCTGCCCTGGGCTACACTGTTACCTGATGGTTCCTCCTGCCAAAAGGCCACAGACATTCGAGGTGAGGGCTGAGCCAATGTCTAATGCGACTTAACATGCTCTCATTCTTGGCTTTCCGGGGGCCAGAGCCTCGGAAAGTCACGGGACAACACGAGAACATCCTGCTGTGTCGAGTGTCTCCACTCAAATGAACTGGACAGGAGGCTGTGGTTACTATGTGGGTGCCTGGTAACCAGAGTTCTAAGTTCTGTTGGGGGCTGTCACCAAGGAAGTGAGGTCACTTCTTCAAGGTTCTATTACTTGGCCCCTTCCTTCAATCAGACCCACCCAAAGCCCCCTCTAGGCTGTTGGCTGCTCTCCCTCCTTGCCCATGTCATCTCCATCACTGTACACAAATATCCATCACCACCCTCCCCACAGCTCCTTGGGAGTGGAACCAGTGGCCAGCTTTGAGGAGACAGAGCTGAAGTCACACCTCTTTTATCCTACCAGTTCTGTGTCCTGGAAAAGCCACTGTGCCTCTCAATATCTCCCCAGTCTCCCAACCTGCATAATGGGGATGGTGCTAAAACAGCTTTCTAGGATCATCGTCAGGTGTATATGAGATAATAGCTACGACACCTGTGGATTGGTGTCACATGTGTCTAATGCTGAACCTCCCATCTATGTCAGTTCCATCTGTGCAGCCTCCACAAACCCCCGCTCCATACTTCTTGTCACACATCATTGGCCTGAATTTGGTCTGGTCACTCTTATCTGCAAGAGGGGTTAGGAATTTTATCTTTTAGTTTGTTGAATTGCCACCCAAAATAAAACTGATTCTTTGTTCTGAATATTAAGGGAGAAGGTGAACAGTGGAAACTACCCGTGCTCTCTCCCTACACTAACCTTCAAGTTGAAGGGGAGGAGATGATCTTTTCAGATGAATCAAGCATGTATTTACCTACCACAGGCTCTCTTTTCTTGTTGTTTATTCCTCCACAGAGAACAAGAATTCTTGCTTCCAAACCAGAATGTATGAGACGTCCACTGCCCTCTGTTCCCAGCAGAGTGACCAGAACCAATTTGTTGGCTTTTATTTGCCTGGCCCTTGTAAGTAGATCTGAGAACATTCTTTCTATGTCCTTCATAGAGTGGGTCTGGGAGGGTCTGAGGTTGTAGAGAATTGTAGGCAAATAGCAGGCTCCTGAAAAACTGAGTCAAATTTGAATCTCTGTAATTCGAAGAAGGAGAGTGACATCAGCATCATGGTGGAATAAGACACCTTCTGTTTTTCTACTCCTGCACTAACAATGCTTTGGCATCCATCCATAGACAAAAGTGCCTTTGTGGGAGAAGTGGGATCCAGCACCATATGCCAAGGGACCCAGAGGGCGTCTCACCCACCCATGCATCTGGTAATAGGCAGACAGACCTCCGTCCCAGCTCTGGACCCTGCAGTGGCCCGTGAACCAGCTCAAGCTCCTTTCAGCTGCTGCATGGAAACCCCTGAAAACACTGTCTTAGATCATGACACACAGAGGAGAGGGCCTTTGTGGAAGTCCAGGTTTCAAGAAGAGACGTTCCAGCCCTCTGTTGGAGCACAAAAATATGAGTGTGGATGGGTTGAAGAGTTTGGGGGCATTGGCAGATAGGTACTCGTAGAGGGCTTTAAAGGCTGTGGATCCTGTAACTGCACTGAGCACTCCATCAAGAAGTCTCCCACGACTTGTGGGCTATGCCTCACCCATGGATCTCCCCAGCTGGCCCTTAGGCACCCCCAGTGCTCTGCGTGCCTCACATACACACACCTCCACCCTAGGGCTTCTTCCCTGTGTATGCTCCCAACAGTGGTGGTTAGAGTGAATTTTGGAGGACAGCTAGTGAGCACGTGCAGAAACTTAGTCCAAATCTGCAGGCCAGAGAGAGACCACAAACTTGAGGTTTCACACAACCTCTGGAATACAAAAGGGAGGCTGTCAGCGCCCAGCCTATTACATCACAGCATCAAGAGAATGCATACAAGCTGGAGAATTCTGCCATTAATGAACAAATTAAAAATGCTGGGATTATACTGGTATAACACATTAAAATACAAATGTGTTATTGAAACATATATTAAGTTTTAAAAAATGACATTTCAAATGTTGGAAAAATTAAGTTTGAGAAACCTTGTAGGTGGTCAGTAAACATCTGTCCCTCCCGCCGTCTCCAGAGCCGCCGTATGTATATGTATGGATACACACACACAGATAAATATTCCCCCTATAAGTTCTATATATAGAGAGAAGCATATGTGCGTGTGTGTCCACAAACACTCATACATATATATAATGCATGTACCTATGTATATCACATACATGTATGTATACATGATAGAATACTCACATGCACATGTGTATATCTCTACAATTTCACCTTCAATAAGGTAAATTTCCGGTTTGTATTGACTCTAAATAACTCTGCATTTTAACTTGTTAGGTCTGTTTCAGTTTGTTTTCCCCCAACTTTCTGGTTAGTCCTCTGGGCACTTCTCAATTGGATAACTGTTATGGTTTTCATTCGTTGTTGTGCTTTCATTCTCTTTTTAATAAACATATTTGTTGAAATATGACATACAATCAGAATAGAGCACAAACCCAAGTGTAAAGATCAAAAAGTGTACACATGTGTTAACACCACCCAGGCCAACAAACAGAACATGACCAGTTCTATTTATAGTAGATTAAACATGATGTATATAATAGACAATAACCGCAGTTACCCAGATTATTATTTCTCCTTTTTCAGGAAGTAGCACACTGAATAGCAATGCTTAAAGCAAATTTGGTCATGATGTGGCCTGCTTCAAATATGTAGCTGGATTTGGAAGGTTAATTTTTTTTAGGAATACATGAGTTTAGTTCCAGAAAAAAAGAGGCTTGTAAATTTCCTTTCCTGTAATGACCTTGTAAGATTTTTGTAGCAAAGTTAAGCTATTCTCATAAAATAAATAAAAAAGTTTTTCCCATTTTTCCTGTTCTGTGGAAGAGCTAGAGTCAATGTGTATTATTTCTCTCCTGAATGTTTGGTGGAATTTGCCAGCAGCGGTGTTGGCCACGATGAAATGTGGGAATGTTTTAAACTATGGATTCAGTTTCTTCTTTAGATATGGGACTATTCAGAATTCTCATTTCTTCTTGAGACAGTTTTGGTAACTTTCATTTTCCTGGCAATTTGTGAATTTCATCTAAATGTTCAAATGTACTGACATGTTATTTATAATGACACGTGTGTTGTCAGGGAAGGTCTGGGGTGAGTCTCCTGGGGGCGGAAGTCAAGCTCAACTCATGTGTCCCCGCAGCTTCAGGCACCTGGATGCTGGAGGGAGAGCTTGTTCTCATTGCAGGACGAAAGGCTGAATGCTTTTCTTTTCGCCCTCTGCTCTCCATTCACACCAGCTCAGGAGACCTTGTTCCTGGCCAAGTTGGCGTGCAGGCAACGACCCATGTAAATTCTTCCAGGCCTGGTGGATATTTGGAATTTTTTTCTCAAATGTTCTCTTGAAACCACATGGCCACATTTGTATAATATTCTCTCTTTATTTTCTATTTGAGTCAGTTTTGGTAATCATATTTTCAATTTTTAAACTGTACAGGGCTGTGTCTCTTAGACTCCTAAGTGTTTTGTTTTAACTCCTTCAAACTTCTCCCAGATGTTCCTGCCTTACAGTGATTCCTTCTTCATGGGAGCTCTGAAGCTCTTCCTAGCTGCCTTGTTGTTGACAGTGGCAGATACACGAGTTTCATGGGGCAGAAGTTTAGGCAGTTTGATTGCCAGCCTTCTGCTGCCCCATTCTCAACCCACAGATGCCGTGCTTCTCTGCTTGTCCCAGAGCCTTCACTTGTAATTACTCTTCCTCCCCAGGGCTATCTCCAATCTCATGTTGATATTATTGCTGTTCTCTGAAGCATTTGATGACGTGTTCAAATGAACAAGCATTTTGGATCCTGAACCAAAGAACCATTTACAAAACACACTCTGAATGTGATCTGCTTTTCCATTCATTAAACTTTTCTCATAAACTTCATCACTTTTCTCCATGTGTGTGGAATTCAGTAAGGATGTTCCAGAGCCCAGGTGATGTTACTTGATTTAGCTATAAATTCTAAGGCTTCAGGAGCGCTGTTGCCACAGATGGAATGAGTTGGCTTGGCATTCTTCCTTAATTAAGTGATTACATTGGATTTGAAGATAATTGTGGTTTGAGTCTTTTCCCTAAGGAGCCCCATCCGTCTCAGCAGGTTTCAGTACAAGAACTATAAGTATGTTGTGGCCTTGGTTTTTGCCATTGAGGAAATCAACAGAAACCACCATTTTTTACCCAACATATCTTTGGGAGTTGATCTCTATAATGTCCTGCACTATGAACAGAGGACACTGAAGAGTTCACTCACTTGGCTCTCAGGGCTGGGCAACGACATCCCAAATTACACCTGTAGGAGAGAGAGCAAGTCTCTAGCAGCCCTTACTGGAACAACATGTGCAATTTCTGCCCAGATTGGAACACTGCTGGAACTGTACAAATTTCCACAGGTAAGGCTGTGTGGGATGGGGAGACATGAAACCATGTCTACTTTGATGCCATTCTCAGGTGCCTGAAAAGGAAGAAAGGAGGAGACTGTGTTTATGCATCTCTCACAGGATGTAATCTCCAAGGACGAGTGTATAGAGTCTTAGTGAGGTATGCACATTTCCTTTATTTGGTATCCCTAAACTCTATGATTTCATCCATGTCCATTGATAACAAGGTTCCAGGGACCATCTGCTCTTGGCCAGATTGGGTCCCAAGCCTGAGTCAACAAGCCATTTGCATGAACAACCTCTGCAGTGATGCAAATGAACTGCATCAGAGGAGGCGATGTCAGGTGTAAGGTGAAGGTGACAGACAGGGCCCATGCCACTCAGGGCTCAGACAAGAACAATCCAGCATCAATGCCTCCAAAGTGCAAGATAGGGAGGGACAGACTCACACACCCAGGGCCCAGGGCAGCCACAGAACATTCTATGTGTGACCCATGCAGGGCTGCACACCAATCATGAGTGTAGAAACACCACAAACCCATGAGTCCCTGCCTGGGGAATCAATAGTCATGCTGAATTTATAAGATTCCAAATCAGTAACTCAAGATCAATGCAGAAATAAAGTTGCATTTTGATTTTCTAAAAATTGACCTCCTTTCCTTTTCCTCAGTTCTTTTAACCATGTTAATTCCGGGATCAATATGTTGTGATGATCCACTTCTGCACCCTCAACATTGGTTTCCTCCATTGTTAATGCTGTTGTGAGAAATTCCTCCCTTTCCTCACCCTAAAGCAGAGGATACTAGCTGGAAGGAGCCCCTGTATTCCCCATCACCCCAAACATCTATGACTAAGACAAAGGTAACACTTACACACCTCTATGGCCCTGGAGCAAAGGGGATTTTAGGGCAGTGAAACCATAGTTCTATATGATTCTGTAATGGCGGATACATATTACTATGCATTTGTCAAAACCCGTAGAATGTACAACACAAAGAGTGACCCTAATTCCAACTATGGACTTTCATTAATTATAAGGTATCTGGACTGGTTCGGGAATGATAACAAATGTACCACACTAAAGTTAATAATTTGTAGTTAATAATGTTACAGTAATAATGTTATATAAGTTATATAGATTACTAATGAGATGTTAATAATAGGGAAACTATGTTGGGGGGGATTAGGGTATATATAGGAACTCTCTATAATTTCCACTTAATTTTTCTGTAAACCTAAAACGATAAACCTATAACTGTAAAACGTTATAAGAAATAAAATCTATTTTTTTAAACCATATTTTCCTATCTGGTAGACTCTAGCTGCATGTCACCATTGAGCATTTAAAATGGGGCTAGTCCAAATTGAGATGTGCTGTAAGTGTAAAATACACAATGGGTTTCAAAGCTTTTATATAAAAATATGAATGTATAATACCTCAATGATAATTATATATTGACTACATGTTGAGATGATAATTCTTTGGAGATGTTGGGTTAAATAAAATATATTAAGATAAAAAAATGAAAGGCTTACATGGCTACTGACTTGGGAATTGCAAGATGCACAACTACACACACACACAAGACTCTGGCTGAGGCAGAGTCTTCTAGGTTTTGCAACCACCTCATAAACTTATGTTCTCCCACACTCAAACCCACCTCTCCTGACTTGGAACAAGGCTATTGCTATGGGTTGAATTGTGTCTCCCAAAAGATATGTTGATGTTCTAATCCCTGGAAGCTGTGAATGTGACCTTATTTGGAAAGAGGGTCTTTGCAGATGTGATCAAGTTAAGATGAGGTCATTAGTGTGGACTCTAATCCAATATGACTGGTTGGAGAGGAAACAGCATTTCATGACAGAGGCAGAGATTGGACTGTTGCAGCTGCAGCCAATGAACACCAATGATTAGCGGCCACCACCGCAAGCTGGGGGAGTCAAGGAAGGGCCTGCTGCTACTTTGATATCAGATTTCTAGGCCTCGGAACTGGGAGAGATTGAATGTCTTTTGTTTTAAGTCACCCACTTTGTGCTATTTTCTTACAGCAGCCCTGGAAAGTCATACAAGTATAAATGGCAGAGCTCATGTCACACAGGAAACATAAAACAGAGGCAGAAAAAGGGGGATTTATTCTCTTCCTTCCAGGTTGGAGTGGTTTCCAGAAAAACTGGTTGCTGTAGCAGAGGTCCCTGGTGTCACTGTGGTTTTTCTGGGGCCACAGGAGCTGGTGAAGATGTTGGGCTGTTTGAGGAGACAGAGATAGTGGTATGCGGAGCTCTAACTATTATGCTGGAAATTTTGGAGATATTTGTGATTCAAGAGTCCTTAACTGGGGAAAAGGCCGTCACAAGGTTATTGGAATCAGGTCCGACTTGCCCTTCCCCACTGATGTCTGAGAAAAATGGGACCTTGTCCAATTCATGATGAACCAAAGAAGACCTTCCATGTAAGCTGATTTATAATATTGAAAATTTTCCCAACTCTTAAGTGTCTGTTGATAGGATGCCGGTTAAAGCTATTATAATAAATTCAAATTAAGTACTCTAGACATTAAAAATCAAATCGGAGTCTATTTTTTGAGCAAAAACTAAGTTTAGCTATTATAGGATACCAACGTTGTGAAATGAAATTTTTATGTTTATCTACATAAGAGGAAAATTGGCTGGAAGACAAAGCACCAAAATATTAATAGGGAATATCTTTGAAAGATGAACTTACAGTTGACTCAGTTTTCATTTTTTTTTTCTCTTTGCTTACCTGATTTTCTGCTAAAATGATCATGCAATTTTGGTAATGAGGAAAATTGTGTATTGTTTTACATGACTAGACCATCATCGCTGAAGATTCTATGAAACAGGTGGGAGAAATAAGGGATCAGGTGTGTCTCTGACTTTTGTCAGGAAACAGCGCTCAAATCTCTGGCAACAAGAGGAGTGCTGCTTTTCTGGAGTAAGGGCTTAAACAGCTTATTCCCTCTCCAAGGAGAAAATGATCTAACGTGCAGTTCAAGCCTGCAGATAAACTGCTGAACCTAAGAGACAGTTGTCTTCAGATCACTGTTATCATCTCATCTTCTTTTAGTCTGCTAAGCTGCAGCATCGCCTTATCCATCCTGTGTCATCCATGCGCCCCTGTTGTTGAGGCTGGTGGTGGTTGTGTGTGTGTGTATTTGTTTGTGTCGAGGTAAAGGGGAGAGGAGGGAAAAGGTCAAGGAAATAATAATGGCAAAGATGGCATCATAAAATTGAGCCTTCACAAGTACTAGCCACCAGACTTAATCTGACATGCACCTTAAAATCCTGTGTCATTACAATGTGACATTGGTGACAATCCCAACTAAATAAGAATACACCTCTAATTGTTGACTCTGTTTCACTCTTGAGTTTCTGTCCAACTTTCGTGTTTTGCTTTTTTTTTGGCAATACTTTATTTTCTAAAGAATGAAACTCCTAGGAAACAGTCCCTTAATAAACATCGAATCTGATTTCCAAGGGCCAATTATCCACTCTTATAATGGTCTCTCCACGATCAAAAATGTGAAAGGCCGTTGGCTAGAGTGTAAATCTTGGAGTTATGCCAGTGGCACACTGTATTTCCCTAATTGAACTTCTGCACCTGGTTTGGCCGAAACTAAGAGACAGTACTGAACTCTGCAATGTGCAGGATGGCAAAAAAGGTCAGCCCCAGGCCGACTCGAAGACCCAGAAGGCATTTGTGGATGCCAGCTATTAACCTAAATTATCTTTGTTCTCTCTCAGGACTCTACTGCTTTCTTGCTTTCATTGAGATTCAAAAGTGTTCAACCCAAGGTTTGTTGATGGTGAAGGAAGTGGTTAGTACCTCTTGCAGTTCTACAGCACTGGGTTTTCAACACAGTCCCTGTGTGTGATTTTATATTATCCTACAACCATTTGGAGGTAAGAAAGACAAACATTGTCCTCAACCTGTTTCCGATGGAGAAAGTGTGGCATAGAGATGGTAAGTGAGCTTCTTAAGTAATGAAGGGAATATCACACAGAGAATGGAGGCCAACGCTATTTGATCTACAGGTAGACAATCGTGAGTTTGAACCTCTGCTCCCATAGATACCAAGAGATGACCTGGGGAGAATATAGAACCTCTCTAGGTTGCTTCTTCCTCAACTTGATATGGGAATGATAATATTTACATGCTATGGCTATTTTGAGGAAATGCAATAAAATAAATAGAACATCTGAATGTCATTTTGTGGGATGCCTTATGTGTGATAAACGCTTAGTAGTGATAGGCGTTATTTTAATCAAAGCTTCATTTAACTAGATTCTTAATGGCAAAATGAGAGAAGGCACATTGCTTCACTCCTTTATTAATAAATAACTTTATTACAAAATAATGCAAAATGGCATTTTGTCCATTGTTTCCATTATGTAAAAATCATGACCCTTCAAATGCTTCTGATACTCACTCTTTATAACCAGAAGAGAGGAATCTCACTGTTTCCTCACTTCCTGCGGCCATAGAGGGGCAGCTACAATAGGTAACATTTTTGCAATATTTTGCAGACTATATATGGCTCTTTTGTCTACTTGAATATACTTCTTTTTTTCCCTAAAAATAACACCTTAATCAAATGAGCATGTATAGGTTTTCATTGGAAAGTAAATCTACGGTATTTGCATTTGAGTATTCCATTACTCGCTAAAATGGAAGCTGATTTAGATTCAGAAAGGATATGGATTTATAGCTGTTAAGGAAGATAAGAGGGTGCAAAATATTTGTACATAATTTGAAAATTACATGGAATCTAAAGACCAGAATTATCCATCAGTAGTTTCTCCTGGGAAAACCTAAAATGAGACCCCATTACAACTGCTGTTGTGTGTCCACAATCATGCGTGTGCACATTGAAACATGGTGCCGTAATAGCCTCCATGAAGGTTTTTCCCTAGTATGCCAGACTCTATCCGTCCTGCAATCTACCAGCTGGGAGACCAAGGGCAAGTGACTTCACTTCTTTGAACCTCATTTTCCTGGTCACTAAAATGGCTTTAAGAGTTACTGTATGAAGAGGCCTGCTTCAATGATTAAGTAAGATAACTCCAGTAAACTGCCTATTTCAGTACTCGCCAGAATAAGTGCACAATAAGTGTTGTTTCTATTTCCTCCGACTCAAACACTGATCATAATGTTGGAAATAAGATGACTTCTCTATTGCACACCAGCAATGAAGAACACTTCTTCAGAGGCCTGCAGAAGCAATGCATTAGTGAGTTCAGGACTCAGGGCTTACATAGGGGCTCAATGGATTCAGATCATTTCATCCTTTCCCCAGGTGGTTGGTCAAAGTGAAATGTCAGAAATCATACAAAATGGTATTCAAAGTGTTGTTTCTTCTTCAATTGAAGATGGTATGTCTTTTATGTCTTTTCAAAAATACTATTTGGAAGAAAAAGTGAAAATGAGGTGAATTTTCTTGTCTTTCTCAGCAATAAAGTCCAAGGACAAATTGTATAGGTGTGAAGAGGGAGGAAAAAAGGAAGAAGACCAGAAAAATAAAAAGGAAAATAAAAGGAAGAGAAAAGAATTAAAAGATATTAGATGGAGTGATTTTATTTAAATGAGTACATAATCTCCCAGGTGAACAATTTAGATGCATGTTTTGGCACACATTTTTAAAAATTTTTATTTACTTTATCATATGTTAGAGGATGAATCTCTTTCTTTATAATTTTATCTCATTTGGATTAAATACAAAAGTTTCAATATCACAACTAATGAAATTAAAAGTAATTTAAAAATTAAATCTTATACAAATAAATCTGCCCCCTGAATCATAGCCATCTGCTTCCAGAGATGATGGAGAAAGGGTGTGAGATAGGACAATGGATAAGAAGATATGAAAGGGACTTGGATCTTGGGAAAAGGAGAGGAGATGGAGGGGATTAGAGAGAAAGCTTCATGAGGAGAGAGAAAGTGAGTCATAGGTTTGGTGAGGTGATAAAGAAGGAAGAACTAGAAATAGAACTGGTGTTGAAAACAATCTGAGGTGTAAGAAGTCCAATATGAACCTGGGAATTTTGGCTGATGGAAAACCATGGCTTTAAATAGTGAGAGGGTGACTCATGACACCTCACTGAGTTGATGTAAAAGAATGAAATAAAGGTCAAGAAATTCTAAATCAAGTCTTATTAAAAATTCTTAGGGTTTTCATGAGAGAACTCTTTTATTCTAGAAGCAGCCGAGATGCAGAGGTTCTCAAGCCTGAGCATCATCGTCATCCCCTGGGGAGCTTGTTCAAACAGATTCCTAGCCCAGGACCCAGACTTAGATTCAGTAGGGCTGGGGTGGAGCCAGGAAATTTGCATTTGTAACAAGCTCCCGGGTGATGCTGATGCTGCTGGTCCAGAGACCACACCTTGAGTAGGACAGTTCAAGAGGATTGCTCCAATGTTTTCCAAAAGAGTTTGAGTCCCTGCTGAAAGAAAAATTTTTTTTTCTAATAACATAAGCTGGCAACACCAATCATGTTCATTGATCATCCATTGAACAAATGTTTACAAAGTGAGTACCACTTGCCGAGTGTCACACTCAGCACATAAAAGGATTCAAGTAACCAAGACTCAAGTTGACTTGAGGCAGCCCAGGGTCTAAACAGAGTTCCTATCCTCTCCTCCACTCTAACGGTTGTTGTGACTGTGAAAATGTCTCCACTACTTGTCCCCCAAATGCAACGTGCAATACCATCACAAAGGGTTATGAATCTACCACTGACACAGGATTTATATCATGTCCTGGAAGGGAGAATTTTACAAATGGCACAGAAGATTGCAACGGTAAGTCCAAATAGAGTAACAGCCTTCAAAAATCAGAACAGAGTTAGTTGCAGCAAAATTGAACCAGTTCTTTAGACTATGACGTGAAATTCTGGAGAAAACCTACCGAAGTGAGCAAAGATGCCAGGAAGAAAACAGGTCATAGAACCGAAATGTGACCCCAGGCCTACAATTGATTTTTCTCTTTTATTGGTTGCTTTAAAAAAATAACAGTGAATGTTGAAAGTAGTCCACACCTTAGAGTCTTAACTCATTCTGCAATAACAGCCTAATAGACCAGGGTTTTCAATCAAAGCCCAAGGCCATCCATAGTTGGAAACGTTACTAAGCAGATAGAGAAGCCTGTGCACATTATCAAATTAAAACCCAGGAAACAAATGGGAATCGTAACAGCATAACAGTTGACTTTTCCCATTTATCCAGTCCCTGTCCTAGATGTGGACATTGTATGAACAGGTTAGTCTTCTATTCCCATTTTGATTCTCTCTATGATACTGGAGAATTATTGCCTCTGTGCACAGCAGGCTGTTACTGCTAAGAATTCTCCCAAAGAACATACACTCGGATAATTTTTAAGCTCTTAATATCTTAGGAAAATCTCTTATCTCTTCAGTCCAGCTGTCCTTATCAGTGGCTCCCAAACCTGTATGCTGAATGAAATCACCCAGCGTTTTTCTGAAAACATCAGATTCTGAGTCCCAACTTCTCTGAAATTCGTTTTACTGGGTCTGAGATTTACTTTGGGATTTATATTTTCAACAATTATCTCTAAATATTTCTGATGCTGTCAGTCCACAGAAACGTCTTGGGCACCACTGCCAATGGATAGGTGGAGCGTATACATTCAGCTGGTTTGATTATGAACTGTTTGCTGCATTCCACAGATGAGGATGAATGCCACTGACTGACCACCCCAAAATTATTGGACCTATCCAATTGGAAGCTACCTTCCTACCCCTCAACCTGGTTTGGCTCCAAGTAAGGGAAAGTCAAACTTCACACATGAAGAGGAAGAACGCACGGGTAAGTATTGATAAATCCCAGTGCCTGCGGACCACCAGGAATGCATATGATGTCCAAAGTGTTAGGTTTATTAATGTGCTGCAGCAAAGTGCACCTCCCATTGGGAAGCTTCGGTGTCTCAGTAAGAAGATGCTAGAAGGGGCTTATTGAAGTGTCTGGCCTTATGCCACGTGGCTTTGAGGAAAGCTAAAGAAGCAAGGGTTTCTTCTGTAAATGGTCCTGTCAGGAAATGAGTGCAAGTTGATAACTGGATGTTTTCACTTTCATGTAGGAGAAGAGACTAATGAAGTTGGGTAAGAGTTGTCTTTGCTTCAGAAGCAGAAGCATCCGTGTCAGCCAGGAGAGTGGAATGTTTGGGAATTTGTCAGGAATGCAAATTTTCAGGCCCCAGCCCAGACCTACTGAATTGAAATCTGTGGGGCTGGGACCCAGCAGCGTGTTTGAACAAGCCCTCCAGGCAGTGCTGATGCACACCAGAGTTTGAGAACCACTGCCTTAGCCCAACCTACAACAGTAGTCAAAAAAGGTGGCAGGGGACACGCCATAAAAATCATGTCAAGAATTCTTGCCCACCAATGCTGGTGATAGGTTACACTGTTTTATATAATAAAACAGGGACCGTGGCTAGTATAGGGAATAGTCTATAGAGATGGTATAAGGAGTTTGAGAGAAATATTCAGGAACATTTAAAGGTAAACATTCTTCATTAATGTTACTCTGTTTCCCTGGGTCTCCAAAACATTTTTTTTTTTTTTTTAGAAAACTTGATCCTGTCTCACGTTTAGATACTTGATGCTACAGGAATGTGAGAAGAAAAATGGGGAGACGTTTTTTCATCTTGTAAGGTCAAATAGTTCCTGACCTTGAGGAAGTAACTCTCTCCAGCTTCTCTTCTATTTTTCATTCTTAGAAATCAACCCTAATTCTTCTCAACTTGGCAAAAATAAATTTTCCAGAGACTGTGAAGTCCAAGTGAGTTTCATACCGTCATCATCTTGTGAACTGGGCATGAGAAGGGGCAGACATAGAATATACTTAAGACTCTCGCAACATTTTTCAATATGTTGTGTGGTAGACATTTTTCCAAATACGAATCTAAATGTACCAGCTCTATTTATTCGTTAGATACCCGCTAATTTAAAATGCTACTTTTCAAAATGCAATGTGATAACTAAAACATGGTGAGGTGTGTATAGAAATTCTGTGTACTGTTTTGCAATTTTTTTGTGAATTGGGTGGGGAAGTGACCATTAGCCCTATTGCAGCCCTGGAGCTGGGCATCCCACACACATGAATTTAGTTCTTACACTCTCTGCTCTCTTCGTTTCACCTATTTTCTTATTTTCCTAACAGGAACAACATTTTTAATTAATGCAGCTTTATATCTTTTAATAACTCATAGGTCATGGCATTAAAAATTTTCCTTTTTTTCTGAATCTCAGTTGAGCATGCCTTTCTTTAATACTAAATGTGTTGAATGCCAGAAAATATCCCTCGAGTGGTCAATTCAGATACTAAATCTCTTATAACTGATTTTGATTTTTACATATTGACTTGTTCTGAGAAAACTACTGGCAAATTGTACTAACCATCTATAAATGCATAATTAGCTTTAAGTCAACATCATGGTCACATGAACTATCAGCCACTCAAAGTCTTGGCTGCCCAAGTTAAATACACATATTTCTATGAAGCCCAGATCTCTGTGGTATAAAGAAAATGTCCAAATTGCCATTCTAGTGTGTGTTTTACTAGCTGACTTTCACAAATTATCAGAATAACAATAAATGGATTTGCTCTGACTTAGTGAGGCTCTCAAATAGGTGTGGAAATGGGAATGCAACACTCTCTTTAAAGGTTTGAAATCCTTTCTAATATTTTAATATCTTTTCATGCTTGGTAATTCTCAAACTTGACCATACATTAGAAACACGTGGAAGGCTGTACAAAATGTACTTATACCTGGGTCTCTGATGAATCAGAATCTCTGAGGTTAGAGCCCTATTGTCTATATAGTTTAACTTGTCAAATGATTCTAATATACAAGGGTGGTTGAGAACCATCACAAATGGCTCCCAGGGTTTCCTCTCAATCATCTGGCTAGCAGGCCAGATCACTGGAATCCTAGTTCATTTTCGAAGGAAAAGGGAGCACATACAGAATAAGTATCCAAATCACTAGGAGAACGGGAGGTTCGGAGAGATTTTAATAGTTAAAACTATTTCCAAAAGAGGGCCTGTGAGTCTGCACTGAGGATACTATGCTTCTCTCTCCTTCCACCCACCCCCTAAAAGTTCCTCAGTCTAGAAGCCCACAGACGTATATGTATTTGGCTTAATTCAGTAGGTAAACAGGTGAAAACAGATGTTCTTTTCTGGCCCAATACATGAAGTCTCTGATAGTTCACCAGATTCTTTTACCATATTGATTAACTCTATTCATTTTACTAGTTTTTAATATAGTTGTTGTTTTACTCAATTGGTTAACAATGAATATTTACGGTAAGAGAATAGCAGACAGCAGAACAGGGAGACCGTGAACACGAAAAGCAACACATACATGAAAAATAATGACAGAAAGGACAGAATGTGGGACAGGAAGGCAGAGCTGTATTCATCCATAGTTTTTTGAGAAGCGACCCGATAACAGGAGAACAGTTACTTCCTACTAGGTTTGAACAATTGCGTTGATTTCCCAAGCATTCTGTTGCAATGCACCCATCATCTCGATATGTAGGAAGACAAGCATCCCCAAGGAAGGTGTTTCTTTAGTTCCAAATCTCTAGAGAAAGGTCTTGGGCACAGAATATTCAGTTTCAGGCATCCCTTTCCATTTTCCTTAGTGACATTTTCTATATTTTATGGCAGGGGATAGCTAATTCTTTTGATCTCCTCGCAAACGTTACTGCCTAAGGAACTTCTGGAGACAAAGAAGAAACGGCTGTGGTGCTAACTCTGCGTCTTCAGGGTGTTCAATCAGCAGCATACGGTGCAGCTCAGAAACAAACCACAGAGCGGAAACGGAGGGTAGAGACACAGTTTATGGGTAAGCCCACACCAGTCACTCTTCCTCACAAGGCATCTGCTAGGATGAATGTGTTTCAAAATGGGTTGTCTCTGCAAAAAAAATTCATGGACCACAATGAAAATAAGACCCTTTCAGAACCTACACAGGCCAGGAGTCATGAAGTTTCCACAGAGTGTTATTGAATAAAGTAACTTGTGTCCTAGAATAATGAAATCATGGGTGGAAAGATTGCGACTGGTCACTCTGAGTCTAACCACATATTTAACATTCTTTTTGGGTATTTTCCAGGTTTGTATTTCAATGGGCACTTGTCCTTCAGCTGCTAAGCTGGAGGACTTATAACTTATCTAGTGCATGGTTTCTTGACTTTGGCAATATTGATATTTGGGGCTGGTTCATTCATTGTTGTGGGGACTGCCTTGTCTATTATAAAATGATTAGCAGCAAACCTGGTATCCAGATGCCAGAACCTCATCCTGCCATCATGACAAACCAAAATATCACCAGATATTACCAAATGTCCCCTGGCGGGTACAAATCACCCCTGGTTCAGAACCACTGATGTGGAGAAATAAGATGTAAGTACATGAAATAGTAACCATACATGGCAGACATAATCAGTGTAAAATGACTATATTTCCCAGAGATTGGAAATCTTTCTTTCAGGCAGGGTTGCCAAAGAAACGCTTCAAAGAGGTAAGAATCAAGGATGTGGTCAAGAAGGGAGAAGAGAAGGAAATACCATAAAAAATAAACTGACCCATTATGCGGTGATTGATGGAAGGATATCTGCATAAATAAGTGATGAAAGCAATATAGCAAAATGTTAGCAATTGTAGAATGTGGGTGGTGGGTATTTGGGTGTTTAGTGTGCAATCTGCTTGACCATTTGTGATAAATTGTTGGGAACATATTTTTTTAAATAAGGCAAAATACCAGTGAAAGAAAGCCAATTGTAAAAGTTACTGCCCTCAAAGCATGATGACATGTGACTGTAAGATAAGTGCACAAATAACAACTCCTTGACTGCAAGTCTAAAGCATTCTAGAACTAGGACTATACCACTGTACCATATTTCCAAGGTGAAGCACATAGTTCAAGAGCTTTCACCAACTTTAACCAATTTGGTCCTCATGACAGTCCTGTAGAGTGAGCAAGGAAGGTGCTGCATTTTATGGATGAGGGAATGGATTCAAAGAGGTTGAGATTTAATCACTATGTGATATATGAATAAAAAGGCAAATTATGATTATTAGTAATTCAATCCATTTTATTGCAAAGTAGTTTTCTGTTATATGACCATACCACAGTTTATCTCTTCTATTGATGGACGCCTGAGCTGTTTTCAATTTTGGCACTATTGTGAATGAAACTCCTACAAGCATTCTTGTACAAGGCTTTTTGTGGACCTAAATTTTTGTTGCTCTTGGATGTATACCTAGGAGTGGAATTGCTGGGTTTCAGTTAAGAAACTGCCTAACAGTTTTTTAAAGTGATTGTACCATTTTACACACCAAAATATGAGAGTTCCAGTTGTTTCTCATCTTCACCAACACTTGGTGTTGTCGGTCTTTTTCATTTTAACCATCCTAATGGGTGTGTGGAAGTATCTCATGGGGTTAATTTGCATTTTACTGATGACTTATGATGTTGAGAACTTTTTCATGTGTTCACTGGCCATTTCTTCTTTGTTCACTGTCTACTCAAGTTTTTTGTCCTTTTAAAAAAGTTGGATTGTCTGTTTATTATTGAGTTGTAGAAGTTCTTTATATATTCTTGACACAAGTCTTTTGTCAGATACATGTGTTGAGAATATTTTCCCCAATCTGTAGCTTGCCTATTCATTTTCTTGATGAGTAAGTGTTGAATCCTGGATCCTAGGAAAGAGCTTGCAAATGGATCAACTCTCCCTTATTCAACTTATGTTCCAGTCCTCTTGATCAAGCACCCTAGACTCCAGTCTCACACATGCTCTCCTGACTTATGCTGGTCCATGCTGGGTAGGTTTTGTAGCTCCCTGGGGCATAGTCCCTTTGCTCCCTTGTCAGCCTCAATGTGTCAGCAGCTGGGTTATGTTGTGACTTAATCCTAATTTTGAGATTAAATCACAGTTGTAGGGATTAAAGTCCTGGTGGCCAGGAAGGGCAGATCCTGAATATCCACACCCCACTGAGATGGAGGTGGGTGGGTGAACATTGTCTTGTGGGGAAGCAGCCTCTGCATCATCTCCAAGCAAGTGGGAGACAGGAGGTTAGTGCATAATGGAAAGGAGTGGGCTACCTTTGGAGGCTTAGAGGGTTCAGGGGAATCTGGGGATTCAGGATCTTCAGGGACATCAATCTAGATAACTCCATCCATCTTTTTCCCAACCTGGCCCTGACCTTGGTACAGCAGACCTACCTTTGTTGGGAATTTATCCTTCTTTGGAGTTTGGCTGTTCTGACCATTGAGTCTTGGGCCTGGTCCCCAGTTTCTCTGCCTTCCCCCAGAGGAGATGAGAGCCTGTTTGTATACTGCCAAGGTGGCTATGGTGGTTTTAAGATATGTCCACAAATTCTTTGATATTCTTCCCTTCAAAAGGTGGAGCCTAATTCCCCTCTCCTTGAGTGTGGGCAAAACTTGACTACTCACTCCTAACAAATAGAAGAAAGTACAAGTGATGTTGTACATTTCAGAAACTGGGTCAGAAAAGGCACTGAGGTGTCTTCCTTGCTCTCTCTTGGATTTCTTGCTCAGGAGGAAGTCAGCTGACATGTCATGAGGAAATTCAGGCAACAGATGGAGAAATCCTTGAGGTGAAGAACTGAGGCCAACAGCCACACGAGTGATTTTAGAAGCAGATCCTTCAGCCTCAATCAAGTCTTCAGATGACTGTAGCCTCAGCTGATATCTTTTATTGTTGTTGTTGTGTGTGTTGATTGTGGAGTGTTGGTTAGAAGTAAGCTTGTTTTACTAATAGAGGCAATTCTCACTTTAAAGAACATTTTTTTGATGCACAGATAAAAGGAGGGCATGTTGGGAGAATAAAAAATTAGTAGATTAAAGATAGACTTTGAAATACTGGACACCAGAGATGTTCTAGAATGATAAACTCAAAGATGATGGTACATTGTACAATAAAACAGGGGTCAGCAAACCATGGCCTTTGGGTTGACAACCTGTTTTTTTTAAAATAAACTCCAGATGTTACAATGTTATTACGGTGGTAGAGTTTTTATTTTATAACTTTTTTGAGATATATGTCACATACCATACGATTCACCCACTTAAAGTACACAGTGCAGTAGTTTTTAGTATATTTACAGTTTTATAACCATCACTACAGTCTAATTTTAGAACATTTTCAACACCGCAAAATGAAACCCCGAGCACATTAGCATCTCTCCCCATTCCTGCTCCATCACTTGACCCAGCCCCAAGCAACCACTGTTCCGTCTCTAAGGATTTACTATTCTAGACCTCTGCTCATTGAGTTCTGCAGATCTTCCAAGTGTTGACACATTTCATTATACGAAAACAAAACAAAACAAAATACCATACAGTGCTTAACACTACCCCCAACCTATCAGAAAAGTCTTACATAGTGGAAAGCTGTCAAGCTCTTTGTATCAAGTGTAAGTTTTCCATAATTTTGGCTGAGAGCTTGAATTTTGTCATTGTCAACAAATACTGTCAGTTGTTTTCCTTGAAGTGATAGGCTCTTGGAGGTAATTTTTGAGAAAATGTGTGCCAAATACCCAAAACTGAATAACCTCAGTTTGTCAGTCGTTCTTTTAAGTAAAAATGACGTTCTATCAAGAGTGGCTAGGTCAGCTCAGATTGTCACACAAGTGCTTCTCCTCAAGACAGCCATTGTCCTTCAGTGCGTAACAGAAGTGCTTCCCGCCTACTTCCCATTTCATCACATACTACGTATTATATCAAAATATTAAAAAGAGGTATATTCAAGGTCAAGATTTAATAAAGTTAATAACATACGGGCCGGCCCCGTAGCATAGCGGTTAAGTGCGCGTGCTCCGCTGCTGGCGGCCCGGGTTCAGATCCCGGGCGCGCACTGAGGCACCGCTTCTCCGGCCATGCTGAGGCCGCGTCCCACATACAGCAACTAGAAGGATGTGCAACTATGACATACAACTATCTACTGGGGCTTTGGGGGAAAAATAAATAAAATTTAAAAAAAAATAATATTACTGCTCCATCAAGAACGTTGTTTAGGGGCCGGCCCCGGGCGCAAGCGGTTAAGTGAGCGCGCTCCGCTGCGGCGGCCCGGGGTTCGCCAGTTTGGATCCTGGCACGCACCGACGCACTGCTTGTCGAGCCATGCTGTGGCACCATCCCATATAAAGTAGAGGAAGATGGGCACGGATGTTAGCCCGGGGCTGATCTTCCTCACAACAAAAAAGGAATGTTCTTTAGTAAAACTGGCTTTTTTTTTTTTTTTCCAGCGTGAGGTCATGCCTGTGAAGACTACGATGACTCTAATATGGTTTGGTGCAACCACCTTGATTTGTGCTGAGGCGTCATCTCTCTTCAGTCATATCTGCTCCCCTCCACCTGGGGGCAGATGACCTCTGTCCCAGCTTCCAGTGGGACAGATAAGTTTTGCCTGTTTCTGAACTTCATATAAATGGAATCATAGAGCATATACTTTTTCGTGCCCGGCTTCTTTCACACAACATTATGTTTGTGAGATTCATACGTGTGTATGGCTACGGTTTGTTCTCTTTGCTATTTGTATTTTCCTTGTAGAAATATCTGTCCCTTCTGTTGTAGATAGATATTTGGGTTATGCCCATGTTTTTGTTTTTGACTCGTGTGAGTAGTGCTGCTCTGAGTACTGTACCTGTCTTTGATGAACATATGTGCATGTTTCTCTTGGTATTTACCTAGGAGTAGAATTGCTAGGTTGTAAAGTATGTGTATTTCAGCTTAGCAACTGCTGCTGGTTGGTTTTCTATGATGTTATGTTTTTGAAATCATGAAATTAGATTGGACAAACAACTGTGATTTATATATAACAAAATAAAAGATGGGAAAATGTGTACTAGATTGGAGAGGCAGTTTGGGGCCACACTCTTCGGAGCCTGAATGCCATGTGAAGGCAGAGTGGGCCGGGTGGTACAGTGAAGATGGGGCTAGGTTGAATCCACTCCTTACATTCTGTGTTACCTTGGCCAAATTACTTAACCTTCTTCAACATTAGTTTCCTCCTCAGTAAAACGGGGATAGTACCCACCTAAAAGTGTTGTTTAGAAGATGAAATAAATAATGTATGAAAACTGCTTAGAAGAGGGCCTGGTACTTAAGACATCCCCCAAAGTATTAGTTTCTTTCCTCCCAAAGGATTTTATTTGGAAATATTAGGAGATATGGATAATATTTGAGCAGGAAGATACATCATTAACTGTTATATCCTTTAAAGTGTTTAATAAACTAAAGGTAAGTCTGAGACTGAAGTGTTGGAGTTGCAATCCCCTAGTTTTCTGCTGGCGGGTATATTTTATGCCTGGCACAGAATGGGAGTGAGTGCATTTTGAGCTTCATTCTCAAGATATTGTTCTACGGAATGCACAGACCTGCCCATAGATCTACAGGGCTTTGAAGAGTAGAAATAACTTATTGTCATCACATAGCAAAAGCATTTTGGCATTCTTCTTTCTGTAGCATCTGCCCCAGAGGATGAAGCCCTAAAAGGTAAAGAGGAGAGACCAAGATGCAAATAATCGGTCTTTGTCTCAGCTGTAAAGAGGTGACCATTGCTGTCATAGCCAAAGAAAGGCAAGGCCAAAGGAGCTGAAGTCCCAAAGTCTTAGGACCTAATAGCATGAGCAGTGACGTCAGATATAAGGAGAAGGTAAGGAACAGCATCAGATGAACCTGACTGGAACAAAGGGAGGTGGCCTGGAGATGCTGGTGTTTTGTCTGGATGTAAGGGAGGAGGGAGCAGAGTGGAGGGCACCTCCTGCTTTCCCAGTGGACACAGGCTGAGTAAAGACTTGTCTTCTTCAGTCTCATCATAAATGTGTCAGCCTGTGATTTAGTTATCTGTGGTCTCTTCCAATTAAACAAGATATGTGCAGCCATGACCATCCTGGAGATGCTCATCCAGAAACTGTTGTTGGAGGATAACTGTTCACAAAGCTTATGTAAAAAAAAATGAGAGCTCCCTATAGGGAGGCTGAGTGGATTAGCGACAGCTTCTTCTCATCCTTCAGTCTCACACCATGCCAGAATAATCTTCCTAAAGTACCACATTGATCATGGGAAGCCCTACATGGAATGCTTAAGTGGCTCTCATTGCCTATAAAATCAGTCAGACTTCTCACCCTGGCATTCGTGGTCCTCGCTGAGCTGACCTCATTCTGTTGTGAGCCTTCTTTCTGATGACCCAGTAAACCATACTTTCTTCTTTAGCAAAACTAGTTTACTTGAGCTTTTATGACTTTTTAATTCTTTGTGCTTTTATAAATCCTACTCATTCTTCAGGGGCCAATTCAAATTTATTTTCTGTCTTCCCTGAAGTGTTTTCTTTCCAGTCCAGCTTCCAGTATTTTCCTTCCTGTGAATTTCTGTAGCAAATAATTTGTTCATATTTAATTTGGCAACTAATCTTGTGCCATCTTGTGATGATATTTTATGTTGGACTGTTGTTTACACCTTTTTCTCTTTGCTTACATTTTCATTGTTTTATTTTTTTCTCCAACCAATTCATGAGCTCCTTAAGCCAGAGTCCCTGTTATCAAGTTACTTTTTAAAAGAATGAGGTTACTTTTTATGTCTCACTATATCAAGCTAATGATTTACAAGTAATAGGCCCTTAATGAGAGTTTCTGTGTGTGTGTGTGATTATATGTGTCTTTTGACAGTAAAAATGAAGATAAATAAAACTATATGCCAGAAAACATCAAGGATATCTTACAAAACCAAAGATTTTCATAAGAAAAACAGAACTGAATTTTCCTGGAGCCAGACATGATGAGATGTTGCACAGAACTGAGGATGCCACGTCTACTGTGCAGAGACTGGATTGTTGGAGGCAAGTGTGGAAGCAGAGAGATGAGTGAAGAGGCTGTTTCACTCATCCAGGGGAGAGAGAATTGTAGCATATGCCACTGTGTTAGCAGCGGAACTGCAGAGAAGTGGATAGACTTGATGTGTAATTTTTGACAATACAATTGATAGAACTTGGTGATAGATTAAATGTTTGGGGAGAGGTAAAATCAAGGAGATGAGAGAAAAATCAGGGATGACTTTTGGAGGTGGTCAACGTTGTAGAAAGAAAAGTAGGAAAGTGTCGGGTCATGAAAGTTGAATATAGCCAGGAAATCAGCTAAGATGAAGAGAAGAGCATCTATTGGATTTAGCAACGTGGAGCCCAGTGGCGATCTTAGCAGAAGATTTTGGGTGTGTTGTAGGAACAGAATACACATCACTGTGTGTTGAATAGTGCATGAAGACTGGGAGGGGAAGAAGTGTAGACATGGTGATGAGAGTCTTTGGAGAAGCTTGTCAGTGAAGGAGAGCAGAGAGAGAGCCATCACTGAAGGAAGCCAGAAGGTCAAGGAAGCAGGAGATAAGACAGGCTTACTAAACAAGTCGGTATTCTGTGTCAAGGACCCCTTGTGGGCAGTGTCAGCAGAAACATGTGGACTGATGATGAGTAACGATGGTTTCTCCACCTTTGTCCTCCATGCAGATACATACCATGGCTCCACAGAAGCCCCCAGTTGAGGACACGGTCCCAGGGCCAGGGTGGACTCAGCCTCTGAATTGAAGGAGATTATTTCTGACACCTAGAGAATGGGGGATCCTAATAGACTTTAAGGTCCCAAAGGAAAAAGGCAATGGCATGGTTTGCCACCTGAGCGTGTGCACTGAAATTTGAAACCATCACACTTCTGTGGTGTTCCCAGTGGTATTCTTCTGTTACTTCTGCTGCCTGGACTCCTCCCCAACTTACATCGCCCCATCTCCACTTTCTGTCATTCAAGAGTCAGCTCAGCGGCCCCAACTTCTGGGGTGAGAGTACCCCTCCATGCTCCGATGGCACCTGGGTGCCCACTTCCATCCGACTTACTGTGTTGGGTTGGGATGGCACCCACCTGTCTCCCGGTGTGCATTCTCTTTCTCTCTATGCCCCATCACGAGCCTGAAACCTGGAAGCAGAGCAGCTGAAACACAGTTGACATCTGGCAGTTAGGAAGGAGCCCAAACTCCCGAGTCATATTTGAGCGCCACCATTTCTTGACTGTGTGGCCTCAAGCACATTATTTAACTTCTCTGTGTTTTGTTCTTCATCTGTAAAATGGGGGATACTAAAAGCACTTACCTCATAACACTGTTGTGAGGATTAAATGAAATAATACCTATAAAGCAGTAACAGTACCAGGCATATAGTAAGCGCTCAATAAATGTTGCTATCATTATTAAGACATGGTAGATATTGATGCATTTTTTATTGAAAGAATAAGTGAGTAAAGGGAAGAATAAAATCTGATGTGAAAGGAACCAGAACATGTGTCAGCCTGTTTTTCAATGCCTCTTCTGCCAGGCGAACTTGAGTCTATCTGTGGTGAATTGCATAAGTTCTCTGAGCCAATTTTCAGGCCATGTACAAGGAGGAGTGAGGACAGACAAGCAGTGGTTTCCTGGGGGTGCCTGGAACCTGACAGAGCCGTCTGGCCAGTCTGATCAATGAGGATCAAAGGAAGGCTGCCTCTCCATGAGAAGGACAGTATTACTCATGACCTCTCCCTGCTCTCTCACTCCTGGTACCTCCCAAATTAAGTATCTATGTACAAGACCTTGTCTCCAGCTCTGCCTTTATTGATAAAGCTGAGACACAGATTGATAAAGGAGAAGCATGTAAATATGATTGTGTTAATCAGCGTTCTCCAGAGAAACAGAACCACTAGGAGACATAGGAGTGCCATGATCTTCCGTCTGCAAGCTGGAGACTCAGGAAGGCTGGCGGTGTAGTTCCAGTCTGAGTCCACAGGCCTGAGAATCAGGAACAACAATGGTATAAGTTCCAGTTCAAGGGCGGGAGAAGACTGATGTCCCAGCTCAAACCTTCAGGCAGAGAGAGAGAGAGAGAGAGACAGAGAATTCAACTTTCCTCGGCATTTTTGTTCTATTCAGGCCCTCAGTGGGTTGGATGAGGCCCACACACAACAGGGAGGGCAATCTGCTTTACTCAGCCCACTAGTTCAACTGCTCATCTCTTCCAGAAACACTTTTACAGACACCCTCAGAAATAACGTTTAGCCAGCGATCTGGGCACCTCATGACCTGGTCAAGTTGACCTATTTAACAGCCTAACTAATGATCACAATTATTAATATAGATGGGATATTTACGTATTTATGAAATGTGTATACCACTTTCAACTGTTCTTTGATAAGCAGGACTGTCTTCTGATATGAGTTTATGGCCTTTCTGATTTCTTGGTTTTAAATAGCTGTTCTTTTACAAACTGGCAATGATGATAGATAGTAGTCTCTTAAAAAATCTTGACTTGTCAAAATTAAAAAATCCATAACTCTACTTGGGTCTCTTGTATTTCTAAAACATTTAACTTTGAAGGGATATCCAAAAGACAGAACTCTTGGTTTGAGATTTGGGGGCCAAAGGGTATGGTGATGGACCCTGCGATGAGAAGCAGAGCCATGAGGTGGTGATGATGGCCCGTCAATTTTGTGGCTCTTGTTCGTGGAGAACCAGGCTAAAACAGCTTCAAAGCTGGTTTTGGCCAATGAAGAGGTAGATTTAGAGTGACAACTGGGCTTTTCCGTTTTATTTTCAAGACCTGGTTGGTTTTCTATCTTGGCTGTATGTTGGCAAATACTTGCACTTTTGTCCCAAGGTTTGCATGGCAAAGATGGTCCTACAGCAAAATATCAGCTCCCCTAATGTATGAAAAATGTCTGCTCATGTTAGCCAAGCTCAATTGTCCCCCACCTATGCTGACATTTTCCTGTGGACGTTCTGATTTCTTAGTTACTTTGGGGTCGCTGAAATTCTCTAGTAGGAAAGAATGAACTTAATTAGTCTTATGTATTTTAATTTTTCATTATACAAATAATATATGAAGCAGTACCTTTGTAAAACATTAATTAATTAAAAGTTATATATGGATCAAGCTAAAGGCTCCTTTAACCACAGCCCCACATATATCTGTCGCTGTAGAAAAAATATTCTTTTCTTTTTGTTTTGTGTGTTTAAAGAAAATGGTATAATATGCACCTCATTCTGCAGCCTCCTCTTTTCACCCAAAACTATATGGGAGATACTTCTGTAACAATTTGCTTGGATCTACTCCATTCTTTGTCACTCTGACATGTTATTATGAATAAACTACGTCTTGTTGAACCATTCTTCTTTTGGTGCACGTTTGGGTTGTCCCCATTTTTTGCTATTACAATATTATGAAGAATATTCTTATGCATGTTTCGTTTTGCATCTGTGTGAAGGTATCTCCTGGGCAGATACTAATAAACAGAACTGCTGAGTCATAGAAAATGCTCATTTGAGAAATTCAACAGGTATTTTCAATTTGTTCTCCAAAAGTTGTGCTTCAGTACTGTATGAGTGGATTCATTTTTCCATGTAACCAACACCTGAAACAAACTTTGTAAATGTTTGTCAATCTGATATCTAAGGCATGTCTCTTTGTTGATTTATTTTGTATTTCTGTCATCTCTGGGAAGGTTGAACACTTCTTGGTTACTGGCATTTCATATTTCCTCCACTGAGAATTGTTTGGCTGTTCGTGTCCTTTGCCACACTTCCACTGAATGGTTTGTCTCTCATTAGTTTACAGGAGTTCTTCATATAGTCTGCAGAGAAACCCTTGATTACATGTTGGAGTGTTTTCTTCTGTTTTTTTACTTAATTTACGGTGCCTTTGGTCTTACAAAGTTATATTTTGCTGTAGTTAGTTTTATGAATCTTGTCGACTAGAGTTCTGCTTTCTGAGTCTCGTTTAGCAAGACTGTCTATTATCCAAGATATAAAGATGTTCTATAATCTTTTTAAAACAATCTAATACTTTTAATATTCATTCAAGTTTTATTGTTTATTATATTCAGATTTGGAGTTGATTTTTAAGGAGTGGTGTGAGACCAAATAGAATATTTATTAATATTTTGTCAAATGAATATCTGATTGTCCCAAAATAATTTATTGGCTATTACCAGACTTTATTAACATACATAGTGAATAGTTATGTCAAGTGCTGGTAGATCAAGTAAATCACAGACTGACAAATGACTGTAGGACTTAGCAATGTGGTGGTCACTTGTGACCGTGGAAAAAAGAGTTGTAGTGGGGTGGTGGGGGTTCATTGGAATGGGTTCAAGAGAGAATGAGAGAAATCAGAGATGGTGAGTACACACAGCCATTCCTGAGGTCAATCAGTTGTTCTTTTAAACCAATCAGAAGATGTTTTTGACATTTTTAACAAATGGCTCAAAACCATGAAACTCTTCATGTAGATTTTAAAGCAGATTAGAAAGCCTTCCATGTTGAAGTTCTGAAGTATGAGTTTCACACACTCATTGTTTTTGGCAACAGAACAGAGTCAATCCTCCTTATTCAGTAATTTGATATTCGTGAAATCACCTAGTCACTAACATTTACAGGTGAATCCAAACCCAACACACACTGTGTTTTCCCTGGTAATTCCTGGACGGGTGCAGAGTGGCAGAAAGTGGGAGTTGCCTGAGGCGCACGTTCCCAGCTGAGGTAGAACAAGGTGACACTCTTGTTTCAGCTCTCAGGTCAACAAGTGTCCTTTTCCTGGTCTATTAAATGGTACGTTTTTCACCTTTTTTGCTTCTTGCTGCTGTTTTTCCTCTTTGTAATGATCCGCAAACATAGTGCTGAAGTGCTGTGTAGTGTTCCTAAGCACAGGAAGCCTGTGATGGGCCATATGTAGAAAACACTTGCGTTAGATGAGCTTCCTCCAGGCATGGGTTATGGATAGTGATATTGGCTGGGAGTTCAAATAATGCGTCTACAGTCTATACTAAATAAGGTCTTTTCAAAAGAGACAAACATAAAACAAGGCTATGCGTTGACAGGTTCCCAAACATGTCACGACCAAAGACTGCAGAAACCTAACCTTGTCCTTCCCCTAGGAGTCCTGGTTCAGTCTGGCTCATGCAGTGTTTGCTAAAAATTAATAGAATGTAACTCTTCCAAATAGGGAGGATCAATGGTAACATGATGGAGATATTTTCAAACCTCTCTTTTAAAAATGATGTCTAAAAAGCAGGTAGTTTCTCAACTAATGGTTGACTTGTCATCTTTACTTTGAAAGGACAGAGTTTTTAACAGCATCTGCTCAGAAGCATATCTTTGATAGACACATAAAAAAATCTCAGCAAATTGGGGACAACTGTTTTCTGCAAGAGAAAATGTGTATAGAATACATATATTAACTTCAAGACAGTAGTTACCTTTGGGGAGGAAAGAGAGAGGAAGGAGAATGGTGTCTTCCACTGTGTAATAGTTCTTAAAAAACGACATCAATAAGGTGTGCTCTGTTAAATCTCAGCAAAGAGTAAATGGTTTCTGTTATCCTAGTCTCCTTCTAAGTATATTTAAAATAAATATGTAACTGGAACTGAGATGAAATAACACTAATGTAATAGATGCTATTTGCTGGAGTGCTCCCACCATCTGATGGACAGCTCATGATGGGTTGGTGATGTCGCTGACACCATCTAAAGGTCAGGACACGTTGTTTACCAGCTGTGGAGCTAGAGAAGGCTCGGTCACCAGCAGCAGAGCCAGAGTTACCTCAACCTACAAAGTTAGAGCCACATAGAAGCAGATCCTGCTCCAGCTGTGGACTAGTGAGAGCTCTGGCAGCAGCTCCAGAGCTCAGTTGCAGCCAGCTCCAGAACTAGAGCTCCTCCAGCTCCCACACTCGACCAGCTCCAGAGCCGCAGCCATTCCCATCACTAGCTCCCGCACCACATCTGTCAATAAGGCAGAGCTAGAGTCAGTCTCAGGACCGGAGCCAATTCTAGAAGCAGGTCAGGCACCACCGCCTGAGACAGACCCAGCTCTAGCCCCAGCTCAGGTCCAGCTCCTGAGCCAGTTGCACAGCCAGAGCTGGGGGGATCTCCAGCATCAGCCACAGCAGTGGCTCCAGCACTAGGGCAGCTGCAGCACCACCCACATCGCCAGCAACTAAGGCCCGGCCGGCTCCAGCCCCCACCCAGAGATGTCTTTCCCTTTTCTATGTTTTATGATTTCTTATGTTTTATGTGTTCCAATTTAGATTCAATAAAGTTTAATGTTTTCATCACTTAAAGTTGTACAATTCAGGGCCGGCCATTAACTACATCCTCTATGCTGTGTACCGTCACCGTTATCTAGTTCCAGATCATTGCTTCACCCCACCAGAACCCCTGTACCCATGAAGCAGCCATGCCCCCATATCCACTCCCCCACCCCCTGACAAGCACTGATCTGCTTCCTGTCTCTGTGCATTTCCCTGGCCCTGGTGTGGCTGTCCTGAGCACAGCCAACCCTCCTTTGGCCCCTCCCCCCGATGCTGAAGACCCCTGAGGATGCCAATGTGTTCAGTGCCATGAACCCGATGCCTAGTATGACTTTGACCTGAGGAAGCCCGCCGTCACCAAGGGGGTGAGGTCAGGCATGGAGCCAGCTCAACCCTGCTTCACATGAAGAAGAGGGACTCGATATTGCCAAGGGCACCTTCTCCTCAGTCCCTAGTGCTGTTTAGCCACAGGACCACCCTCCCCAGGGTCTGGCTAGCTGGGGAGATGAGCACGTACAGACTAGAGTGACAAAAACCAGGTGGCCATCTTTTCTGTCCAACCAGCTGGCCCAGGCTACCCAGGAGCAGTTTCACCCTGAACCTCTCGTGCTGCAGGCCTGATGCCTGCCAGTCAGCAGGCTGTCCTGGCCTCCCGTGGACCACTGGGAGCCTTAGGTGCCTTCTGCCCTCTAGGGTCCAAAGGACTAGCTGATCTTTGCCAAGGAGTGCTGCCCATGGGCATGAAGCTCTGCCTGCCACTGAGGCACTGCCCTCTGTGCACCTCCCTCACACCTTCCCAGGTGCGGGTCACTTGCATCTGTGACTTCAGGTGTCCCAGGGTCCCCACTCACCCAGGGGGCGTGACCTCTGCAAATGCAGCCCTTCCGTCCAGCCTCCAAGCCAACAGGCCCCAACACAGGCTTCAGGACCAGGCACGGCTCCCACTCCAAGTGCTGGGACACCTCAGGTGGGGCCAGGACCTCAGTGGCAGGGACATTGTCCAATGCTCAGCGAGCACTTGGCTGGTTCCTCCAGCTCCAAGGTGGAGGAGAGCAACATGAGTTTTGAGCCAGAGGCCCCTGATGGCAAGGAAAAGAAGGTGGCTGCCCTCCCCATTCTCCCTGACAGCCCACTCCCAGTCCCTTCTTGCCCGGGACCAGTGTTCCCCAGTGACACCTACAAAGGGGCCAAGAACCCCAGGAGCTGGATGCCGGCCTGGGGTGTCCTGCCGGGTCCAGAGACTCTGCTGATCATGCCACCCCCACAGTGATGGAAATCAACCGCCCCCTGGTCCCCGATGGTCTCTGGTTTCATCTTGGCCTCCAGCAGCACTTCCTCCTCCTCAGCCTCCACCACACCCATGGCAGCTTTGGTCACACACAAGCGTCGTGTCTCAGGCTCTTCAACCATAGCTCCTCGCTGGCCCTCTCCATCCACACGGTGGGCGATGCTGCATCATCCCTGTCCACCTGGAGTAAACAACAGCAACGTGGACAGGAGCGTCTTGTTTAGCCCACTGGTGGGACGTGCCCTTGGTCCCATCACTCAGAGCTCTCTGAGCACAGACCTGTCCTGAATGGCTACTTTGACAAGAAGCCCTCTCTGGGCCCTCCAGGCAGCAGGCCCAGCCCAGGCAGGAGGTAGGCAACCGCCACAGTGCCCACTGTACATGGGAAGAAATGGAGGCAGCCTTCTCATCCTGTTGGTTCTTGGGGATCTGGGCTTGAGTGGAGGTGGATAAGGTGCCCACCGAGCTCCCTCCAAATCTAGGATCTAACCGCCTGAGGCTCTGATGAGACTGCTCGTTCAAGTCCAACCAACCTGTAGTGAAGCCCGACTCCTTGCCTGAGTCACGGCCCTGTGTGATCTGGTCCAGACACCGTCCCCAGAGTGCACCCCTCACCGCACCCCACCCTCCCTAAAGCCTTCCTCCCCAAGGACCCTGCCAAGCCCCTGCCCCCTTCAGAGCTCCTAGCCTGCAGTGCCCCTCCCCCGAGCCCCCATCCAGGATGGACTCACCTCTGTGCTGGGCTCACAGGCCACCTCCTCAGGCTCCTGTGCTAGCAGAGCCTTTAGGGTCAGATTGACCTGGTCAAACCCATAGCTGGGTCACCTCACAGCCCTGTGACAGGCAAGGTCATGTGGTGTCTTCTCGGAGCCTCAGTTTCCTCCATGAAAAATGGGGTCAGTGACTCTGACCTCAGGAGAGTGTGTTGGGATTCAAGCAGGGAGACGAAGCTGCCCAAAGTGCTTGGACTCAGGAGGTCGCCTGGCTGGGGGAGCCCCAATGCAGGACAAGGCCTCGATGGTCAATGCTGGGCTCAACACTGGTGAAAATCAAGGATTTCTAGTCCCCTGTTCACGTCTGGACTTGGTCACTTAGAGCAGAGTGACCTTGAATGCTGGGACCACTGGTCATCTGTAAAATGGGGTGCAATCACTCAGCACCCAGTGGGCTCCCTAATAACAGCAACTCCCTCCAATAGTTGCCCAGCTGGGCTCCCTTCAGCTCCTCCTACACCCACCAGGGCTGCAGGCAGGGACTGGCTGGACCTCATGTGGTAGGGAGGGGGTGTAGAGGAGGAGGGAAAAGGGCAGCCTGGCCTTCTCCCTGCCCAGGGTCTGTGTCCACCACTGTCTTCGTGTCCGCAGGACCAGCCATGCATGGAGCTGGACCCTGGGATGGAGTCTGTGGACCAGGACAGTGAGGTCGGTGTATATTCAGTGACCCTCATGTCCCCAGATGTCCAACCTACCCAACTGTGCACCGTGTGGCCCACCTGGCTTCTGTGGCGTGTTCCTGCGACGTAGGGGGTGTGAGGGTCACCGAGCAGTTGGCTGGGGAGGGGACAGACGAAAGCAGCCATGTCAAGGGACCGTTGTGTTACACGTGTGTGCTGCGAGCTGTGTCACCCAGAAGTGCTGTCTGCAGGGCCCCTCTGTGTGCCTGACCATGGACAGGAGGCCTGGTTGCCGCACAGGAGAGAGGCCTGTGAGACCGTGAGGGTATCCCTGCCACACTCATGTGGGCGGAGATCCCGGGCCATGTCCATGCTCATCGGGGCTGATGTTGCTCCGTGTCCAACCCTCACAGGACAGTTGGGAAACTGAGGCCAGGAGAAGCAGGGACAGGCCCTGGGGTCACAAGGTGGGCAGAGTCCAGAGGGGAAGAGAGCATTCCAAGCTCTTAGGCCAGCCTCAGCACTTCCAAGGGGTTTGCTTTGGGAATGAGAGCCCCTAATACCCTGGGGGACCCCTGCCAACGCCCTCCCATGTAGGGCCCTTTGCTATACGCATCCCCACGTGGACACACTCACACACACAAGCATACACACACACTCTGAATGCCCAGCCCGGTCTCAGAAGGGAAGTGCTCACTGGGGAGGTGACAGGAGGAAGGAAGAAAGAGGTTGGAGGCAGCTCTGCCATGGGGCATGGGCATCCGGTCCCCTAACAACATGCCCAGGCCCATAGCATGAAGGGGAGAGATGCCAGACTGGTGGGCAGGGGGTCCCCAAGGTACACAGGGGGATGCAGGGGTTGGGGCCATCCCTAGAGCAGCCTGTAGAGAACCAGGTCTGGCGTCCTGTGGCCACCACTCTGGGCACCGGGAACTAGGATGTGACCCCCTAGGGGGGAGGGGATACAGCATAGAAGGCTAGATCTTACACCTCTGTAAATTGGGGTGCATAGATGGGGTGAATCTAAGGGTCCCACAGGCTTGTAGAAGAGTCTATTGACCTTCGTTCTCCATCCATGACCCACTGTTCTCTGAGTCCTTGTAAAATGCATTCCATTCCCTCGAGGTCTTGCTGAGCAGAAGGCAGCCTGAGAGCTTGGGGACTGGGGCCCCGGGCAGTGCAGAACATGGCAGAGCACTGGTCGACTTGTCTGGGGACCAGGGACAAGGCCATCCTTGTCGGAGCCTCGGGGGCCTCCTTTGGAAGTGAGGTGGAGTCATTGCCCTGGCTGGGGCGAGGAGGCCTTGTGAGTCAACGGGACACGCCACGGCCAGTGGAGGGAAAGCGGGGAGCAAGAGAGGCTTCTGAGGTCCCTCACGTCCCTCCTGGAGCCCACAGGTCCTGCTCCTTTGCGTCCTGGGCCCTGGTGGAACCACTGCCTTGAGGACCCCAAACAAAGAAAGGTGTGTGTTTTGCTTTCTGCTTTCCTGCCTGGGGCTGCAAGGCTGGGGCTGACCACCAGGGGTGTCCTGTGTCCACTCATGCTCAATGCAGCAAGTGGAGCAGGGAAGGGACGCCCAGGGCTCGTTCTGGGTGTTCCCCTGTCCAAAGCAACAGGCACCTTTGATTACTGGCATCCACGTCCACAATGGGAGCTGCTCAGAGGCGGGAGGGGACCCTGAGATCCTTTCATGATTCTTTCAGCTACTGTGGCCCCAGCACTCACCCTGAGCAGGGCCCATGTTAGTCCTGAGGGCAGTGCTGAAAGCACCCACATGGTCTCTGTCCTCCAGGAGCTCACAGCCTGGAGGTGGAAAGGACAAAATCATGAACAAATCCATGTGAAAAAGAAGAGAAGGTGCTACAGAGCAATGAAGCAGGGTGCTGGAGGAGGGAGGGCCTGGAGCCCCTAGGTGGGTGTAAAGGGCCCCCTGGGGACATTTGTGCCCTGAGCAGAAGGACAAGAGGAGCCAGCCCTGCATCTGTCTGCAAACAGCGTGCTGGGGGGAAGCTCAAAGGCACAGAGACTTGGAGGCAGAAGAGGATTTGACGAGAGAGGAGGTGAGAAAAGAGCCAGTGTGGCTAGAGTGAGCTGGGGAGGAGAGAAGTGAGGGAGAGAGGATGGCAGGGCCAGACCCAGGCCTGGAAGGAGGGACTAGCTGTCTATGCTGGGTGACAGCATTAGCCTCACTTAGCACTTACGAGACCTATCATTGAGCATCTGACAGTGTCTCTACCAGGGTCCAGGCTCAGGTCAGCTGGGAGGCTCCCCGTCAAGGTCTAGCAGGAGGCTGGGGCTGTGTTCTCAACTGAAGCTCGATAGAGGCAGGAGCCATCTCGGAGATCATTCGCAAGTATCGGGGCAGTGGTAGGATTCAGTTTGGATGGGGGGGTTTCAGGCCTTTTCTGTCTGTGGGCCGGGACCCTCTGCCAGTTCTTTGCACTAGGGGGTGTCATAGGGAAGGAAGCTCATAATATCTGATATGGCTTCTCCTGAATAGTGGATCAGAGAGACAGAAAGAGGGAGAGAAAGAGAGACAGTGACACACAGAGATAGAAAGATGGGGAGGAGAGACAAAGAGAGTAGACACAGACAGAGACAGGGAGACAAAGAGAGAGACAGAGAGACAGGGAGAGACCAAGAGAGATACAGACAGCCAGAGACACAGAGACAGAGAGAGACAAAGACAGAGAGAGAGAGACAGAGACAGAGAGATAGAATGAACACAGGAGAGACAGAACCACACAGAAGTCACAGACTTTTCATTAAGCTGACCGTGGAAGTGACATCCCATCACTCGGCCCTATTCTATTGGTTAGAAGCCAGCCGCAAAGTCCATTCTCATAGAGGAGCGGGGATTACATAGGATGTGTGCCTAGGAAGTGGGAACGCTGGGAGCCGTTGTGGGGGCTGCCCACCACATAGGCTGAGATGACCACCACTCAGGCACTTGGACCTGAGTCTAAACATAACAGGAGGCCCTGGAGGGTTGCGAGCCAGAAGGAGATGATGTCTGAACGTCATTTCATTTCAACTCTCCCTAGGAACACTGGAAACAGGCAAGAGGGGAAGTGCCTCTCCCAGACGCCCAGCAGACCCAAGCCTCTTTGCGTTGTATTCTCTGCCACAGCCAGCCCTTTCTGTAATCCTTGCACTGCCAAGTCTGTGCAGGAGCTACGTGTGGGAGCAGCCCACGGGATTCACAGACTCTGAAGGGATCTCTAGGTCTATACACCTGATGACATCCCTAGGAAGTAGATGCTAGAATGACCCCCACTACAGAGAGGGACATGAACACAGGAGAGACCCTGAGAGGGGAGGCCCTGAGAGGCGCAGGGTTGTCCAGGGTGACATCACTGGCAAGAAGCAGGAGCGGGACTGAATTCAACTCTGTGTCCTCAAAGCTGGGGCCCTGGTTGCGTCCAGACCTCCCCAGAGGCTGTGGGGTGGACTGTGTCAGTGTGACTGTGTCTGGACAGGGTGTGGAGATGGAGAGTGAGCAGTCAGCAGCCCGGGGGGCCCTTAGGAAGGTCTTGTGTGAGGAGGAAGCTTAGGTAAGGAGATCCCAGGAAGTGACCTCACAGAGCCCAATAGAACTTGGAACCCTGGTAACTAGGCACCCACATCCTAAACACAGCCCCCAAGCGAGCTCACTTCTCTAGCAACATGTTTAGTTGCTGCTTCCCAATGACCAGGGGCCGGAGCCCCAGGAAAGCCCCCAAAGACCGATGCAGATGCTGGTGCCCCTCTCGCGGCCGACGGCTCTGGTCGTTTACCCGGAGGGACGGAAAGGTAACACCGGGAGGCCCAGGGAAGGCCATTCCAAACCAGACTACCACTGTGGTCCCATCTGGGCAGCCCTACATCCCCTCCCCATGTGTGCCTGGATGGGCGGGTTCATGTGGGTAGACCACCGTGAGCAGGAGCAGTCGGTGAGGTGTTAGAAGCCTTGGGGGGTCGGTCAGGTTCAAAGCCCAGGTCAAGGCCGGCTGGGTGGGATGTGGAGTGCGGGGTGGTGCCCTTCTGCCTGAGGTTTATCCCAAGCCCCTGAGGTGTAGGTCTTTCCTCAGGGGTGGAATAATGTGCAGACACAGGTGTGTGCCTGATCTGGGAGAATTAGGACCAGAGGGCAGAAGAGCAGCAGGGACAGCTGGGCAGGGCTCTGATGCCTCTGGGACGGAGCCAGTCACTGTCTTTGCAGAGCTCCACGAAGAAGATCAGTGTGGAGCTGGCGGAAGGGGATATTCCATCCATCTCCCCGATGGAGGCGCCGGTGTCCCACAGGCCTGGACCAGCAGCTACCGGGAGACGGTCTGCAGTGACAGTGATAAAACCCTCAGAGCCACCAGAAGACCCAGCTTCAATCCCGGGAAAACCATCATACCCACCATGTCCTGCAGCAGCGCAGGAGGCAGCTGAGGCCACAGCCTCCGTGCAGGGAGCGCCATCCCCTGCAGAGTCTCCTGTAGCATACCAGGAGGCAGAAGAGGCCCAAACCTCTGTGCAGGGAGGGCCATCCCCTGCACAGCCTCCTGCAGGAGACGAGGAGGCAGCTGAGACCCCTGCCTCCGTGCTGGGACAGACATCTCCTGCACAGACTCCCGCAGGACTCCAAGAGGCAGCTGAGGCCTCAGCCTCTGTGCAGGGAGAGCCATCCCCTGCACAGGCTCCTGCAGGAGAACAGGAGGCAGCTGAGGCCCCAGCCTCTGTGCAGGGAGAGCCATCCCCTGCACAGTCTCCTGCAGGAGAACAGGAGGCAGCTGAGGCCCCAGCCTCTGTGCAGGGAGAGCCATCCCCTGCACAATCTCCTGCAGGAGACAGGGAGGCAGCTGAGGCCCCAGCCTCTGTGCAGGGAGAGCCATCTCCTGCACAGCCTCCAGCAGGAGAACAGGAGGCAGCTGAGGGCCCAGCCTCTGTGCAGGGAGAGCCATCCCCTGCACAGTCTCCTGCAGGAGAACAGGAGGCAGCTGAGGGCCCAGCCTCTGTGCAGGGAGAGCCATCCCCTGCACAGCCTCCAGCAGGAGAACAGGAGGCAGCTGAGGGCCCAGCCTCCGTGCTGGGAGAGCCATCCCCTGCACTCTCTCCGGCAGGAGAACAGGAGGCAGCTGAGGGCCCAGCCGCTGTGCAGGGAGAGCCATCCCCTGCACAGTCTCCTGCAGGAGACAGGGAGGCAGCTGAGGCCCCAGCCTCTGTGCAGGGAGAGCCATCCCCTGCACAGTCTCCTGCAGGAGACAGGGAGGCAGCTGAGGCCCCAGCCTCTGTTCAGGGAGAGCCATCCCCTGCACAGCCTCCAGCAGGAGAACAGGAGGCAGCTGAGGGCCCAGCCTCTGTGCAGGGAGAGCCATCCCCTGCACAGCCTCCAGCAGGAGAACAGGAGGCAGCTGAGGGCCCAGCCTCTGTGCAGGGAGAGCCAAGCCCTGCACAGGCTCAGGGAGGAGAACGAGAGGCAGCTGAGGCCCCAGCCTCTGTGCAGGGAGAGCCATCCCTTGCACAGGCGCCTGCAGGACACAGGGAGGCAGCTGAGGCCAATCTCTGCGGCCTGGGAGAGCTGGCTCAGGACCCTCCCTCATTAGCACCTCCAGTCCCACCTGTTCCACCTACTCCCTTACCACCAATTTCCTTCCCCATCCTCCTAATTGTGTTTCTCTATTTCTTGGTTTCTTTCATTGATTTTTTTTTATTGTTTATATCTTGATTATTTAAAATAAATTTCACTTTCATCTTTTAACAGTTTACTGTTTTTCATTTTAAATTGTACACTTCATGAGCATTAAGTACATTCACAATGCTGTGCAGCCATCACCTCTGTATGCGTTTAGAGTATTTCATTCTCCAAAAGAACACCCTGTTCTAAAAGCACTCACTCCCACTTTCTCCCTCAGGCCCTGGCAACCCCTAATCTGTTTTCTGTCACTGTTTCCTTTTTTTTTTTAAATCTGTTCAGGATGTTTCCTATAAGTGAAATCATGCCATAGGTGGCCATGTGTTTTCTGCCCATTTATTTTCGCACGGCCTGATAGGTTTTCCTTTTCTGTTTTTATTTGAAATAGAATTTCTCTAATTTGATAGGAAAATCCCAGATGGAGTCTAGATTTGATGTATCAAAGAAAGCCCTTTTGGTAAATATGTGCATAATCTTGGGGTACAGACTGCTGTTCTAAGTGCGACACCAAAGCCAGAAGCCACACACGAAATGCGTTGCTCTTCCTGCAGCCTAAACAAAAACAAGAAAGGGTAGAAAGCTGGAAAGACAAACCAAGAGGCAGCTGAGGCATCAGCCTCCAAGCAGGGAGAGCCATCCCCTGCACTGGCTCCTGCAGGAGAACAGGAGGCAGCTGAGGCCCCAACCTCTGTGCAGGGAGAGCCATGCCCTGCACAGGCTCCTGCAGGAGAACGAGAGCCAGCAGAGGGCCCAGCCTCCGTGCAGGGAGAGCCATCCCTTGCACAGTCTCCTGCAGGAGACAGGGAGGCAGCTGAGGCTACAGCCTCTGTGCAGGGAGAGCCATCCCCTGCACAGGCTCCTTCAGGAGATCAGGAGGCGGCTGAGGGCCCAGCCTCTGTGTAAGGAGAGTCAAGCTCTGCACAGGCGCCTGCATGAGACAGAGAGGCAGCTGAGGCCAAATTCTGAGGCCTGGGAGAGCTGGCTCGGGAACCTCCCTCATTAGCACCTCCAGTCCCACCTGTTCCACCTGCTCCCTTACCACCAATTTCCTTCCCCATCCTCCTAATTGTGTTTCTCTATTTCATGGTTCCTTTCATTGCTTTTTTTATTGTTTATATCTTGATTATTTAAAATAAATTTCACTTTCATCTTTTAACAGTTTACTGTTTTTCATTTTAAATTGTACACTTCCTGAGCATTAAGTACATTCACAATGCTGTGCAGCCATCACCGCTGTATGCGTTTACAATATTTCATTCTCCAAAAGAACACCCTGTTCTAAAAGCACTCACTCCCACTTTCTCCCTCAGGCCCTGGCAACCCCTAATCTGTTTTCTGTCACTGTTTTGTTTTTTTTTTAATCTGTTCTGCATGTTTCTTATAAGTGAAATCATGCCGTAGGTGGCCATGTGTGTCTGCCCATTTCTTTTCGCACGGCCTGATAGGTTTTCCTTTTCTGTTTTTATTTGAAATAGAATTTCTCTAATTTGATAGGAAAATCCCAGATGGAGTCTAGATTTGATGTATCAAAGAAAGCCCTTCTGGTAAATATGTGCATAATCTTGGGGTACAGACTGCTGTTCTACGTGGGACACCAGAGCCAGAAGCCACACACGAAACGCGTTGCTCTTCCTGCGGCCAAAACAAAAACAAGAAAGGGTAGAAAGCTGGAAAGACAAACCACAAACCGGAATGTATTCCTCATGACACAAGGCCAGGGAAATGTTACGCATCCTTGTGGTCCAAAAAAACACTCGAAAGTCAGAGTTTTAAAAAGAGATAAAGAGCAAACACATTCAACGCCAACGAGAGGTGATACACAGGGGCAGCATGTGTCAGAGATGCGCGAGCTCCCCGAGGAGGAGACGCGCACATGGAGACACTGTGGAGAGGGCACTGGGCCCCATCAGACGGGCTGGGTTCCAGTGTGGTGACGACCAGACCTGGTGACAATGTGAGGAAGCAGAGGCCCCAGTAGACCCCTAGAGACAAGTGTGAAAGGACACTCCTCTCTGGAGACCAACCTGCAGGACCCATCGCAGTCCCCAGGGGCACGCCTGTGCTGGCGGTACTGATCCCAGGACTTCATCCCACAGAAATTCCTGCCCAACTTTTCAAAGATGTATTTTCCAGACTATTCATCACAGCACTGGTTGCAATAGCAAGCAATTGGAAGGAACGCTACTGTCCATGGCGAGGCGATGGGATCCATCTGTCCCATCTGTAAGACCACTAATATGTGATATCAGCCAGAAGACATGCATCTAGGAACATGAATCTGTGTGTGAGAGAGCGACAGAGACAGACAGAGAAAGAGAGAGACAGAGCCAGAGAGATACGCACCAAATCATCCATGGGGCTCACCTCTGGGGATGGGAATTGCCACTCGCTTCTCTTCTCCTTTAGAGGCCTGCGTGATGTTTCAACTTGATAGAATGTGCCTCTATTCCTCTTATAATTCTAACAAGATTAAAATCACATGTTAATGTTATCCATTTATCACTCATCTTTGGACTGAAGTACATTATTTCGTTTTTCTTTGTAAAGGTTTTTATTACAAAGACAATGTACGTTAATTACAGGAAAAGAATGAATTCTAAGGGAATTAAGAATTAAGTGGAAACTGAGGAGTGCCCTTAACAGGCAGTGTTCACCGTTTCAGTCCTTTGCCTTTGTATGCACGTGTGTGTGCACGTGTGTGCATGTGCCCATTCAGCTGTGTGCATCTGTATGCACATGGGTATGTCTATGTGCAAGTGTGTGTGGGTGTGCACTTGCGGCTATCGTGTGGGAAGGACTGCAGGGAGTGTGCTCTTCTGGAACCTGATTTCCCCAGGGCTGGACCCTGGCCAGTCAATCCTCTTCCTCCTCTGCGTCGGCCTCAGAATTGCCTAAGAGCCTCTGCTGGGCAACACGGATCATTTCTGATTTTTCACTCCCGTCATCGTGCTGAAAGGAACATCTGCATCCATAAATCTCTACTTCTTTAGGACCGATCCCTAGAGGCGGAGATTCTGGCTCATACTGTAAACGTGATGTTAAGGTGTTGGTCACAGTCTCTGACACCCAAGGTCTCCTTCTACCCTGTGATCTTGTTTGGGAACAGGGAGTCCAGAGACCCTGAAACAGAGACCTGAGGGAGGGAGGGAGAAGGAGGAGCAGCTAGGATGCAGGGGATGAAGGTACCTGGGGTGACCTGCCCAGCTGGAAGGCCTCGCTCCTGTTGCTTCTGTCCCTCCCACTCCCCTCACCCCTGGCCCCGCCCCTAACACACCTGACCCCGCTTTGGCCTTGCCCATGCCCCTCCTGCTCCCTAACTCACCTGAGCTGAGCAGCCTGGCCTGCCATCCAGGACAGATGATGATGAGGGTCTGGACACTCCTGCCTGCTCCCTCTCCCTCCAAGCAGAGAGCCCCATCCTCAGTCAGGAAAGTACATCTAGGTCAGTGCAGTGAGTCACAGGGACCTCCTTGAACATGCTCCCTCCAGGGGGAGTTCTCAGTTGCAACAGCAGGACCCACTTGAGCTTGTGTGAGCAGAAGTGACTTTTACAAGACAGAGTGGAGGTGTCATAGAAGGTGCCAGAAGGTCAGAGCACGGGGCTAGAGGCTTTGGAGAAGGTCATCGTGCCCAAAGCACACCTCAGGGTTTTCCAGGAGTGATGGCTGCCTCAGGCACTGTGCCAGCCCCAGCCCACATATCCAGCACATTCAGCCTCTGCGATGGAGGGGCCCTGCTCAGTGGGGATGAGGGAGAGAGCCCTGGTGACCTCGGAGAGGCACTGCCATTGGAGCCTCGGTTTCCTCCCCTGTGAAGTGGGGTGACAGCCGACCTTTCATGGTGGTGTCAGACAAGTTCGCTGAGGCTGCACCTGGAGCGCCCTGCACCTTCTCAGATCTCAACAGCTGCTAGCTCTAATGAAGAGGAATCAAGAGAGGAGAGATGGGGCTGGGTCCCGGATCCCCACCTGGCTGGCTGACTGCCGTGGGACAAGATGGGGTGGAGAAAGGCATTCCAGAGGAACAGCGGAGTCAGAGCGAGTAGGGCATGCCTGGTGGGAGATCAGAGTGGGCAGAGGCAAAGGGCCCCAGGGGGCTCTGAGTGGGGTGACATCAGCAGGAACAGCTCGCGGTGATGAGCACTTACCGGGGCCTCTGTTCTCCTCTTGAGCTATCTCCTTGAATCCTCCCCACAACTCCTTGGGGGAGGGGCAATTATTGTCTTCATTTCACTGATGAGGAAACTGAGGCTCAAAGAGACTTGCCCCCTCTGTGCCCTGCAGAGTGGCAGAGCCGGGATTTGAACCCAGTGCCTCTTAGACCCCTTGGGCCTGCCTGAGAAGGGCTCCCCCATGCTGAGAGAGGGACCTCTTTTCCCTAAAGTTCTGAGAACTTTTGGTCCTGATGCCCAGAGAGACCTCACTCTGCGGGGGGATAGGCTGGTCCTTGCTACTGGGAGAGCCCACAGCGCCCACAGCTGGCCATTCCTCGGCCACCATACCCAGCCCCAGGCAGACGGAGTGGCCCTGTCCCTTTAGTTCAGTGATGGCTGGAGGCCAGAAGGGTGCAGGCCCCAGGGAGGCCAGGACCCCTGAGCCCGAGGAGGCCACAGTGCAGGACAGTGGTTTGGAATGATCCAAAGTCAGAGAAACAGGGGTCCTAGTCCCTGCTCAGCCTCTTTCTAGCTGGTGATGCAGGTGAGGCTCTCAGCCTCAGTTTCCCCATCTGTACAATGAGGAAATAACTTGGCCTCCTGATGGGCTGTTGGGAGACTTCCCTGAGGAATTGCTTGAGCATCTCTAGCCTGGTGCCCGGAGCGTGTTAAGAGCCCCCTGCCAGGCAGTCACAGTGGTCCTCCAGGGCGCAGGGTCTGGGAAGTCCCTCCTCAGGTTCCCTTCCTGCTGCTCTGCTCCCGGGAACATTCAGCATTGTTTGAAGAGGAGCTGAAGAAGATCCAGGACCACACTGTGTTGCAGGTGACGGAGGCTCAGCGCTGGGAGGACAGCTGGACATGCTCCATGCCACCGTCCAGGGCTTGTGCTGTGACCCGCTGTGAGCCCCCCACAGATAAAGGCTCCTCCTGTGTGGATCCAGCTTCTGTGGTTTACTCACTTATTGCTTCATTCACCCAGTCATTCCTTCACTCATTCCTTCACTCACTCACTCCTGCACTCATGTACTCATTCATGCATTCGTTCATTGTTTCACTCACTCATTCAGCCAATACGTTCTGGTCCCTGCCGTGGGCTGAGCACTGTAACTTCACCAGTGAGTATGACCCCACGTGGTCCCTGCCCACCTGGAGCTCACATCCACTGTGTGACCTGAAAGAGGGCTGTCCCTCGGGTTAGCAGGGGTGATGAGCACCAGGAATCCACTTCTGAAAATAGAGGCCACCCATGCAAAGAAAAGAACGGAGAAAACCCATGCTTGGCACTTCATCGACCAAAAAAAATAATTAAAAGTTAAGAAAAATAAAGATATCCTACATTTAACAAAATGTGGGTTCTAATCACAAGTGTGCACTCATTCCGACAGCCAATGAGAAGTAATCCAGAGTGGACTGGGTATTGTAACACATTCTTCCGGCCAATAACAGCATTTCAGTAAACATGTTCCAGGGCCTCATGATTTTCCTAAGGCCTCTGTGATCCTCCAACACTTAAATCTTTCTCCTTGGAAGCGTCTGTCCTGTCCCCCTCCTTGTCGAATGGCTCTTCCACTGTCCGGGGGCCTACCCTGCACGGCCACACTCGTCAGCGACTCTCCACGTTGTGTGGACAGGCTGCCCGCGTTCCTCCCGCAGCCTCGCGAGCTCCTGTTGCTTTGGCAAGGTTGGGGTTTTCCCTGGGTGATCAGCGGGCGTCCTTCTTTGCAGCGGTGTGCGTCTCCCCACGCTGCGTCTCCTCTGACGACTCCGGGAGGCAGGCCTGTGTCCCCATCTCACAGGTGAGGAAGCTCAAGTCCAGAAGGCTGGACGGCCTGCTCCACGTCACAGCTAGCGTGCAGCCTCCGCAGAGTCTGGGCCCAGAGCAGACCAGGACGTAGGGCGAGTGGTTTGTCTGCAGGTGAGGGAGGAGGCCCGAGGGAGGCCATGGGGAAGGGAGCCTGGAGGAGGAGCGCCAGGGCGGGGCCTGACGAGGGAGCACTGAGGTGAGCATCCATCCTAGTCCTGTCGGGAGACGAGATCCCACCGGACTGGCTCTGTGCCCGTGGGTGGAGGGTTTACCCCGGGTCGTGAAGGCTTCTGTGCTACAGGCTGGCACAGGCTCGCAGGAGAGGAAGCTCCCGGTGCAAGAGAGAGCCCTCAGGCAGAGAGTGGATGCAGGTGCTCCAGGGGGACACTGTGGGCCTGCTGGGGACTGGCTCCCAGGGACTGCAGGGACTCAAGTGGGCTGAGGGAACTGAAGGGCAGCAGCAGCAATGTCTGCAGCGGGGGCCTGCACACATGTCCCACACGTATGCCCCCAGAAAGGCTGCTCTGCATCGCATTTCTCCTCCCAGATGCGTAGTTGGCCCAAACCGCCCCTCCACTCCACACTCCCAACTCCTTTCCACTCGTCTCAGGTTACTAGAAATTCAGAATATTTTAGTTGGTGTTGGAGCCCAGAGACTTTTGTTTGTCCTGCCCATGTTCTAACATTGCTGGCTTTTTAAAGATCTCAGGGCTTTGACTCCAAAACAGCAGGATGATGAGGATCCCAGAGAGCTTTCTGGAAGCAAGACTTTACGCTTTGCAATACTGCCATCCCACCAGCTCTTCTCAAAATCCCTCCAGGACACAGACTCACAATCTTGGGTCCTCAGATTGCTGAAAGGATGCGCCTTCAGAAAGTGATCGGCGTGGGTCGGCAGGACGCACCGAATGGTTGAGTGAGGAGTTCAGCCAATCCTCTTCCCGGAAAGCCATGATCACACCGGACGTGCTGTCAGAAAACAAGCTCTGGGAAGAGACCAAAGACATACAACCAACTGAGGAGCATGTGAAGCTGAGGGAAGAACAGTGAGAGTCGTGGTGTTTTTGCCCAGGGCAGGTCCCGTCCCCACCCCCTCAGTGTGACGGCCCTGTGAGCGGCGCAAGCCTGAATGGGGGTGGCTTCACTGTCAGAGGTTGCCCACTTGATGTCGCCATGCGTGGGCAAAGCCCGGCCCCTAAGCATTCCTGGAAACAGTAGCCATCTCAGTGGCAAGCTGACATGGAAGGTCAACTTTGCAGCCGCCTGAGGTTGGATCTAGAACAGAGCAGCGAATCAGCCAGGAAGGTGAGACGGACAACCACACAATGAGACAGACACAGCGGCCTTGATGGGCTGCACGTAACCCCAGGGGGTCTGGAAGGTGGTGTGCTTGTGCAGGCCTGTGCTCAATCAGGTGAGACCAGGAGATGGGCATTGTGGGGATGCTTAGAGACCTGCCACCAGCCTAGGCCCTGCCCCCAGGGGTTGCTGCCTCCCAGGAAGTCCAAGTTGACTGAGGGGACAATGCCCAGCCCTGTCGAAGGTCCCTGTCCACTCTGGGGCTCCCATGGAGAGAGGCCTTCCCACCTGGAAACTTCTCCCCAAGTCTTCTTCAGAGGCTGAAACGAGGTGCTCTCAGAGCAGAGAAGATGGTGAGCAGTGAGGAGAGGCTCCTGAGGAGTCGGCCCTCCTGGGGAAGGAAGCAAATGAGCTGGGAGGGTGGAGTGGTCCCTGCCTGCTCTGGCCTCAGCCCCCTCAGTGTACATCTCCCTCCTGGAGGGGACAGGAGCCCAGGGAACCCGGGAGAGCACACCCGGGCCACGATGAGCAACACTCCCAAGGAGGAGGATCTGAGCTCAACGCAGGATCAGCCCAGGTAGGAAGGGAGCCTTTCGCCACCAGGACACTCGAGTCAAGGTCAGCGTGCCCCTGCAGGGATGAGCTCCCTGCCTGTTCTATACGTCCCTGTGGACCACTGACTGCTTAGGGACTGGCTTCTGACCAGCAGACCCAGCACAAGTGACAGGACGACCCTTCCCAGATTCCATCACCGAGGCTGTCATTCTCTCTCACTCGCTCTCTTGTGTTCCCTCTTCCCTCTCCCCTTGTTCCCCTCTCTCAGTCTGTCTAACCCCTGGACCTGGGGACATACATGGACGTCCTGAGCTCCCCTATGCAGAGGCCCACGCAGAAGAAAACCAAGGGAGTGCCCTGGCCAACAGACAGAAAGGAGCCAGGCTCTCAGTGAAGCTGATCCTGACCGAGCCCACAGGAGTAAGCTTGACAGCACATCTCACCCTGGTCCAGCCTCGGTGGAGGCCACAGCCCCAACCTGGAAGTTGTCATGAGCAGAGGCTCCAGCTCAGCTGTGCAGGATTCCTGGTCCACAGAGATGGAGAGAGAGTGAATATTTGCGGTTTACAGATGCAGGGTGGGGAGCAGTGTTGTCAGAGAGGAGGAAACACCTCACACCATCTCCCAGTTCCCAGGTCTGGCCTGCCCTTCTCCCTCCTCTCCCCTCCAGGTTCTCTGCAGCCACAGTGCCCACCTCTCTAACCTCCTCTGGCCAAATTCACTTCTGCCTGGGTGTCTCCACACCAGCAGTGCCTTCTCCCTGGCACGCTGATCACAGGTGAGTGCAGCGCTGGGTCCTCATGTCATTCTGGTCACAGCAAATGTCACCTCAGTCAGGCCTTTCAGACCCTCCTACCCAGTGAGACCCCAGCCCTTCCTGCAGGACACTCTTTATTTTCATTCCAGTTCATGCTCTTCTCTTTCACGTGTCTCTGATTTTGTGCTTTTGTCCATCTGCCTCCAGACTGAGCTCCTGGTGGGCAGGGACCACTGGGTAGATTTCAGCACCACCCTTGGGCCCACCAGGGCTCCCGGCCCAGGGTGATGGCTTGGCACATAGCTGCCGAATGAACAAATAGGGGCATCTTGGATCCCTCCTTCCTGCTTTTGCTCCACTCAGTGGGTGAAGAGGAACACTAGTAATAGGAAGTGCAAGTGGGTCCTGAGGCAGGCGGAGGGTCAGCATGACTTCTGCATGAATCCTCCTCTCCCCAAATTGCTCCAGCAAAGCTCAGTGGGCACCACTGACACAGGAGGCTGCCACCTGATGGCCAACACAGGAACTGCAGCCTCAGGCAGGGACAGCACAGCACCAGGCAGGCATGTATCTCTTGTGGAGAAATGCCTATCCAAACGCATTGCCCATTTTTCATTGTGCTATTTGTATTTTATTGTTGAGAGGGGAGAATGTATTATATATTCTCAATAGTAGACCTTTATCAGATATGTAAAGATCTGTAAACATATTCTCCCCTTCTGTGAGTTGTCTTTTCGCTTTCTTGATCGTGTCTTTCAACGCACTCAAGTTTTACTTTTCATGAAGTTTAATTGATCTGTTTTCCCTTTGGTTGCTTATGTGTTGGGTGCCACAATTACAAAAACATTGCCTAATCCAGGGCCATGTTTTCTTCCAAGAGTTTTATAGTTTTAGGTCTTACATTTACATCTTTGATGGTAAGAAGATGTAACATTTTTGTATATGGTGTGAGGTAGGGGTTCACCTTTATTCTTTCACATGTGGATATCCACCTGTCCCAGCACTACTTGTTGAAAAGATTATTCCCTCCTCATTGTCTTGGCATCTCAAATAATTCTAGAATCTGTGGTTGTTGCAGGTGGTGTGACTTACAGTTCCTTAGAATTTTTCTTTACATGAAGGTTGCTTTTCTCTGGCCTTGTGGACTTTCACCCACTGCATATGTAGACAGATCATTAGCGAAATAATCATATCAGGTATTTGGACTAGTTTTTCCTTTGCTTGCGGTGGGTATGTAAGTCCACACCCTGTTACTCCCTGATGGCTGGGTGGACCACATTGCACCATTGTTCTGGCCTGGATTATCGCTGTATCCTTCTAACTGGTTTCTCTGCCTCTATATTTGACCCGCCATCTATCCTCAATGCACCAATTGGAGTGACCCTTTAAAACCAGATGTCACACCCTGACATTGTGAAATCTCTCAAGGGGCTCTCCATTTCTCTCAGGGGGAAAGTTCAAGTCCTTATGATGGACCTCAAGCCCAATACAGTTGGTCCCACACTCTCTCTGACATCATCTTTGGCCAGTCATCCCCTGTACCATTTGCTCCAGTCCCTCTGCCTCCATTATGCTCCTGGTACATGCCAGGCACTCTCCCACCTGTAGACTTGTACTCTATGTTCCTTCCACTTGGAATCCTCTTCCACATGATGATTTCATGCCTCATCTTCTTCACTATCTTTAATTCTGTGTTCAAATGTCATCTTGGTGAGGCTGTATTGACCACGTCATTTAAAATATAAACTATCCTCTTGTCCTGACACTCCCTATCCAACTTGTTCCCCTTTCATTTTTCCCCTTAGCACTAACACCCTATAAAATAATATATAACGATAAGAATCAGTGTTCAATCAGGACACGGAAACCAACCAATAGATTGAGCAGGGACAGTTTATATAATGAACAATTAACCATAAACCTTTAAAGGGAACTATAGAGAATAGCCCAGAATTACAGTAGAGTAGTTAAGAAAGAAACAAATTTGGGAGAGGACCCCCTCGCCAAGGCTGCCTTCAGGCCTTGTTGGAGAAGGAATGATTGCAGCACAGGGATGGTGGAGAAGATTGTCATGTTTCCCAAGGCCAGTACCAGTCCCTGGTCAGGGCAGAGCTCAGCAGGTGGGGAACAGCAGGCTGAGACTGGCAAACAGGAAAGCCCTGTCCCCTCCCAGGGGCAGGTAGGCTGAGGCTGGGATGCCTACTGGATTCACTGGGATTCCACTTGCAGCGGTGCCACTCATTCTCCTTATTAAGCCATCCAAGGGGATCCACTGAATCCACTGTGGATCACCCACTGTGGGTGAGTCCACGTAGACACCCCTGAATTGTGCCACTGCTGGTTGTACTGCAGGAGAAAGAAAAAGAAAAGAATGGAAGCACCCTGGAATTAGGATGGAAGGCCCTTTGTCCTAAACCTTCTCTGACAAAAGCTTAACCCCTGCCAGGTGCAAAAGAGAAATGTCTACTGGGTGCAGCTCCATTATTGCAGAACAGACAACAGAGGGCAACACTCTGATGTTGTTACACAGGGGCAATCCATTGATAACTGGCACCATAATTCCCTTATTATTTTGTTTATGTATTCCATGCTTTTACTTCCAACTTGCCTCTATTGCTTTATTTGAAGTAAGATTTTGAAGACAGCATATGCTTGTATCAAGGTTTCTAAAAAAAGGTATTTTGACCCCCCAAAATGCCATTATTAGATCAAAACAACAGAAGAATTAAAAGTACAAAGTAGCTATACTATCAGTATATGCCTTAAATAAATAGTTTACTGTCAAATTCCTCTTATATAAGAAAGCACCATGCAGTTTCATTTTAATGATGTTAGCCTCAATAATCTAGTATAATAATAAACTCCTTTGTAATGAGTAACTATATAAAATGAAGTTACAATAATTTACAATTTACGTCTGTGACATGACCCAACTACTCTCTACAAGCACCACTGAAATCTTGATTGATGCTTGGCTACCTTGTTCTACTAGAACTAACGGGAATATTTCACTGCCAACAAATTCTGTTTACCTACTGTGTAGTTTATAAGGGTTGAATTCTTCTCTACTTGAAAATCACCATTTTCATATCTCCATATGGATACCTGTTTATTGGTAGATAGCTTTGCAGCCAGTATAGTTTTTTTCAGGAGAGTCTTATATAAGAATTCATGAAATATGAGTATAAATAACTTACACTTAGGCAATTTTTCTTTTTCTTTTTTTTTCCCTGCTTGGAAAGATTTGCCCTGAGCTAACATCTGTTGCCAATCTGCCTCTCTTCTTTCTCCCTTCCCAAAGCCCCAGTACATAGTTCTATATTCTACGTGTAAATCCTTCTAGTTCTTCTACATGAGTCACTGCCACAGCATAGTCAATGAGAGACGAGTGGTGTGGTTCGCGCCTGGGAACTGAACCTGGGACTCCGAAGCGGAGCGTGCCAAACTTTAACCGCTAGGCCATCAGGGGTTGCTCCAGGAAATTTTTCTAGAAAAATATTGGAATCAAGATGTATGATTTATTTCTAAAAATTTCATAACATACTTTAAAACATGAAATGCTCAACATGTTTAAAAGCACTTTACCACTCAGTTTACCTTAACAAAGATATAGCAAACATTTTGAGAAATATACTTTCAACAGGAAAGTCCAATTGTAGCTTTATGCTTTTGTAGACCACTCCCAATAACGTGGCTTAAAAAATATAACTGTAAGATTCTCTCAAGAAAATGTATTTCATTTCTATAAAAATCGTTCTTTACAGTGTCTCAATGTTTGTTTCCTACTAAGCTTCTCAATGTTCTTTAGGCTTAACAATATAGTAGAATCAAGCTCCTATAATCTAGCTTTTAATCCCACAATCCGGAAAGCTCTATCTCAAGGTCATCAACGACCTCTTAAATCACCGAATAATATTATTCCCATTTTATAAGTGCGAATACTAGGTTTGAAAGAAGTCAAGTTCATGCCCAATATTGTTTAGCTAGTAAGAGGCAGAGCCTAGATATGACTGACTCCTGCTGTCTGATTCTAAAATCCATAAGCATAACCTCTAGGTATACAGCCAAACATAACACTCTGTATTCTTGCAACAGAATAAATGCATTTGCTTTTTCTTTAATATCTGTAACACGGTTCTTAACTATTCCAATACATTGGTTTCTCCCTTTCTGTAAATGAGAGTGTTCTTCAAAGTACCTTCCTTCCTCTCTGCTCTTCTCTATACATTCCCTCCACTCCCAGTTCTTGAATTCATTTAACAAGCATTTATTTTATTGAGTCCATACAATTCCAGACCCCATGGAAAAACAATGAAAAAAAAACAGTCCCTGGCCTTGAAGGATTTACAGACTACTAGGGGAGAAAGCCCTATAAGCAAGTCCAATACTATTTTCAAAAAAAAAAAAAACAAGTTTGAGTCTGCACAAACACAGAAGGCTATCTATGCCACACAGCACGGGTTTTCAAGCCTTTTCTGAGGAGGACTACAGTTTTTTAAGAAATAGCGTTTAAAATTTCCAAAAGAGCACGCAAGACCTAGAACTTCCCTGATCCACTGTCCCCTTCCCACTACAAGCCATGTTTTTTCTAAGACTCTTAAGAACATCGTTTGAAAACCACTATATTCTAACATCTTAATAGTTTTGCCTTTCATGCCTAGGTCTTTAATCTACCTGGAATGGATTTTTGTGTACGGAGTAAAGTAGGGTTCCAATTTGAATTTTTTCCATACTGATATCTAATAGTCCCAGGACCACTTAAAGAAACGCCCCTCCTTTGCCCTCTGCTCTGTAAGAGCACTTCTATTAAAAGAAATCAAGTTTCTGGATACACGTGGAACTGGATTTGGGTTCTCTACTGTTTTCCACTGGTCTAACACTGTGCTAATACCAAAGTGCTTTAGTTACTATAGCTTTATATATAATAAATCAGGATATCTCATAGATCAAGTCTTCTCACCTTGACCTGCTGCTTAAAAAATATCTTGGCTATTCTTAGTCCTTTGTATTTCCATATGTATTTTAGAAAAGACACGTAATTTTGAGCTCTGTAATTTCCTGGCAAACTGGTAAAATACCCACAAAACAAATCTAGATCAGTGTTTCTCGACCGGGGCAATTTTAACACCCCCACCTCCCACCCCAGGGACATTCAGCAACGTCTGGAAACATCTTTGGTTGTCACAAAGTGGGGGGTAGGTACTACTGGCCTCTAGTGGGTTGAGGCCTGGGAGATGCTGCTAAGCATCCCACAGTGCACAGGACAGCTGCCACAACAAAGAATTATCCCATTCAAATTTTAATAGTGCCACTTTTGAGAAACCCTGTCCCAAATAAATCAAGGGGCAAATTTGCATGGGCCCATTAAAGGCCAGGCAACGTCTACCAAAAACAATAATTTAGTTTTAGAAAAACTGAACTGCCGTGTGCCAAATGAGATTTACCCCAATTCATTAAAAAAAAAAATCATATTATTTGCATAGACCAAAAGGCTATCTTCCTCTTCTCTATAGCAGGGACATTTACAGGAAGCTTATTGGAGGGGTTAAGTCTTTAAAATACAAAGTTATAAAGAAACAAGACGTATCCAGAAGATATTTAAAAAAAAAAAAGAAACTCATAGAAATCAGTAAGAAACAACCCAATAGAAATATGGGCAATCTAAATAGGCAATTCACTAAAAGGAATATTCAAATGACCAATAAACATATAAAAAGATGCTCAACCTCATTAGTCACCAGAGAAATACCAATTCAAACTCACGAGAACACCATCCATGCACCAGAATGGCTAAAATTTTAGAAGACTGGACATAGCAAGTGTTAACAAGAATGCTGAACAACGTAATTCCCATATACTACTGGATGTAGGGAAGGGGTTGCATAAACTGGTTCAACCACTTTGGAAAATGTTGGCAGTCTCTACTATAGCTGAACATATCCATACACTATGACCAGCAATGCCATTCCTAGGTATATATCCAACAGAAAATACTTACCTATTTGCAAAAGAATGAACAAGAATGTTCATAAAAGCATTAAAAGCCTAATGTAGAAACCATCCAAATGTCTAATAACTGCAGAACAGATTAATAAACTGTGATATGTTCATAGAAGTAAATAATATACCACAACAAGAACTACTACTATATGCAACAACACAAATGAATCCCCAAAATACAATGGTAAGCAAAAGTACGCAGACTCAAGAGTACAGATATCACTCCATTTCTATAAAGAGGCAAAACTCATCAATGGTGACAGAAGGGAGGATAGCCAATACCTGTGGAGAGAAAGGATAGTGACTAGAAAAGAGCATAAGAAGGGGCTATAGGGTGTTGGTAATGTCCTATTTTTATCTAGGTGGTAGATACACGAGTGTGTTTACTTTGTGAAAATTCATCAAGCTATACACTTAGGATTTGTATGCTTTTCTGTATTTAGCTTATATCTTACTAAAGAATTTGCTTAAAAATAGAAAGAATCCAACCCTGATTTATCGCATCTGATGCTTCAAGAGACTATTCTAAACAGCCCAAACTCACAATGATGCTAAAATGCAAGTTGCGTATATATTGACAACGGATTTTTTACCAAGGAACAAAGGCAATGCAGTGGATAAAGGATAGCCTTTTCAATAAATGGTGCTGAACAATGAGCTATCCATAGGCAAAATAAATGAACTTGGATCCATACCTCACACCATATACCAAAAATAACTCGAAATGGATTTTAGACCTAACAGTAAAACCTAAAACTATATTTGATAGAAAAACACTTGTATTCAAAATATATAAAGAACTCTCGAAACTTAACAATAAGAAAAAAAAACAGGCAAAAGTTTCAAAAAGACATTTTATCAGAGAAGATATACAGATGGCTCATAAGCACATGAAAAGACGCTCAACATCATAAGTCATCAGGGAAATGCAAATTAAAACCACAATGAGATACCACACTACATGCCTATTAGAATGGCAGACAAGACTGACCATACCAAGTGTAAGCAAAGATGTAGAGAAATGGGAACTCTCCGACACTGCTGGTGGGAATGTAAAATGGTATAATGTATAAACACTTTGGGTAACAGTTTGGAAGTTTCTTAAAGAGTTAAACATAAGTGATCCACTCATTCTACTCTTATGTATTTGCCCATAAAAAGGAAAGCACATGTCCATAACAAAGACTTACATACAAATGTTCATAGCAGCTTTATTTGTAATAGCCCAAAACTAGAAACAACTCACATATACATCAACACGTGACTGGATAAACAATTTGTAGTATATCCATAGAACAGAACCTTACTCAGCAACACAAAGGAACAAACTGTTGACACACACAACATGGATGAATTTCAAAAGAATTATGTTAAGTGACAGAAGCTAGACAAAATTGGTGTACAAATTGTCTGATTCCATTTATATAAACTCTAGAAAATGCAAACTAATCTATAGGGATGGAAAGCAAATCAGTGGTTGTTTGGGGAGAGAAAGTCACAGAGGGGTAGGAAGGAGGGATAACAAAGGTGCATGAGAAAACTTTTGAAGGTAATGGATATGTTCACTATCTTGACGCTGACTGAAAGTTTCATGGAGGTACACCTTATGGTGGAGGCCATAACTTATCAAAGCGTACCATTTATTTTATTTTATATTTTTTCATTTATATATTTTTATTTGGAAATGTTTATATCAGTACAGTGAAACTAAATTTTAGAGACACGGGATGTCATTAGTTTGGATATCATTAGTTTATTATAAAAGAGAGACATGGAAATTATTTACATGATGAAAGATTTCAGTACTTCAGTGGAATGGGCAGCTTCACGTGATGCCATTTCAATAGTAATTCATTTCAGTCTACATACTTTCCAAGAATGTCACCATCTCTAAATAAGAAATAATCCTTGTCGTCTAGAGCTACTTTGGTGCCTCCGAACTCTAGGAGAAGAACTTTATCTCCCACTTTCACACTAACTGGTTGAATCTCTCCACTCTTTCCTTTAGAGCCCGATCCAACAGCTACTACTGTTGCTTGCAATACTTTTCCTTGAGATTTTTCTGGAAGCATAATGCCTCCTTTGGTTACAGTTTCAGCTGCACTCCTTTCAACCAAAACTCGGTCAAAGAGGGCAAGAGACTTTCTACATGCCTGTCCTGCCATGACTCCGGCCGCCGCAGCCCAGCCCACGCTCTGCTCTAGCGCCGCTGTTGCAAGCAGAGACCCGCAGTCCCACCCTCGAGACACGTGAACTTGGGACAAGGCACCCGGCGCGCAGGCGCGCTCGCCCCCCTCCCCCCCCCCCCGCCCCCCGCCCCCGCCCCCGCCCCTCCCCGCGCGAGGGGGCGGCGAGGCAGCGGGCGCCGCGATTCGCCAGGAGGGCCCTGCGCAGACCCTGACGCGAGGACCCCGAAGCGTACCATTTAAATAAATGCAGTTTGTTTTGTCAAGTATGTTTCAATAAAGCTTTTCTAAAAAAAATACAGGTTGTATATAAATATTATAAACCAGAGTTTCTATAATTAGCTCAAAATCAACTCCATTCATTCACACAACAAATAGTTATCTAGCACCTACTATACGCCAAGCACTCTGCTAGGTTCCGGGGTTACAATGGTAAGCAAACTGACATGGCTCCTGACCTCATGGAGAACACAGTCTGCTAGGGGAAGCAGAGATCAATAAAAGATGCACACAGACACATGGATAATAAACACTTCACAGACAAGTGCTGTGAAGGAGACAAACACAGTGAGATGACACAAAATAACAGGGAAACCAAATCTGATCTAACGGAAAGGTCAGCATGGCTCCCTCAAGGAAGTGAAATTTAAGTGATACCTAATGGAAGAGGAGGATAACAAGTTGAAGATGTAACTTTCCTCAGAAGAGACACTAACACAAGCAAAGGCTCTGAGGCAGAAGAAAGCATGACCCTTTGAAGGAATGGAAAGAAAGTCAAAAGGGCTAAGGGTCAAAACAGTGTAGACAACACTATTGGTCACCTCTCCAGTAACTATTCCATCTCCTCTTCCTCACTCCTAACACAATCACACTTGAGTTCCAGCAGCCACCCTCCTCCACACATAGTCATGTGCTTTAGAGGAAGACGACTCCATTCTTGATTTTAGGAAGTGGATACGTTGAGACTTAAGTCAGTCATGGCCACCTCTTTTCTCCCTGCCAGTGATCAGTTAAAGAATGGCATGAGTGAAAGCAGGAAAAGAAGTTATTGCATGCTCTAAACAAGAGATGGTAGTTTGGACCAGGGAGTTGTCAATGGAGATAGAGATTTGCACGGAGAAATAAGGTAGAGCAACGTGTACAGGATGTCTCCTAGGTTTCTGGCTTAGGCAAATAACGACCAATCATTTCCATATAGTCAAAGCCAGAGAAATATTTTTTAAAAATTAAGAGTCTTATGTTATTCTTAATATATTTCACTTAAATAAATCTAATTAGAACTATTCAAGGATCATACCTAAAACATATCTCATCCTCATGCAGGGTACTGGCTTCAGAAGTTCATGCAAACTTATCAAGAATGAATGAGGCTAACTAGATTTTGTCTTACAATACAAATCAATGTTTTCTAAAATTCTAACTTATAATTAATAATCCTGCCTACAAATAACATCAATTTCTGAATATCATTTATTTTGCCTTGCCTGCTTCAAAAAATGATTTAAGCTAGCAAAATGTCCAAATCAATTGAAAGCCAAACCAAGAATAAAGTAGTCCAAGGATTTCTGACCACTCTTGTGTTATCTAAAAATAATTCCAGAGAAATTAGATGGAGGTACCTAATGAATTATGCTCATCAAATTTATCAAATTAGGTCTCACAACAACAGTGATGAAGGTTCCTATTACACATACCAACAGACCCAGGCAAAAATATAACCTACCTTGACAAGTTGATGAAGTGCCATTTCTTTCAGAAGGTGGTGTACTTGGACTGTTGAAATGACGTGAAGCCCCTCGGTCCTCGCCATCGTTTGTAACACTCTTTGAGTGGCACGTACAACGACGTGACAACGGCACTTCAGCTTTTTCGCTTAAGCTTTCATCCGCTGGCTTCCCTCAAAGTGAAAGAACCTCTATTCTGCATGATTTTAAGATTTCAATGAGCCTAACATCTCTTTGCACTACTAAAGGGGAAGAAGGAGTATCAATCTACTATACCTTCTTGGAGTTGTTTAGGAGAGTGGTTTTTGGCATCATTAGTCAGGAGCATTTCCCTTAACAGGGCATCAGTCCCTGTGATGTTTTCTTCACAGACCCATCTTTCGCAATGCATAAATGCGGGTAGTTAGTTACAAGGAGACATAGTAAAGCAGAATGCGACCCTTAACAATTTACAGAAAGTCAACTGGGTTCTTCATTCTTAAACACAAAACTCATCTCTCTCCTCTCTCCCCCTCCCTGCTCCCTTTCACTGTCAGCAATCCAAAGGAAGTTGCACTTCGGGTGCATGCATACTAGAGTTTGAGAACTTCTGTTAGGTAGTTCAGCCAGGGAATCTGCTTAGATCAAGATCCCCAAGTGATCTGATACAGGGAAGTTGGAAACTACTACTTTTATCAAAAGTTCTCAAGCTTTCTTCCACTCTATCCCAACATAAAAGTCTTTCATCAGGAAAAGTTGTTTGACATAGCCATAGTTCTGGAGTTGAGAGGGGGAGGAAAGAAAAAGAGGAGAAAAGAATGTCCATTTGGGGGAGATCATATATGATTTTAAAAAGGCCTCACTCAGAAATTCTGATGACTAGTGGTGTAGCGGTTTGCATACTCTGCTGCAGTGGCCCGGGGTTTGCAGGTTCGGATCCCGGGCACAGACCTACACACCACTCATCAAGCCATGCTGTGGCAGCATTCCACATACAAAATAGAGGAAGATGGGCACAGATTGAGCTCAGGGCCAATTTTCCTCAAGAAAAAAAAAAGAGAGGAAGGTTGGCAAAGGATGTTAGCTCGTGGCCGGTCTTCCTCACCAAAAAAATAAAAAATAAAAAAATAAAAGAAATTCTGATAGGCTTCTATAGGAGAACATGTCCTCTCCTCCAACCCAATTGACAATCGTTGCTGTATATGGGTAAAATTCAAGTTGCTCACTTTAAATGCCTAAAATGTCTCAGGCACTTGATGTGTATTTTCTCATTTCACCCTAACATTCCTACAAGGTAAGCAATATTGTCTCCATTCTACTGTACGGAAACAGGCTGAAAGACATTTATTAATATCCCAAAGTCACACAGCTAAGTGTGTCAGCCAGTCGAAGCAGTGCTGGTGACGCCCACAAGAGGATGCATTTGTCTTCCTTCAAGAAGGGTTAAGGAGGCTCCAAAGGAATGGGAAACCTTCCTTTTTGTAAATCAAATGCTTGTTTCTAACCTTTTGCTTATACCATGGTTTGACTATTTGTGACTATTGTTGTGTAATATCAATAATGAGAAAGTAAATGATGATATTGTAAAAATGCCTATTTAGATATATGAGATACCACTATGCTAAGTGCTTGGCACATAAATACTTAATAAATATTTTTGTTACTATACTACTAGTATCATCATCAGAGTTGTAAGTGTAGTAGTAATAATATTAGTAGCAACAATGGTACTTTAGATACAATCATCAACTTCTCATGCAACTTAAATCAAATCATACCAGTGCTTAGTCCCAGTAGGGAGGGCATGACTCAGGGTTGGGAAATCGCCAGGTGACTCATAGAGAGTCTTCAGTGGCCTTCCCACCTCCTTCAGCTTGTCTGGAGGGGGCAGGGCTCTGCCGGGCTGACCTCACTTTCTCCACCTGGAGGGAGCAGGGTGGGAGCGGAGCCTCCAAGTGAGTCCCCACTGCTGGGCAGGTGGGTTTTGGGTGAGGCCATCCACCTGCCCCATTAGCTGCCCCACCTGACCCTCCTGCAGGACATCTGCGCCCTCGGTCCCATCCCCTTCAGGCAGCTCCCTGGCCTTGAGGAGCCTCTGACCTCTGCAGAGACTCGCTATGGCAGTGGTTCAGGACCCCTCTCAGTAATATATTAACACTCAGATAATGAATGCAGCAATGGCTTTTAATGTCCTCTGTGTGTCAGGCTGTGCTGAAGACTATTATCGCCTTCACCTTCCAAACGGCCCCATGGCAGGGTGCGTGTGTGTGTGATAATCTCTTAATTACACACGAGTAAACTGAGGTCCTGCTGGCTGAGGTGAGGTGCTCGGCCTCAGAGAGGGGACCCGGAACCTCTGGAAATCTCCAACACCCAACACCTAGAGGAGCTCACAGATCCTTTTCTTTTCCATTTTCATTGTATTTATTTATTTGTTCATTCATTCATTTTAAACAGCTTTGTTGAGTTGTAATTCACACACCACACATTCACCATTGAAAGGGTGCCCTTTGATGGTTTTGGCTTATTCGTAGATAAGTGCAACCATCACCATGGTCAGTCCCGGGGCATTTTCATCACCACAAAGAGAAACCTGGAACTTTAGCTAACTGTCCCCCAACAGTCGGTTTGACCATAACAGTTGGTGTAGTTTGCGATGTCCAGCGACAGCCACCTCTGGCTCGGCTTGCTGACGCCCCCGGGCCCCGAGCTGCCCCTGCCTCTGCTGCGGCTCTGTGCTGTGTCTTCCAGGCCTGCCCAGCTCTTCTTACAGACTGGCCACTTGGGGCAGGAGTGGGACAGGGGCTTCCTTAAAGTGGCCCAGACTGACCTGATGGAGTTACTGAAAACACGGATATAAAATAGGAGCAGACAGGTGGCCTCTCCTCACCTACTGGAATTCACCTCGATCCCCAAGGTCATGCACACTGTGCCCTAAAATGTCCCCCAGTGGCAGGGACACCTGACCCAGCATGGAGCCCACAGGCCACACCCTCAGTCAGAGGAGTCCACGTGGCCGGGTTACACGTGCTGCTGCTGCGGGTCTGGCTCGCTGGCTCTGTGCAGGGCCGACTCCCGCAGCCGTGGGCCTTCACCTGGCAGGCATCTCCCACTGTGCTCACCGCTGTTTCTCTGCCCCCTGATGAAGCTGCAGGCCCGTGCACCCCGCTCCCTCCTTCCCAGAGTCACGCCCTCAACAGGCCGACAGACTGCAGGGCCTGGCGCTGGGTCTGGATTTCAGGGTGCGGGACTTATGGCTGCAGAGCCATCTCTCCTTCATCCAGGGGCCCTGGCTGGGAGGGAGTGAAGGTGCAGAGAGACTGCTGGGCTCGGGCGGGTGGGGGCCCATGGGGCAGGGTGGGCAGAGGTCCAATCTCCATGCCCACCCATTCCCCACAGCCCTGAGCACCCCTTTCCCTCCTCACCTGATCTGCTGTGCACACAGCGGCCCCAGACGCTGCAAACAGGGAGAATCCACCCCTAATTACTTGCTGTCCATCATGTTACCAGTCCCTGGTGACCCGTCACTTCCCAGGTGGCCTCCAGAAATGTAAAGAGTGGAGGGACCTGTGATGGCCGATTCTGTGACCGGGAGGAGCCTCCCTCCGTCGTCGGTCACTTCACCTGGCAGGAACCGGAGTCTCTTCTCCCCAAACGCACGCACCTGTTTCTCTGCGTTGGAACCTGGAGCGTCCCAGGATTGCTGACTGTCACCCGAGAGGAGCCGATGGCCTGGCTCCCAGGCCTGGCAGGAGCGAGGGGCCTGGCTGGGACAGGGCCCGGGAATCTGGGGGAGATTCTTGCGAGCTGGAGAGCAAAGTGTGCTCAGGGGCCTGGGAGCTTATAGTCAAGCTCTGGAAAAGTCCTCCAGGCCCCAGGGCGGAGGTAGAGCCAACCCCCAGAATGGGTGGGCGTTCCAATGGCAGCCGGGTCACAGAGCTTCACTCAAGGGACGTCTCCGAGGGCGTCCCTCATCCAAACTGGGGGCTCAGTGAGGTGGGGGCTTGTTCCCAGTCTAGGCCTAGTGCCTCTGGGAGGCAGGGAAGGAGGGAGGAGGGACGTGGGAGGAGGGAGAGGGAAGAAAGCACTTCCCTGGGTCTTTATGAGGCACCATGCCACCAGGCTCCACCGCCTTCTGGTTCACAGTGGTGCCTGAGGTGTAGCACCATCCTTCCTGGTCTGACAGTTACTCAGGAAGCCTTGGGTTCTCTGGGAAGACAACTGGCCTGGGAACGAGACCATCTGGGGTGGAGTTCAAGCTCAGTCATCACCATCCCTGTGGCCTCTTGACCTTCAGGTGAAGCCCCAGGTGAGCTCCAGGTGAGCCCTGCACAGGGTCCCCACCTGCAACTGTCTGTCCTCTGCACACCCCACGCTCTGCCCAGGGTGACGTGGGCAGAGGAGGGCCGGTCAGCTCTGGCCAGGGAGGAGGCCTGCCCCTAAGTCTCAAGGTTACCATGGAAACAAACAGAAAGGGGACAGGGCTGAGCTCCTCCTCCCTGGCAGCTTGGAGACCACCACGAAGGCAGTGGCCCGTGTGTGCCGACATGTCCGCTGGCAAAGGGCAGAGGGCTGCCACTTGTCACCCAGAGGGACAGGGCCCTGGGCTCCCACGACTGTGGAGCATGTTCTGGACGCTTCAGTGCTGCTGATGGGGAGACCTTCTGGGGGGAGGTGTCAGACCGTGGACGTGTTAAAGGTCAGGGGTGTGAAATTACTGCACACGGATAAACCCTGGACACAGTTGCCGAGAAGGCTCTTTATGTTGGCAAATGTGCTTTGAGGTCATGAGTCAGGGTTTTATAGGCCATTTCTTAGCTGGGCCCCAGGAGGGCTGACGGCTTTGCAGAAAGGCGGCGTCATGTTTAATGAACGACAGATGCTATCATCACCCTCCGCACTGTCGTTCTGGTGACAGGACTGTGGCAGCCCCTGTGGACGTGGCCCCGGGTGGTACCTACAGGCAGAGCCTGGGGTCTGGCCTGGAGTGAGGATCCCTGGACAGTGCTCATGAAGTTTGTACCTCCCTCTGATGTTCCTGCTGTCAAGTCACCGCAGCGAGAGCATCCCTGGGGCCCCTGGTGTCCGGTGTGGCCCTGACGCAGGCCGGCCTTGCAGGATTGGCGGTTCTCCAACGGGACCTGGAAGGGCATCTGTCCCAGGCCCTGGTCCTCCCTCCTCCCTCCTGTCTCCACAGGCATCTGCAGGAACATCCTTGTCCAAATCCCATTCTCCTCGTCCATTCTTATCTTTTGTTTTTTCTCAGCCCCATAATCTGGGCCTGACATTTAGGGGCGAAGGCTGTACGTTCTGCTCTCTGCAGCTCACGCTGATCACGGCTCAGATCTGCCCCAGTCCTGCTTCGTTGCAACAGAATTATTTTTAATAAACAGATTTATTTCTCAATCTGGGAGAAATCACTGCATTTGGCCAAAACAGACATGATTTATGTTTTTAAGATCAGCTCTGCTCTGCTCAGAAAATGTTTAAAGGAAAGATGGGCAGAGACATCTGGGCTCTTAGGGTGAGACTCCAGGGAGAAGGCGGGGATGAGAGGCAACCCAGGACCAGAGGGTGGTTTCCGAGCGGGTCACAGGGCGATGAGTCAAGGAGCAGAGATGCGATGAGTCAAAGCCACAGCTTGAAACTCTAGCCAGGCATCAGCTGCTGTGGTGCTGCTGGAGCCCGGCCCAAGGGGAGCAGGGGTCGGGGGTCAGGGGTCAGGGGTGCAGAGGGGTCAGGGGTGAGGGGGCAGGGGGTGGGGCTGCGTCTGTCTGTCAGGTGTGAGTCAGTGTCCTGTACGGAACCCAGTGCCCAGGGCACCAGCAGGCCTGGCTTCTTCCCTGAGTCCTGCCCAGCAGGTGTGGGCAGGTGAATGAAGCTATGGGGACACTCCTGTCCTCTTCGTCTGGGCGGGAGAAGCACAGAGGAGTCTGTTCAGGCCAGGAGAGAGCTGCTTCAGCATTCTGGTTAGTTCCGTTTTTTTCCAGCATCCCGTGAGTCACACGGTCAGCACGGCATGGACCGCCTCTGACATCCTGCTCTGAGCCTCCCAGACCACCCCCCTAACAGCCTGGTGACATCTCCCGGCCCCTCTGAACAGGGCCTGCTCCAGGCCGCTGCCCCGCAGACAGGTCTCACCGTGGCCCTCGTGGGTGCTGTCCAGAGTGGTCTGTATTTTCTCAGTAGAGCCAGAGAAGGGGCCCTGGACAGGCTGTGGGGACCCCAAGTCCTCTGTAGAAAGTGACTTGGCCAAGCCCTCAGGGGACCCGAGAAGGCCCCAGCTTCTGCCTCAGAGACGGGGCGCTGTTCTCCTTGACACCTCCTGAAACAGGCAGTTTCTCCTCTCCTGGTGTCCTCTTCTCTCTCCTTGTCTCAGCTCATGCCTTCCAGCTGCAGGGGTGTGACAGAGACCTGGACACATGCCAGGGCTGGGCTGGCGTTCCCTCGGGAACACTTCTGGTGAAAGGGAGCTGTGAGTGTGCGTGCGTGTGTGTGTATGCATGTGCGCACACGTATGTCACTTATAAGCATGCCTAAGCCAGCAGTGGCACACAACACACACACGTGCTCATTCTGAGGGTGGGCCCAGTCCCCCTCACGATGCCCAGCGTTTCCCACTGCCTTGACTGTGTCCGCCAGCTTCAGACAAGTGCAGTCAACCGTCAAGAAGAAGAGAGCGCTTGGGTCCCATAGCTGCTCCTGAGGGGGCCAGGATGCAGACGGTTGGAGCAGAGGTTCCGCACGCATGTTCCAGGAGCGCCCGAGTGTGGCCAGCCTGGCTGCTCCCCACTCAGGAGCCACACGGCCGGACCAAGTTCTTGAGCCGCTCCAGTCACAGCGTCGCGTCTGTATGGGGGACAAGCACCCCCACGAAGCTCGTGTCCTGGCCCTGAGTCCCAGCTGTGGCGTGGCCAGCAGAGCCAACAGCATCCCCCTCATTTCCTCCCACCGCGTCACCCTGTCAGCTCACCAGAACCATCCGACACCCCCATGGGGTCTACAGGTCACTTCTGGGAGGTGGTCAGAAGGGGAGGTGGTGCAGGTGAAGCACGGCAGGAGCGTGTGCTCTATGCACGGTGGCTGCCGTTACAAGATTTACTGTCTTAACAACAGTGTGTCCGGGTTCTGGGGCCCTGCCGCCCCATCCACAGGAAATGAGTGTGCAGGGGAGAGCTCCAGCCCCTAGACCATCACCTGAACACTGAGCCCCCAGGACCGACCTGCACCCGCTTTCCTGTCCTGGCAATGCCCCTGGCTGGGCTTCCCGTCAGTTCCCTGCTCACCCCCGCCCTCCCATGCTGGAGCTCTCCACCTCCTCTCAGCTCCAAACCCGGGACCACAGCCCTTCCCCCTGCACTTGGTGGGGAAATACTGCCGCCGGGATCCTTCTGGCTCGCGTCTGCCTCTCTCTGGAGACGCACTGGGCGTGCCAGGGGCGGAGGCTGGATGGGAGCTTGTTAATGCTGAGTGAAACGCAGTCGGATCACAATGCTCCTAGCACAACACTCCTCGGTGCCCCAGCTCCTGCTGCCTGCAGAGTGAGGACCACCCTCCTTCCGTGGCACAAGGGGGCCCCCAACTTCCCTCAGGTGTAACCTCCTCTGTCCTGACCCTCACCCATCTCCCTCTCACCTGGCGTCTGTTACCATGACTATCTCTGCTGAGCTGTGAGGCAGAGACCAGACTGCTCAGTGGTGTGTCCTTGGATCCTGGGCCCACTCTGACCAGTGGGCATGTGTCAGGCTGACACTGAATAACTGGTGGGCATGGTGTCAGGCTGACACTGAATGACTGGTGGGTATGGTGTCAGGCTGACACTGAACGACTGGCGGGTTGGTGGGGATGAGGGGGGAGAAAAGGAGGTTGGCTTTATTTTTCCCTGAGGACATAGAAAGAACGAGGGGAGGTGGCTTCTGGGCAGGAGCAGACAGCTGTGCTGAGACAGGGACTCTGAAAACAGAATAGGCTCCAGCTGTCCTCTCCTCCTCCCTCCTGTGGTAGCAGGCCCCAACCCTCGTCTAGTGCACCCGTGGCTATTCAGGGGTTCCGTTCACTACGCTGCACTCATGTCCTCTGGAAGATGGTAATCTATTCAAGTCCCCTGCAGTGAAGCTATCTCGACCTTTGAAACAGATGAAAAGTACACTTTTTCCAAATGTGACTCAAAGGATGTGAGGTTCGTGCACAAGGCAGTTCTAAAAGTGGACGGGTAATTACTGGTTCTGCTTCCTGTAATGATTTTGTGAAATCACACCACACTGCCTCCCCCACAGAGAACAACTAGAAAATCTGTACATAACGCAACCAGGAGCCGCTTGACGGCACTGGGGAGTGAACAGCAGCAGACAGATTCCAGGGGAGTAGTTTGAAGTGAATTCCTGTGGCTTCCAGTCTGGGGCCATGTGCAGTCAGAGCAGGGCATGGGAGGCAGTGGCTCTGGAAAAACCACAGTCTTCACAGCCCAAGAACAAGAAAAATGAAACTGGGGGGCTGTGGTTGTTACCAAACCAAGTGGGCTTGTTACCGAACCAAGTGGGCTCGCCTCCTGGTGAGTTAAATAAGACTATACCAGTGGAAGTTGTCTCACAAAGTAAACTGTATTGGCAGCAAATAGGAGGCCGTGAGGAATCATTTCCAAAGTCATGGCGTCCCAGAACTAAGGGAAGCAGGAACTTTTATTTCAGTTGGGGAATAATATTCAAAAGGGAGAGGTGGGGGTATTCACTTGCACAGGCTCAGTTGGAGAACATGCTTCCACATAATGAGGCCTAAGCTCCTCCTGGAGAGATCTTTGCATTAAAAATAAAGCAAAGGTCATGGGCATAGCTCTTGTGGTGAGGCTTGGTCAGTTTCAGGATGGCTGGTGGTTACATCTCCCTTGAGTGCCTCATTTGGTCAGTTTCAGGATGGCTGGTGGTTACATCTCCCTTGAGTGCCTCATTTGGTCAGTTTCAGGATGGCTGGTGGTTACATCTCCCTTGAGTGCCTCATTTGGTCAGTTTCAGGATGGCTGGTGCTTACATCTCCCTTGAGTGCCTCATTTGGTCAGTTTCAGGATGGCTGGTGCTTACATCTCCCTTGAGTGCCTCATTTGGTCAGTTTCAGGATGGCTGGGGCTTACATCTCCCTTGAGTGCCTCATTTGGTCAGTTTCAGGATGGCTGGTGGTTACATCTCCTTAAGCTACAAAAGGAAAAGAAACAGCTTGGAGTAACAGTTAATTGCTTCCAAACCCACCTTTGAGTTTCTCCAGGCACCTAGTCCCGGACATGGTCACTAAAGAGGGAGGGGGATTGCAGGAGGGGAAGAAATGTGCAGGGGAAACTTCAGACTCTGCCCTCACCTTTCTGACGAACTGAACCACGCATGCGCAAGCCACTCGCTAACAACTGAAGATCTGAACTGAGGCTGGAGCTGCAGCCAGGAGCCAGTTTGCGGTTCAAGACCAGCTGAGATCACTACCTGCTGACCCAAGAGACACAGTCATTGGTGGAAAATAACAGAATCCAGAATTTCCACCACACCACATTCATAATGTCCAGGACACAGTGCAAAATCACCCAACATCCAAAAATCAAGTAAATGGGACACATTATTAAGAGAAAAGAGGATCAACTGAGATAGATCCCAAGATGACCCAGGTGTTGGAACTGGCAGATAAGGATTTTTCTTCATGTGCCATAAAGCTCGGTTATTAGGTGCATAAACAGTCTGTATTATGTCTTCTTGATAATGGACCCTTTTGTATTTCACAACGACCTCCTTTATTCCCGGTCATATTCACTGTGCCTGAAATCTGCTTTATCTAGTATTAGTATAGCTTCTCCAGCTTTCTTTCAACTAGTGTTAGCATGGCATGTTTTTCCAATCTCTTTATTTTTAATTTATTTGTGTTTTTATATTTAAAGTGGGTTTGGGGTAGGCAGCATGTAGTTGAGTTTGCTTTCCTATTCAATCTGACAAATTATGCCTTTTAAATGGGGTTTTTAGACCACTGTCATCTAATGTTACTGCTGATAATAGTTAGATTTGAATCTATCCTGCGATTTGTTTCTTATTTGACCAATCTGTTTTTTGTTTGCTTTTTCCTCTTAGACTGTTTTTTGGATAATTTAAGTATTTTTTATGATTCCATTTAATCCTCTTTTTTGGCTTATTCTGGATGAGTCTTTGCTGTGTGCGTGTGTATGTGTGCACGCCTTAGTGTTTACAGTACACATCTTTAACTTTTCACAGTTTATCTTCAAATAATATCAGACCACTTCATGACGCCTGAACAACCTCACAACAGTACTCTCCCACCCCCACTGCAGCCTCCGTGTCCATGGTGTCACACGTTTTATTCGACATGTTACATACCCCACAGAAAGTGCTCTCTATCCCTTTCTTCACATAAGGTTTCCATATTGTGTCATTTTCCTTCAGCATCTCTCAGCGCTGATCCGCTGGTGACCGTGAATTATCTCAGCTCTTGTGTGTCTGAGAAAGTTGATATTTTATCTTATTTGTACCCTTTGCTGCCAGGCATAGAATCATAAATTAGCAGCTTTTTTTCTCACTACTCTGAAGACCTTGCTTCACTCTGCTCTGGCCTCAGTTCCAGTAAGAGATCTGCCTTCATTCTAACCTTTGTTCCTCTGCACTCAGCAGGTCTATCTCCTGTCTGATTTCATGATTATCTTGTTATCACCATATTTAAGCAATTTAATTATGATGTGCCTTCTTCATACTTCTTAGACTTGGGGTTCATTAAGTATCTTGGATATGTGGGTTTATAGTTTTTTTTTTTAATAAAATATGGAAAATTTTCAGTCATTATTTCCTCAAATTGTTTTTTCTGTTTTCTTCTCTTTCTCTTTCTGGGACTCTGATTACATATATTTTAGGCCATTTGAAGTTGTCCTGCAATTAACTTTCTGTTCATTTTCTTTGGTCTATTTTCTCTCTGTATTTTATTTTGAATGGTTTCTATGGTATGTCTTCAAGTTCATTAATCTTTTGACGGATTTGCTCTTAATCTCATCTAGTAAGTTTTCATTACAGATGTTTAATTACAGACATTTCATCTCTTAAAAGTTTTTGGGTCTTTTTCCTATCTTCCATATTTCTACTTAACATCATCAGCCTTTTCTTTTTTTTACTGAAGTATTGACATACAATATTATGATAGTTTCAGGTGCACCGCATAGTGATTTGACATTTACATACATTATAAAGTGATCACCATGATAAATCTAGTTCCATCTGTCACCAAAGTTATGACAATATTGTTGACTTTGTTCCCCGTGATGTAATCCCATCCCCATGACTTATTCATTTTATGACTGGAAGTTTGTACCTCTTATCCCCTCACCTATTTCACCCACTCCCGACCCCCTACATTGTCAGTCTTGTCTCTAACTTCTTGAACATGTGGAATATGATGACAGTAATAACATCCCATCTTTGTCTATGAATTACGTCCTCTGTGCTATTTGTGGTCAGTATCAATTGAGTGATTTGTCTCCTCATTACACGATGTGTTTTTCTGCTTTTTTGCATACCAGGTAATTTCTGGTTGGCTGGTAGACATTGTGTATTTTTCCTTGTTGGAACCTGGATAGTTTGTACTCCTAAAAATATTCTTGAGCTGTTTCCTGGGACAGAGTTGTGTTACTCTGAAACAACTGGAAACATTCAGGCTGATTCTAAGCTTTGTCAGGTGGGATCTGAGTCACCTTTAGTCCAGGGCTGACTGTGTTCCACCACTGAGGCCACTCTGAATACTGGACACAATCTCCTGCCAGTTATGGGGCTTTCCTAAGCCATGTGTGGACTGGTTGAACCCAAACCATTCCTGTCTGTGTGAGCTCCAAGAATTATTTCCTCTAATTTTTTGGTGTTTGATTCTGTAGTGTTGGGTAGTTTCCTCACATGGGTGCACTCGTCATTACTCAGTGGAAGATGCAGTGGGCCCACAGAGAATCTGTGAAGTTCTCTCTTGCTGCAGTTCTCACTTCTTGGGTGGTCTTCCGTATGTGCTCTAGTCACCTCAGCCTCCCAGGACACCCAGTGCCATCTCTTCAACTCAGGGAGAGCTCAGGGGTCCACCTGGGTTCTCCTTCCCTGTGCTGGAGCCTGGAATTCTCTCTCCAGGCAGCAGGGCCATCACAGGGCCCACCTTGTCAGTTCCAGGTCTCTCAGGGGTCACTGAACTCTGCTGCCTGAGACCCACTGTGTGAAAACTACTGTTTCATATATGTTCCCCAAAATTTTCAGTTGTTGTGGGAAGAAGGGTAAATTAGTTCCCTGTTATTTCATCTTGGCTGAAAGCATAAGTATTAAACAAAGATTTTAAAGTGACTGTCATAACTATCCTACATGAAGGTAAACAAACATGCTTGTAGCAAATGAAAGAGTAGGAAATCTCAGCAGAAAAATCTAAAAAAGAAAATTTTAGAATTGAAAAATACAATATTAGAAATAACAAATTCTTTACATGGAATTTAAGTAAAGCAATAGAAATTAACATGGAAAATAGAAAAAAGGGTGGAAAAATAACAGAGCCTCAGTCACTATTAGGTAAGATCAAACTTTAATACACATGTGGTCGGCTTCAAAGAAGGAATGGAGAGAGAGAATGTGCAGACAAAAATACTTGAAGAAATAGTGCCTGGAATTATCCAAGTGATGGAAGATAGACATTTGCAAATATGATGCTCAACTAACACCAAGCAGAATGAAGACAGTCCCACATAGAGACACATCAGATCAAGCAGCTGGATACCAAGGCCGAAAAGCAAATGTTGGAAGCAACAGAGAAAAATGACACTTCACACAGAGGAGAATAATGATTTGATTAATAGCTGACTTCTCATCAGAAACTATGGGGACCAGAAGAGAATGAGAAAAGAGATTTAAAGTGTTGAGAGAGAGAGAAAAAAAGACCTGTCAATGCAGAATCGTATATCCAGCAAAAATATCCTTCGAAAATCACTGTTAAAAGACAGCATTTTCAGATTTAGAGAAACTAAGAGAAATTATTACCAGCAAATCTCTACAATAGAAGATGCTAAAGGAAATTCTTTAGGAGAAGGGAAATTATACCAGAAAAGGAATCTCAGATCCTCAGAATGGAATAAGTAGCTTCAGAAATGGTAAATATCTAGGTAAATGTCAAAGGCTACTCATTTTTTCTGCTTTCTCCTTCTAACTTTTGTATAATACACACAACTTACAGTAAAAACTGTAATATTATGGGGAGGGTAGAAGGATGAATAGGTGAGCATAGAGGGATTTTAGGGCAGTGAAACTATTCTGTATGACACAGTAACGGTGGATACATGTCATCAGACATCTGTCCAAACCCACAGAATGCACAACAGCGAGAATGAACCTGGTGTAAACTGTGGACTTTGGGTGATGATGACATGTCAGTGCAGGTTCGTCATCTGTAACAAATACACCATCCGATGGGCAAAGCTGATAGTGGGGGGGCTGTGCATATGGGAGCAGGGCATATATGTACGAAACACTCAATTTTGTTGGGAAACAAAAACAGCTCTAAAAAAAGAAAGTCTTTAAAAAATGGTAATATTTTCTTCTGAGGTTCATAAGATATGTAGATGCAGTACATACAGTTACTACAGCATAAAGGATGGGCGGGGTGGCCCAACATGGCTGCACTATTTCCATATTTTACCTGAAGTACTAAAATGTTCATTGTAAGTGGAACAGGAAAAGTTAGAGATGGAGATTGTGAACCCTGGAGAAATGACTGAAAAAAAAAATAGCCAAGAGGACAAAAAATAAAACAATGTAATCCACCACATCACCAGAGTAAAGAAGAAAATCATGTGACATGCAGAAAATGCATTTGAAGAAATTCTACATCCATTTATAAAAGTCCAGGAAAGTAGAAGTAGAGGGAACTTCTCTAACTTGATACAAGGCGTCCCTGAGAACCTGCAGTCATCACAGACAGTGAGACTAAAGGCTTCCCCTGTAAGTCAGGATCAAGGCGGAGACATCCGCTCTCATTGTCCCCAGTCAACACCACACTGGATTCTTAGTTGGTGTGAAATAGCAAGAAAATCAAATAAAAGGCATAGAGATTGGAAAGGAAGGAGTAAAACTGTCTTTTTTCACAGATGACATGACTGTCTACATAAAAAATCCTTAAGAATATAACAAAAAAAAAAGGCTACTGGAATTCATAAATGAGTGCAACAAGGTCATAGGATACAAAGTCAACATACAAAAATCATTTGTATTTCTATACAGTGGCAATAAATGATTGGAAATTGACATGTTTTTTCTTTTGCTTGAGGAAGACGGTCCCTGAGCTCACACCTGTGCCAATCTTCTTCTACTCTGTATGGGATGCTGCCACAGCATGGCTTGATGAGCAGTGTGTAGATCCATGCCCAGGATCTGAACCCGAGAACCCAGGGCCGTGGAAGTGAAGTATGAGAACTTAACAGCTGCGCCAACAGGCTGGCCCCCAGAAATTGACATTTTTAAAGTGCAACTTACAATAGCAACAAAAATCATAACATATTTAGGAATAAATCCTGTAATATGCCTGTAGAATCTCTATGCTGAAAAATACAAAACACTGATGGAAGAAGTAAAAGAAAACTTCAATAAGCAGGGAAATGGTCTTAGTCTATTCGGGCTGCTATAAAAAAACCCACAGACTGGATAGCTTATAAACAAGAGACATTTATTTCCCACAGTTCTCGAGGCTGAGAGTCCAAGATCAAGGCGCCAGCACGGTCACATTCTGGTGACAGCCCGCTTCCTGGTTCATAGCTGGTGCCTTCTTGCTGTGTCCTCACATGGTGGAGGGGACAAGGGCTCTCTCTGGAGCCTCTTTTGTTATAAAGGCACTAATCTTGTTCATGAGGGCTCGACCCACATGACACAAGCACCTCCCAGAGGCCCCACCTTCTAACACTCTCAACCTTGGGGGTTAGGATTTCAACATGTGAATTTTGGGAGGACATAAGCATTCAGACCCCAGCAGAAATATACAGTGTTCGTGGATTGGAAGACTCAGTATTTTAAATATTAATTTTCCTTAAGTTGATCTATACCAATTACAATTCCAGCATATTTTTGGTAGAAACTGTGAAGTTGATTCTACAATTTATTTGAGTAGGCAAAGTAATTAGAATAGCCAAAACAATTTTGAAAAAGAAGAACAAAGTTGGAGGCCTTAAACTACCTGCTTTCCAGACATATTATAACATTACGATAATCAATAGTGTGCTGGTGAACGAATAAACACACAGATCAGTGGAAGAGAAGAGAGAATCCAGAAACAGAACCACACATGTATGAGCAATTGATATTTGACAAAGTTGCTAAAATAACTTAATGGAGAAAGAATGGTATTTTAAAAAAGAGGCACTGGAAAAATTGAATATTCATATGCAAAAATATCCACCATAATATATAACTCAAAACAAAACAAAACCCCAAAATCCTTGGACCCATGTCTCACACCACATACAAAAATTAACTCAAAGTGAATCATAGCAGTAAGTGTAAAATCTAAAACTATAAATCTTCTAGGAGAAAATATTCATGACCTTGGATTAGGCAAAGATTTCTCAGGTATGAAACCAAAAGCACACCCATAACAAATTTTGTTTAGTTAAACTTTATCAAAACTAAGAACTTCTTCTCTTCAAAAGACACTGTTGAGAGAAGGAAAACAAGTCAAAAACTGGGAGAAACCATTTATGCAACACACATCTGTGAAGGCTTTTTATTCGGTGTGTATGAAGAACTCTTCAATCTGAATAACAAAACAAACAACCTCGTAAAAAATTGGCAAAAGATTTGAAGAGGCACTTCAGCAAAAATGATACACAAATGGAATGAAAGTACAAGAAAAAATGCTCAACATCATCAGTCATCAGAGAAATTCAAATTAAAACCACAAAGAGATACATGTGTGCACCTTTCAGAATGGCTTAAAAAATTAGCAACAATATCAAGTACTGGCAAGGATGCAGAGCAACCAGAATGCTCGTACACTCCTGCTGGGAAAGGAGAATGTTTCAGCCATATTGGAAAACATTTTGAGAGTTGCTTGTAAAGTTAAAGAAATGTTGACCATGTAATCTTTCTGATCCAGTAATCTTATTCTTGGATATATGTCAAAGAGAATCAAAATGTTACGTTCACACAAAAATCTGTATGTTGATGTTTATAGCAGACTTATTCACAATTTCCAAAAACTGGAAACAACCCAAACAGACAAACTGTAGATATAAATGTTCTTGAGCTAGTAAATAGGTGGCACATCCATCCAATGGAATATTATTCAGTAATGAAAAGGAATAAGCATTTTACATGTGAGACGAAATGGATGAATATCAAATACAATCTGCTAAGTAAAGAAGGTAAAGCTCAAAAAGTTGTTACATAGTGTGTGATCCCATCCCTGTGAGATTCGGGAAGAAGCAGAACTACTGATAGGGAGCAGATCAGTACTAGAGATAGTGACATTTTATAATGATGAAGTGGTCAATAGTTCAAGACATAACAATTAAAAACATATATGCATCTATTAATGGAGCATTGAAATACATGAAACTTTTAATAGAAATGAAAACAGACAATTCAACAATAGTTGAAGACTTCAATACCCCACTTTCAATAATGTATAGAACAATTAGACAGAAGATCAACACGGAAATAGACGACTTGAATAACACTACAAACCAACCAGATCTAACAGACTTCTACAGAGCACTCCATCCAACAACAGAATATACATTCTCAAGTACATAGGGAACATTCTCCAGAACAGATCAAATGTTGGGCTATAGAACAAACCCCAATAAATTTAAAAGCAGAAAAATAATACAAAGTATGTTCTCCAACCATAATAAAATAAAATTAGAAATCAATAGTAGGAATAAATCTGGCAAATTCATAAATATGTGGGAATTAAACAACACATTCATGAATAACCAATGAGTCGAAGAAGAAATCTAAAGGGAAATCAGAAAACGCTGGTTCTTTGAAGAGATCAACACAATTGACAAACCTCTGTCCAGTCTGACCAAGAAAAAGAGAGAAGATTCAAATTACTTGAATCAAAAACAAAAGAGAGAAAACAACACTAAGATATCACCTCACGCCCGTTAGAATGGCTATAATCACCAAACCAAAAAACAACAAACACCGGAGAGGATGTGGAGAAACAGGAACCCTCGTACACAGCTGGTGGGAATGCAAACTGGTGCAGCCTCTATGGAGAACGGTATGGAGATTCCTCAAAGAATTAAAAATAGAGATGCCCTATGATCCAGCTATCCCACTACTGGGAATCTATCCAACGAACCTGAAATCAACAATCCCAAGGGCCTTATGCACCCCTATGTTCACTGCAGCATTATTCACCATAGCCAAGAAGTGGAAGCAACCTAAGTGTCCCTCGACTGATGACTGGATCAAGAAAATGTGGTATATATATACAATGGAATACTACTCAGCCATAAAAAAAGACAAAATCGTCCCATTTGCAACAACATGGATGGGCCTGGAGGGTATTATATGTTAAATGAAGGAAGCCAGAAAGAGAAAGACAAACACTGTATGATCTCACTCATATGTGGAATATAAACCAACACATGGACAGAGAAAACTGTATTGTGGTTACCAGGGGCAATGGGGGTGGGGGGTGGGCACAAGAGTTGAAGGGAGACATATATATGGTGATGGACAAACAAACATGTACAACCAAAAATTTCACAATGTTAAAAACTATTAAAACATCAATAAAAAAAAAGACAAAACTGAAGGGAAAAAAAAAAAAGACAGGACAAGATTACCAACCTTACAGAATCAAAAAGGATTATAAACAAATACTATGAATAATAGTACACAAATTAGATAACTTAGATGAAATACACAAATTACTAGAAAAACACAAACTACAAAAATGACTCAAGATATTCTGAATAAACCTATAATAAGTGAAGAGATTGAATCAGTAATCCACAAACTATGCACAAAGAAAAGCCCAGGCCTAAATGGTTTCACCGCTGAAATCTACCAAACACTCAAGGAAGAATTAATACCAATTCTTCAAAAAAAAAAAAAAGAGGAAGAAACACTTTCCACCACATTTTATGGGGCTAATATTACCCCGATACCAAAATCAGACAAAGATGTCACAAGAAAGCAAAACTACAGGGGCCAGCCTGGTGGCGTAGAGATTAAGTTTGCACGCTCCACTGTGGCGGCCCAGGGTTCACAGGTTTGGATCCCGGGTATGGACTGATGTACCGCTTGTCAAGCCATGCTATGGCGGTGTCCCATATAAAAAAAAATAAATAGAGGAAGATGGGCACGGATGTTACCCCAGGGCCAATCGTCCTCCGCAAGAAGAGGAAGATTGGCAACGGATGTTAGCTCAGGGCTAATCTTCCTCACCAAAAAAAAAAAAGAAAACAAAACTACAGACTAATATCTCTTACCAACATGGATGTAAAAGTCCTCAACAAAATACTAGCAAACTGAATCTAGCAATATATAAAAAGAATTATACACCATGACCAAGTGGGATTTATCCTAGGGATGCAAAGTTGGTTTAACATCCAAAAATAATTAATGTAATACATCATACAAATAGAATGAAAAACAAAAAATCACAAGACCATCTCAGCAGATGTAGGAAAAAGCATTTGACAAAATCCAACATGCTTTCACGACTTAAAAAAAAACTCAATAAACTAGGAACAGAAGGGAAGTTCCTCAATATAAAGGGCATCTACAAAAAATCTCCAGTTAACATCATACTTAATGGTGACATACTGGATGGTTTCCCTTTAAGATTAGGAACAAGACAAAGATTTCCACTCTTGCCATTTCTATTCTAAATTGTAGCGGAGGTTCTAACCAGGGAAATTAGGCAAGAAAAAGAAATAAAAGGCATCTATATCGGAAAGGAGGAGGTAAAACTATCTCTATTTGCATGAAGTGATCCTGTATATAGAAAACCCTAAGGAATCTACCAAAAAACTATCAGAAGTAATAAATGAGTTCAGCAAGGTTGCAGGATACAAGATCAATATACAAAACCCAATTTAATTTCTATACATTTGCATTGAAAAACCCAAAAGTAAAATTAAGAAAACAATTCCATTCACAATAGTATCCAAAACCAGGAATAAATTAACCAAAGAAATCCAAAACTCATGCTCTGAAGTTGATTCTAAATTCATACGGAATTCTAAGGCAACAAGCTACAACTAACAAAACAATTCTGAAAAAGAAGAATAAATAGTGTAAGACTCATACTTCCCAATTGCAAAAGTTACTACAAAGCAACAGTTGTCAAGACAGTGTGGTACTGGTACAAGGACAAACATACAGATCAATGGAACAGAACTGAAAGACCAGAAATAAACCTATACACCTATGGTCAACTGATTTTTCACAAGGGTGCCAATGGTGCCGTGACAATTGAATAGCTATATGCAAAAGAATGAAGTTAGACCCTAACCTTATCCCATAAGCAAAAGTTTACTCAAAATGGATCATACACTTATATTGAAGAGCTAAAACTATAAAACACTTAGAAGAACACACAGGCATAAATCTTCATGACCTTGTATTTGGCAATGGACTCAGATCTGACACCAAAAGCAGAAGCAACTAAATAAATGAATAAATAAGTTAAACTTCATCATCAAAATTAAGGAACATGAGAAATGTAAAGTTCCTGCTTTAAAATTTCATCAGGGGCAAGCAACTAATTCAAATGGAATGCAGTCATCTAAAGGACATCTTTTTAATGAGAAATGCTATTACTAAAGGAGACTTGGGCTGTTTTAAATGATATTTAGCCCAAAGCAACAAGGGAGGTATTGCTACTCTGTCTCCCTGAGTCTCCAAACTTTTCTTTTTTTAGAAAATTTGATCCTGTCTCACTTTTAGATACTTGATGCTACAGGAATCTGAGAAGAAAAACGGGGAGAATTTTTTTCGTCTTGTAAGGTCAACTAGTTCCTGACCTTGAAGAAGGAACTCTCTCCAACCTTTGTTTTTCTTTTTATTCTTAGAAATGACCCCTAATTGTTCTCAACTTGGCAAAAATAAATTTTCCAGAGACTGTGAAGTCCAGGTGAGTTTCACACCATCATCAACTTGTGGACTGGGCATGAAAAGGGGAGACAGAATATACTTAAGTCTCTTGCAACATTTTTGAATATGTTGTGTGGTAGATATTTTTTCCAAACACGAACCCAAATGTACCATCCTTATTTATTCATTAGATACCCGCTAATTTAAAATACGACTTTTCAAAATGCAATATGATAAGTAAAACGTGGTGAGGCATGTATAGGAATTCTGTGTACTCTTCTGCAATTGTTTTGTGAATCAGATAGAGAAGTGACCATTAGCCTTATTGCACCCCTGGAGCTGGGCATCCCACACACACATGGATTTAGTTCTTACACTCTCTGCTCTCTTCATTTCACCTATTTGCTTATTTCCCTATCAGGAACAACATTTTTAGTTAATGCAGCTTTATATGTTTTAATAACTCATAGGTCAAGTCATTAAAATTTCATGTTTTTCTGAATCTCAGTTGAACATGCCTTTCTTTAATACTAAGTATGTTGAATGTCACAAAATATCACTCAAGTGGTCAATTCAGATACTAAATCTCTTATGACTGATTTTTTTTTTTTACATATAGACTTGGCCTGAGAAGACCTATTGGAAAATTGTACTAACTCTCTATAAATGCATAATTAGCTTTAAGTCAATGTCATGGTCACATGAACTCTCAGCCACTCAAAGTGTTGTCTGCCCAAGTTAAATACACATATTTCTATGAAGCCCAGATCTCTGTGGTATAAAGAAAATGTCCAAATCACCTTTCTTATGTGTGTTTTTCTAGGTGAATTCCACAAATTATTGGAATAACAGTAGATGGGTTTGCTCTGACTTAGGAGGCTCTCACATAGGTGTGGAAATGGGAATGCAACACTGTCTTTAAAGGTTTGAAATCCTTTCTAATATTTTAATATCTTTTCATGCTTGGTGATTCTCAAACTTGACCAAACATTAGAAAGACTTGGAGGGCTGTAAAAAATGTACTTATACTGAGTCTTGGTTGAATCAGAATCTGTGAGGGTAGAGCTCTATTGTCTGTATTATCTAACTTGCCAGATGATTCTAATGCACAAGGTGGTTGAGAACTATTACAAATGGCTCCTGGGATTTCCTCTCAATCCTCTGGATAGCAGGCCACATCACTGGAATCCTAGTTCATTTTTGAAGAAAAGGGGAGCACATACAGAATAATTATCCAGATCACTAATAAGACATGAGGTTCAGAGAATTTTTCATAATTAAAACTGTTTCCAAAAGAGGTCTCTGAGTGTACTGAGGATGGTATGCTTCTCTCTCCTTCCACCCCCCTTCCCTTAAAAGCTCCTCAACCTAGAATCCCACAGGCTTATATGTATTTTGCCTAATTCATTAGGTAAACAGGTGAAAACAGGTGTCCTTTGCTGCCCCAATACATGAAGTCACTGATATTTCACCAGATTCTTTAACCATATTGATTAACTCTATTCATTTTACGATATTTTTGATATAGTTGTTGTTTTACTCAATTGGTTAACAATGGATCTTTACAGTAAGAGAATAAAGGACAGAAGAAAGAGAATGGGAACAGGAAAAGCAACACATACAGGAAAAATAATGACAGAAAAGATAGAATGTGGGACAGGAAGGCAGAGCAGCATTCATCCCTAGTTTTTCAAGAAGTGATCTGACAACAGCAGAACAGAGTTACTTCCTACCAGGTTTGAAGTATTGCATTGATTTCCCAAGCATTCAGTTGCAATGCACCTATCATCTTGATATGTAGGAAGACAAGCATCCCCAAGGAAGGTGTTTGTTTAGTTCCAAATGCTTTAGAGAAAGATCTGGGCACAGAATGAGCAGTTTCAGACATCTCTTTCCATCTCCTTAGTGACATTATCTATATTTTATGGCAGGGAATAGCTAATTCTTTTGATCTCCTCACCAACATTACTGCCCATGGAACTACCTGAAAGAAAGAAGAAATGGCTGTGGTGTTAACTCTGCATCTTCAGAGCGTTCAATCGGCAGCATACAGTGTGGCTCAGAAACAAACCACAGAGGGCAGACGGAGGGTAGAGACAGTTTATGGGTAAGCCCACACCAGTCACGCTTCCTCACAAGGCATCTGCTTGAATGTATGTATTTCAAAATGGGTTGTCTTTGCAAAAAAAAATTCATGGACCGCAATTAAAATAATAATCTTTCAGAACCTACACAGGCCAGGATTCCTGGATCATCCACAGAGTGTTACTTATGTCCTAGAATAATGAAATCATGGGTGGAAGGATTGTCACTGGTCACTCTCAGTCTAACCACATATCTAACATTCTTTCTGGGTATTTTCCCAGTTCATATTTCAATGGGGACCCTCAGCTGCTATCCTGGGGGGACTTATAACTTATCTAGTGCATGGTTTCTTGCCTTTGGCGATATTGATATTGGGGCTGAAGCATTCTTTGTTGTGGGGGCTGCCTTTGCATTATAAAACAATTGGCAGCAAAATGGTATCTAGATGCCAGAACCAACTTTCTCCCCACCCCGACATCATGACAAACCAAAATATCACCAGATAGTACCCAGTTTTCCCTGAGGGGCACAAATAACACCTGGTTCAGAAGCACCGATATGGAGAAATAAGATGTGAGTACATGAAATAGTACCCTTACATGGCAGACATTATAATCAGTGTAAAAGGACTTTATTTCCCAGAGGATGGAAATCTTACTTTCAGGTAGGGCCGCCAAAGAAACCGTTCAATAAGATCAGAATCAAGGATGTGGTTAAGGAGGGAGAGGAGAAGGAAATACCATAAAAAATAAACTGACCCATCATGCAGTGATTGATGGATGGATATCTGCATAAATAAGTGATGAAAGCCATATAGAAGAATGTTAGCAACTGTAGAGTCTGGGTGGTGGGTATTTGGGTGTTCAGCATGCAATCTGCCTGACCATTTGTGATAAAACGTCAGGAACGTATATTTTTTTTTTTTTTTTTTTGTGAGGAGATCAGCCCTGAGCTAACATCCGCCAATGCTCCTCTTTTTTTTTTGCTGAGGAAGACGGCCCTGGGCTAACATCTGTGCCTATCTTCCTCCACTTTATATGGGACGCCGCCACAGCATGGCTTACCAAGCAGTGCGTCGGTGCGCGCCCGGGATCCGAACCAGCGAACCCCGGGCCGCCGCAGCGGAGCGCGCGCACTTAACCGCTTGCGCCACCGGGCCGGCCCCAGGAACGTATATTTTTAAATACAGGAAAATACCAGTAAAACAAAGCCGATTGCAAAAGTTACTGGGCTCAAGGAGTTTGTAATCTGATTACACATGAATGTAAGATAAGTACACAAATAACAACTCCTTGACCACAAGACAAAAGCATTTTAGAACTAGGAGTAGACCATTGTACCTTATTTCCAAGGTGAAGCACATGGTTCAAAAGCTTTCACCAACTCTATCCAATTTGGTCCTCATGACAGTCCTGTAGAGTGAGCAAGGAAGGTACTGCATTTTATAGGTGATGGAACGGATTCAAGGAGGTTGAGATTTAATCACTATGTGATACGCTACTAAAGAGGAAAATTTGGGACTCATTCTCAGATCCTCCTGCTCTGGATCCAATGCTGTTTCCACCCTCTTTGCCACAAGCCAGTTGCCGTTATGACCTCTCCAGCGCAAAGAAAAGGCTGTCATCTCAGGTGGCTGCAGCTGCTGTCACCTAGAATTGGGCCTCCAGGTATTTCTGATGCCCAGACACTGGCTGCTTCTCTCATGGAGCATCTTTGGCACTGATCCCACAAGAGACCTGCAGGCAACCCATGATGCCCCAAGGCCACTCCCCCAGTTGGCATCTTAGAACCCTCCCCTCAGCCTCTGAGCTACTGGAACAGGATCCTCTCATCCTGGGAGGAGCTCTCTGGAATGGGGTTCCTTTCAACATGGACTCCAGACTAGCTCCCATTTGCAGATCTGAATCTCCTTCCCTAGTACTCTGCACCTTTGCATCATGATTCCACTGCAGTACTCTTTATTCTGCTATTAGGCAATGGAATCTTCTGTCTCAACCAGGAAACACTTTACACTTCTCTAGGTTATTGTGAATAATGCCTCAATGACCCTGGGAGTACACATATCTCTTGAGATCCTGATTTTGTTTCTTTTGGATGTATACCCAGGAGTAGTATTGCTGGATCATATGGTAGTTCTACTTTTCATTTTTTAGGGAACCTACATACTGTTGTCTTAATGCCATATCAATTTATATTCCCCACCAACAGTGCACAACGGTTCCCTTTTCTCCACATCCTCACCAACAGTTCTTACCCTTAGGGTTCCATTTTCTTTTTTTAAATAATAGCCATCCTAAGAGGTGTGAAGTAATACCTCATTGTGGTTTTAAATTGCATTTCCCTGATTATTAGCGATGATGAGCACCTTTTCATGTACCTCTTTACTATTTGCATGTCTTCTTTTGAGAATTGTTTGTTCAGGTCCTTTGCCCATTTTTTAATTGAGTGATTGGGTTTTTTTTTTTATATTGAGTTGTAGGAGTCTCTTATATATGTTGGATATTAACCCCTAGATAAATGGTTTGTAAATATTTTCTCCTATACAGTAGGTTGCCTTTTGTTGATGGTTTCCTTTGCCACACAGAGCTTTTTAGTTTGATATGGTCCCACTTGTTCATTTTTGCTTCTGCTGCCTGTGCTTAGGCGTTAAATCCAAAAAAATCATTGCTGAGACCAACGTCAAGGAGCTTTTCCCTATTTTTTTTCTGGGAACTTTATGGCTTCTGGTCTTATGTTTAAGTTTTAAACTATTTTGAATTGATTTTACTGTATGGTTTAAGATGAGGGTCCAATTTCATTTTTTTGCATGTGGATTTCTAGTTTTCCCAGCACCATTTATTGAAGATACTATCCTTTCCCCGTGTGTGTCCTTGGTGCCATTGTCAAAGATTAGTTGACCATGTATCTGTGGGTTTATTTCTGGGCTCCCTATTCTGTTCCATTCGCCTATGTTTCTCTTTTTAGGCCAGTACCATACTGTTTTGATTACTACAGCTTTGCAGTATACTTTGAAATCAAGAAGTGTGTTGCCTCCATCTTTGTTTTTCTTTCTCAAGATTACTTAGGTTATTTGTGGTCTTTTACAGTTCCATAAGAATTTTAGGGTTGTTTTTTCTGTTTCCATGAAAAATACCATTAGAATTTTGATAGAGATTAAATTGAATCCGTAGACTGCTTTGGGTAGTACGTACGTTTTAACAATTTGATTCTTCTAAGCCATGAACATGGGATATCTTTCCATTGATTTGTAATTCTTCACTTTTTCCAGCAATGTTTTATAGTTTTCATGTACAGGTCTTTCACCTCCTCGGGTCCCCAGAGGCTGGCCTGGCACTGAGGCAGGTCTGAAGCCTATGTTCACACGGCTAGCCTTGTGCTGGGGACCACTGGTGCAGGCCTGTAAACCAGGTCTGCGGGGGCCAGCCTGGCATTGGGGTTCACTGGGGCAGGCCTGGAGCCTAGGTCAACAGAGAAGTTGGATGCTCATTTGACTCTCTTTTCCTCAAGAAGAGCTCTGGTGTGGAGGGGATCTCTCTCAGCTTTTTGGTGCAGGGGCTTGGGCAATGGGTGACCCAGGTAGAATGGAACTATCCTTCCTACCTTCTTCAGTGCATCTTTTCCTGTTTCTGTGCTCCAGTCGGGTGCTGTAATCTCTCATCTGGAATCAAGAGCTCTGAGAAAGGTTTTGCATGCGTGGTTGGTTCCTTACATCAGTTTTCTGTGAAGGGACACTGGCTGGAACTTCCTAGCCCATCATCTTGTTGGTGTCCCTGCTTGATATTTCATACATTTTTGATCTGATGATCTAACTTTGTTTTTGTCCATCTGGATTCAGCCCCTGATTGCTAATAGTCTTATCTAATAAATTCTCTAATGACTGCATAATTCTGGCTCTGCTTTTTTTCTAAACTGGTCTCCTTAGAGACCTCGTTAATCTGTCTGCTTCATTCCACACAGGAGCAGTGGCCTTTATTTCCTATTATTGCTTTGGATTCATCATGGATGACAGATTTATCTCTAAGGAACACCTAAATATTGATGAGGAGCTGGGCAAACTCTATCTGAACTCCAAGGTAGTGAGTGGCACAACAGGATACATGAAGAATGGGTTCCTGGATGCTCCTGCTAACTTCATTTTTCAACATATACAGGTGGGCACAAGACAGGAAACTTTTAGCTCTTGGAATTTTCTGGTATCCACTCCAACCAACCCTATGATGGGCTTGTTGGATCGTGATGAACATGAGTGTGGTGAGATTCTTGAAGACTAGTAACTGAGTAAGCCATGCACCTGGTCTGATGCCACTTCCAAAAGATATTCTAACTACAAAAACAGAGCTACCTTCTGTTTTTTTTGTTGTTGTTGTTGAGGAAGATCAGCCCTGAGCTAACATCTACACCAATCCTCCTCTTTTTGCTGAGGAAGACTGGCCCTGGGCTAATATCCGTGTCAATCTTCCTCCATTTTATGTGGGACACTGCAACAGCATGGCCTGTCAAGCGGTGCATTGGTGCACGCCCGGATCCGAACCCAGGCCGCCAGCACCGGAGCACACGCACTTAACCGCTATGCCACAGGGCCGGCCCCAGAGTAGGTAATAAATAGGAAGAGAATTACAACCTGCAACAATATTTGTAATTACAAATGAAAAAGGAAGTTGTTCAAATTAGTCTTTTATTGCCTATAAAAGATAGTTTTTCCATTTGAAGAATTTCCTGAAATTTTTAGAACAACTGACTCAATATTTTCTTCAAGTCTCTCATATCCTAGAATAAATTTTAAATATTGGCACTGGACTTCAGATTTTAAGAACATGTCTCTCTCTCTCTCTTTTATTGAGGAAGATTGGCCCTAAGCTAACATCTGTTGCCAATCTTCCTCTTTTTGCTTGAGGAAGATTGTCCCTGAGCTAATGTCCGTGCCAGTCTTCCTCCACTTTGTATACGGGATGCCATCACAGCATGGCTTGAGGAGTGGTGTGTAGCTCTGCACCCGGCACCCAAACCTGCAAACCCTGGGCCACCGGAGTGGAGCACGCGAACTTAACCACGATCCACCAGGGCTGACCCAAGAACATGTTTTATGAAACAAATACAAGGGCATCTCACGTGTCAGTATATCCCACTAAGTATGGCTGCTACCTGTTTATTATTGCAAGAGCTGCTGGGTCCAGAGAGGGCATCATAGATATTTTATGCCAAAAAGAAAGAGTCCAGTGAAAACTGCTTTGATGAGAAACAGTAGGTCCATTTCTGACTCTTCCAGCAGCCTGACCTTGAGGCGAGGTGTTTTTTTTTTTTTTGCTGAGGAAGATTTGCCCTGAGCTAACATCTGTTGCGAATCCTCCTCTCTTTTTTGGTTGAGGAAGATTAACCCTGAACTAACAACTGTGCCAATCTTTGGTCACTGCCACAGCATGGCTGACAAGTGGTGGAGGTCTGCACCCAGGAACCACACCTGCAAACCTGGGCCGCCAAAGTGGAGCTGGCCAAACTTAACCAGTATGCCAGGGGGTTGGCCCCTAGGCAAGTTTTTGATGTTCTGAGATTTAGTTTCCTCATCAGGGTTGCTGTGGTAACTTAATGATATAACATAGTTGATGCACTCAGCAGGTTTTCAACAAACAATAGTTCTTCTCCCCACTGTGGACGCAAAGCTCTCCCGTTGGTCTAAAGCTGGTCAGTCACGGCTGGTGGGCTCAAACCAGGGCCAGCTAACTCTTCTAGTAAAGGACTAGACGCTAATTATTTTCACCTCTGCTAACCGTAGGGTCTGACAAAATGACTCAATGCTGCCACTGGAGTGCAACATCAGCTACATAACGAATAGGCGTGTTCCAGCAAGACTTCGCTTATGGACGCCGCAATTTGAATTTTGTTCGATTTTCAAGTGTCATGAAATATTGTTCTTTTATTTTTTCAACTATTTGAAACAGTAACACGAATTCTTAGCTCAGAGGCACATGAAAACAGGCAGCGGTTCACATCTGCCACGGGTCATAATTTTCCATCCCTTGGGCTAGACCTGTTCAAGTTATTCATACAAAGATAAGATTGGGGCTCATAGGACACAATTATAGTCGAGGAGTAGAGATATGAGGGAGGGAGCAAATGTGGGAGGGATTATTCAATCAACAATAGGGAGCAGCAATTATACGTGTGTTTTACCCTCAAATATACATAAATTGTTAACTCTAATAGATTTACATATATTGATATATATATTTACATATACTGACTGAAGTGATTGTAAAATACAATATAACAAGGTTATTATTCTCTTTTCAGACGAAAAATGAAATTGAAAGGCCTCTATGTGTCTACTGGCACAAAATGGCCTAGTTCAATGAAGGCTGTCATGTCATCTTTTGTATGTGACACAAACGGTATGTTCCTGCAGTCGCCTCTCCAGTTTTGCAGTACTTATGGCATCCAGAGTGATGAAAGCACGGTCGTAAGTGTATTACTAAGCAATTAGAGTCTGATAATTACATTTTTTATAAAATAAATCTTATTCCAAATTTATATTCAGTGAAGGATTTAAATATATATTTATTTTATTTAATTAAGACAATGTATGCTTGCTGGTTTTAAAATGGGAAATATACAAAATTGCAAAGAACAAGAAAGATCTCTACAATCCAGAGATAATGAAAATTGATTTAAAAAATAAATCCTGTAATTTTATGCGTGTATTCTTTTTTAAATGTGTGACCATACTCCATATCAGTGGTTCTCAACTGGGAGCAACTTTGCCCTCTCGAGGACATTTGGCAATGGCAGGAAACATTTTTTGTTGTCACCACTTGGTGAGGGAGAGTGCTCCTGGCATCTAGTGGGTCAGAGGGTTTTGCTAAATATCCTACAATGCAGAGGACAGCCCTCCACGACAGAGAATCATCCCGCCCAGAACGTCAACAGCGCTGAGACTGAGAGACCCTGATCCATGTAGTATATATACAGCTTTGTAAATTTTCATGGACACTTTCTAATATCCATAAGTGGTCTGAAAACATAATTTTTTAAGTGCTGAATGGTACTCCAGATCAAGACTGTATAATAAATTAAGCAATTTTACCCTATTTACAATAATTGTAAATTTATTAAAGAATATGAAGGTCCAAAATGAGTTGATATCTCTTTTCTTTTGCTGGATTCAGTAAGCCCCTGTGATGACTGTGATCACCTATGTGGGGCTGAGTGTCTCTCTGCTGTGTCTCCTCATGGCGGCCCTCATCTTTCTCCTGTGCAGATCTATCCAGAACACCCGCACCTCCCTCCACCTGCAGCTCTCACTCTGCCTCTTCCTGGACCACCTGCTCTTCCTCATGGGAACCAAACAAACCAATCCCAAGGTAGAAAAACTAACCTTAGCTCATTCTTCTTTATGGAGAGCTTGCCAATGAGGAGAAAAGAGGTATATGGAGATGTGATGTGACAAGAAATACCCTGATGGCAAAATTCAAAAATGTTTCATTTGTTGCTGCCATTTGCAAAGCATTTTGTATAGGTCAAGTTGTGTGATTTACATAATTTAATTTAATTGGCTGCATTCATTGACTTTAACAAATATTTATTTAGGGCCAACTCTGGACCTAGAACTTTCCTAGGCACTAAGGATACACAGTTCCTGTCCTCATCCAATTAAAACCTAAAGAACTTGTTTTCACAGCAGGAGCAAACACACAGGGATTCAGGACCCCATAGGTGAGACACCTACCACTGTCAAAATTAAGAAAGACTCCCTGAAGGAACTTATGTCTAAGCTGTGTCCTTTAGTTAGTGGAAGAAGTTAGTGAGTGGAAGGAAAAAGTATTCCAGAGAGACCTGATGAAGGCCTGGATGTGAGCTGGGTCTCAACCTATTTGGGTAACCTTAGGTAGCTCAGTTTACCTGGAAGAAGGATTCTCACACTTTCCCATGTGTCAGACTCATCCAGAGGGCTTTTGAAAAAATGAGCCTTACACCTAGGTTTTATGATCCAGTAGGTCTGGCATAGAGTCTGAGAACCTATATTTATAACAAGCTCCCAGGTCATATTGATGCTGATGGTCCAGGGACCATACTCTGAGAGCCACTAACACGGAATACATGCTGGGATTGAGGAGGAGGCAATACCACCTTCCAGGTGTTCTGGGTGTTGTGTGGTATCTTAGCCTTTAAACCTGAATAAACAGAATGTAGAGAAACGTTCAAGGCTGAAAACTGCTCTAAGGTGGTGGCAACTAAGAAGGAAATTGAATGGATTTGAGTGTGAGAGAAGATGCAGAATCTACAGCACTTACTCACTGCTGGGATGTGGAGGATGAGGTTGGGGAAGTTATCAAGTGACACCCAGAATGCAGGTTTGGCCAACGGAATGGATGGATGATTGTCCTGTTCACAGAATACAGTGTAAGGAGCTCATTAGATCAGATTTCTTTGAGACATGTTGAGATATCCTTGGCAGATCCAAATTGAAGTGGTTAGAGGACAATTCCCTCTATGGATCTAGTGCTCAGGCAAGAATACACCTGGAAATAATTAGCACACCAACTGGAGGTAATGGAAACCAGGGAGAAGATTAAAGCTCTTGAGAATAATGATGCAGAATGAGAAGGGTATTGAGGATGAAATTCTGAAGGACAGGCAAAACAAAGCAAAAAAAAAAAAGATAGAGCTAGCATAGCCAGGGAGGGAAGAGTTTTCAGTGTCTAATGTTGCAATGGCTCAAGACAATAAAGCGTGAACAGTTTCTATGGTCAAACCCAAAAGTGGCCATTGGTGGATCTGGTGGAAGCTGTGGAAGAGCAGTAGTCAGGCAGAAGCCGGGTGGTGCTGGGGGAGGGCTGAGGACCGAATGGGTTGTGGAGGGAAGAGGAAAAGGAGAAGGCAGCACTCTTGAAGAGGGAGGAGGAGACTGGGATGAATTTGGAGCAGAACTTGAGACCAGTGAGGTATTTGGTTTTAGTAAAATGAAAGAGACTTGATAATATCTAAATGCATTTAAGAAGGTGCCCAAGAGAAGAACCACGACTAACAACAGACAGGGGGACCCAAGCAAGACTAAGAGGCAGGATAGAGAACAAAAATGAGGTTTTCACTTTGGAGGGTACTGGGAAAAGGGACTACATCAAACTAAAAATCTTTTGCACTGCAAAGTGAACCACCAACAAAACAAAAAGACAATCTAACTATTGGGAGAAGATATTAGCAAACCATCCATCTGATAAGGGGTTAATCTCCAAAATATATAAAGAACACATGCATCTCAACAACAAAAAAACTAAAAACCCACTTAAAAAATTGGCAAAAGACCTGAACAGACATTTCTCCAAAGAAGATATACAGATGGCCAACAGGCACATGAAAAGATGTTCAACATCATTAACTATCAGGGAAATGCAAATCAAAACTACAATGAGATATCACCTCACGCCTGTCAGAATGGCTATAATCAACAAGACAGGAAACAACAAGTGTTGGAGAGGATGTGGAGAGAAGGAAAGTGTCATACACTGCTGGTGGGAGTGCAAACTGGTGCAGCCACTATGTAAAACAGTATGGAGATTTCTCAAAATATTAAGGATAGAACTACCATATGATCCAGCTATTCCACTGCTGGGTATTTATCCAAAGAACGTGAAAACACCAATGCGTAATGATACATGCACTGCTGTGTTCATTGCAGCGTTGTTTACAATAGCTAAGACTGGGAAGCAACCTAAGTGCCCATCAAGGGACAAACGGATAAAGAAGATGTCGTATATATACACGCTGGAATACTACTCAGCCATAAGAAATGAAGAAATCCAGCCATTTATGACAGCATGGATGGACATTGAGGGTATTATGCAAAGTGAAATCAGTCAGAGGCAGAAGGTCAAATACCGTATGATCTCACTCATTAAGTAGTAGACAATAACAACAACAAACACATACAGACAGGGATTGGATTGGTGGTTACCAGAGGGGAAAGGCGCAGGGAGGAGGGCGAAAGGGATAATTAGGCACATGTCTGTGGTGATGGATTGTAATTAGTATTTGGGTGGTGAACATGTGAACATGATGGAATCCATGCAGAAATAGAAGTATAATGAGGTACACTTGAAATTTATACAATGTTATAAACCAATGTTACCACAATAAACAAACAAACAAACAAAAAACAGAAAAGAAAAAGGAAATGTAGAAGAATTTCTACACAGCGTTAACATATTTTAGTCAGAGACCATAAAATACATTATTTTAGTTCTTAGGCAGTATCTTAATCGGAATAAAGGAGGCAGAAAGTTAGGCTTATCTGGTAATAGAGTTTTACCAATTGAGTTTCATAAAAGAATTAAAAAGCAAGGGAGTTGCAATGAACACAGGGGTGCATGTACTTTTACAAATTGGTGTTTTCAAGTTCTTTGGATAAATACCCAACAGTGGAATAGCTGGATCATATGGTAGTTCTATCCTTGATTTTTTGAGGAATCTCCATACTGTTTTACATAGTGGCTGCACCAGTTTGCACTCCCACCAGCAGTGTATGAGAGTTCCCTTCTCTCCACATCCTCTCCAACACATGTTGTTTCCTGTCTTGTTTATTATAGCCATTCTGATGGGCGTGAGGTGATATCTCATTGTAGTGCCCATCAAGGGACGAATGGATAAAGAAGATGTGGTATATATACACAATGGAATACTACTCAGCCATAAGAAACGATGAAATCCAGCCATTTGTGACAACGTGGATGGACATTGAGGGTATAATGCAAAGTGAAATAAGTCAGAGGGAGAAGGTCAAATACCGTACGATTTCCTTCATTAAGTAGTAGATAATAACAACAATAAACAAACACATAGGGACAGAGATTGGATTGGTGGTTACCAGAGGGGAAGGGGGGAGGGAGGAGGGTGAAAGGGATAATTCGGTACATGTGTGTGGTGATGGGTTGTAATTAGTATTTTGGTGGTGAACATGATGTAATCTATGCAGAAATAGAAGTACAATGATGTACACCTGAAATTTTTACAATGTTATAAACCAATGTTACTGCAATAAACAAAAAATTAAAAAAAAAAAAGCAAGGGAGTTGAATATAATTGCAAAGACTGGCTGAAGCAGTATAAGTTGAGGTCTAGGATAGACAGGGAAGGAGATGAACAAAAGAAGGAATAGACTAGTGTGGAGAAAGCACAAGGATCAAGCCCGATGTCTTGGCAAAGTTTAAGAACAAGGATGTTTGGTGTCACTGCACGTTTAAAAACCTGGAAGGACAAGTTTAGAAAGAAGAATGTCTGAATTTAATGGCAAGGAGTATGGTGTGGCCATGGAAATAGGTGTTCAAAGTGAAATGTAGATCATTGTAGGTAAGGGTCAAGAAATTTAGAAGCCAAGGCATTGGATACTGAATTTATCCAGGACAATGGCAGAAACTGGGCAGGCACTCAAATTGTAAAAGCATAACAGGAGTCACTAAGTAATTAGGAAGTGCCAAGGATAAGAAAGGGTGAAGGATGACACAGCTGGAGCTGGATGGCAGGATTTTCTGTGCAGGAATAATAGACAGGAAAGTGTGTTAATGAGTAAAAAGAGAACTGACCCACTTTTAGACCCTAAGGCGCATAGTCTACGTGGAAGAGATATCTACTTAAGATAGATGCAGGGGAAGTAGCATCTCCAAAGGAGAATCAGATTTGAGGGAAATCAAGGAGCTGGAGGAGAGTTCAGTAAAGATGTGGCAGGAAATTCACAGGGCCAGGGGAACAGGTTTGAGGGAAGTGAGGTACAAAGTGGTTGGGCCTGGGCTGAGGAAACATGGAGTCATGTGGGAATGAGAGCATGGAAAATAATAAATGAAACATTTCAAACAATGATCAAGTGTGATAGGAATGAGACACACAGGGGGATTAGCTGGCCACAAGTTTTCCAGAAGAGTTGGTTTTTGTAAACCTTTGTAGTTGGGGCAGGAATCACGTCTTTCTAGAAGAAGACTTCAGACTCAATGACAGCCCACCTAAGGAGGCAGACAACGGGGATTATTTTAGTTCTTAAACCTCTAACACATTGAATACTTTCCTTGTCCTGTGTCAATATTTTATAGTTACAAATATAAATTGTGAAATTTATTTGTAAATTTACTGTTTCTAAGTTTATATCTCTCTTCAGCAGTTCAAATGTGATGCTACAGTGGGAATAAAATTACATCCTAGATTTATTTGCCAACAAATCTAAACAAAAGAAGGACATTCAAAGAAGGCTAAGCAAACTTCTCCCACTAAATGTGTCCCGAGACAGCCCTGAGGAGTAGCAGGTGGTGTGCTCTTTGTGCCCATCAAGCACTCCAGTGACTCTCCCCTCCCCTCCAGGTGCTGTGCTCCATCATCGCAAGGGTGTTGCACTAGCTCGACTTGGCCTCCTTCACCTGGATGCTCCTGGAAGGACAGCAGCTCCTCCTCACCATTAGGAACCTCAAAGTGGCCAACTACACCAGCACAAAAAGACTCAAGAAGAGGCTTCTGTATCCTTTTGGCTATGGGATCCCAGCTATGATTGTGGCTGTGTCTGCAGGGCTCAAACCCCTGGATATGGCACACCTACACAGTGAGTGGGGTGCTGAACTCCTGCTGATGGGGAAATGTGTGTACACCTCTCTCCATGGGAAATCAAGAGACAACAACAGAAAACTATTTAAGACAATCATCATTATAATTATTAATATTGACATCCATAATATTAACAGCAGTGGTGCCAGCAGTTCTCACTTGCCGTTTCCTATGTCCAGGCTCCCTGCTAAACACTTTGTATATAATATTCCATTTGACACTCAGTATCCGCATTTGAAGCAGGGCTTATTCCTGTGTCCCCACTTAACAGGTGAGGAAACCGAGACTCAAAGCAGTTGTGATTAGTTCTTGGTCAGTGAATTAGGTAAGTATCAGACTTGCCTACTTCTGGAAGATGTTCTCATTCAACTAAATTTTGCTGCATCCCTAAATCACTGTATTCACGACACGAAGCAACTTACTCATCTTCTTGGGCTTTTCCTCCTATCATCAATATCAGACTGTCAGGGGCCGGCCTGTGGCTTAGCGGTTAAGTGCGCGGGCTCTGCTACAGGCGGCCGGGTTCAGATCTGGGCGCGCACCGATGCACCGCTTCGCAGGCCATGCTGAGGCCACATCCCACATACAGCAACTAGAGGGATGTGCAACTATGATGTACAACTATCTACTGGGGCTTTGGGGGAAAAAAAAAGGAGGAGGATTGGCCGTAGATGTTAGCTCAGAACCGGTCTTCCTCAGCAAAAAGAGGAGGATTAGCATGGATGTTGGCTCAGGGCTGATCTTCCTCACACACACAAAAATATATATATATATATCAGAGAGTCAGGAGGAAATGGTTTGGCATTTAAAGTGCAAGCAGGTGAGTTCCCTGAATTACCACTCAAATGTACACTATCATATAGATGGAATCATTAATTTCTGGGGTGTTATCGAGTAGTAGAGGTTATCTAAACTCTCATTCAACCCCACCTCTCACACACATTTTATACATGAAAAAGCAGCCCGAGTAGTGGTCGAAAATGTCATCCTATTGAAATTCAGAGAAAGAAAACTCCTGTCTCCATATAAACAGAAATTAAATACATTTCTCTAGATTAGTTACAGTGTTAGGAGGCCAATTCACTGATGTCAAGAAAGGTGCCTCATCTTAAATCCTATCCACTCATGAGAATGGCATCAGCATTCTGAATACATAATGCTTTCTAAATGTCTTAAAACTTAAAATTATTTTTTCTGATAAATGAGAATTTTTGTGTTGTTTTTATTCTCATGTACACTGTTAAATATATAGTGTTATGTGATAGTCTTTAGAAGCACTTGAAGTCCTCATCATTACTCTAAACATTCTTCCCAGTCTGAGGTTCTCCTCTGAATTAGCAAAAATCTGTGGATTCCTATTTCTATCTAACTATGTTGATAAACATTCTATTCTATTCTATTCAGAGCCTTTAATTATATTTGGGATTGCTTGTCTCCATTCTTGTGCGCTCTAGCTAATCTCTACCTTAGTTCTCGCTGCAATTCTAATATATTTTGCATTCAGAATTTTCTTAAAATTTCCCTGTGCTGTTCAAATTCAATAACCAACAAATGGTCTAAACCAAGTTTACATCAAGTCAAACTGCCTATGACAATCTATCCAGGTCCTTCATAACCCAGCCTCACTCCACTTATTCCCAGAATTTTTCATGATACCTTACTGAATCCTCAGGCGACTACCTACCAGACATCATCCAACCACATTCCTGTCCATCATGAACCTCGTGTGGCCACTGTAGTTGAACACTTAATGCATCTCTAATTATGAATTATTTTTATGGGAAACATACTGCATACGTTTTAGTATCCCTTAAGCATCTTACATTTATCCGAGGCAGTACTGAATAGTTCATATATATTTACTGATTCTTCTTTGATCAGTTGCTGGCTCAACGTAAAAGGAGTCTGTCTTCATAAACACACCCAGGACAAAATAAATAAAAATTTAAAACTTAAGCATGGTTGAAAATAAGGAAACTGAACAGTGCTTTTATTTGTATCACAAGTAGCACTTAAAACACTATTAGTAAGAAAATACTGTAGCAAGTCTCAATAGAAAAGGAAGAGAATGTACGACACCTTTTTCTGACTCAATTCACTTTAAGAATTAACCTTAGAAATGCTATTTTAAGTATCATTATTGTTTGAGAGTACTAGCACACTTCACAAAGAAAGCAGAAAATTCCAAATATCAAGTTTCACTTTTACTCTACCTTTCCCAGATACATTCCACGATTAAAGCTACATCAGCAACACCAAGGCAAACTGTTCTGGCAGGGAAGATGTCACAATTCATAGACTTGATATTTTAAAACACTTAAAGAGTTTTATAGGACTTAAGATGTATTTTTTGACATTTTATCAGAAGAGGTTAACCAGTGCAGCGTCCTATGAAGTATTACACGCAGTGAAAGTTAAACTCTCCCAAGTGTTTTCAACCATCGAGTCTGCTCCTGGCTGCATGTGCTCCGCCTCCTGCAGGCGTCTGGTTCTCAGTCATCTGCTCGGCAACCATGAGCCTGACACACACTGCAGTAACGGTTATATTAAAAAATCTATCTTCAGGGGCCAGCCCGGTGGCGCAAGCGGTTAAGTGCGCACGTTCCACTGCGGCGGCCCGGGGTTCGCCGGTTCGGATCCCGGGTGCACACCGACTCACCGCTTGGCAAGCCATGCTGTGGCGGCGTCCCATATAAAGTGGAGGAAGATGGGCACGGATGTTAGCCCAGGGCCAGTCTTCCTCAGCAAAAAAGAGGAGGATTGGCATTGGATGTTAGCTCAGGGCTGGTCCTCCTCACAAAAAAAAAAAAAAAAAAAAAAATCTATCTTGACACACATTACATTTTTTAAAAATCTCCTTGAAGAGATGAAACATTCTATCCTTTGCCTGATTCATCCAAAGGTGAATACAGAAAGTTTGAAAATACTCCCCTGAAGAAATAAGTTTAGGCTCTTAGAAGACTTTAGCAAACACTGGTTCCAACACTATGAACAAATGAGCTTTTACATGGATTTAAAACTATGCTAGGTGCGATGAGAGAAAAAGAAAAACCTAACAATGCTACTGACGAAAATAACAAATATAAAGATGACACAAATTATAGATTACCTTTTAGAAGATAAGAAAAGCAATGAAGGCTACAAAGGGGAAGAACATTCCAAACAATGGGAGGAAGGCATAGAGGTCAATGGGATACCGAAGGGACCCACCTGGGTAGCAAGGAACAAGCGTCCTTGAAGAACTGTGGGGATTCAGACACAGAGCTAGGGCTCTGCCAAATTATAAAAGGCCTTCCTTGAAAAAGCAAACGAGCGTAATTCCAGCAGCACTACAGAGCAACCAAAGATTTCTGAGGGCCAGTAGTGTTTAAGAAAGATAAGCCAATAGATTCAGGGGGAAGGTGGAATCAAATAAAGCAGCTGCGAGATCACAACAGTAATTCAGGAGAAGAAAATACAAAACAGGCTCACTGGGAACAGCCACATATGAAAAATAATTTGAAAGAAAAAAATATTCCACAACAGTGGTGTAGATAAAGGGAGTAATGTAGAGTGAGAAGCCAAAGCATATAATGGGCTCCCAAGTCTGGGCAACTGGGGAAACAGGAGGCCCAGGGACACAAAGGAGAGACTGGCAAGGAGAACTGGTGACGGGCATAGGACAAAGACGTCAGTCTGGAGCACTGAGTTTGAGGTAGAACAAAGGGGTGTATGTGTGTGCGCGTGTGTGTACTCCTCCAGATGAACAGAAAATTGTGCTTGCTGCACTGGGAAGATAACTCTTCTGTAATTTTAAAATCATATGCAGGTTTTATATATTAAAAGTTAACAAAGAATTATTCTAAAAATATTATGTCTAAGCAAATTACAATGGTGAAGAGCAGGATGAGGAAAAGTAAGGGAGATAGCTCAGTTCTATTCAAAGTGGAGTTACTAACACATTGAATGATTTATGGAATCAGAATTAGAGAAAAAAAGATCTCCTAGGTTACAGCCGACTGTATGCTCTAAGGATCCTTCTGTGAACTTAAGACACTTCAATAACGTCTATAATATACTTTCTCAACACTACAGATAAGACTTAATGTAATGGGAAGAACCCATCTAAATTCAACCTGAGGAAACAACTTCTCAAATATGGAATGGAATACCATATGCAAACAGAGAAGGGAAAAAAATGCCAGGAGTCAAAATAGAGAGAAATAACTGGCAATTGGCACTGGAGGCTGCAGTCTCAGACACAACACTGGGATGTACAAGCCTCGAAACAAACACACAAAAAACTGCAGTAAACTGGATCTCAGCCTCAACATTACCCCTCAGAGAAAACACTGAAAATCCCTCATAAAGTCAAAGTTAACTTTGGTCTTTCACAAATCTCGGAAATTAACTCAGATCAATTTTATTATGAAGTTATTTTCAATATAGACCTAAATATGCACCTAGATCTGGGATTTGTTTTATAAATTTAACAATATTGTGAACAGTGGTATTTGGCAGTGGACGCCAAATAATACCAAAGGCCCCTTCAGGCTCAGGAAAAAAACCAACAACAATAACATCATACAAACAAAAACTCCAGGATCTGTCAATTTTGTAACTCTTCCCTTGGGCAAGTCTCTCTAACTAATTAGAAAGTTAAGTAGAATTAACCATTTCCAAAGGGCTGGGGAGGAAGGCCCTCGAAAACATGCAGAAAAATTGAGGAGCACAAGCAAACAAGTGACAATCCAAAGAGGGAACCAGTGGGATTCACTGGGCCGCAGCACCACTGCCAGCCACAGACCCCAAGCATTAATAGGCAGTGTCCACACTGGATCTGTCAGAAGCAGACTGTTCGTGATGGGTGCAGGAGCACAGCTTACAATTCTGAACTCCACCCTCAACAAAAGAGCCCAAACACAAACAGCCAGGACAAATTGTGTGTCAAGATAAACAAAATTGTGTGTAAAGATAAATAAAAGCAACTCATCTAGGAAGATTTTCCAAATTCCCCACAGTTTTCCTGAAATAAAAGACTTTCTAGAATCGCAGTTGCTATCTAAATCCATTAAAGACAGGAAAATAAATATGCCTATACTTCACAATGAGAAATCTAAGTAGAATCTAAACTATTTCTTGAGAGTGAAAGCAATAATGAGCGGGAAAGGAGGATTCAGGAATAGCCTTCCCAAGCAGGCTTTTATGAAACACTTGAATTACTAGAATGTGTTTGCCTTAGTCTTGCCTAAACATTGAAGAAAATGACAACATAAACCCTGCCATCAAGATTAGTAATTATATACAATAATTACACAAATGAGTAGGTAAGTTGGTTGATTTTTATTCTAAAGTCATATTATATTTTACATTATTTTTGCTCAATAGAAAATGCTATTACCATTGAAGAAATGAACTATAAATAAGTTATTCAGATAGCAGAAATTAGCCCTTTAAGTTTATAATAATTATTGATAAAAATTTCCACAAATTCATTCTATCTCAACTTAACCAAGATCAAGCATATAACAGTCTGCTTTTTAAATTTTATTGTATTTATTTTTTCCCCCAAAGCCCCAGTAGATAGTTGTATGTCATAGCTGCACATCCTTCTAGTTGCTGTATGTGGGACGCCGCCTCAGCATGGCCAGAGAAGTGGTGCGTCGGTGTGCACCCGGGATCCGAACCCGGGCCGCCAGCAGCAGAGCGCGCGCACTTAACCGCTAAGCCACGGGGCCAGCCCACAGTCTGCTTTTTAAACTCTGCAGGGCCACAACTATAACATAATTAAAACAACCTGTTATAATACAGTGACGCTGTGTGGGCCTCTGGGGTGTAGAGGTCTGTTTGCTCCTATATGGCAAACTATCCCTAGAAACTCCTACTTCCTACCTCCCACTTGCCTAATCCCAGAAGAACTGGAAGTTGTCAGGGGAAACCAGAAAGCTGAGAAACAAGCTTGTTAAATCAGTAACCTTAACAATACACATAATTTAAAGTCAAGAGGCTCTGCTCTGAGGTCTGCAATACAGGGACTCCCCAATCTCAAAGCACTGGTGCATTTCCTTGTGCTGCCATTTCCTTGTGAGTCAGAGGTCATCTTAAACTTATTTGCAAGCTCAGAGCTGTGTTTTGGGCGAATGTCACGTATTTTGGAAAAATGACCTGATTGCAGCATTCTGTGTCAGATCCCGTAACATGGGAACAGGAGAACACACTATTCTAAAGAGAAAGAAGAGAAGAATTATCTATTCGTAAATTGTAACCTTTTTGCTAAGTGGAAGTAAGATGTTGCTTTAGGAAAGAGAAATCATTAAAATGCACCAACAAAATATGATCATTTATATCTTTAAAAAAGGACCCCATCTTCCTTGTTTGTAAGCTCATTAACAGAGAACTATTATGGGCAAAGGGCTTATTACAAAATTTGTAAAGAATACCAACAAACCATGAGGAGGGGTTGGGGGAACAGACAAGTGAATAGAAAAAGAGAATAGGTACTTCATAAACGAGGAAAACCAAGCGGTTAATAAATATACCACATGGCATTCAATTTCATTAGGAATCAGAGAAACACAACTGTAAACCACAAGGTGCCAACAGGCATCCACTAGATTGACAAAAACTAAGGCAGTGACAATTTCAAGGGTTTGCAAGAATGTACAGCAACAAGATCTCTCACAAACAGTCACTGAAATTATAAAATAGTGTAATCACTTTGGAAAACCACCCGACATTATCCAGAAAAGATGAAGATACATCTTTCATTAGCAAAATTCTATTCCTCGATATATACCCTTGAGCAGCAGTTCTCAAACTCTGATCTCAGAACCCCCTTACACTCTTAAAAACTGAGGACCTCAAAGAGCTTTTGTTTATGTTGGTTATGTCAATCAGTATTTACCTATTAAAAATTAAGGTTAATTTTAATTGAAAATTAAGAAATTAATTAAGAAATCTGAAAATCTTTTAAAAATACTAATTTAAAGATAACAGTAATAGATTACACAACATACACAGATATTTAGTCAACATAACGTTTTTTTATGAAAAACTATTTTACAAAGTAAAACAAAAATAAATGAGAAGTGTCATTGTTTTACATTTTTTAAAATTTTTTTAATATCTGGCTTGATATCTATCTTAATAGATGGATTGTCTTATCTGCTTCTGATTCAGTCCCTTGAGATATCACATTACATTTAGCCTCTGGAAAACTCCACTGTACACTCAAGAAAGAAAGAGAGCAACAAAAGGAAATAAGATCATAACATCTTAGTATTATTATGGAAATAGTTTTGACCTTGTGGATCTCCCTAGGGACCTCCAGGGCTCCCCGCACTTGGCATCAAAGCCCAGCTCTTTAACATAGTAGCTCTGTCAGACATGTCACAGCTCAGACATGTCACAGCTCTGACAGAGCTACTATGCTGAAGAGCTGGGCTTTGACGCAAAGTCTTTTTTAGCCCAGCAGATTTCTGTTGTTGTTATTTTGTTTCCTCACTATTACCAGAAAATAAAACATTTAGGCAACAAGGAAAAAGATGCTAACTAAACTTCCTCCTAGTTGACCCAATTAGACACAAATGAATGCTTACTGATCTGGAAGAATGGCTTCTTCATCCAAAGAAAACTTTCCTTGAATCCCATGACATAGTTCAGGTGGTACACCCACTGGCTGTGGAAAAATGCATTCCTGATTCTATATCCAAAAGAATGGAAATCAGGGACTCAAACACATACTTGGACACCGATGTTTACAGTAGCATTATTCTTAATAGCCAGAAAGTGGAAGCAACCCAAGTTCTCATCAACAGATGAATGGATAAACAAAATGGCGTATGTACACAAAATGGAGTATTATTCAGCCATAAAAGGAATGAAATTCTGACACATGCTACAACATGGATGTACCCTGAATACATTATGCTAAGTGAAATAAGCCAGACACAAGAGGACAAATACTGCATGATTCTACTTATATGAGGTACCAAGAAGAGGCAAATTCATAGGGACAGCAAATAGAAGAGAGATTACTAGAGGCTGGGAGGAGCGGAGAAGGGAGAAGTATTGTTTAATATTGTTTAATGGGTATACAGTTTCTATCTGGGAAGATGAAAAAGTTCTGGAAATGGATAGCGGTGATGGTTGCACAACATGGTGAATGGACTTAATGCCACAGAATTTTATATACTTAAAAACAGTTAAAATGGTAAATTTTTTTTCTACTTTACCAAAAATTTTTAAATGCATTCTCAATTAATTAACCAAATAATTAACTAACTGAAAACACTTCATGATGGCAAAAAAGACCATATCTCTGTGGAACCTGTCTGATACAGCTCTAAAACGAAGTCGTGCAGTGGGTGATGTTTCCCCACAAATAAGACATCGCCTCCAAGACTATTTCTTCTAGCTGGGGGAAAGGAAGAAAAGAATAAAGATCTAACCATTATACCTACAAAAGCAACTTTTATGAGAGTAAAATAGGAAGCACCTAAATTTTAAAAACTTAATTATAAAGTTTACAAAAAATAATAGACCTAAATGTGTGATGCATCTCTGTAGAAGAAACAAAGCTTTGACAATAAAGTTTCGAAGATCAATGACTATCAGAAAAAATTATCCCTAAAAGATACCTGAATATAGTCTTGCAAGATAAGGGACAAAGTTTTCTTATTTATACAGAACTTAATTTCTTACTATAAGAAACATATAGACATTCTCTGAGGAAATACAAATAAATTGCATCATCTAATAACAAAGATTATTCTATGGATGGTTCATAATTATTTCTATAGGTTTATTATACTAGTATTAAATAAATTTTCCAACAAAGCCCAGCTTTACAATTTCCCAATACTTTTAACTGTCAGTCTTAACGACAAAATGCCACTTTTTGTGTAAAATAACATTTCAAGTTAGCAATATGAGGGCAAATGCTTTTGTTTCAACCTAACCTTTCAAGCAAAGTTATTGTTATTTGGTGGGGATGAAGGGAAGAAGGGAGATGGAGGAAATTAATAATACCCTCCCAACATGCAAAAATACTTTTGTGTATGCATATTATACAAGAATCAAAGTCTTGGGCCTGCCGGGTGCTGTAGTGGTTAAATTAGCACACTCCACTTTGGTGGCCCAGGGTTTCACAGTTTCGGATCCTGGGCGCAGACCACCACTTATCAAGCCATGCTGTGGCAGGTGTCCCACGTATAAAGTAGAGGAAGATGGGCACGAATGTTAGCTCAGGGCCAATCGTGCTCAGCAAAAAGAGGAGGACTGACGACAGATGTTAGCTCAGGGTTAATCTTCCTCACCAAAAAAAAAACAAAAGAATCAAAAAGTCAGAAGATATTCTTGAAGTATTGCTTTTTAATAAATTTAACAAACACTTGTAAGTTAAAAATTTTATTTAATTACTATGCAACTTATGGATAGTAAATTTTAAGAAGCAAAGTTAACTTTTGTCATAAAGAAGTAAAATCAATGATTTATGCTTCCTTTATGGGAAATTTGACAAATGAAAAAAAAGGTCTAATTTTACAAGGAAATGTAAAGTCTCTATTACACAGACTCAATGTCGACCAAGTGGAAGTATGATTCTTACTCTCTTCTGGAGTGAGGTCTGGGTATACCTCTTCTAGGGCAGCTCGCAGCCTTCGCTCATCCACGAACGGCAACAGAGCAACACCTTGGGGAGACAAATGCACACCAAGCAGCCCAGCTATTAGGATCACCTAAATTTCAACTACTGTTGGTCCATATAAACATTTCTAGTAGAATTTCCCTGCTGATATAAAAACATTTTGGAAATGAACTCTATTTAGCCAAATTTCAGATAGAAATACTTCCCCGTGGTGGTAGAAGAAAAAATTCTATTTGTTTTCCATCTTTAAAAGGGTTCATATGGAAAACCACGTTTGCTGAATCTTTACTCTGTGATGACAAAATTTTTAAATTAAATGAACAAGTGGCCACCTGGACACCGGTCTATGTTCTCACCTTACTTATTTACTAGGATGCCTTCGGGCAAGCCAGTAATCTCCTAAGGGCTTGAGCATATCCCTTTATCTTTCTAGGACTTGGTTTCTTCTTTTGTAAAAAGAGATCATTCAACCAAAATACTCAGAAGGTCTGTTCAACTGGAATATGTAGAATGTCTCTTTCAGCTCTAAAATTGCATAGTATTCTGTTTACATTTTAAAACCTAATAATTAGGGCCGGCCCCGTGGCTTACTGGTTAAGTGCACGCGCTCTACTGCTGGCGGCCCGGGTTCGGATCCCGGGCGCGCACCGACACACCGCTTCTCCGGCCATGCTGAGGCCGCATCCCACATACAGCAACTAAAAGGCTGTGCAACTATGACATACAACTATCTACTGGGGCTTTGGGGAAAAATAAATAAATAAATAAAATTATTTAAAAAAAAAAAACCTAGGGGCCGGCCCGGTGGCGCAAGCGGTTAAGTGCGCGCGCTCCGCTGCGGGGCCCGGGGTTCGCTGGTTCGGATCCTGGGCGCGCACCGACACACTGCTTGGCAAGCCATGCTGTGGCGGCGTCCCATATAAAGTGGAGGAAGATGGGTACAGATGTTAGCCCAGGGCCGTCTCCCTCAGCAAAAAAAGAGGAGGATTGGCGGATGTTAGCACAGGGCTGATCTCCTCACCAAAAAAAAAAAAAAAAAGAGAGAGAAAAAAAAAAAAACCTAATAATTTATATACAAAAAATTTTTAGACTTGTTTAAATAACTTTCTCCCCGGGAGGGCATGTAGAATAGTGGCTGTTCATTTTTAGGCTGAAAACTGTCCTCGGGAGTGTGCTGGAATTAAGGTCATTATTTGGACCTACACGCATAATTTTCAAAGAATCACACTGGAATACAATTATCTATTACTACAAAAACATGCAAAGTTATTGAAGCATATATATATTCTGCTGTATATTATTATATATATTATAAATAGTATTTTGGCTAAATAAAAATTTTAAGATAAATAACGAGGAATGCTGACTAGAGCTAAATAATTTTGAAACTACTGCCACTCAAAACTGCTGTATTTGTGACTGTTCCCCTTAAAATGATGAGAAATGAAAGGTTTCCAAAGTTGTCTTTAAATTATTTAGCTACCATATTTTCAAAATTAGGAAACATGTTCAATTTGACTACCTAGTAGGGGAATATATAGATTTTTTAAAGTTAAAAAGAAACTAGGTTCTAGTGTGAATTCTGAAGGTCCAAAAAGTGATTTCAAGGATTATTAACATCCATCATCTGAGTAAGGCTATTTATCCATTACCGGTAAACACTTATGTAGAAAAAACCTAGGCAGTGGTCAAGTTTTATTTAGTCATACACTTAACAAAATCTGTATCATGCAAAACTACATTATCTAGCTTTTGTTTTCTACCTACTAGATTTAGGATTTAAACAAATCATCAGAAAGACTTTCCTTCAATATCAACTCCAGAATCTTACTCCAAACAGTAAGCAACCTGCAGTGCTAATGACAGCAATAAGGTTATTAAGCTAAAATCAGTCTTCCTGGCCAGGGTAGGAAGGAGTGTCTTACACCCAGATGTGATGACGGTCGTGCCTGAGAGGGAGCTGACAGTAACAATGGCAACAGCAGCTACTCTTTCCTACTTTTTTCCCACTGATTTACCATGTTACACGCATTAGCTCATTCAATCCTCTCAACAACACAGAGGCAGCCCAAGCAGTGGTAATACTTAGGTAAACACAGTGGCCATGCTCTCCAGGTTCAGATCTCAGTGCTGCCACTGTGTGACTTTGATCAAATTACTTAAATTCTCTGTTTATGTAGAAAATACAGCATTTGAAATGACTATGCTATATTCCTTTAATACATACTAAGCAAATATTATGAAAACACAACATTGCAAAAACATATGTTCAATAAATGTTGAAAAAGTACCCAGATATATTTTATCTTCTATCATTTTAAGATGTACTCAACTTGGGCCGGCCCCGTGGCTTAGCGGTTAAGTGCGCGCGCTCCGCTACTGGCGGCCTGGGGTTCGGATCCCGGGCGCGCACCGACGCACTGCTTCTCCGGCCATGCTGAGGCCGCGTCCCACATACAGCCACTAGAAGGATGTGCAACTATGACATACAACTATCTACTGGGGCTTTGGGGGAAAAATAAAAAAATTAAAAAAAAAAATTAAAAAAAAAATAAGATGTACTCAACTTAGACAAGAACTTACTTAGACAAGAACTTACTTATTATCATGACTTCCGATAAGTTTTAAAGACATATGCAGAAATGACTATCTCCTAATAGTACTAAATTTTATCTCAAGAAAGATGTGTTCTTGCTACAGTCTAATAAATAAAAATATTTATATAACATATAAAAATATAGAAATATTAAAGGTCTGAGTTTATACCCATCCTAAAATTCATCTGGAATCTCAAGAGACCCCAAATAGCCAAAACAATCTTAAAAAATAAAAATAAAGTTGGAGGACTCCCACCTCCTGATTTCAAAACTTACTACAAAGATACAGTAATTAAAACAGTTCGGTACTGACTGGCACAAGAACAGACATATTGACCAAGTGAATAGAGAGCCCAAAAATAAACCCTCACATACATGGTCAAATGACTTTCAACAAGGGTGCCAAGACCATTCAATGGGGTAAGGGCAGTCTTTTCAACAAATGGTGCTGGGAAAATGGACATCCACACACAAAAGAATGAAATTAGACCCTTACTTTATACCATATACAAAAATGAACTCAAGATGGATCAAAGACCTAAATGTAAGCTAAAACTAGAAAACTCTTAGAAGAAAACAGGGAGGAAGCTTCATGACATTGGATTTGGCAATGATTTCTTGGATATGACATCAAAAGCACAGGCAACCACCACCAAACAACACAACAAAAATTAGACTTCATCAAAATTAAAAACTTTTGTGCATCAAAGGACACTATCAACAAAGTGAAAAGACAACCCACACAATGGGAGAAAATACATGCAAATCATATATCTGATAAGAGATTAGTGTCCAGAATATATAAAGTATTCCTACAATACAACAAAAACCCAATTCAAAAATAGGCAAGGGACTTGAATAGATATTTCTCCAAAGAAGAGACAGAAATAGCCAATAAGCACATGAAAAAAAGGTTCAACATCACTAATCATTAGGAAAACAGAAAGCAAAAACACAGTGATCACCACTGCACACCCATTAGGATGGCTACTATCAAAAAACAGAAAATAACAAATCTTGGCAAGGATGTGGAGAAACTCTAACTGTCGTGCATTGCCTTCCTTTTCCTCTGGATGATTTATACTACATTGATATACTCAGCAAGTCATCTGCATGCTTATATATTTACTTATTTATTTAAAAAATCCAGGCAAGGATTTATTTAACAAACACTTACATAAATATATTTACTTATTTATGTATTTATATTATTACTTTACTGCCTCCCATTCTCCTATGTCTCTTCTCCTTCCAGTTTAATCAAAACATCCTCCACAAAACATGTTCAAAAACAACCTAAGGCCCCAATCCACTTACATATAACAAAATATGACCACAGACCACAACACTTACACAACCCCAATCAATAGGCTGCAATTCTCATTATCATTCCATTAAGGTAATATGAAATTTCTGTTACTACATAACCAAAACTCAACCCTAAAATCTCATAAAATAATGATTTTCAATTTATAAATTATTATTTATCCCCCTTTGTGCCACAATTCTCTTTGAGTCATTTTACTGGTCATCTGCATCACAGGGAATAATAAAGGAAAAAGAGTGAAAACATGATTTTACCAAACTGCTTATTATCCTACAAAAATATATGGTGGAAGAAAAGGTTAAAATAATTTGCTGAAAGGGGCTTAGGTGTGAAATAATCGTTGGCTCACTGTGTGAGAGACTTCTCCACTGTGTTTTACATTCAGTCATCATCACACATTTGGTGAGTGATAAACAGTACCTTAAATTTAGTACTAATTTTATATTGTCATTCTTACAAAATCTGTGAACAGAAGGAATGAGAAAATAGATATGTAAATAATAAATAAACTTTAAGTAATGATTCATGCCAAGTATTTAAACGAAATTTCTAATACTTTTTTCAAAAGTTTCCATGGAGTATAAGTGAATCTCCACGTGGACACTTCATGTTTCTACAACTCTCAGCAACCTCACAAGGTGTCAATGAGCTACTGATGGAAGGAGCATGTCCCACATCCCATTAATTAATCACAAAGGAGACAAAAGATATAATCATTAATCTATTTCAACTCAATTTACTGTTTATCAAAATGCTACTATTAAAATTACTGTTAATCATTGCTAATCCCAGGTTAGATGAAAAAATATCAAAATTTCACATATAATCTTTAAAATACTTATCTTTTACAGAAATTCTTTCATCCCATAAATCATGTCTGCTTACAGTTTACCAAAAGGAGAAAATTATTTTAACAAAAAGGAATAATGTCTAAATTTTACCTTGCCAGGCATATTTCTTCCCATTTAAATCAACAGCAAAATCTTCAGGGTAGAAGTCAATTATACTAGAATCCTGTATCAGGGAGAAAAGCAAAGATTCAAAACAAAAGTCACATATTTCTGTTATAAAGAATTTGATACAACTTTCATTCAAGTTATCAGGCCTGATAAGAAAATGAAGTTTCACTCCTTTTAAAAAATGTTATTAAGATATCAGGTCACTAATCCCGGGCCTAGTAAAAACAAAATTAACAATTTTATTTTAAAAGATGAAAATAAAAAGGCCTTATTATAAAAGAATTTTAGAACTGACGACTGTGGGCCCAAGACAGTGAAGAGTTTATTAACTCGAATAATTCCTACTTCTCAGCTGGGTGTCACTCTTTCTAGCTAGGACACAAAACACACGCAGCGGTGACTGCAGGTAAACCAGCCTTCATGCTCTGGTACCCACCACACATGGCTGGAACCAATAAAAATAATGACTCACAGGTATGCTGAGAACAAAATGACTGTTATAAGAATTTCTCCCAAACACACATCAATTTTATTTACTGGGTAGGGTACTGATGGCCAAGGAAAGCAGGGAAAAAAAAGTAGCAAAAAATATACAGAAGAATCCAAATACTTTTACTTTGTTTCTGGACTTCACTATTGTAACTATAAGATGCAAAAGCAATTGTGACTAGTGCTAGCAAAATGTACGACAAAAATCCAGTTATCAACACACTCAAAAACTAAGACACTCACAGGATCACTCATGAGCTTCCGCCACGATGGAGGCAGGAAGTTACCACTTGCAGCTGGAAAAACTCCCATAAGTTGTTCCAGTGGTTTAAACTGCAAGAAAGAAAAAACGTTTAAGATAAGACACAATTTTTATCTAAGCCAAAATTCTACAAATGTTATGGCTCTAAATACTCAAGCTTACCGGTTTAGTACCCTTCTCAAAATCAGAAGGCATGTCTGCAATACCTTCAAAGTCTGCAGCAAATGGTGCACAATGAAATGGATAATACCACTTCCAGGAAGCACAGCCCTAAAATCAGTAAAAACAAACAAAAAACAACAACAAAAACAAATCTATGTTAATGATGGACACGGTAAAAACAAAAAAATTAAACTATCAACATATAATATTTTACTGATAAAACATATGACTTCTGGTATACATTCCATATATTAATTTTTTTCCATGAGTCCTAAAAGATGTTTGGATTAAATCTAAACTTTTACTTCGTATCAACGGCTCCTTGATTTAAAAAATACTGCAAAGCCTCTTTAATAATCAGTAGTTAATACCAAACTTTATATTAACAAACACAATTTGGTGAAGGTTTTTATCCTTAAAATGTGTTTGGTGACATTTCTTTCCAACTCGAGAGCTGCTATCATCCCATAAAATGAAGAACAACTGCAGCTGACACTCACTGAGTGTACAGGTGGGTAAGGGACATCACTAGAAGAGTGACTGAGAGTAAAAGAGCCAAAAGTTTCATTTTACAATTCCCTATTATATTTTCATGTGACAACTTTCTCTTTACTTTAAAAATATTTAAGTAAACCAAGCAAAAAGAAAAAACAGTAAGTTATACTCAAAGAAAAGAGAAGCCTTCCTGAAATGAGTTTTGACTCTGCACCTAGTGAATTAAAATCCTGAGGGTCAGAGCCGGCCCAGTGGCACAGCAGTCAAGTTCACACGTTCCACTTCAGTGGCCCAGGGTTCGCCGGTTTGAATCCTGGGCTCGGACCTACTCATCGCTCATCAAGCCATGCTGAGGCGGTGTCCCACATACAAGAACCAGAAGGATTTACAACTAGGATATACAACTAGGTACTGGGAGCTTTGGGGAGAAAAATGTTGAGGGTCGGAGTAAAACACGAAATGAGAATATTTTACAATTGATACTTAGTGTATTAAATTACTTTCTACTTTCCAACAAACTTCACCTATTCCCAAGTCACATCAAATTTGCTTCACTCCCCAAGCACGAAACCAGGTATTATCAGTGCTACAATCCCCTATATGTCCGCCTAATCTCTCACCAATCTGACATCTCATTTTCAAAAGCTTTAAGTCAGATACAGATTACTCCAATGAGAATGCACTTCATGTAACATCACTACTCTATATGGAGGAAATGGTATCCTTCAAATTCCTTTCAAATTCTTACCAGTTATTTTCCAGGCTTTTGTCCTTTGTTCAGTCATTTAGCAACTGTGTATTAGTTACTCTGTTATTTTTTATTCCAATTAAACAAAACAATAAACTTTAATAATTTTAAAGACCAAGTACTCTCAACCACACTATTTAATGCTGAAATTCTTTAGCATAACAAAAATTAGCTTCGTTTATATATTAACACCTAAGGAGCTTCAAAGGCTTTACAAACAAATCTTATTTAAAGTAATGAATTTCTTTATAGGAAGCTTGAAAATATGAGTCTGGGTTCAATTTCAGAATATAGCTCAACAACACACACTATTATAGAAATAACTATTTTCTTAAAATGATTAACTAGAGATTTAGAGGAAAATATTCATTTTGTACCTGGTAATAATATCAAAGAACCCAGCAGAGCCCTTCAACGTAAGACTGTACAACTTTACGACAGAATTTGTCATTAGCTGCATCAACGTCAAATTTGTTCTTGCAGTACCGCTGCTTCCAACCAGCTTCCCAAAGCCTAAAAATCAGGCAAAGCCAGTTCATGTTGAATTCATACACTTTCAGTAACTAGCTACCAATTTATCATCCAAATCAATTTATACTTAATATTCAGGTAAAATGTAAATAAGTTAAACAGTAATAGTAACATAGCTTCATTTAATTATTTCTAAAAAGTCCACTTTCACAGGATTTATTATCAACTTAAAGATAGTTAAACGTTAAAAACTCAAACACTGATTCTAGAAAGATCATTACAAAACTACAGTAAAAAAAAAAGAGAATAACCATTTATTAAAGTAGATACACAACACTTGTTTGCTCAGATTTTCATACTGTTTTACATGTTTTTTTGATTGTAGAACAATTCTACAACTACATTTGAAGATGCAAATACTGAAGATATTTTATATAGTTCAAGTTCCTCAGTTTGTTAAAGTATATCTAAATTACACAAAGAAAGTCAACTAAATTACTTTTTTGAAAAAGAATAATCTAGAAGCCAGGCAGAAATTATGTATATACCTACTCTCCCTATCCTTGGGCCTTCTCCCTCATTCAGCAAAGCGTTGTTGGCATAAGTGAAGGACACGGACACACACACACACACACACGTTCTGGTAAAACTTAGAAGGAGGTCATCAATTCACTAAATTTTCATTAATCACTGAAAATACAATGTGAAAAACCACATTTTCACTCAAAGTATATTTTTTTATTTTTTTAAGTACTCATTTCTGAATCTCTGAAAGATTTAAAGATGCCAAAGAATACTAAAAAAAAATCAAGAACGATCAAGAACGTCAGGATGATTCTCCATTAAGGGCTCTTTTCTACCATGTGCCAGATCTTACTAATTAATTGCAGTCATGTTTCAGAATACACTTTATCAATTTTTTTTATTTATTTTTTTTTTGAGGACGATCAGCCCTGAGCTAACATCCAATGCCAATCCTCCCCCTTTTTGCTGTGGAAGATTGGCCCTAGGCTAACATCCATGCCCATCTTCCTTTACTTTATAGGGGATGCCGCCACAGCATGGGTTGACAAGCGGTTGAACCTGTGAACCCCAGGCCGCCGAAGCGGAGTGTGCACACTTAACTGCTGTGCCACCGTGCCGGCCCCTACACCATACCAATTTTAACTTTGCCCTCACGCAAAAGATTTACAGAACATCAATTAGGAGAAATATCTCCTATCCATAATGTTGAATATCACTATTTTACAGAAACTATTAATGAAATAAATGCTAAGAACTCCAAGCATTTCTTGATAGAAGCAATTCTACTTTGATTATCTTCAGCACCAAAATTAAACAATAAAGTACTAAAAAAATCAAGTTAACTATTAAGCTGATATTGACCATGATGGCTACATGGTAAAACAAAAAATATACTCCAAGAGTTGCAGAAGCAGAGGATAAAAACTCAGATCAGGTAAATGCTCAATCACAAGTCACCACAGATCTCTGAATCTGACATCAAAAGATGTTGGGAAAATACAGAACCAGACATCACACTTCTGAAGTTTCTAATCATAAATACAAACACATCATCCACGTCCTATAAAAGAAGCATGAGCTGTGAACCACTACTGTTTAACTTTGAAATAAATCATTTTGCAAAATTCTAAATGAGTTACAATTATTGAGGTTGTTGGCCCTTTGCACTTGAGCCCAGGGTTCAAATCCAGATTTAATCACACAAGAAGCTGTTAAATCTTATTATATAATGATCTCAAACTTCTGTATAAATTAAAGAATCCAATTTTCCTATTATAAATTTTAAGTATATAGCTAATGGGAAACTTCTCTGTCATGAAATATAGTTGTGCATATGCAAGTTCGTGGTTTTTAAAAATACATTTATCTCTTAACCAAAAGCTTTTTGCATATTTCATTTTAAAGAAGAAACTTTTCAATTGAGATGATTAAAACAAACTATATCAAGTAACCAAATGTAACAACTTTCTGGGTTAAGCAGCTTGAAAATTTAATCTCATAACAGTAACATTCAGATCACATAGAGCTAAACACCTCATGTCTAGCCGATCTAGTGCCTGGTCTCAGAGGGAAAAGCGGCTTGGAGGACGAAAACCAGCATGCATACTAATCTAGATACTTAGGTTTAACAGCTATAGCTTACACATCTAACTGGAATTTACTGACTACCCTAACCCTCCACATTAATTACTGGTGGATAAAAAGATCACAGGCAAGCATCTGAAGGCACTGCTGCTCTAAGCTAAACAGCATTAATTAGACGGCGTCTATTTCAGCAATTTGCTAACAAAGTGCCACCAAAAAATGGCTTCACCTGACGTTATCCTCTGGTTCAGGTTCACTGTCACTGTCTTCTGCTTTTCGCTTAATTCCTCCTATCGGAGACGGGCCATCAGACGTGAAACTCGTATTACGAGATAGTGAAGGACTCTGTAGACAATTATGACATTATAGAGGAAAGATTTAATTATTCATTTCACATAAGAAGTTACATCCAACTACTGTTACCACCATGCTTCACAGTAATACATTTTTTTTAAAGCTATTAAATAGATATGGTAAATATATTTAGAAAGTATAAAGACTGATCTTGGCCTACTCCACCTCTCCAAAAAAGAATAATATAGTACCAAGCCTCCTATGCTTAAACTCAAAAGAATTTGAACATTAGGGTAAAAACTGCTTCAGAAGAAATAAGAAAAACTTAATTTCATAGATTTTTTTTTTTTAATTATAGGACTTGAACATTTTTTTTCTTTGGTGCTTCCCTCGTGTTATGAATTTGTGATCACTTTCCACCAATTAACTAACAAAGCTCTAAGGGGAAAAATATGTATATATGTATATAAATTAATACATAAAATAATGCTGGTGAGAATAAAGTTAGATGTAAGTGGTTCAACCTAGTACAACCATTCTAGAAAGCAACAGTTTAATGAGACTCCGCCAGATATCTGTTAAACTATTTTATACATGTTGTTTTAAAATTCATTGTACAAATAAAATCTATTAGTCATCTTAGAAAAATGCAGCTTTTATTATTATTTCAAAGACTTGGATACCACTTTAAATTTACCATTATCTTTCCTTTGTACCTAACTCAATGAACATAGTAGCACCCTAAAGTATTTTAATATTTAACTAAAAAATTAGGGGCAGCTTGGTGGCACAGTGGTTAAGTTCACACACTCCGCTTCAGCGGCCCGGGGTTCACAGGTTCAGATCCCGCGCGCACACCTACACATCACTCAGCAAGTCATGCTGTGGTGGCATCCTACATACAAAATAGAGGAGGATGGGCATGGATGTTAGCTTAGGGCCAAACTTCCTCAGCAAAAAGAGAAAGATTGACAACAGACGTTAGCTTAGAGCCAATCTTTCTTACACACACACACACACAGACAAAAATTAAAATGTTCTGCAACTTTAATGTTAAATGACCAAAAACCGAAGTGGCAGAAAATGTTTTCATGGTAAAGTTTTTCTTCTGTTATTCACAGTATATTAGATATTTCAAGTAAGTTATTTTTAAATCGAGAACTCAGGAGCCTATTTTAATGATACTGTAACTAAAACCTCAGCATGAAGGTAGTTCACACCAAAGGCCAAGAAAAGTTACAACAAAGCAAAACTATATTTCACATAGAGCTCACAACACTTTCCTTTAATAAATGTATAATATCAATTTTATTCATGATACTGTATGGCTAATACTATCAAAAAAAAAAAAAAGAAAAGAAAAAAGAAAGCAGGGGCCAGCCCTGTGGCCTAGTGGTTAAGTTTGGGGCCCTCTGCTTCAGCGGCCCGGGTTCAGTTCCCAGACACAGACCTAAAACACTCGTTGGCAGCCACCTATATACAAAATAGAGGAAGATGGGCACAGATGTTAGCTTAGAGCAAATCTTCCTCAAGCAAAAAGAGGAAGATTAGCAACAGATGATAGCTTAGGGCCAATCTTCCTCACCAAAAAAACCCCCCCAAAAAAAAAAAAAACACAAACAATAAAAATAAATCCAGGAAGGCACTGTTGTACTTGGAGAATGAGATGGGTATTTTCAGGCAGACACATCTGAGTCTGAAATACCAAGTCCAACCTTTAATAGCTGTATGGCCTTGGGCAATTTATTTAACCTCTGTCAGCCTCAACTTCAAACAGGAATGATACTGTTCTATCTCTTTACAGGTTATAGCAAGGAGTAAATGCAACAATATATGTAAACCATCAAAGCTGCCTGCCTGGTGCATGGTGGTTAACCATTCAGGAAGTCATCCCTATTAGTTTTTAAACAACACTAATCCATTTGGATTAAATTAGGAGACTGATATTCCTATCAATCATCTAAGTACAGAGAAGTTGTAAACAAAGCAATCTTTCCCAAATTCACAAACAAGATATAAATTATCTTTAGACAACAAAAATAATATACCTTCAAGGGAAAAAAAGAAGAAAAGAAGTTGTTTGCTCTTTAATGCTAAATATCTGCTTCTCTTTTCTGCTCTATCTCTACTAACAAAAGTATTCAGAAATATTCTTTCCTAAACATACCAGAGTCATACCAATTCATTCAAATTTCTTTTTAAAAAGCTGTTTTTGCGATCAAAGTTTATTAAACTGAGAATGGTCGCAAATATAATGAAACTACACTTCAGAATGCAAAATTTAAAAACATATTTATGAGGAAACAGAAGCTATCTAATAAAACATTAACCATGTTGACCATCAGTAGATACCAGTCAAGTACTGGAGCCCAGCACACCCAAACAGCTCAGAAAAAATAACACAGCAAAAATGCATAACTGTAAAGGCTTCCTTTAAATAAACTGGTAATTTAGCTTCATGATTTCCTTAAATTCAACACATTCTAGATGAAAACTCCTCTATGCAAAGATTCCAGTAGAAATAACTGTGTCAAGGAGAATTAAGACAGGATCAAATAAGCAACCTAATCACCAATCTCCCCATTCCTATTCCCATGGCAGACATTATTAATCAATATAGTCTAATCCTGTGGAGCCTGAATATTGGAATCTTTCTCAAAGCAATCATAGCTGGCAAAGTTTAAACCTACCTGCCTCCCTGAGATTAAGAAAAAAGCATTTTATCATCAACGTGGTGTTAGCAATACTAGTCACTCTCAGTTCATTCTGTGAGGACGGTAGTCACTATAATCTTAAATGATGGACATCAGCTTTTTCCATTCTACACAAGCATCTCATTGCAAAACCTTTCACTGACTCTCCATATCCCACTCTGTTAATGGTGTGAGGAATAAGACAAGAAAGGAAAAACAGAACAAAAACACAACAGAAACCCCAGCCGCTTCTCTCAGAAGATGCAAAATCTGTTTCCAAATTCCAAATCTAAGGTCCTAAAACGTCTAAGTGTGAATTTATGGGAATATAAATTCAACCAGTCTCATGATATGGCAAAAATTTCACATATAGGGTTGCCTTGTGATAAAGGATTTGAGCATCAATAGGATAACTATTAGAATAATGAAATTTAAATATCCCAACTTATGTAATCTCCTTGGATATATCATAGCAAAAGTTTACATAGGATACTGTACCTTATATAACATCTTTCCTCCCTCTACAACACTCTTTCTCTCGTGCCTACTAGCCTGAAATAAGCAATAGCTTTGATTACCTTTTGTCTGTGTACATTAGTTCACGGTCTGTTCCCTTACCCCTGCTGCTGCCCTGCTGGGTGCTCTGAGCTCATGGTCTGCTGCCATTACAGGAAGCTACTGAACAGAGCATAGCCTTGCTGGCTGAGATGATTTGCTTCTGCAGTCTGGATTACAACGTTCAAATAAGGAGGAATACCATGAGGCAAATCCATTCAGTTCCTGAGTTTATAAATAGGGAGCAACCGAGCCAGCCCCGATGGCCTAGTGGTTAAAGGTCGGCGTGCTCAGGGCTGGCCCTGTGGCTTAGCGGTTAAGTGCGTGCGCTCCGCTACTAGCGGCCCGGGTTCGGATCCCAGGCGTGCACTGACGCACTGCTTGTCCGGCCGTGCTGAGGCCGCGTCCCACATATAGCCACTAGAAGGATGTGCAACTATGACATACAACTATCTACCAGGGCTTTGGGGGAAAAAAAGAAAAGGAGGAGGATTGGCAATAGATGTTAGCTCAGGGCAAATCTTTCCCAGCAACAAAAAAAGAGCTCTAAAAAAAATGTGGATAATGAGAGCTACCTTAAAATATGTATTCAGATATATTCCACGTCTGAGTTGGAGAGTGAGAGTGTAGGCAGTGAGGAGTACCTGTATTTAACAAACTGAGGAATGCTATTCTGCAAAATGCCCATAACTGATCCCTGGGAGGAAAGGGGAAATACGGCAGCAAAACCACCCTCCTCTTGCTCTAGCTATGAGACATTTGGATGTCCTGTCATGCTTCTAGCACCATCACCACCCAGTATCTTTGGGGAAGCAGGAAGCACTGTGGCCCGACTGCATTAGAGAAACACTGCAGCCACTCAGCTATCCACATTTACATGTATGTTCTTTTCTTTCACATCATTTAGATATTTTCATATTAATAAGGATTTAACAGAGTTAAAAATATCTCAAGGCAAAAGAAATTGAGAAAAACTATAAAACAAAACAACTCCAGGCTAAGTGATAAAATTCACACACAACTGTAAGAGGCATCTGAAAGTCACCACTCTTCAATGCTACATAAAAATAAGTTACTTACAGAATTATTCTGCATCCTCATTTCATAGGCTGCTTGTCTCGGATTACTGGCTACTTGAGAACCTGGTGAATTTCTTGAACCCGAGGCATGAGGGGTTAATATTCCACCAGGAGTGAAAGCTGGTTGATCTCTCTAACATAAATGGAAATGAATGTAGAAATTAAAATTAAATCACAACACAGTTAGATGACAGGAAGAAATGAAGGCAATGGAAAAGAGTCCCTGCCGTAAGCTCTTTAAAGACGAAATGGATTTCCGTTAACATTACAGGGTTGTCTACAGTTTGATTTGATGGTAACTTACCCTGTAAACAATAGTCTGTAATATTTAATAACTCTGCTATAAAAGTACATATAATACACTTTTCTGATACATAGAAGCTATTCAAATCTCATTAGGTTATTCCCTTATGTTCACTTACAATTTCAAAACGCATTCAAGACACAATTTTAGGCAAATAAAGATAACTATTAAGGTAAAAAAATAAGCCAAGAGTTTGATTTATACTTAGGAAATACAACTTCTATTCATCCTTCACCTTGATGGAATTTAACTCTTTGTTTCCAATTAGTTAGAGCTATGATTATAGCTACAGTAGGTGACAGTCATGGCTGACTGATAAAAGATTTTTTAACAGACACTGAAAGAAAATAATAATACATAAGGTAGAAATCAAACATGCCCTTCCCTATCTAAGTGGTTTTGAACCCACCTGCAACAATAAATAACTCTACTTTTCTCCCTTATAGGTTCCTGAAATTGCTCGATTCTAATAAAATATAATAATAAAAGGTAGTCCCCAAACTCTTGTTTAAAATCCAGTAAGGAAGACAAGAAAAACAAAAACTTAGGAAGTTAAGTGACTATAAAGTGTTATGCAATTAACTAAGCAAACAAATATCACAAGCGAGAAGCACTAGAGTTAAAAGGAAGGACTGCTCAACCTGGATTACAAGCGGAAGCAATAGGGAGGCCTCGTGGAAAATGTAAGATGGGAGGGAGCCGTGAAGTCAGAAACCCATTGAGAGGGACCAAACAAAGGCAATGCTCTGAGTCAGGAGGGACTTGGGATATTTAGAAGACAACTGGGGAAAAGCAGGGTGAGAACTTGACCAGATCATAGTATGCTCTGCACGCCAGACTGAGACAGAACTGGATTCTGCGGGAACTAAGGAGTCACTGGTAATTTCTGAGCAGAGAAACAACAAAGTTTCGAGTGTTGTGTTCTAGGAAGAGTAACCTGACAAGGATATAGACAGAGTGTAGTAACTTTCAAGAAGATACAAAGAGCTAACTATTTTTATTACAAAAACAATACCCAATTACCGGAAAAAATTCAAATAGCTAAGTGCTACCCGGCCCCTCTGGCCCATCAAGTGTACCCCCTCAGACTCTAGAGCTTAGAAAGGACTTCTTTAAAACTGACACCAGCATTCTTTCTCCAGGTAAGAGGCAGCTGGGTAGACATTATGTCCCTAACAAACTACTGGATAAGGAATAAAAAGCTATCTTCCTCCCAAATTGTAAATGTATGTTATTGCCAATCTGATGAAATTAATTAAAACTCACCTTCATTCTCTTTCTCTTTTCTTTCTGTCGTCTTCTAAAACTGTCCTAAAAGTATAAAATCCACATATTCTGTCAAATAATTACACAAAAATGTAAGAGTTAAACATTACCAGGAATGATTTGGGAGACAAAGTTTTAAAGGAAGACCCCAGAAACGTAACTAATTAAACTAGGCAATGGACTATATGTTCAAAGTGTTGCTTATCAGAACTTTAGATAGACAGAGAGCATTCTAAATTGAGTTTAGATACAATTTAATTATGCCTCTTAATTTTTTTCAGATATTTTTTGATATCATTTCAGGAAAGAATGCAAGAGTCATAACAAAGACCCTCTGTTTTACCCTGGAGCAAGTAGCCCACCAATACAGAGAAGACACAAATAAGTAACTCCCCACTTACTTTGGGCCACTCAAAGGCCTCCTTTACCCCAGAAAGCATTCCTCCCACGCCCAAGTTTCTGTGAGCATCAAGGCACTGAGACGACAGCTACGGTGGCCAGGGCTGCTGCTGTGGACTGAAACAGGGGCCAGCAGGTCCTGTACTGACTGTCATTCTACCAGCAGCTGCACTTCCATCACTTCCAAGTCAGTACTGCCACCTGCAATATAACACCCTATTGAGATCTGAACTTTGTGCTTTCTGCCAGGAGAGGGGCTGAATGCTGGACACATGGTGACTGACGACCTTAAAACCTCCTAAGACAGCAAAACCACCAATTTCTTTAATCAAGCTTTTGCCCCATCTTTAAACTTATCTAGGTCACCAATGACCCACAGACTGTGAAATCCATTACTCAGTTTTCAGTCCGTATCTGACCGTGACTCTTCCTTCTTGATCCGTGCTCTTCACTTGGCTTCCAGGACACTACACTCACCTGGTTGTCCTCTTTCACTCTTGCTGAATGCCTTCACTCCTCAACTTCCCAACACCTTAATATTGGCGTTCCTCTTCACCCAGTACTTGGACTCTCACTCTCATGGGAGTGATCATCCAGTCTCACGGCTTTAAACACCATCTACGTGCTGATGACTCCCCAGTCAGGACCTCTCCCCACTCAACATCTCCACTTGGGTGTACAAACTTCACATGCCCCAAATGGCATCCCCACCCCTAGCTTTGTACCTCCCAGTCTTCTTTATCACAGTAGCTCAGACCATTTTTCAATTGCTCAGACAAAATGCTTTGGAGTCATTCTTAATAGCTTTCCTTCTCTCACCCCTAGCATTTAATTCACCAGCCAAATCCACTAGTTTTACCTTCAAAACATGTTCAGAATCCAATTACCTCTTATCAATCTCCACTGCCACCATGTTGGCTCCCTTGGATTATCGCAAAAGAGTCTAATTGGGCTCACTGTTTCTATCTTTGCCTCCATACAGTTAGTCTCAACAGGGCAGCTAGAGTGATCCTTTTATAATATGTGTCAGATCTTGTCACTTTTATACTCAAAGCCCTCCACTGATGCAGAGTGAAAGCTAAAGTTCTTATAATGACCTATAGGGTCCTACCAGATCTGGCCCTCCACCATCTTTCTGACCTCCTCTCCTACCCCTACTACTTTCCCTCTGCTTCCTCTGTGCCTGCCACACTGGCTCCTTGCTGTTCCCTGAACATCCTGGGTAAGCTCCTGCCCTAGAGCCTTTGCACTGGCTATTCCTTCTGTCTGAAATGCTCTTCCTGCAAACACCTGCATGATTACTCCCTCATATCCGTCAAAGTCATCTGTCAGTGAGGCCTTCTCTAGTCATCTTTTCTAGAACTGCAATGTCCTCATGTCCACCTTCCCAGATATTTCCTCATCTGCTTTTTTCTTCACAGCACTTATCACTCTCTAACACATTACACACTTTACTTAGTTTTTGTGTTTACTGTCCATCTCCCGCGGAAGAATATCAGCTCTATGAGGTCAGGAATTTTTGTCTGCTTTTTTCTTTTGTTTTTTGTTGTATCAGTAACACTCAGAATACTATTTGGCACACGGGAAACACTTAATAAATATATGCTGAATAAATGAAGAAGATTTGCAAGACAAAAGGCAAACATCAAAGCTCATAACATAAAAAGCATCATATTTCTGACCTAACTGCTCAACTTTAATAATAAATATTGATGTATTCTTCTTTTATCATGTATTCTGCTGGTCAGTTAAATACCTATTTCTAAGGGTGGTAGTTACACATAAGCAAAATAGGCACACCTGGTTGGACTTTACTGATCTTTAATTTTTGTGTGCTATGAACTTCTTTGGAAGTCTGTCAAAAGCCGGAGACACACTTCCTGGGAAAATACACACACCTAGATACTATTATATTGAATTTCTGAGGGTTCATAAATTTCCCCGACGTCCAACTATGCGGACAAACATCATATGATGTCAGGGATACCAAAAACGATCCAAAGCTTTAATGCCCTCTCTGCCAGGCCAGCTGGAAACTTTATTACTCAAATCTGAAGCACTCTGGTATCTATCAAATCCCATACATCCCAGTCTAATGGCAAATATCACCAATACTTAATAGTACAGAGTAACCTAAAACCACATAAAAGGACTGTTCTAACGTGAGGCTTTTACACCAAGTACTACACCGTATGTGTAGTTTTTTCTGAAGCATAAATGGCAGCAGGTCAGGTGGAGCCACCATAATTGTTGAAGGCTTAGTTAAAAATGGCTGTCCTGATAGACATTTGATATCCTAGACAAAGTCAGTTACGCTATTTAAATTTTACATGTGAAAAATTCTTGCCATCTCAGAACATTACCAAGTACCAAAGGCTTTAAAAAGAACACTTACAGTCTACTCACACTGGTATATAAAATGGTACCCAAGGTTCTAAAAAAGAGATCACTAGCTATAGCATACAAAGCTGAAGAAAATATAAAATCTTGTCAGATGCAATGACATGTTTTAATCTGTTAGGAGATAATGAAGCAATGTAGCAATATTATTATGTTGCTATTTGCTCAAAATAGCCATATGACTTTTTATAAAATCAGTTTCTAAAAGGATTTCCTTCACTCTCTTTCTAAAAAGCTACTATCTGCTCATTTTACCCACTGCTTGCCTCCCTTGCCACTCTTTCACAATCACCTTGCAACCTACTCTGCCTCCAGGCTACTGCCCCTCCACCCCACTAACTCTTCAGGACCTCTGAACCCCTGGCCATGGACTAGGGGCCTATCTCACTCTGACGCCTCCAGCAGCACCAGTGGCTTCTCATCTCTTCAGGGATTTCCTCCCACCTCTCTAGAACTGACTCCCCTTTCTCCTTAACATCCATGCTTCTTAAGGCTTCTGTTGGAGGCACTTGAACTCCATACAAAGCTCCAGGGATTTCAACTTCACACTCATGACGTGAAGTATTCTGCTAATGTTCTGAAATCTCCTTCCAAAAGACTTCTGCCCTGAGCTTTACACATATCCATCTAACTGCTTCACGGACTTTCCTCCTCTCAGGTGTCCTGTGACCCCTCCAACTCAGTATCTCCAAAATGAACCTCAATTTCTACCTTGTCCTCACCCCAACCTTCTCTACCCCCACTGCTTGCTGTCTCATGAACGGCCCAACCACACTCCCAACTGCCTAAGCCAGACTGGACTTCTCACCTAAGCACTCACTCCATCATATGTCATCAATTTCCAAGTGCTTTATTATTTTATTTCTTTCTTTTATGTTTAATTGCTTATTCAGAGCTGCAACCCTCTGCCTAGACTGATGCTATCTAACCCAGAGGCCCCTACACTCCACTACCAGAGTACAGAGTTCCTAGGTCTTCACCTGACTTCCACAGCATCAACATTTCCTCTAAAACATGGCATCCACTAGCTCATTCCAAGCATCCTTCCAGTCTTGGAACCCTCATTTCACATCCCGTTGATCAGACACGTGTTTGGATTTTTATCTTAATCAGGATTATGAAGAGAGAAAAAAATTACAGTGCAATTCACACAGTGTGCAATACACAGTTCCACACAGCAAGCATCACAGCCTTTATAAAATAATCAAAGCACTGGCCACTCATGATTACATTGGCGTTTGATACACTATAACAACGCACTCAAAGAGGTTAAAAGTACAATCACCGGATCATCACAGCATATTAGAGACAGGAGCAATTTAGCTACTGCAATAGAAACATTTTACCTCATCATCCTTTCTCTTTTTAAAAATGCTATCCTCAACTTCACCAACTGCTAACATGATCATCTGTACTCTTTGCAGACTGACATAACCACTTTCTGTAAGGTAACCCTGTAAGTGATGAAATACATGTAAAATGATCTTCTTATAAAAGCAAATACTTCTGTTTTGAAATTATTCAAGAATGAACTCACCCCAGTTTTGTGAACCACATTTTTGTATATGTTAACCAAACGGTCAATTGCACCTTCCCTGCCACCAGGAAACAAACATTATGTATTAGGACCAGTACGCACTGTAAGCAAGGAGGCTACAACAGTAGTTTAAAAACCCACACAAACACACATACCGAATCTCTAACGACGGCAGGTGAGGAAGGAAGTCATTTCCCACAAAGAAGCACATGAAGACCCAGTCATCAGTGCTCCTCTCGACATCAAATGTGAACGGTAGGCTGGCCATGGTGAGCTCTCTTTCCAAATACTACAACCAAAAAGGAATGCTGCCATTAAAGCTATGAAATGGCACTCTGCTTTAGAGGGCTGATTCAAGTGATTATTGCCACATACCTCACGAAGAACAGTAAGACGAAGGAAGATAAACTCTCCTTCTGCACAAGGAAGACTATCTGCAAGTTCATCGTGCTGCAACAAAAGGAGTAAAGATTAAACAAGTCTACTCTAAACCCTGTAATTTTTTTCCAGCCAAACGAACATTATAGCTTTTTTTAAAGCAAGATCCATTTTAATATTACAAGTACTAAATAAAAAAAGAACACACCAAACCATTTTAAAAATAAAAATTACCCATAATCCCAATCATACCTAGACCAGGGATCGGCAAATGTTTTTTGCAAAGGGCCAGATAGTAAATATAGATATTTTAGCCTGTGCGGGACACACAGGGTCTCAGTTGCATATTCTTTCATGTTTTATTTTGTTTTTACAACCTTTTAAAAATATAAAAACCAGGGCCGGCCCCCTGCATAGTGCTTAAGTTTGGCATGCTCCGCTTTAGCGGCCAGGGTTCGCAGGTTCGGATCCTAGGCGTAGACCTACACCACTAGTCAGCCGTGCTGTGGCGGCAACCCACATATAACATAGAGGAAGACTGGCACAGATGTTAGCTCACGGCTAATCTTCCTTTAAAAATAAAAAATAAAAAATAAAGTAAAAACCATTCTTAGCTCATAGGCCAAATCTAGAGGGCTGGAGTTTGCCAATCTCTGATGGATAGCCAACCAGTATTTTGATGTGTATGCCTCTAGACCCTTCTCTGTGAGCGTACAGTATATTTCTTACCTGCTTTTTTCACTCACTATGTCTTTTAAAGAGGTACTATATTCTTAAAACAGATAGAAACCTCTTTAGAGACTGGATATAATCAAGTGAACCCAAAATATGCAGAAACTAGGAGTAACTTAAAAGTATCAACAAGTTTAAAGTATCAACAAGTTTAATATATTTGATTTGTAGTTCCTTTTAAGAATAACCATTTGAAACATTACTTGTACAAACAAATCATGTGCCATGGACATTATTACCTATGAGACTTAAGCCTCGTATACTTACAAGCTATGTTAGAAAAAGTGGAGAGTAGAAAGAATGAGTACACGCATGCTTTTGAATGTGTCTTTAAAGAGTTTTCAAAGACACATTTCTATGAGAGGGAACAGAGTAAGTAGGTAAAAAATCTAATCAAAAATAGTCTTCTCTTTATTTTAAAAATGAAGCAACCTGAATATATTTAATGCTGTTCAATTATACACTTAAAAATAGTTAAAATGGTATATTTTGTATTATATATATTTTATCACAAAAAAAATAAAATAAAATTTTTAAAAATGAGGCAACTACCATCTCAAATTTCTTACCTTTCCCTTCTTTTCTCTTGGCAAACCTTCACAGTCCTTAACTTCATGTCCAAACTGATTACAAAGAGCACATGGCTTGGGTTTGTTTGGTTTGAATTCTTCTCTAATAATGGTAAAGTTGGGTTCATATGTAGCAAGGCCGAGCATAATGAGATCAGCTATCAATCAACAATGACAAAACACTGAACAGTGAGCACTTTCAGAAGATCCTTACCATAACCAAAGACATAAGACATTACCATAACACAAGACACCAACACAAAGAAAAGCCCAAAGGAGCACACAAACAGAGGCAGCAAAGTCAAAATGCCTAAAACTTCCTAGTAGTTCTCAGTCAACAAGATGTCCCCCAGATACATGGGCCTAGAGTGTAGACTACCACTCAGGAGTCAACACTCGTCCATTTTAAAGGTATGTGCAGCCATATTAAAAGGTAGAAAAATGTAAGAAAAAAATTAAAGATAGGTAAACATTAATCACAGATTAAATAACTCAGTACTAATTTCCTCTCAAACATAAAATCAGCAAGGCACTTTAGAATTTCCAGGCAATCATGAATAATTCATTACTATACACCAACTCATCAACTTGCTACGGTTTAATCCAAGAGACTCAAATTCCAAAGAAGAAACTTACCATCTGCTCCACATAAGCAATGATGAGTGTTTGGGTCATGGTTAGGCTGAGCTAAAGGAGGAGAAAACATATATTTATTATATTTATACCAGAGGAATATCACATTTTACCATTTTCTATATAATGGCTTGTCAATCAGATATTCATAAGTGATTTTTTCCTCTTTGTCTTCTAATGTAATCTATAATTTTATGTTCTCCTTCACCAGGAGCACTAGCATCAGATAAAATAACCTATAAAAGACAGTTTTTAACACTTTCAGCTCATCTCCAATTTTCTAGGACAAAAATCAACAGAACTGAGTATCTTAAAATAAACTGGGATAATTCTATTAAGATGTTATTAATTGGAAATTTTTCTTAATAAGGTGTGTGTGTATTAAACACCAAAACTATTTACTTACCACATGGAATAGAAAATCAAATGTCTGGGTTAAACTTAGCCATTAGCAAAACCGACCAGTCACAAGTCTCCACCATTCTCACTGCCACCTAAGGACACAGCACTGAAGCACACAAACCCTGGGAGCAATCAATAAAAGACACCCAGTAAACACAATTTCCCACACCTAATAACAGGGAAATAGGCTTATGACCCTAAAATCACACAACAGTTTGTTTAAATTTTACGTAAATACTTAGGAGAACACAGTGATTCTTTAAAGGCAGACCCACGACTTTAATTTTGCTATATTTTGATTTCAAATAGAAATTTTCATTTAAAAATTACTTTCATACATAAATAGATATTTTTTAAACCATGAGTACCATTTTATGGCTTCATAGTGACGGTACGAGGACAAAAAATTGGCATTGAGAGAAAATTCGACTGTCTAAAACTGGATCATGCAAGACATCCCATTTCTAATAACCCTGGCAGCCTCTCCTTTCCTCTGACAGTCAACTAGGATTTCACAGGGGGGAAAAAAGAAAAAAATACTATCAGTCATATCAAAGTATAGACTCAAATATCACCTTCATCTTTTTGAAGTACCAAAATGTGAAACTTACTGTCAAAATTTTCCACCCAGGATCATTATTTAAACGATCAGCTATGTAATAGCGAAGGCATTTAGCAAGATGGTCCATGAACTCGGTTCCCTAAAATGATAGAAGGAAATAAATTAAGCTATCATTTAAGAGTTAGCAATAGCCAGCAAAGTCTGAGACTACTTACTGGTGTAATACAGTTGCTGTCAAATCTTTCTTTTATTTCTTCTGGAGGAAGAAAGCCACCTAGAGAAAAAGGCAATGTTTTGTTATCGCCATAAAAAGTGAGGTAAACTACACAATATTAAGCCCAAACAACAAAAACAGTAAGTTCAAATACAAAAAAATGAGAAGTATTGTCACTTGAGGAACAATGTTCCCCTTTCTGGGAAGAAAATAAGATTCCTCTCCTCAAATTTAAATAAAGCTTTAACAGAAGTGTCAAACAATATATAGTACACAAAAGATACTATATTGTTATATAAAAATATAAAAATTATGATGTTCTTCCTAAGGCCCTCTGCAGCAGAATACACACACGGGTTAGGGGTTCTAATTTGATACCAGTTCTTAAAATAAAGGTGCCTTAGAAAAACAAAATTAGGGCCAGCCTCGTGGCTTAGCCGTTAAGTGCGCGCGCTCCGCTACTGGCGGCCTGGGTTCGGATCCCGGGCGCGCACCGAGGCACCGCTTCTCCGGCCATGCTGAGGCTGCGTCCCATGTACAGCAACTAGAAGGATGTGCATCTATGACGTACAACTATACACTGGGGCTTTGGGGGGAAAAATAAATAAATAAAAATTATAAAAAAAAAAAGAAAAACAAATTAAAATGCTGAATTTATCACAGCTTATGATAAGAAATAAATGATAAGAAATAAAAATATCAGCTAGAGGGATACAAAAATCCTATTTTTCCCTCTGTATCACTGATTAGCTTTTTCTCAAGACACAAACATATTTCATAACATGTTCAAGAAAGAAGACATCTTTAAAATCAAAGACAATCTGTTATAGATACAAACAGGTTTTAGAGTATTAGTATAAGCTACAGCTAAAAGTAACTATATACTCGCATACTTCTAGCAAATTAAAATAACATAGAATGTATCATAATTGCAGGCTTGACCTGACTACACTATGGTATCCTTTTTCAACTTCCAAGTGTAATATCCTGAGCCAATAAACTGTGGCTTTCCTGGTCTATCATATTGCCCTATGTAACAAAACACCAAACAAACCACTCTGCTACAACCACACCCCATCTCACACACAGGTGTCTTGGGAAAGAACCAGTCAGAGTGGGCATGAAGACCTCTTGACCTTTCTCCTCTCTGAGCTTTAGCCAACTCCTACCTATGTACCCATCAGGAATTTCAAGGCTTTGAAGAATTGCAAAAATGGCCACATCCCACCCCTCCCCTCCTCAAAATTGAGAGAACCCTGGGTACCTCACTGCCTCGGTTCCTGCTACATCAATCTAGACTGACAGTGTGTGTGACTTGGTGAAAGCCTGGAATATGGATCACATCATCCCAGGCCTCCTCATGTAGACCTCTGAGTTCTAAGAGGAAGCAATAGGCACGCTACCAAGACTGATTTGAGGAAAATGTTTACAGAATGCTAGCTTTCTAATAGCCCCCATTAGAAAAAAAGAAGTAAGAAGCACTTAAAATATTTGTTTTACAGATATAGAAAAGTTAGCAGAAGAGCTGCACTTGTCCTGAGAGGGACTGACAATCTGCTCTCCCTACCAGAATTCCCTCCTTGTATTCCCAAGTTTCTCTTTTACTACAGAGTTTGGAAACAAATAGTGAAGAATTCCATTAACAACTTTTCCTCAACAGTGAACATAAATTTTCCTTGCATATTCTGGGATTCTAAGTAAATTAAAACCTTATCTATTTGAAAGAAAAAGTTGCCGCCCCTCCCCCTTCTGCATACATCTTATAAAAAGTCCACCTTCAAGACTCATTTTCTTTACCTTTTGCCAGTATTTCTTCCCTGACTCGCTGCTTCTCTACTGCTGCTTCCATTCCTTCCTTTGATGCTCTGAACCTCCTGAACGCTGCTGGTTCATTTTAGCACGTGGTTCCTGAAAAACATGTATTTCACATTCACATAATATTATTCAAAATATTTGCAACTAAATCTGCACATTATTTTGAATCAGTTGTTTTTATAAAACTAGTACACTAAAATGGAAAAGGTAAGTAATATGTCTAATAATCCTTTCACGACAGACAGGAGATCCTGAGGACTTAAATTTGGACCAAGAACCTAAAAGCTGAGCTCAGTGAGTGACATATCAAATGGACAAACATCCTATGAAGCCACAGCACTTAACAGTGCAGGCCCCATGACCTAATGCCAATTCCACTGGGTTATGGTGCTTCAAAGCACCCAAGAAGAAAGCTCACTTGACTCAAAGACTCAGCCAGCAGACAATGACTACAGAACCAGAATCAGGAAGAGCTTCCTTCTGTCCTTGCCTAAGAGGAAGGACGGTCTCCAAATGAGATCCACAATGCCCTATAAAAGCAAAAGAAAACTACTTGATCTGTAGGACCCCAAGGCACTTCCATTTTGTACTTCCCACAATAAGCTTCATAATCACCACTCTGTCTCTACAAGCACAGCAGGAGACAGGGAACAAGGTTTTTACCAAAAGTACTTTTAAATCATTCTAACCAAGTGAAATTTAAATCACTGGATAAACCTAAATGAAGTGAACTGGACTGTAAGGTTCTGAAGTTACTGAACTGAGTTTTGGGGTTGGAAGGGACTCTAAAGTATCCTGTCTACAAAAAATAAGTTCTTTTATATTCTCTTTTAAACAGTTCCCTTTTCTGTAAAATGAGACCACCTAATCTAATTCTTTCAAGCACCAAGTTCTATGATCTACATTTATATTTTAAGAAAAAAACATGTTACAGACATGAGCACGTACACAACGCACACAAATATGTACATATTTTATACTTGATCTAGCAGTAAGGGCATACTGCAGTAAAGTTAAAAATTTTCTTCAAGAAACTTAGCTAATGTGAATTGGAATATGCTCCAAATAAGACATATTCCTGTTCCCTTTATTCTTTACTCCACTTTAACTACAACTTAACAAGTTATCAGGTAGCTAAGATTTTTCTTTGAGTAAAGAGAACCTCACAGAAAAGTTAATCTTCTTGGACCCAAAGTTTTCTGGATTTTCAAAATCATTCCATTAGCTACTACAATTGCTAAATCTAAAACATAAAGAGAATCTATTTGCATATGGATAAATAAATTTAGGCTTATGATTTACCTTAATTTTCCTTGAACCCTGGTATATAGTTTGCTAACCAATTATAACCTAAACTACTTGATATTATTATCATAGGTCAGTAAGTTATTCCCCTCTTAAGGTCCTGTGATGACTAATCACAGCCTATAGGATAAAATCCAAACTCCTGAGTGTGGCAGGTAAGGCCTTCTTCAAGTCATCACTCTACTTTCCTTTCCAATCTAAAACTCCTACAGTTGCCCAAATATGTTAGTGTGATCATAGGCATGGAGAGTGTGTTTACCTGCCACATTTGAGAAGTCCATAAGGTCCTCCCTCCCCATATCTGTCCCATCCATCCCCTTCCACTGCCCACCAATCTCCAATTATTCTTTATCCTTCAAGAAATGGGACAAAAGTCACCTCCTCTCTATCTTCCAACTCTCTTAGTAGCACTGATACCTTCTTCCCTCAACATGCTGCATGTGTTATCTAGTGCCTATAAAGCCCATAAATAACTAACTTCACTCATTTATCTAAGTCTCTGTCCCTTTACTGGTAAGCCCTTCAAAAGCAAGGGCAGTCACCAACATCCCCAGCATTTCACAGTACTTGGTACAAAACAGGCATAAAAAGTGTTTGAATGCATGACTGAAGGATGAGGTTTGCTTTCTCAAATTTACCACACTCAATATTTTTCTTTATTTAGCTGACTTTCATTCTAGACACTGGGAACACAGCAAAAACAAAAACGGAAGACTCTAAGTTAATTATTTTAGCACTTACCACTCCATCTATTGCCATGTAGAGAAGTCATCTTGGTCTTACTATATTGAAAAGTCTGTCAATGTATTCAAAAATTGCAACCATCATTTCATCTTCGTTTTTTGGTGCCGGTCTATAATGATAAGCAAACAATGTAATATAATATAGTACTCCTCTGTAACTGGTGATGTCAGTGACAAAAACAGGTTACGTACTTGTCTTCAGGATGAGTACAGGGATGGATGATTCCATTCATATCCAAATACAGATTACCAAACTCCACGTCATTTGGATTAGGTTTACTGGCATCAACAGGAATCTTTACACCATTGCATTATTTTGGCTATGAGGAAATGATAATTAATAGTAGTTTGATTGTTCAAGTCTGAAATTGATATAACCTAGGCTCAGTAAATACCTGTGTTTCATTTCTGAATTGGAAATAAAACACTTTAAGCAATCTTTAAATTATAAGTTATCTTATTCCTTAAAGCAAACTGAAGTAGATATTTCATTTGTAGAAAGGAGACAGCTTCCAACACAAGTTAATCTTCTCTATGTGGGGGATAGTTATCAAATTTCCAAATCATTCAGTTGTCCAAGCGAGAGACCAGGGGAGTCACCTTAGAATTCTTTTCCCTTACCACCGATTCCAATAAGTCCTGTCAATTTAACATGAAAAACGCTAACAGCATCAGGGCATCATCTCTCACCTACAAGACTGGAACAGTCTTCGTATGGACTGCCCACCTCTAGACTCTCCTGTCTCCAGCCTGCCCTCTATGCTGCCAGAGTTTTTTTTTCTAAAATACAAATGTGGCTGCATCTTAATCTTGCCTGATTCTCCCAGTGATTCCCATAGCGGGTGTAAACCAATGAGCCTGGACCCACCCTAGTCTCCTGTCCCACCACGATATTGTTCAGGTCCAGCCCATCTCGTCTAAGTTCCTGGAAAACGCTCTCATCTCTCAATGTCTTTGCGCACTGCTTCCTCTCTCTCAACACCCACTTCCTGAAATCTCAGTAATTTTCCAGGGTCAGACTCAGATCAAATGTCGTTCATTTTATAACGCTTTGTACACATCTCCTAAGAAATTAACTGCTCTTCCTTCTGCATTTCCACAGAATTTTGCTTATTCACTTGTAGCACTTCCATGGTTTTATAATTAATTTGTCATTCTAACCCAGCTACACTGTGCATTCTTCAAGAGGTAAGGACTGTGCCTTACTCACTTCTGGAGGCACTCAATTATACTTTTGTGATAAACATTACCTTTGTCTTTTTCTCCCAGAGCTTCAGCAGATAATAAGAATATGAGATAGGCTTTTACTGTTACTAATAGTAAAAGTCACTTAAAAAATAATAGTTCCCCAACACATGCAAAGCATCATTTGCAACAGCAAAAAACTGTGAACAATTTAAAAGCCCACTATGTACATGCTATATCATGGATGAACCTCAAAAACATTCTAAGTGAAAGCCAGTCATGAAAGACCACAAAAGATTCCATTTATATGATCCAGAATAGACAAACCTATAGAGACAGAAATAGATTAGCTTTAATCTGAGGGTAGAGGAAAGGGAAGGGAGATAGGAAGTAACCACAAGTGGGTACAACATTTCTCTTGGGAGTGATGTAAATGTCCTAAAATTAGATAATAGTGATTGTTGTACAACTCTGTATATATACTAAAAACCACTGAATTGTTCACTTTAAATGGGTGAACTTTACGGTATATAAATTATATCTCAATAAAGCTATTAAAAATAGATAAATAAACGGTCAACTTAATTAGGGAAAAAAAAGAGCCCAAAGAATGGATTAATAAACTGTGATATGTCCATATAGTAGAATATCAAATAGAAGTGAGATTCAAAAAATAGAGCTGGATGGTCACAAATATATTGCTAAGACAAAAAAGCAAGCTGCAGAAGAACACATACAGGACACCACTTATCCAAAGTCATCACACAGACAAAACAATATTAGGTATTGTTCAGGGATGAATACATACGCAATGAAAGCAAAATTAGAAAAGCAAAGGAACGATAAACACCAATTTCAGGACAGTGGTTATCTTTGAGAGAGAGGGAAAGGAATGAGATTGAGCTTCAGTTTGGATTTATAATTGGGAGAAAAGGATATCAAAGAGATTTAAGGGAAGAATAGGGAAGAAGCTATCAGACAGTGTTCCATACCTCCGTGCTATGAATCAGGAAAGAGGGGTTCAATCAGAAGCAGTGAATGGGATAACTGGTAAGGAAAGCAGGAGGTCAATTTTTGGGGGGTCTATTGAAAAAGATAACCTGATGACCCCCAAACATAACAAAACAAATTCTATGAAGGCAGGAGGCTCTCTGCCTATCCAACTAACCTCTACACTCCAAAGTCCACATTTTCCTCTCTCCTGCACCAAATAGACACCAGACTCAGGAGAATCCACACCCACTTTATTTATGCTCCCCAGGAAGCCAGATAGTTAGTATTTTAGACTTGTTGGCCATATGACCTTAGTTGCAACAACTCATATCTGCCTTTGTAGAGTGAAAGCAACCATAAAGAATACAGACATGAATGGGTATGGCTGTGTTTCAGTAAAACTTTATTTACAAAAACTGTACACTGGCTTGCTAACCTCGGCCCTAGCGCCTAGCACACCACTAGGCATATTGTAGCTCTTCACGGATGTTGCGTATAGCTACATGAGAATTTCTACTTCCACTACCTAGAAAGTATAGCACGGGGAAGGGTGCATGGGGAGGTCCTAACTTTGAGAAAAGAGCTCCAGGCATTCCCAATAAGAAAACTGAACATACTTTCCTCTCAGGAGTTACTGTAGATATAGTCAACACATTAATTACGTAAACTTAGAGTTTCTTTCTTCAAGAGAAGATTTTGATGCTCACCAAAGGAGCTCACTCCTCAAGAGCCTTGCCAAACACAAGCCAACGTGTCTCCTGCTGCATTAAAGAGATCCTCAATCAAAGGGCAGCTAAAAGGAGAGCCACTCTGAACCCTAAAAACAATTCATTTCAAAGAACTTTTCACTATCTCTTGGATTTACCAGATGATAAACTGAGCACACACTGCAGCCTTCCCTTTTTACTCCAAGACCACATGAAAGACTAAAAACAAACAAATAATCACAACTGCATAACTGTACTGGAATACCAGAAGAACCCTCTGCGGCTGAGAAACCATGAGGGATGCCTGAAATGTGGAAAACTAGATCTGACAAGATGGAGCACACAGCCTAAAACAGGCAGAGAGGAGTTCGGCAGCCGAGAAGTGGGAGAACACAAGAAGGCTCCAGGCCCAGAGAGGGGGCTCAAGGGATAGTCTCTGGATGATCCATCACCACCAGCAGCAGGAAGAGCCAGGTGGGTCAACCCCTGCACTCTCCTCTCACCCCCTCAGGTCCCACGTGCAGCAGGCAACTGGAGACAGGATTCCCAGAAAACCCGGGCGCTTGAGTAGGAAAAGCAGCGCAGTACGCTGGCTCTCTAGCAGTTCCCCAGAGCAACAGGGCGCACATCTGCCCAGAGGGCTGGCCGTCCAGCAGTTCCGCCAAGCAGCAATCCCACTTCTCCTCCACTTCACGGAAAAAGAAAGGGATCTATTTATCCCTAATAGGCAGGTGGGAAATTATCCTATTTGTACACAAAGATGCCAAGGAATCAAGATAAAGAAGATATTTAAGGGCCGGCCCCATGGCTCAGCGGTTAAGTGCGCGCGCTCCACTACCGGCGGCCCGGGTTCGGATCCCGGGCGAGCACCGACGCACCGCTTCTCCGGCCATGCTGAGGCCACGTCCCACATACAGCAACTAGAAGGATGTACAACTATGACATACAACTATCTACTGGGGCTTTAGGGGGGAAAAAAAAAAAGGAGGATTGACAATAGATGTTAGCTCAGAGCCGGTCTTCCTCAGCAAAAAGAGGAGGATTAGCACGGATGTTAGCTCAGGGCTGATCTTCCTCACAAAAAAATAAGTAAATAAAACTGTTTAAAAAAAAAAAAAAGAAGATATTTAAAGAATTAAAGATGGTACAAACATGCAAATAGTGAGTCTGTATAAAAACACACTCCACAGGTTTTGAAATAAACCCCCAAAATGAGTTTCCACCACCTTCCTCTTCCAATCTTATAATAAGGCTTCCGGCTCCTCAAACGTAAAGCTGAAGCCACTCCTGTCAGTGACAGCTAAGCGTATGCATTTTTGTGTGAGCCTGCACAGTATTTAACAGCAGCATTAGAAAACCATGAATCACGCCTGAGGTTCCACTGTAACACTGAGTTCTCACTACTGGAAGTCAGATGCCAAACTACAGCATTGGGTTTTAGATTTCCCTTAAAGCAGCTTGGAACTCAAGAACTGCAAAACATGGGTGATATTTTGGGGAGAAATGGTCAAAAGGCTAAGGAAAATGTCAAATTGCAGTATTTTGGTTAAAAATTCAGGCCATAAATACCGATACAGTTGCCAAATAGAAAATTTTAACATCTTTAGTGATTAGTATTTTTTCAAGTAGTATGTATCTTAGGTCCTCATTTTTATACCGTGTTAGTCAACAAAGACTATTAATTATCACTAACATTTACAAAGCACTTAAAATGTGATAGGCACTGTTCTAAGGGATTCTACTCATGGATTATTCCCCTCTCGCCTCACAAGAACCCTGTGAGGTACAGAGTAGCCCACTTATAAATGAGAACACAAATGCTGAGAGGGATTAAGTGGCTTCTCCAAAGTCACACTACTGCCAAGAGACCCAGCAGTTTGAATCAGAGCTGGGATCTTAACCAGTATGTTAGACTGACTGATTATAATTTCACTAGATTCAACATGAATTTATTGAACATTTATAATGTGCATCAAAGACTACAGCCAGTGCTACAGAGGACACAAAACATGTAAAACGTGTGAAATTGATCCTCGCTCTCTAAGACACAAGATAACACTGGAGAGATCGACTTCCAGCGTGACAGCGTGAGTAGCTCTGCTCACCTGCTTCTCGGGGAAACTAGTGAATTTTTTTTAAAAATAACACCATTTACAGCCCTTGGAAACGGTCCTAGGGCAAGACAGCAATCTAGTCACAAAAACCTAAGAAAATTCAGCATTGACAATACAACAGAGCATGGAAAAGTTTCAACCTAAAGACACTCTCAAGAACAGTGCAAGTTGTGGTGAAAAGCAAGTGGGAAGAGAATCCTGGATCTAATGAAGATACAGCCCAGACTATAGGCCAGCTAGTTTGTAGGAGAGAACCAGGGAATGAGACAGCTGGGAAGAGCCCTCTTGGGGTTCGTACAAGTACCAAACATTAACCTCAGAAACTAATCCCCGGCAGGAGCCACAATTTGACTGGATTAATCTGTAGAGGAATTTATGCCCCAGGGCACTGCTGAAAACAACACAGCAATGGGCCACAATTGTGGAGGTTAACTGCTGGGTGTAATGAGGGCAAGAGTGGGAGAGAGTCCTACCTGTACCTGTCATCCTAGGGTGGCTCTGGGCATGCCCCAAACTGCACCACCCAGAGAGCAATATCAGAGGTCTAACACAGTGAGGAAGAAATACATCTCACTAAAATAATCCAGCTGGTATATAAACAAATAACAGTACCAAGCCCTGAAAGAGTCTGGGGGTGGGGGGCCAATACCCAGAGTTGCTACAATATGTTATCTAAAACGTCCTATTTATAGCAAAAAACTACCAGGCATGTAGAAAAACAGAAAAGTATGACCTATACACTGGGTAAAAGGCAGGCAACAGAAACTGCCTGTGAGAGCATCCAGATGTTAGATTTAACAGAACAGAGTTTAAAGTAGCTATTATAAGTATGCTCATAGAACTAAAGAGATGTACATAAAAGAAGTTATGATGACAATTTATATCAAATAGAGAATATCAACAAAGATAAAAATTACAAAAAAGAAACAAGTGGAAATTCTGGAGTTGAAAACTACAGTAACTGAAATAAAAAATTCAACTAGAGGGGCTTGACAGTACATTTGAATTGGCGAAAGAATTAGCAAACTTAGATACATTAATAGAATTTATGCAAGCTGAAGAGCAGAGAGAAATAAGAATGAAGAAAAATAAACAGAGCCTGATAGAAATACGGGACCAATTAAATGCACGAACATACACAGAACTGGAGTACTGAAAAGAGAGGAGAGAAAGGAGCAGAAAAAATATTCAAGGAAATAATAACCCCAAACTTCCCAAATTTATTAAAAAACAATAACTTATACATGCAGGAAGCTCTAAGAACTCCAAGTAAGATAAACACAAAGAGACCCACAAACAGACACATCAGAGTAAAAAATGCTGGAGGTAAAAGACAAGGAGAAAAATGTTTAAAAGAATCAAGAGGAAAAATGATGAGTCACTTACAAGGAAACCCAATAAGACTGACAGCTGGCTTCCAGCAGAAACAGGGGAGGCCAGAAGGCAGTGGGATAGCACATAGAAAGTGCTGAAGGAAAAAACGTTAACTAAGAATTCTATATTCAGGAAAGGTACTGTTCAAAAATGAAGAAAAAATAAAGACTTTGCCAGATAAACAAAAATTGAGAGAATTCATTGCTAGTAGACCTGATTTACAAGAAATACTAAAGAAAGTTCTTCAGGCTGAAAACAAGTGACCCCAGGAAAGGTAATTATACATATTGTTTATCCTTTCTATTCTTAACTGATTTAAAAACCAATTGTATAAAATAATATCACACAATGTATCATGGCTTAAAACGCACAATTTAATGTAAGTGTAATGTATTTCCTATAACAGCCCAAAAGGAGGTGGATGGAAGCAAAGTTGCAATGAGCTAAGGAAATGACTGCAGATGGTAAAATGATAATTATAACAATGCAATGTTGAGTTTGTAACATTAACAGATATAATACATATAACAACAATACCAAAAAAAAAGGGAAAATGGGAATCAAGCTGCATAGCAGTAAAGGTTCTGCATATTACCCAAATTCAGCTAGTACAAATCTAAAGCTGATGAGACGTGTATAGTAAACCCCAGAGCAATGACTTAAAAAAATTCAAAAAAAAAAACTAAAAAAAAGATCACTAATGAAATTAAAATGCTACATTAGAAAATACATATAGAAAACAAAAACTAAAATGGCAGATGTAAATCCAACTCTATCAGTAACATTAAACGTGAATAGATTGAACAATCAAAAGGGAAAGATTGTTAGATGGGATTCAAAAAAACACGATCCAACTATATGTTGTCTACAGGAGACACACGAGAGTCACAGAGACAAAAACACTGAAAGTAAATGGATGGGGAAGAATATCATGCAAACAGCAACCACAAGAAATCTGGAGTGGCTGCACTAACATCAGACAACACAGACTTTAAAACAAGAATACTAGAGACAGTGACATTTTATAATGATGAAATAGTCAACATTTCAAGACAACAATTAAAAACATACATGCATCTATTAATGGAGCATTGAAATACATGAAACTTTTAACAGAAATGAAAACAGACAATTCAACAATAGTTGGAGACTTCAATACCCTCATACACAGCTGGTGGGAATGCAAACTGGTGCAGCCTCTATGGAAAACGGTATGGAGATTCCTCAAAGAATTAAAAATAGAGATGCCCTATGATCCAGCTATCCCACTACTGGGAATCTATCCAACGAACCTGAACTCAACAATCCCAAGGGCCTTATGCACCCCTATGTTCATTGCAGCATTATTCACCATAGCCAAGAAGTGGAAGCAACTTAAGTGTCCCTCGACTGATGACTGGATCAAGAAAATGTGGTATATATATACAATGGAATACTACTCAGCCATAAAAAAGACAAAATCGTCCCATTTGCAACAACATGGATGGGCCTGGAGGGTATTATGTTAAATGAAGGAAGCCAGAAAGAGAAAGACAAACACTGTATGATCTCACTCATATGTGGAATATAAACCAACACATGGACAGAGAAAACTGTATGTGGTTACCAGGGGCAATGGGGGTGGGGGGTGGGGGGTGGGCACAAGGGGTGAAGGGAGACATATATATGGTGATGGACAAACAAACATGTACAACCCAAAATTTCACAATGTTAAAAACTATTAAAACATCAATAAAAAAAAAAGACAAAACTGAAGGGAAAAAAAAAAAAAGACAGGACAAGATTACCAACCTTACAGAATCAAAAAGGATTATAAACAAATACTATGAATAATAGTACACAAATTAGATAACTTAGAGGAAATACACAAATTACTAGAAAAACACAAACTACAAAAATGACTCAAGATAATCTGAATAAACCTATAATAAGTGAAGAGATTGAATCAGTAATCCACAAACTATGCACAAAGAAAAGCCCAGGCCTAAATGGTTTCACCGCTGAAATCTACCAAACACTCAAGGAAGAATTAACAGCAATTCTTACAAAAAAAAAAAAAAAAAAAAAAGAAGAGGAAGAAACACTTTCCACCACATTTTATGGGGGTAATATTACCCCGATACCAAAATCAGACAAAGATGTCACAAGAAAGCAAAACTACAGGGGCCAGCCTGGTGGCGTAGAGATTAAGTTTGCACGCTCCACTGTGGCGGCCCAGGGTTCACAGGTTTGGATCCCGGGTATGGACTGATGTACCGCTTGTCAAGCCATGCTATGGCGGTGTCCCATATAAAAAAAATAAAGAGAGGAAGACGGGCACGGATGTTACCCCAGGGCCAATCTTCCTCCGCAAGAAGAGGAAGACTGGCAACGGATGTTAGCTCAGGGCTAATCTTCCTCACCAAAAAAAAAAAAAAGAAAACAAAACTACAGACTAATATCTCTTACCAACATGGATGTAAAAGTCCTCAACAAAATACTAGCAAACTGAATCTAGCAATATATAAAAAGAATTATACACCATGACCAAGTGGGATTTATCCTAGGGATGCAAAGTTGGTTTAACATCCAAAAATAATTAATGTAATACATCATACAAATAGAATGAAAAACAAAAAATCACAAGACCATCTCAGCAGATGTAGGAAAAAGCATTTGACAAAATTCAACACGCTTTCACGATTTAAAAAAAAACTCAAACTAGGAACAGAAGGGAAGTTCCTCAATATAAAGGGCATCTACAAAAAATCTCCAGTTAACATCATACTTAATGGTGACATACTGGATGGTTTCCCTTTAAGATTAGGAACAAGACAATGATTTCCACTCTTGCCATTTCTATTCTAAATTGTAGCGGAGGTTCTAACCAGGGCAATTAGGCAAGAAAAAGAAATAAAAGGCATCTATATCGGAAAGGAGGAGGTAAAACTATCTCTATTCGCATGAAGTGATCCTGTATATAGAAAACCCTAAGGAGTCTACCAAAAAACTATTAGAAGTAATAAATGAGTTCAGCAAGGTTGCAGGATACAAGATCAATATACAAAACCCAATTGAATTTCTATACATTTGCATTGAAAAGCCCAAAAGTAAAATTAAGAAAACAATTCCATTCACAATAGTATCCAAAACCAGGAATAAATTAACCAAAGAAATGCAAAACTCATACTCTGAAGTTGATTCTAAATTCATACGGAATTCTAAGGCAACAAGCTACAACTAACAAAACAATTCTGAAAAAGAAGAATAAATAGTGTAAGACTCATACTTCCCAATTGCAAAAGTTACTACAAAGCAACAGTTGTCAAGACAGTGTGGTACTGGTACAAGGACAAACATACAGATCAATGGAACAGAACTGAAAGACCAGAAATAAACCTATACACCTGTGGTCAACTGATTTTTCACAAGGGTGCCAATGGTGCTGTGACAATTGAATAGCTATATGCAAAAGAATGAAGTTAGACCCTAACCTTATCCCATAAGCAAAAGTTTACTCAAAATGGATCATACACTTCAATTGAAGAGCTAAAACTATAAAACACTTAGAAGAACACACAGGCATAAATCTTCATGACCTTGTATTTGGCAATGGACTCTTAGATCTGACACCAAAAGCAGAAACAACTAAATAAATGAATAAATAAGTTAAACGTCATCATCAAAATTAAGAACTTTTATGCTTCAAAAGACACTATCAAGAAAGTGGAAAGACAATCTAGAATGGGAAAAAATATCTGCAAATCATATATGTAATGAGGAACTTGTATTCGGAACATATATTAAAAAGCTCTTGGGGCCAGCCCGGTGGTGTAGCAGTTAAGTTCGCGCGCTCCACTTTGGCGGCCCAGGGTTCATGGGTTCTGATCCCAGGCACAGACCAACATACTGCCTATCAAGTCATGCTGTGGCTGCGTCCATATAAAGTAGAGGAAGACGGGCACGGATGTGAGCCCAGGGCCAATCTTCCTCAGCAAGAAGAGAAGGATTGGCAACAGAAGTTAGCTCAGGGCTGATCTTCCCCACCTCCTCCCCCCAAAAAACTTCTTACAATTCAGTAATAAAAAGACAACCCAATATAAAATAGGCAAAGAATCTGAACAGATATTTCTCCAAAGAAGATATACAAATGGCCAATAAGCACATGAAAAGATGCTCAGTATCATTAGTCATAAGGGAAACGCAAATCAAAACCACAATAAGATACCACTTCATACCCACTAGAATGGCTAAAATTAAAAAAGTTAGATAACAAGTGTTAGTGAGAATGTGGAGAAACTGGAACCCTCAAACACTGCCACAGGAATGTAAAATGTTGCAGCCACTTTGGAAAATAGTCTGGCAGTTTCTCAAATAATTAAACATAGAGCTACCATGTAACCCAGCAATTCTACTCCTAGGTATATATCCAACAAATGGAAACATGTCCACACAGAAACTTGTACATGAATGTAACAGCATCACTCATAATAGTCAAAAGGTGGAAACAACCCAAATGTCCAAAGACACACAAACAGATAAACAAAATGTGGTATATCCACACAATGAAACATTATTTGGTCATAAAAAAGAATGAGATACTGACATATGCTACAACATAAATGTACCTTGAAAATATAATGCTAAGTGAAAGAAGCCAGCCAAAAAAAAACCCATATACTATATGATTCTATTCCTAGGAAAGTCAGAATAGGGAAATCTATAGAGACAAAAAAGTAGCTTAGTGGTTGCTTAGGGATGGGGTAAACAGGGTCAGGGGATAAAGGGATGGTAGCTGAAGGGTTCAGGCTTCTTTTTGAGGTGATGAAAATATTCTAAAATTTACTGTGGTGATGGTTACACACATCTGTGAATATATTTTAAAAAACCACTGAATTATAAACTTTAAATGGGTGAATTGTATGGTATGTGAATCATATCTCAATAAAGCTGCCTAAAAAATGTAGTAGCCAGCTCCAAAAAAAAACATCATAGTGAAGAAAGCAGAATGTAGGGTCAGAGAGCAACATCGCTTTTGTTCATCATTAATCCTTCCTGCCCTTAAAGCCATGCCTGCATGTTTGCAAAAAAAAAAAAAAAAAGGACTAAATGAAGTAGACGAGTGACAGGAAAAAAGCAGGGTAGGAAACCTGGATTTCACCACATGAAAAGAGCACAATTCTACACTATGCAATGTCACCAAAAATTAGACATAAAAATATCCTCACTTATACCTGGACATACAAACTACTAAAAACTCACTTACCAAATAAATTTCTGAAACATCAAATGAGTCTGTGTAAGGCTTTGTTTGAAGAACTTAACTTGTATTAATTGATTTAATCCACACAACCACCCTATGTGGTACATATATAGCTGATCTTCATTATTTACAAGTTCCATATTTGTGAATTCACCTACTCACTAAAATTTTTTTGGAATCCCAAATCAGTATTTGCAGCATTCTCATGGTCATTCGCAAACATGAGCAGAGCAGTGAAAAATTTCAGTCTATCAACACACACGTTCCAGTTGAGGTCAAACAAGGTGACACTCTGCCTTACTTCAGCTCTCATACAGAAATGACCAGAGGATAGACATGGTAGGGAGCAGTGTGGTGTAATGCAAGAAGCTCCAGTTCTTTCGAGTTTAGGAGAGTTTAAGTCATTTTCCCAAGATCAGAAAGCTAACGAATGGAGGACTGTATGAGCCAAGGACACAAAGTGAAGAAATTGATGGTTGAATGAATTAATAGTTAAAAGGCTAAAAAAAGAGATAAAACGAGATCATAAAAAATACTTACACCAAAAGAAGAAAAAATGGAGAAGGGAAACAAAAAACAGATGAGACAGAAAACAAACAGTAAGATGATAGATTTAAATCTAACCATATCAATAATCACATTCAACGTAAATGTTCTAAATGCCCCAATTACAAGGCAGAGATTGTGAAAACAGTGTGGCAGTTCCTCAAAAAGATAAACACGGAATTACCATATGATGTTGCAATTCCACTCATAGGTATATACCCAAAGAAATGAAAGCAGGAATCACTCACAGGTATACACCCAAAGCACTGATGTGGCATACAGATACTTGTCCACCAATGATCATAGCAGCATTATTCACAACAGTCAAAAGGTAAAAATAACCCAAGTGTCCAAACAAAATGTGATAAACACATACAATGGGATATTATTCAACCTTAAAGAGGAATGAAACTCTGATATATGCTAAACATGGATGAAACTAGAAAACATGCTAAGTGAAATAAGCCAGACACAAAATGCCAAATACTATATGACTCCACTCATCTTAGGTACCTAGAATAGGCAAATTCATAAGACAGAAGGTAGGGGAGAAGGGAGAACGGGGAATTATTGTGTAATGGGTATAGAGTTTCTGTTTAGGATGATGAAAAAGTTACAGAAATGAAGAGTCACAATGGTTTCACAATATTGTAAATGTACTTAATGTCACTGAATTCTAAACCTTATAATGGTTAAAATGGCAATTTTTATGTTACATATATTTTGCCACAATAAAAAAAAAAAGGGCAGAGATCATCAAACTATAAAAAAGCAAGACCCAAGTGTATGTTGCCTACAAAAACAAACACTTTAAATATAAAGACACAAACAGGCTAAAAGTAAAAGGATGGAAATAGACCATGCTAGCACTAGTCAAAAGATCTGGCTACATTAATATTGAACAAAGTAGACTTCAGAGCAAAGAATATTACCAGGGATAAAGAGGGCCACTTTATAACGATAAAGGAGTACATTCATCAAGAAGACATAACAATCCTAAGCATTTATGTACCTAATAAAAGAGCTTCAAAATGCAAGGAGCAAAAAACAATGGAACTAAAAGAAGAAACAAACAAATCCAAAAAATTATAATAGGAGATTTCCACACCCCTACCAATAATTGACAGAACAAGGAGACAGAAAATCAGTAAATGTTGTTCAAGTCTTTCATATCCTATCAACAAACGTGATAACATTTATAGAACACTCCACCCAATAACAGCAGCACATATATCTTTTTAAAGTCAAAATGAAACATTTACCAAGACCATATCCTGGGACATACAACAAATCAGATAAGCTTTTAAAAGATTCAAATTATGCAAAGCATGTTCTCTAACAGGGGAACTAAATTAGAAATCAATAACAGAAAAAAAGTCTGGAAAATCCCCCAAATATTTGAAAATTAAATAATACTCTTCTAAATAAGCAATGGGCCAAAGAAGAAGTCAAAGAGGATATCAGGAAATATTTGTTATTGAATGAAAATGAAAACACAACATGTCATTATTTGTGGCATAGAGTTGAAACAGTATCTAGAAGGCTGTTTATGGCACTCAACACCTTTATTAGAGAAAATGCAATGTACCAAAGCAATGACCTAAGTTCCCACCTTAAGAAATAAGGACAAGAAACGCAAGCTAAACACAAAGTGAGCATAAGAAACAAATAAGAGCAGAAGTTGATGAAAAAGAAAACAGAGAAACAACAGAGAAAAATCAATGAAACCAAAAGCTAGTTCTCTGAGATCAGTCTAACCAGACTATTAATGGAACAAAAGAGAAAAGACAAAATTAGTATCAGAAATAAGAGAGGTGACATCACCACATTTTCTATCAATAGTAAAAGGATAATAAGGAATACTATGAACAACTTTTGTCAACACATTTGACTACTCAGATGAAATGGACAAAACCTGTGAAAGTTAAAAATTACAACAGCTCATTCAAAAAGAAATAGATAATCTGAATAGCTCTATATCTACTAAAGAAAGTGAATTTGTAGACAAAAACCTTCCCCCAAAACTTCAGGCCCAGAAAGCTTCACTGGTGAATTCTACCAAATATTTAAGCAAGAAATAACACCAATTCTAGACACACCCTTCCAGAAAACTGGGGAGGGTATATACCGCGCAGCTCAATCTGAGGCCAAGGTTACTCAAAAACTAAAACTAGACAAAGACATTTCAAGAACACTACAGACAAATATCCTTTTTGAACATAAATGTAAAAATGTAAATGAAGAAATCTTTAGCAAATTGAATCCAACAGTATATAAAAATAATATACCATGACCAAGTGGGATTTACCCAAGGAATGCAAGGCGAGTTTAACATTTCAAAATCAATGTAATTCATCATATTAAAAAACTTAAAACAGAAACCATGGGATGAATTAAAACTATAAAACATCTCTAAGAAAACACAAGAGAGAATCGTAGTGACCTTGGCTTTGGCAAAGATCGTTAAATACAATACAAAGAGCGGAAATATAAAAAAATATATATAAAACAGACTTCATTAAAATTAAAAACTTCTGTTCTGTGCACTGGTAAGAAGTAAAAAGGTAAGCCAGAGTAGGAGAAAATACCTGCAAAAGATATATCAACACGTAAGAAACTCTACAATTCAATAAGACAAACTACCCAACTTAAAAATGAGCAAAAGATCTGAATAGACACCTTGCTCGAGAAGATATACAGCACGCAAATGAGCACCTGAAAAGATGGTCAACATCATCTGTCATCAGGCAAATGAAAATTAAAACGACAACGAGATAACACTAGACTAGAACGGCTAAAACTCAAAAAGACTAACCAGACTAAGTGCTGGAGAGGGAGTGGAGCAACTACAGCCTGCACACATGCTGGCGGCAATGTAAAATCGTACAACCACTTTGGAAAACAGCTTGGCAAGTTTTTAACTAATCACACACCTACCACACAATTCAACCATTTCACTCCTGAGTATTTTCTCTAAAGAAATGAAAGCACATGTCCACACAAAGACTTGTACACCAATGTTCACAGAAGTGTTTTGTTTAATAGCCCAAAACTGGAAACAATCCAAATGTTCCTCAATCAGGTGAAGGAACAAACAAAATGTGATACATGCACAACACAGACTACTACTCAAAAATAACAAGAAATGAACTATTGATATATGTAAGAACATGGGCGAATTTCAAAATAATTATTCTGAATGAAAGTAACTGAGCCAGGTAAAACAAAGAGTACATATTATATAATTTCATGTATATAAAATTGTAGAAAATGAAAACTTATCTACAGAGTCAGAAATCAGTGGTTGACTAACGACAGGCAGCACACAGTTGTAGGGAGGAATAACAAAGGGCCAGAAGGAATGTTTTAGAGGTGACGCTCATTATCTTGATTATGGTGACGGTTTCATGGATGTACACATATCTCAAAATGTATTAAACTGTACACTTTAAATATGTGCAGTTTGTTGTAGGTCAATAATACCTCAATAAAGCTGCGAGAGGAGGGGGAGAACAGAGAGACGAAAGAAAAATAAATCAGCCTAGGAGGACCAGGATCCAGAGTTCAGAGAGGGCAGTGAAAAAGGAGGTCAAGAAACAATCAAGGAGCATTCCCTAGAACTGAATAACACAAGTCCTCAGCCTCAGAGTCAGCCAAGCACCGATCAAAATAAACTGAAATTTTAAAAGAATCTATACCTAAGTACACAATCATGAACACTTACACTACCGAGGATAAAGATCTTGAAAACATTCAGAAAGAAAAATAGATCAACTACAAAAGAACGAAAGCAGAACATAGAAATTAAGCGCATGGCCTTCCTGATTTTGACAATGGCTCTGCCATGTATTAGCCAAGTGACCCTGAGTATGTTACTTAACCCCTCTGTGCTTCAGTTTTCTCATCTGTAATAGTAATAATAGTAAGGAGTAGTAGTCATGTGGTTGTTATGAGAATTTAATAAATTAATCTATAAAGTGCCTAGAACAGTGCCTGGTATGTGTTAAATACTACATAAGTATCAGTTAAATAAATAAGTCACATTAACATTCAACTTCTCATCACAGGGCCGGCCCGGTGGTGCAACCAGTTAAGTGCTAGCACTCCGCTGCGGCGGCCCGGGGTTCGCCGGTTTGGACCCCGGGCGGGCACCGACGCACCGCTTGGCAAGCCATGCTGTGGCAGTGTCCCATATAAAGTGGAGGAAGATGGGCAACGATGTTAGCCCAGGGCCAGTCTTCCTTAGCAAAAAGGGGAGGATTGGCAGATGTTAGCTCAGGGCCGGTCTTCCTCACCAAAAAAAAAAAAAACTCATCAAAAATACTGGATGACATAAGTCAAAAGAACAGCACTTTCAAAGATTTGAGGGAAACTAACTTGCAAACTCGAACTTGATGCCTAGCTAATGACCACTCATGTGTACAAGGGTAGAACAGATTCAGAAAACTCACACCCTGCACGGCATTTCTTAAGAATTCAATTGAGAATAAAAACCAAGGAAGGATTTAGGCCAAGAAAGATGATCAGAAAATAGTACCCTCAACTGAAGAAAGGAATTTTTTAAAATCTCAGGAAGCAGCTTTCCAACAAGCCTAAAGAACCAGGTGTGACAGCAACAGAAATAAAGACCTCAAGAAGGAGTCTCCAAGAAGAAAGAGGACTTGATAGAATACCTAATAAAACAGCGAGTTTGGATGTGGAACCGTATAAAGAGGAAAACAGAAAGAGAACACCAAGAAAAAGACAAAAGTAGCACAAGAAAAGAAACAGTATCACAGCATAACTTGAATCTGGAAAGTGACAAGAATTTACAATACTATTTGATTTTTCAGCTTTTAAAACAATCCCATATATAGCCAAAGCCCTGACAATTTAATTTGGGATGCCAACAAGGCAAAAGGACAGCTGGCAAGCTTGGGGTGAAGAGTAAGAGCAGCAGAGGTAGAAAAGCTAATACCTAACCTTAGAAAGTGAGAAGTCAAGGGATACTTTAAATAGAAGACGTAATAAAAAAGACACATTACTCAAAGTTATAAAGCTTACCAAGAGAAGAAATAAAGACAGTGATTTACTATTAGGAATGGGGCAGGGGATGCCGCATAAGTGACGCAATCCTCTTCTATCATAGCTAGAATTCAATAGATAGATCCAAAACCAATAAATCAAGCATAATCATGATATCTAGAGACAGAACCAAAACAGTTAAAAATGGTTATCTCTACAGAGTAGAAATGGGATGAGATGCAAGTCAAGTTTGATGGAAGTTTTAAAAACAAAGGAAACCAGCATTCAGTTTAACACTTTCTCTTTGGGAAAAACACAAGGAATACTGAAACTGCCGTCAAAACCAGGCTTTCGGTTCCTCCTGGATAGGAGCTAAGTAAAAATCAAGATCTCACCAACCTCAGCAAAAGAATGCAGTTCACTGTGACTGACGGGCACTTCCTTCAAAAACGAAGGGGCGAGGGGCATGAAGCGCCGCTGAACCTTCCCAATCCAGAAATTCCAAGCACAAAATCGAACTCGGATGGGATCACGGAACGATCAAGAGAAAACTCAATAATGGCCAGAAGTCGACACATACATTAACAAACAACCAACCAAGTATTTAAGTGCATCCAGTAATTCTGAAAATTTCAACAAGCCTTCTGTCCAGCAGTCGGGGCACCTAGAGAAGGGGGCACTTATGAGACTTCTGTCTCGTCCTAGACGTTTCTAAGATGCTGCTTTCACCGTAGGATCTAAAACAGCAACAACAGTCCTTTCACACCAGGAGAAAACCTTTCGAGCACGGGCAGTAAACAACAGAAAGCTCGCCGCGGGGGGGGGTTACTTTACAAGGCTGTGAGAGGCTGGGATCAACACGTGCGCCTCGCTCCCCAGCTAACTCAGCGGGCCAGGCGTGTGCAGCCCAACACCTTCGAGCCTGTTCTGAAACCCGAAACGCGCTGCGCCGAGAGGAAACAAAGCCGTGGGCGGGGCCTTCCGGGCCGGAAAAAGCGGGCAGGGAGGAGCAGCCCTCCAGCGAGCACAGACCCCGCTCGGCCCTCGCCCCGCCGAGGCTGCTCTCCCAGGGCCCCGACAACGAGTGTCGGCGACCAACCGCGTGTCGGGCCGCGGCCGCCCGCGGGGCCCACAGAGCAGCGCGGGCCCCGGCGCGGCACCCCGGGGACAGGCGGCGGGTCCCGAGGGCCGCGGCCCAGACGCGCTGGGGCTCCGAGCTTGCCGCCACGCACCTCCTCACCTTCTCTTCCACGCAGTCGACAATGATGGACGGGGACTTGCGGCTGAGCCAGCGAGAGAAAGCCGGGCCTCCCATAGCAGCGGCGCGGCCCTCGACGAACGTAACCAGACAGACAGGCGGGAGCGGCAGCCGCGGCACCGGGACTTCCTCCCACGTGCGCGCCGTCGACGGGAAGTGATGTCACGGCGCCGCCGCCGCAGGGGAAGCCGAGAAGGAGGCTCGCGGCCGGGCTGGTTGTCGGATTCGGGGTTCTACGGCTGACCGGGTGGTGGGGGCTGCGGCTGGCCTCGCTTGCGGCGTTAGCTTTCAGTGGTGCCAGCCCTGAAGCCCGAGGTCGACCTCATGTGAGTCGCGGGGAATCCCGGGCTGCGCCGGCGTCTTGCTTCCCCAGCCCTCGGCTTCCACTGGGGCGGGATCCCCGTGCTCCGCAGGCGCCCGGGGAGGTAGGTCTTCCTTGCCGGTTTGATCACCTCCTTTTTCTCACCCATCTCAATTCAGAGTAGAATCAAAGCATCTAAACACACTCATTATTTCTATGTCCTGGTTTCTCCCGGTTTTGTGCCACAGTACATACTTGGACTATGAAAAGGAATATTTTTAGGTATTTTACACGAATGATGGCTGGTTTGCGTAACTCCCTTTAGTTATAAAATGGGATCTAGCCGGCATTTAGCATCTAATTGAACCTTCCAGCTACATTTATGAGTATAAAATAATTGCTGATATCACTCTCCAGCATTTATTTGAGCGCTTACCACATACTAAAGCTTTGGCTAAGTGATTATCTCATTTAATTGTCACGTGAACCTTCTGAGAGTGTTACATATTATCATCTTCATGGAACAGATGAGAAAGCCAAGCTGTAAAGGGGTTAAGTTACTTGCTTATTCATACTGCTGTGTTTCAGTCCAAGTAAAGATCATTTAATGCTCTGTCCTTACACTAACAGGATGCTTTTATCCTTTATTTTCTGATGGCTTCAAATCCTTTTTTTAAGCATATACAAAGAGATCTGGAAGAAGAGAGATTTATGTCCATTTGTTCAAGCCTGGAAGTGTTTCTCCATGGAATCCCCTCTTGGCTTGACAAATCACGCTCAGTCCTAAAGGCTCACCTCAAGAGGCCTTTATGAAAGTATTTCTCCTTGCTACCTGGTGTGCAAATATTTACTGCCCTTTCCTCTGTGGTCTGATGCCACTTTAAACTTCTTTAAACTGTTTAAACTGCTGGTGTGGAAATTAAGAGAAATGGTTAGCCCATGTTTCACTTAAGGACAGCCAGAACTATTCCGGAGTATTATGTCTATTGTGAAGTCCCTCATTTCTTCTGGAAACAGGCCCTCCTCGTCAAGTATTTGGTTCCCCTAGGAGGTGCTGTGTTCTTGTAAGACCACACACAAGGTAGGTGATTGAACAGCTGGGCAAATTGGGCCATTGAGAGTCCTTGCCCAGCATTTTTGAACTGAGAACCACAGGAAGGTGGTAAGGCAGTCCCTCCCAGATAGCTGAAAGCTGAAAGAGAATGGGACTTGCTGCCAGTCCGCAATGAGAGAAGCAGATTTAAGTCCCTGGTTCCAGTGGTTTTTGAGTACAGCTAAATCCCTCTTCCTGCAGTTTGGTTGGTAAACCTATTCTTTAATTCTATGAGCCAGTAAATTCTCCTTTTGTCCCACGCTAGTTTGGGACAAAACAATGGAGGCCAGAAGGCAGTGGGATAGCACATATAAAGTGCTGAAGGAAAAAACTGTTAACTAAGAATTCTATATTCAGGAAAGGTACTGTTCAAAAATGAAGACAAAATAAAGACTTTGCCAGATAAACAAAAATTGAGAGAATTCATTGCTAGTAGACCTGATTTACAAGAAATACTAAAGAAAGTTCTTCAGGCTGAAAACAAGTGACCCCAGTAAAGGTAATTATACATATTTTTTATCCTTTCTATTCTTAACTGATTTAAAAACCAATTGTATAAAATAATATCACACAACGTATCATGGCTTAAAACGCACAATTTAATATGTGTAATATATTTCCTAGTAACAGCCCAAAAGGAGGTGGATGGAAGCAAAGTTGCAATGAGCTAAGGAAATGACTGCAGATGGTAAAATGATAATTATAACAATGCAATGTTGAGTTTGTAACATTAACAGATATAATACATATAACAACAATACCAAAAAAAAAAGGGAAAATGGGAATCAAGCTGCATAGCAGTAAAGGTTCTACATATTACCCAAATTCAGCTAGTACAAATCTAAAGCTGATGAGACGTGTATAGTAAACCCTAGAGCAATTACGTAAAAAAATTCCAAAAAAAAACTAAAAAAAAGATCACTAATGAAATTAAAATGCTACATTAGAAAATACATATAGAAAACAAAAACTAAAATGGCCGATGTAAATCCAACTATATCAGTAACATTAAATGTGAATAGATTGAACAATCAAAAGGGAAAGATTGTTAGATTGGATTTAAAAAAAACATGATCCAACTATATGTTGTCTACAGGAGACACACGAGAGTCACAGAGACAAAAACACTGAAAGTAAATAGATGGGGACAAATATCATGCAAACAGCAACCACAAGAAAGCTGGATTGGCTGGACTAACATCAGACAAAATAGACTTTAAAACAAGAATACTAGAGACAGTGACATTTTATAATGATGAAATGGTCAATAGTTCAAGACATAACAATTAAAAACATATATGTATCTATTAATGGAGCATTGAAATACATGAAACTTTTAATAGAAATGAAAACAGACAATTCAACAATAGTTGGAGACTTCAATACCCCACTTTCAATAATGTATAGAACAATTAGACAGAAGATCAACAAGGAAATAGACGACTTGAACAACACTACAAACCAACCAGATCTAACAGACTTCTACAGAGCACTCCATCCAATAACAGAATATACATTCTCAAGTACATAGGGAACATTCTCCAGAACAGATCAAATGTTGGGCTATAGAACAAACCCCAATAAATTTAAAAGCAGAAAAATAATACAAAGTATGTTCTCCAACCATAATAAAATAAAATTAGAAATCAATAGTAGGAATAAATCTGGCAAATTCATAAATATGTGGGAATTAAACAACACATTCATGAATAACCAATGAGTCGAAGAAGAAATCTAAAGGGAAATCAGAAAACGCTGGTTCTTTGAAGAGATCAACACAATTGACAAACCTCTGTCCAGTCTGACCAAGAAAAAGAGAGAAGATTCAAATTACTTGAATCAAAAACAAAAGAGAGAAAACAACACTAAGATATCACCTCACGCCCGTTAGAATGGCTATAATCACCAAGCCAAGAAACAACAAACACTGGAGAGGATGTGGAGAAACAGGAACCCTCGTACACAGCTGGTGGGAATGCAAACTGGTGCAGCCTCTATGGAGAACGGTATGGAGATTCCTCAAAGAATTAAAAATAGAGATGCCCTATGATCCAGCTATCCCACTACTGGGAATCTATCCAACGAATCTGAAATCAAAAATCCCAAGGGCCTTATGCACCCCTATGTTCATTGCAGCATTATTCACCATAGCAAGAAGTGGAAGCAACCTAAGTGTCCCTCGACTGATGACTGGATCAAGAAAATGTGGTGTATATATACAATGGAATACTACTCAGCCATAAAAAAAGACAAAATCGTCCCATTTGCAACAACATGGATGGGCCTGGAGGGTATTATGTTAAATGAAGGAAGCCAGAAAGAGAAAGACAAACACTGTATGATCTCACTCATATGTGGAATATAAACCAACACATGGACAGAGAAAACTGTATTGTGGTTACCAGGGGCAATGGGGGTGGGGGGTGGGCACAAGGGTTGAAGGGAGACATATATATGGTGATGGACAAACAAACATGTACAACCCAAAATTTCACAATGTTAAAAACTATTAAAACATCAATTAAAAAAAAGACAAAACTGAAGGAAAAAAAAAAAAAAGACAGGACAAGATTACCAACCTTACAGAAACAAAAAGGATTATAAACAAATACTATGAATAATAGTACACAAATTAGATAACTTAGATGAAATACACAAATTACTAGAAAAACACAAACTACAAAAATGACTCAAGATAATCTGAATAAACCTATAATAAGTGAAGAGATTGAATCAGTAATCCACAAACTATGCACAAAGAAAAGCCCAGGCCTAAATGGTTTCACCGCTGAAATCTACCAAACACTCAAGGAAGAATTAACACCAATTCTTACAAAAAAAAAAAAAAAAGAAGAGGAAGAAACACTTTCCACTACATTTTATGGGGCTAATATTACCCCGATACCAAAGTCAGACAAAGATGTCACAAGAAAGCAAAACTACAGGGGCCAGCCTGGTGGCGTAGAGATTAAGTTTGCACGCTCCACTGTGGCGGCCCAGGGTTCACAGGTTTGGATCCCGGGTATGGACTGATGGACCGCTTGTCAAGCCATGCTATGGCGGTGTCCCATATTAAAAAAAAATAAATAGAGGAAGATGAGCACGGATGTTACCCCAGGGCCAATCGTCCTCTGCAAGAAGAGGAAGATTGGCAACGGATGTTAGCTCAGGGCTAATCTTCCTCACCAAAATAAAAAAGAAAACAAAACTACAGACTAATATCTCTTACCAACATGGATGTAAAAGTCCTCAACAAAATACTAGCTAACTGAATCTAGCAATATATAAAGAGAATTATACACCATGACCAAGTGGGATTTATCCTAGGGATGCAAAGTTGGTTTAACATCCAAAAACAATTAATGTAATACATCATACAAATAGAATGAAAAACAAAAAATCACAAGACCATCTCAGCAGATGTAGGAAAAAGCATTTGACAAAATCCAACACGCTTTCATGATTTAAAAAAAACTCAATAAACTAGGAACAGAAGGGAAGTTCCTCAATATAAAGGGCATCTACAAAAAATCTCCAGTTAACATCATACTTAATGGTGACATACTGGATGGTTTCCCTTTAAGATTAGGAACAAGACAAAGATTTCCACTCTTGCCATTTCTATTCTAAATTGTAGCGGAGGTTCTAACCAGGGCATTTAGGCAAGAAAAAAAAATAAAAGGCATCTATATCGGAAAGGAGGAGGTAAAACTATCTCTATTTGCATGAAGTGATCCTGTATATAGAAAATCCTAAGGAATCTACCAAAAAACTATTAGAAGTAATAAATGAGTTCAGCAAGGTTGCAGGATACAAGATCAATATACAAAACCCAATTGAATTTCTATACATTTGCATTGAAAAACCCAAAAGTAAAATTAAGAAAACAATTCCATTCACAATAGTATCCAAAACCAGGAATAAATTAACCAAAGAAATGCAAAACTTATACTCTGAAGTTGATTCTAAATTCATACGGAATTCTAAGGCAACAAGCTACAGCTAACAAAACAATTCTGAAAAAGAAGAATAACTAGTGTAAGACTCATACTTCCCAATTGCAAAAGTTACTACAAAGCAACAGTTGTCAAGACAGTGTGGTACTGGTACAAGGACAAACATACAGATCAATGGAACAGAACTGAAAGACCAGAAATAAACCTATACACCTATGGTCAACTGATTTTTCACAAGAGTGCCCATGGTGCTGTGACAATTGAATAGCTATATGCAAAAGAATGAAGTTAGACCCTAACCTTATCCCATAAGCAAAAGTTTACTCAAAATGGATCATACACTTAAATTGAAGAGCTAAAACTATAAAACACTTAGAAGAACACACAGGCATAAATCTTCATGACCTTGTATTTGGCAATGGACTCTTAGATCTGACACCAAAAGCAGAAGCAACTAAATAAATGAATAAATAAGTTAAACTTCATCATCAAAATTAAGGAACATGAGAAATGTAAAGTTCCTGCTTTAAAATTTCATCAGGGGCAAGCAACTAATTCAAATGGAATGCAGTCATCTAAAGGACATCTTTTTAATGAGAAATGCTATTACTAAAGGAGACTTGGGCTGTTTTAAATGATATTTAGCCCAAAGCAACAAGGGAGGTATTTCAGCAGGTGACTGCTTCCATTCCCATCTATAAATTCTTCCCCAGTGACTCAGTGCCCTTGCCTGATCAGTATTTTTATGTTGATGACAAATCTCGCACACAACTCACTTATCATTGCTTGAAAAACTTACAAGAAGTGCTACTGTTTAACAAAACTGAAAAAATATATTTTGTCCTTTATGGAAAATAAGGAAGAAAGTATCAGGAAAGGAAAGAATAATTTAGCTCAAGTACTTGGTAAGAAATAGGAATACAAAAACAAATAACCAGAAATTGCTAGTATATGTATCAGCCATCTCAGAAAGAAGAAACAGGCCACTTTATTTCCTTTAAGGCCTGACATTTTTCTCTCTGCCCTTTTCCGACACCCTCCATTGTGTGGTCTCTAAGCAGCCCTACTGTGAGCAGCTGTAGACGCTAATTCGTGGTTCACTGAGGTGTCAATTGAGTCTTAAACCAAGGAAACAACAGCTGCAAAACAATACTTGACTCTGGTGCAAATATTTTCAAAGGTAGACTAAAGTTTCAACTGTTATTTTAGATAAACAAAACCCCAAACCATAACCTTCCATCAAGTCACAAAACAAAAGAACACGCGGCCGGAGTTTAATTCATTGCGTAGCGACATTTCTCATCGTGTTGCCGCTATTTAGACAGGCTTTCACGACTTTACCTTGACAAACGACTTCCTTCACTAGATGAAAAACTAGCTTCCGAAGCGATTTTGTTAGTTGTCTTTGTCCTGAATGTACCGCTGCCAATATTCAAACCTGTGAGAAGCACAAACATGGAGAGGGAGTGTCAGCCACCACGCAGCAACGAGTGAAGAAGAGGGCTCACAATAACTTTGGTGAAACAAATGTCAACAGGGGAAGATGCTGCTCAAGCCACAGAAGGCAGGGAGCTTCTGAGGCAAGGAACATGTTGATAGAACTCTGAAAGGAAGTGGAGCGTTTTCCGGTGATACTTAGAAGCCACAAAAAATAAAAAATAAAATCATTCGAAGAGCTCTATTCCAAATGACCACGATGCACATGTGAGCACATGGGTCTCTACTACAGCACCATGCACTGGATAATTCACCTTGTTATAACACATGGGCAGCAAGGGATCATCAAAATAATGGGTGCTGGGAACCAGGTCTCAGAAATAACTGACACCGCTGGATGACAGTTACCCACCCCACCCACCCTTAAGCCCTCTGCCAAATCCTCTGTTTTTCCATCTCCCAGGAGAGACTGAATCTCCATTGAAAACCATCAAGGCCACTCTTTAACCAGCCTGAAAAAGTTGATGGGGAAGATGCACAATCCACCTCTTTCCTGGAGCCAGGGGAACCAGACTGTTCCCATGATGCTATCAGCGTGCAGGGCAATCCTTGACCTCTGCCCCCTGGGTGACTTCAGCCTTGGATGTTTCTGCTTCAAGTCTGATTCTTAACTGGCAGTCACCTGAGATCACGGATAGAGAGTGCATGGGTGTCTCTGCAAAAGGCATTTGCTGAGTTTCTATCCTGTAACCTGCTTGCCTGCATGTAACCTCTGCAGCCAAGCCATTCTCTTAAGAATGTGTCCGTGCTCAGCCTGAAGAGGGTTTCCATGTGCTTACCAGCATAAGGCCTTTTCAGACATGGAAAGGAAGGCGCAAGGTGGCAGTGGCTTTCCTTAGTGACAGGTCCAGAGGCAGAGACCTAACACATCTGATGCAGAAAGTAACTGAAACATGCACTGCTTCTTCAATAGTCAGATTTGGGGTGGCTCCTGAGTTCAGGGTGCCCATCCTCACCACTACCTGTAACAGCAGTAGCGGGGTACGCTAACCACGGGGTACATGGCTTCCGTTTCCCTCCACCCTGCCAGCCTGCCTCCTGCTTCTCTTTGGAGCTCAGAGAAGTCCCCAGGATCAGAGTGAGAGCGAGAGAGTGAAAGTGAGAGTGAAAAGTATTGTGTGACCACACGTAAACTAAACGCCAGAGGCCGTATCTGACCTCAGAGATGGCTGACACCACCAGAAGGACTTCTATGATCCCAACGCAGGAAAATGTGGAATCTTGCAAAGCACATAGTGTAAATTTGAGTGTGGAGTGAGGGAACTGAATCTAGGGGTGCTTGATTATACAACCTATAAAGTATCACTTATGAATAAATTAATAAACAAATACATTAATCATTAGTATATTAATAGTACCAACATTTTTTTGTGTGTGTGAGGAAGATGAGCCCTGAGCTAACATCCATGCTAATCCTCCTCTTTTTGCTGAGGAAAACCGGCTCTGAGCTAACATCTATTGCCAATCCTCCTTCTTTTTTTCCCCCAAAGCCCCAGTAGATAGTTGTATGTCATAGTTGCGCATCCTTCTAGTTACTGTATGTGGGATGCGGCCTCAGCATGGCTGCAGAAGCGGTGCGTCGGTGTGTGCCCGGGATGCGAACCGGGCCGCCAGTAGCGGAGCACACGCACTTAACCACTAAGCCATGAGGCCGGCCCCCAACATTTTTGATATACATCCAAGGGACTACAACTTATGTCAAATTTACTCATCCTTTGAACTTGTCCAATTAACTATCCATATAAAATAAACTTACCAAACATAGATGTGTGGAGTCACCTTCCAACCACGTGTGTCTGCTAACTGGCTGTAAGGCTCTGAGGGAGGTGCTACTCTCTTGTCGCCTCCTTTTGTGAAATGAGGGGGTTGGATAAATACTTTCTAAATCTCTCTGGATTCTAATTCTGTGACTCAAATGTGAAGAAAGTGGTGAAAAGCAAACGGTTAAGGGCTCACGAGTGCTACATCTTTCCAAAGTGATGCAGCCCTCCATCGGGGCAGAGGCCCTGCTTCATACCTCAGCCAACTACAATGTCTCACATTCGCGGAGTTCACATAACACCCAGCACCACCGCGGCCAGCAGTCGCTGAGGGCTGCTCTCTAACAGGCCCTGTGCTGGGCATTTCGCCTGCAGTGGCTCACTGAATCCTCAAAACAACCAAAATAACAGAATTTTGCAGCAACCAATTCTAACACTAATATTATCTAGGAAATAGCTCTCTGAAGACAGACAGCTAAGTCTAATGCACCATATGTCCCTCGAAAAAATGCCTGTCTGATATAGACATCTTTGAGACAATTGGGAAATCTGGATATGGCCTGGGAATTATGTGATGTTAAGAGATCACTGTTCATTCTGATGGGTGAAATTATGGAATGGTGGTTTATGTAAGGATAAGGAAGTGACTAAGGTGTACTTCCTTCTGTATGAATCCATTTATTTTCACAAAGGGAGCTGAAGTGACATACTAAAAAAAGGTGTAATAAAATAAAAACCAATGAAAATAATAAAAATGCAATAAAGTATAGGAAAACAAAGAAAATTACAATTAAAACAAAAATCCTAGATTGAAGGAACTACACTTAAGCTTAAAATTTAGCTTTACTGGGATTTACAGTCTTTTCATTTAAAAAGCCCAAAGTTTTCCAACATTCTGGTGAGGGAAAATAGCCCAGGATGATGTTCCCCATTGATGATTAAGAAACTGGAAGATGTGGGAAAAGAAAGAATTTGGGGTGTCTCCTGTGGTACTTAGTGACAAGTTACTATCATGACATGCCAGGTATAATCCAAGGGCCTGTAAGAACCATCGCCATGCCAGGGCTGGCACATATCCAGGAGAGAAGACTCTTCCAAATTCTTGTTTGTTAAGGACTGAAAAAGTACTGGCTGATTCTGATCCAGTGATAGCTTATTACAAAGCAAACTCCAGAAACTTTCAAAGAATGACCACCCTTCCCTGAGCACAGCACTAGCTGCTGCCTTGGGTCACCTAGACACTGGCTGTGAGTGCTGAATCTGCTCACTTACCTGACAGTTGTGATGCAGAAGCATCTGCCTTTTGGAACCTGTCTTCAGTTTGATTTGTATTATCCTGAAGGGTAGACCACTTCAGCAACTGGTAGGCTTTTGTTTCTACAGATTTAAAAAAAGGCACAGATAACTGGATATCCACATGCAAAAGAATGAAGTTGGACCCTTACCTTATACCATACACAAAATCAACTCAAAAAGGGTTAAAGACTTAAACATAAGACTGAAAACTATTAAATTCCCAGAAGAAAACATAGGAGAAAAGCTTCAGGACATTGGTTTTGGCAACGATTTCTTGGATATGACACCAAAAGCACAGTCAACAAAATTAAAAATAGACACACAGGACTATCTCAAACTTAACTTTTGCATGTCAAAGGAAACAATCAACAGAGTGAAAAGGCAACCTACACAATGGGAGAAAATAACTGAAATCATATATTTGAAAACGGGTTAATATCCAGAATATATAAGGAACTTCTACCACTCGACAACAATAACAAAAATCAAATAACCCGATTAAAAATGGGCAAAGTGCTTGAATAGACATTTCTCCATATACAAATGGTCAATAAGCACATGAAAAGATGCTCAAAATCACTAATCACCAGGGAAACGTAAATCAAAACCACAATGAGATATCACCTCACACCCATCAGGATGGCCACTATCAAAAGAACAGAAAATCAGCGTTGTGGAGGATGTGGACAAATCGGAACTCTTGTGCACTGCTGGTGGGTGTAGCTATTAGGGAAAACAGTATGGAGCTTCCTCAACAAATTAAAAATAGAATTACTATATGATCCAGCAATCCACTCTGGGTATATATCCAAAAGAACTAAAAACAGGATCTCAAAGAGTTATTGGCACACCCTTGTTCATCACAGCATTTTCCACAATGGCCAAGAGGTGGAAGCAACCCAAATGTCCATCAATAGTTGAATGGATAAAGAAAATGTGGCATGTACATACAATGGAATATTATGCAGCCTTTAAAAAGAAGGAAATCCTGTCACATACTACAGTGTAGATGAACCCTGAGGACCTTATACTAAGCGAAATAAGCCAGTCACAAGAGGCCAAGTACTGTATGATTCCACTCATATGAAGTAACAAAAGTGGTCAAAATCATAGAAACAGAAAGTGGAAAGATGGTTATTAAGGGCTGGGAAGAAGGGGGAGGGAGTATTAGTGTTTAGTGGGTATAGTGTTTCAGTATTGCAAGATGAAAAAGTTCTAGAGATCTGTTGCACAACAATGTGAATATACTTAACACTACTGAGCTGCACACTTAAGAACAGTTAAGATGGTAAATTTAAAGTTATGTATTTTTTACCACAATTAAAATAAAAAGTAGAATTTGTCCATGACAATTCAGGTTTCTGCCTGTTGTCCCAGCATAATAATTAATAGAGTTGTCTTTTGTTAATCAAAAGTTTCCTAATTTAGACAATAAATTATATGGTGACGCTACTTAAGAGACATATGAGCCAAATGCAGTGCAATGGCACAGTTTGGCTACTCATCAAAAAACATCAACTGAAAAGATATCTGCTTGGCTCCTGACTGAACACTGATTGGATATATGATATTGCTAAATTGTTATTAACTGCTTTAGGTGTGAAAAAAATACACAGAAATACTGAATTTTCTACTACCTAGAAACAAGTTTCTTGAATTCCTCCTACGATGTTAACACTTTTCAAATGCATGCAAATTAGTTTTTTGAACTGTCCCTTTTTAGAAACTCTGAAAACAAACAAACGAAAAACAATTTAGTTGAACCCAGGTTTCAAGACTCGAAGTCAAGTTGTATGAATGTATTTGAGGTGGCCAAATTCTAGTCATTATTTTGAGTGGGTCTGTGGATAGGTTCAACTCACAGTAAAATGGTTTCTCTCCAGTCCAGGCCTTGCAGAAGCGGCTACAGGAATGAATCAGAAGACACATAACTGACTGCCTTGGTTGGGCAGCTGGTCCTCTACAGCACGCGCTGCCCTGGCCCTCAGGCTTGCACATTCGAGTGTGGGGTCTCTGGGCTGAGTGAGGGGCGGGAAGGTCAGGAAGGGGAGGCGGCAGCAGGATGAGCTGGGGGACCCACCTTTGAGAAAATCTAACCAGGCTCATCGTAGGGACAGAGAAGAGCATCTGCAGGGAGCAAAGCCAGGTGCCCCAGAGGGGTCAGCAGCAGCCTGGGCACCCACAGGACACCCTTACCCTGCAGGACTGTTAACAGTGTCTGCTGTAAGTTAAAGTGGGGAAGACTGTTGGGAAAAACAATAAATAATGATCACGTAAAGAACCTGAGAGACACAACTTTCCCATTACCTCAAGGCTCAAGGATGCCTGGATAAAAGAGAGGCTGGAGAAATAGAGTTTTAGCACAGACATAACAAAACAGCATCCACGTCCACATCTCCAACATGGCCACAAACAAAAGGACTCCTGCTGTCAGCACCGGAGGCTGGCAATCACTGCTTTCCTGCTTTTGCTGGTTCAATTTAAGAACTTAACCATGAGCCCCTTATTACTGGATTAAAACTACCGTCACACTGACGAATACAAATGTAACTTATCTTGCCCTACTGAGAATCAATCAAGATAAAAATAAGTACTTAAAATGAGCATCATATTTTGAAATATTAAATGCTATATAGTTAAAATATGTACAGATCAGGGACTCAACTCTGAAAATAATAAATCCTAAGGCAACACTTTTTAACATTGCTGGGTTGTGATATTAGTTGGGCAAACCTGAACTAGTATTTTGACAAATTTAATAAAGAAAACACCAGATGTCATGCATGCAGAAGGGGAAAGTACTGTTTTGCATAACTTGTGTATATGTGTTGGGTACTGGCCTAGGACAGAAAGTGTTTCTTGCTGTAGATTAGTCCCACTGTCCTAGGACAGCATCATAACACTCTCCTGTCAGTCCTACTACCTATATTACTTCAGATTTGTGGTAAGGTACTTTTGGGAGAGGAGAAATATCAATAAAATCAAAGAATTCTAAAAAGGTAAGGAATCACTGTAAAAGAGGTAAAAATGTTCTGTTTTGTTTTTATTCTATAAAGATCAACCAAAAAGTTTTTCAGCTTTTAGCATACAAGTCCAGATCATAATGACCATATGCTATTTCTGCACTCAATTATACTGACTTGGTCAAGGAAAAGAGAGCAAAGATAAAAGTTAAAAAAAAAAAAGAATAGGAAAAGAAAAAAAGAGTAGCTTCTTGGTAAACAAAGGCTCCTGGCAGCTGGAAGCTGGAGTTAGGCTTTCCTCTCATCTATTGTTGTGAGGTAAATCATCTGACTCCAGTGAGCTGGCTCTCCTGCTCCTCAGAAAACACGTGCCTTTTATTTTTAGGAGATTTTCGTGAAAAATATAAAGCTAGTAGTTGTGAGTTAATTTCACATTTGGGAGGATTAAGTATTCTGTCCAAATATAGGACAGTACGGATATTATCACTGGTCTGAGTCTAGCAAAGGAGGAATGTGAAGTGAATTCACATTAGCAGCAAGGGACCATTTTATTTTACCACTCTGGAAAAGAAAGGCCATTTCCATGTTCCACACACTTTCCATTCTGGTTTCCTTCTCTTCCTTCCTCTTATTCTTTTTTTTTAATTGAAGTATAATCAACATACAGCATTATATTAGTTTCAGGTATGCAACATAATGATCCAATATTTGTACATATTGTGAAATGATCACCACAGTTAGTTAACATCAGTCACCATACATAGTTACAAAGTTTCTTTTCTTGTGGGTGAGGAATTGTAGGATCTACCCTTCCCTTGCTTCTTGAAGGACTTGGACTCTGTAACTGGCCTTTCCCTTCAAGGCTGCCCTGAGTCTGCTTTCAACCGTACACAGTTTTGGAGGGATGTAGCTTGTCTCTCCAGTCTCGTTCTCCCAGAGCCCACCCCGCTTCCCAGCCATAGCTCCTTACTGGTATTTGATCTTTAAACCTTCTGTAGCCCTTCTCTAAGCGGAAAGTCAGTGAAGCTCACCCGGACAATTTTTATCTGGGACATAGCCGCCCTGACCTAAGTAATAGAGGGTTGGCAAAATCAAGCTGAGGACTGCTGGGCACATGGCCTGCTCCCATCCCCGATGCATGCTTCCTCGTGTGGTTTAAGGGCAAAGTGAAGTTTAAAAGGTGAAAGGATTAAGTGTATTCACTTGGAGGAAGAAACACTAACTGAGGCAGGACCAAGACACCAAACCAGCCAGAGGGGTTGGAGCAGGCGGCAGGTGCTGCTGTCTAACAGGAGGTCTGTGTCGGGCAGCAGATGCTCAGAGCTGTGGTCATTCTCCCATGGCATGTATCACACCCTCAGTCACCCCTGTTTTAGTCAGAAGAGCTGCACAAAACATTTGAAGGACTGGGAAACAACCCAAAAAGGAAAAACAAAATTAAGGTTTGGTTAAAAAATAACAATGAGAGGATAAAGGCTACATAGCCTGCGTAGAAACAAGGGAAGAGGGTTTAAGAACAGAAATTGCATAGATTGGACAGGGCAGGATTATAAATGCAGATGCTCTGGGGCCAAGCAGGTAGCACAGAGAAGTGAGTCTGGCCAGCTGGAGAGCACATGCCTGGCCAGGGGGGACAGCTGTTCTCCGGCTACAGCCAACTGCTGCCAGGTGGGAAAGTGGGCCTAGTCTTGCCAGACTCCTGCCTTTCTTAAAAAAAAAAAATGCAACACTGCACAGGCCAAACAGAACACATTGGAAACCTCGAAACTAGATGGTGGTGAGCAATTTTTTCTGTGTTCCCTAAAAGTGGCACAAGAACACTCGGAGAAAAACTTCAGCCAAGGGATATAAGCTAGATGTTAGCAAAAGCTTCCGTAGTTGACAGAGCTGAGAGACCCGGGAACACACTATCAAGGCAGGCTGCAAGAGCTGTGTGGAGGTTTTTAAGTAGCTGCTTGTATCAAATAGACCAGGCTTCAGACTCTTTGGAGGCAAGAGTCTACGTCTTGCTAGGGGCACTCGAACAATTCAGACCTCCTCCTGGAAAAGCCTAGAGGTCTTGGCCAGGACGCCAACTTCATAAGTCAAGTAGGCAAAGCTACGGGCATGAAGTTTCTGGTAACTCAGGCCCAGGCTCTCCTAGAAGGAAGAAGGATAGTGAAGAATCAAGCAGTTCAAAGCTGCACTGTATTGCCCTGCAGATTTATAGTTACGAAATGAATGAACGAACAAAAGAGCAAAAGTAACAAGTCTAGAGTTCAAATCAGCCTGCTATAGACAAGTGGGGGCCGAGTTCCTCCAGTTCCAAGGAGAAAAGACTTGAGTCTTCTCAACTGCAAGTAAACCCTAAGTCTGCAAATTCGAGGACTAGGTAGCCCCTTAAGGCTTTACTTTCCAGCCTGTGACTGAGAACTCCAGAGAAACGTTTCCGCTCATTAGTCATGTCAAACTCTCAGAAAATTATTGAGAAGTGCGTATAATTAGATAAAACAAATATTTCTAAAGAATACAATTATTGTCAATTAGAATGTTCTGGTACACACAGAAACAAATATATCTGCATGCTCAAGCTTTCAGTTCTGGATCTCTCAGTCAAGCATCTATTATACACTCAAATCTGTGTCAAGATTTAATTTAAAAAGTAGAAAATATTGCAATTTAAAACATAAAATAAAGGAGTCCGGGGGTTAAAATCCATCCTTGGCTATTAATTCCAGACTGATGACACAAAGAGATAAATATGTTTTTCCCTACTTTGTTACATAAGCCAGCCAAACCCAATCATCTATCTTCCTACAAAGTGGTGAAGAATCACTGAGATTGTTTTTTTTTTTTTTTTGGATATGCATTTCGTGTCTAGAAAATGGAAACAGCCAGAGAAGGAAAGCGAAAACATGCTGAATAAAGGGAGATAGGAGAGAGATGATGTTGAGGAGGGAAGAAAGAAAAAGCCTCAACTTCTTATCTTTTATTCTCTTTTATATGCAAATGTACACCTGCTAAAATATTTCTAAATCTAGAAAGAAAAAGAAAAAGAAAATATTTGATGAAAAAGTGCTTTTAACAACTCATTACAAGAACCAGAGAGAGGCAGGGTTCACCAGCCTCTAGGGGTGTCTCCAGGCAGAGAATCTGCCTCTGGCTTGCGCAGAAATCCCTAATGAAAGAAAGAAAAGTTGGGCCCGGAAAAGGAGTAACAAAGGGAGATGCAAACAATACCATCACTACAAATAGAAAAACAACCTTGAACCAACAAAGAACTGGGCATCTTTGAGTAAGGAAGGGGAATTACTATTCCTATAGGAAGTATGTAGAAATTTAAAAATTAAATTTGAAAAGTATTTTCTGTCCACTGAGTTTCCCAGTGCTGTTACTTTTCACATATTTCTACACCCATGCAAATTTTTTTCCACACTGTTACTAGATGTGTTGCTGATGCAGCAAACATAGTCATTTTTGTAAAATAAAATAAAAATTGTGACATATATTTCTAAAATTAATTCTAAAGATAAATATTATCACTGAAAATCCAGAAGTCATTTGTCTAGTAATCTGCTCAAATGAAAACAAGAAAATATTAGGATATGGGTGCCTTCACAATTCTGAAAATACAGAAAACTCATCTATATTTAGGATTTTTTTCAAAGGCCATAAGTCAATGTGAACCTGAAATACATAGGTTGGATCCATGACGAGAATCACTTTTCATGTCCAGACTTTCTGCAATAAACTCCACTCCCCCAGTGTTGTGGGCCTGTAAATCTATTGCCAAGGTTTCTCTGTGCTCTCAGAGACTGCTGATGTACAGAGAAGAGAAACTCCTACTTCACATGAGTTGCCTGAAGCTGCTTCAGAAAATAAATATTTAGGGGCCAGCCCTATGGCATAGTGGTTAAGTTCGGCATGCTCCGCTTCGGCAGCCTGGGTTCGCAGGCTCGGATCCTGGGTACCAACCTATACAACTTGTCAGCCATGCTGTGGCGGCGACCCACATACAAAATAGAGGAAGACTGGCACAGATGTTAGCCTAGGGCTAGCCTTCCTCAAGCAAAAACAAGAGGAAGATTGGCAACAGATGTTAGCTCAGGGTGAATCTTCCTCAGTTAAAAAAAAAAATTTACATCACATTCTTAATTTCTACGGAGTAATTCAACAATTACACTTGAAAATAAATGTCAGGCTTGTAACTGAACTTTAACGAATGTTCCAAAACTGAACTGAACAGTTCCGCTGGTATTACTTCATATGTAAATTTATAACCATAGTGCCTGCCACTTAACATTGTTCAGCCATGGGAGGGGAATTTTTAACTCTCCAAGTCATGCAATCTTGAACTTTTCAAAGATTGAGTAATCTTGATCAGGAAGCTATATTTTATTGGCATAATTAAATATTTTTAAAAACAATATTTTTAGCAATTTGCATTCAATGATTTATATAATGAGAAGAATCAGAAATAAAGACAATAATATTATCATTAGCATTATAGTAGGGTCAGGAATAATCAATGTATAAGATGAACTAGATGTTAGAAATGTAAAATATGAAGAAATCTCTCTTCACCCCCTACAGTGGGTTGAATGATGTCTCCCCTAAAATTCATGTCCACCCAGAACCTCAGAATGTGACCTTATTTGGAAATAGGTTCTTTGCAGATGTAATTAGTTAAGGATCTCAAGATGAAATCATCCTAGATTTGTGGTGGGCCCTAAATCCAATGACAGGCATCCTGACAGGAAGAGTGGACACAGAGACAGAAAAGAAGGTGATGTGCTGATGGAGGCAGAGACTGAAGTCAAGCTGTCACAAACTGAGAGCCACCAGAAGCTGCAACAGGCAAGGAAGCCTTCTCCCCTAGAGCCTTCAGGAGCACGGCACTGCTGGCCTTTGGTTTAGACTTCTGGCATCCAGAACTGGGAGAGAATACATTTCTGTTGTTTTAAGTTTGTGGTACTTTGTTACAATAGCCCTAGGAAAATAATACACTTCGTGATCCTCGATTTTATTAAAGTATCTGAAGCCCAACCTCTTCTCTCCCCACTTGAGTCTCTTGCATAAAATGAAGGTGTTTCACAACATGACCTACAAAGGCTCTTTCAGCTTTGAGACCCCCTGCTCCATGGTTCTCAAACCTGGGGAGTCACCTGGGGGTGTTATAAAAGACTGATGCCTGAGCCCCACCCCTAGAGGTTCTGATGTAACTGGTCAAGGGTGTGGCTGGGGCATAGGTATCCACCCAGGATTCTACTGTCAACGACCAAGGAGAATTTCTCTAGGCATTTATGAATTAATTTCCTTGAATGCAGGAGCAACCAATCGAAAACACTCTTCAGAAAGGTGCCTTTCATTCTTTACTGACCATGTTAAACAAACACCACCGCCCTGTAATGTCATGAGTGAAGACGCTTTGCTGTAGCAGCAAAGGGGAAGCCCCAGCAGCCTGACATCTACCACAGAGACAGGGCCACAGGGACTGCAATGGACAATCCAGCAGCATGAGATGGTTCCCCTGGTTTTGCACGAGTTGGGGCTCCCAGGCTTGGCAGGTAACACGTCCTTCCTGATCCTCGTGCATTTCTGGGACAGGACAGGTGAGACACATTCTTAGTAAAGTCTCCTTAGTGGAGTGTTACGCCACTGTACTCTGGCGTCCAACGTTGTCACCACAGTCTTCTCTCCCAGGGTAAATCCAGTCACCAATGACAACCTGGCTATTGTATGTTCCCAGCCTTTTCCAATTTGATGTAAAACTCAAGCAATAACGTTTTGAGAAGCACTGCCCAGAACCCCAAGTGGCTGACCTCCCTCACAGCTTCTAAATGGACATACCTTAGTATGACATTGAATATTTCAGCTTGCCAAAGAATATCAGTGAGAAACGGCACTGTCAGGCAACCACTTTCAACACAGCTTGACCGAGAGAATAGGAGTCAAAAGAATGAGAGGCTGAATGGACATTCTTAGAGGCTTAATCCTCTTCAGATAAAAGCTGAGAGCCCTTTTCACACGGAGCTTAAGGAGATGAGTTTTGCCAGGATGGGCACGTGGGGTGGGGAAAGTATTGGTAGAGTGACTGAGTGAAAGAGACAGCGTTCTGGCCTGAATCAACAAGCATTTAAGGAAACTCCTTAATCTTTGGATTCCAACTCGTTTTTATTCATTCGTTTGACAAACTGAGTGCCCACTGTGTTGTGTGCCAGATACCGTGTCAGGTGACGGGTTTCTATGACATTTAGCATAACCTGTGTCACTTGCTAAAACTAAAACTCACTTCACTCTCAGAGGTAAATTCAGTATGAATACAAATAAAATTGCCAACGTGGGAAATTTCACTTGGGGGTATAAGTAGTTCAGATGAGATTTTCCCTCATAATCTAGATAAGCATGGCTTTAATCCTGGTCTAAGTGTTCCAGGGAAGCACTGACCTGAGTATTCTAGTCCTGCACGTGTACTCAGGCTCGCCCCGCTGTATAAAGGGCACACACACCTCCTGGCAAAATCCATACTCGGAAATCCTTGCAAGTGCCCACCTCTCTAGGCCTAACACGAGAGAAAGGAAAGGTATAGCTTCGCTCATCATCACTCGCAAAGCATCCTTGTGGAGCTCATCTTTTGTGATGATATACACTGATGTTTAATTAATCCAGACACCTTGATGCAGTCGCCTCTCTTGTAAAACGAAAGCAGCAGGCTGGTGGAACAGAAGGAGTTCAGGGATTAAATCTTGAAGTTTGAGTTCGATTCAAGATCCAACACACTAGCTATATGGCCTTGAGCAGGACTCAACCTTCCTAAGTTTCTGTTGGACTGACTGTAGAATGGGTCCCTAATGTTTACCCCACAGGACTGTTGTGAGGATCAGAGATGATGAAGACTTAGGAGGGGCAAGGACCCAGTCTTATTCCCAGGACTTAGCCAAAGTAAAGGTGTAATATACATGCAAATGATATACTATCTATTATAGGGAGAAAACCACACATTCATAGATATCAAAATTATTCTTTGATTTCTACCTTAATTCTTCACTGTGAACAACCAGACTAATGAAAGGGGTAGATTGTGTTAACAACAACAGATCATACAGGCTGTGGGAATATTTATTCTGGTTGTGTGTGTGGGTCTGTGTACGGGAGGGTTTCTATGTAAATCTTAGCACAGATTGCAGGAGCTCAACTTATGAAACCAACACTCTGCAAATGATTAACAAAGCAGATGCCTTCAGAGTGACAGCAAACTCTTTAAGGATGAGCCCCTCTGCCAAGGAGACCTATGTTTGGAAGTGATAAGCAAATAAGAAAGGGAAATAAAGAAATGAGAATATTGGCACATTTGACTTCTTTCATATGGAATGAGAATCACAGTCTCTTAGCATTAGAAGGAACGTCAGTTCCAGAAACAAGAATTCCTTCCACAGTGTCCCTCTAGAGAGTAGGTTCCTGCCATGGTTCAAGCACCCAGCACAGAATCTTATACCTGGAAGACACTCAGCTTGGTTTTGCCTCAAAGAAGAGCTAGAAAGTTCTTCCATTACTGAGCTGTGAATTCCTTCCCTGCACCACTCACACACAGAGCCCCCTGAGAGACTCTAAAATTACGCTTGATCAACGTTCTGTCTTGTACGTGGAGGCCTCGCAAATATTTAAAGATAGCTTTTGTACCCTTCTCAGGTTAAACTTCCCCAGGGCCCTCATCATTCAGAGCTTCCCCTCCATTCTGCCCAAACTCCTGGTGCCTGCCTGGGTTCACTTCGGTGTCTTTCTCTACTACATCTCCTCTGAGACGGCTGTAAAGCAAATAGTCACGCAGAAGGACCCACACTAAAGAAGAGCACTTCTGGACTGTCCAAACTCACTACTGGAACATGCTGGTCGTCAATTCGTCAATTCAGGAAGCAGCTTTAACAAGTAACTTTCAATCATAACATCAACTGGGTTTAGTTACACTAAAGTAGCCAAAGCTTCATTATAAAGCAATCTCATCCACAAGGGAGATTCCCACAAAAAGGACTCATGGGAAAACGTTGACGATAATTTTAGGGTATTAAGAATACTGGTGCCCTCATTAGACTCAAGGTTTTAAAAAACATTCTGTGTATATCTGTGTATATTTCCCAAAACATGTTCCACAGAATATTAATTCTGTTGGCTGTTCATAGGAAGGATTCCATTTTCAAATAGAAGATAATTATTTGAAACTTTAAGTTCACACCTTTAAATGGGTCATTTACTGAAAGTCTAAAAGTTTTCAACGTGCTCCCTGCACTGTGCATGTTGCAGAGGGAGAGCGCGATTATGCGGGATTTGGTCAGAGAATGTGTATTCCCTGAAGCATTTTCGGGGTGGAGCCTGCACAGAACACGCTTGGGGAAACGCTGCATCCGCCCGTCCACACGGTGAGGCGGCACAGCAGGGGAGGACTGTCGCCTGGGAACCGTGTGCCCTGCAACGCCCTCACCTGTGAGCCTGTAAGAGTTATGGCACACAGGCACTCACAGGCAGAGATGCTGGGCCTTGACCAGTGAGAGCCCCAGGAGCCACTGCACCACGTTGTTGTGATTCTTCTCTAAGGGTTTCTCCACGGGACTAATTAGAAGTTCCAAAAATATCATGCAACTCTCCTCAAGATTCCTTTTTGATGGGGTAAATATCCTTCTGGATTCAAATCATCAATTGAGTTCTTAAGTGGAAATTTCTTGCAGAAACTAATTTAGCGGTACCACTGGGAAGCACTGTCTAGGAGGAATTATGGCAGCACAGGGCTTGGGCGAGTCTTGGTCCCAAGTGGCTACCGCAATTCAGGAGGTGGTGTTCAGATGCCTTTCCAAGACTCGTCTCAGGATTATGCTTTCTGTGGCACTGTACCCCCAGCCCCCTGCTTCTTTTCCTCTTTGAGTTTGCTTTGTGAGATTCCTTTTAACTAGATGGCATTGGTTTGAAAAACTGGGGACTGTGGGGCCAGTGCAGAAGATCAATACTACTACTAACATTCACATGAATATTATTATTATAAATCGCAGCTTACATGTATTGAGTGTGTAGTACACGCCTGGCACTTGCACACACACGATCTCATGTAAACTTTAAGACCATCTTGCCAGGTGGTATGTCTGCTTTCCCAGTACAGAGGCTCAGGGAGGTGGAGAAATAGAGCAGGGAGTAAAATGCTGACACTGACGGCTGATGCCAAAGCCCAGGCTCAATTGCAACATCCCCTCAACCCTGAGAACAGCCTCTGGAATATTCCTTTTCTTTGGAATATTCTAGAAGGAATGCAGCCCATAAAACAGGAAAGTCTCAATAAAACTATTATAAAGGGGGAGGCAGAGTCTATCTTTTTTTTTTTTCTTTGTGAGGAAGCTCAGCCCTGAGCTAACATCCCATGCCAATCCTCCTCTTTTTTTTGCTGAGGAAGATTGGCCCTGAGCTAACATCCATGCCCATCTTCCTCTACTTTATATGGGATGCTGCCACAGCATGGCTTGACAAGCAGTGCGTCGGTACACTCCCGGTATCTGAGCCTGAGAACCCTGGGCTGCCACAGTGGAGCGCGCGTACTTAACCACTTGCGCCACTGGGCTGGCCCCAGACTCTATCTTAAATCAAACTATATACCTGCTTTACTCTACCAAGGCCAAATCTCCAATAATTATGCCAAAGACACAAAGATTTAATAAAGAGATAATGGTCAAGAACTTAGAGATTAAACTATTACAATGTTATATGTCAATTATATCTCAATTTAAAAAACTGGGGAAAAAAGAACTTAGAGAGCAAAGTAGTTTCAATCACAGACATGACAACAGCATTAAAGAGTCAAGGCACATGAGGCCCTCAAACATTAATTTCATGGGAAGTCCAGCGGGTGGGGAGCAAAGAAGAAAGAGTATGGTGGCGAGGACAGAATGGAAATGCTCAAAGTAAATGGCTTTGAAAGTTTATTTTTATATCTCCCAAGTTATTTTATATGTCTAAAACTTTGGCATGCAACAGGCACAAAGGATTTTTTTCTTTATTTCTTTTTTTTTTTTTTTGGTGAGGAAGATTGGCCCTGAGCTAACATCTGTTGCCAATCTTCCTCTTTTTGTTTGAGGAAGATTGTCTCTGAGCTAACATCTTTCTCAATCTTCCTCTATTTTGTATGTAGGATGCCTCCATAGCATGGCTTGATGAGCAGGGTGTAGGTCCGCGCCCAGGATCTGAACCCATGAACCCCGGGCCGCCAAAGCAGAGCGTGCAAACTTAACCACTACGCCACCGGGCTGGCCCCACAAAGCATTTTTTTAAAACTGCCAACTATTAATTGACTGATGGTAGGTTGTTGGAATTAAAATTTCTTTAAAAATCTTAATGGTAAATAGCCCTTATTATTTCTAGGCACATCACACCTCTTTCTACAAGAAAAAAAGAAAGATTTGAAACTCCAGTACTTAACTATCTCTTCTCTTATAAAGAAAGTCTATGAGAAAATAACGTTTGCACTAATTTTGAGGACAGTCATCTGCTCACAGCAGGGAATGACTGGAAAGAATACTGAAAAGAGAAGCAAGAATGGGCAACGAGATCACTTCCTGGTTTCTCTCCAATAAGTCTTTATAATTTTAACTGAAATAAATTCAGAGGTCATTAGATACTTCTGCATTCAAAGATAAATGCAAGAGAAAAGTCTCCAAATGACTTCTTGATTATCTGCAATTTGGGATCATCTACACTTCTACTAACAAAAAAATAAAGAGGGAACGCTACCAGAGTTTTCTCAAAATGAAGAATAAAAATGCAATAAACATATCACTGGGAAAATGTTTAAAAGAAAAGAAAACCTCTGTATTTCGGAATGAAATATTATCTGATGCAGAATATATACAATAATTTCTCTATTATAAACTCTTTTTTCAAAACCAGAGTTCATCACAGAAACATGAGTTTAAAAAATTAATCATCAGGCTATGAATTGTATTGTCATAAAAGAAAGCTATTCTTTTCCGCTTATAAACAACAAAACGACCACATATGCAGATGCATGCCTCAGTACCGCAGTGCAGTGGTGTGGTTACTTGTATAAATATTTAAAGTCAGACCTTTGAATTTATAATGAAGTAGTGTACCACTTTACAAAATAAGATCCTAGTAAATTTAGACGTATGACAAATAGAACTCTGTTCAGAATACTCATTGCTGCTGTTGATATTCTAAAACTAAAAATGTAATGATATTCAGATTCCAGCTAAACAAGCGTAATACATGTGCAGAAATCTTAATAGGTCTTGATGAAACGTTACTGCTAAAATTTTTAAATTATCACATGGGCTTTGTAACTGAGGCACAAGCAAGCTTCTTGTCTGGCATTTTTTTTTTTTCCTGCTCTTATTTTAATGAGACACATTCAATTATCACAGGAAAGAAAAGAGTAAAATCAGAAACAGCTGTAGTTGGCCACACAATGACTGGTGTTCCCCACGGAGACTGACGTTGTCACACAGACGCAGGTGCTGAAAGGCTATGTGATGGGGTGCTCACACGTGTAACTGTGTAACATGATCATGAAGAATTCAATAGGCATGCTTATTTTCCACCTCAGTTTCTGCTAATGTAAGCGCACACATCATGCTCTTACAATTAATCGTCCCCTCCAGCACGTAGTAGTTGAATATACTTGCTCTTAGCAGAGTCCACACACCACTAACCTAGAATGTTCTGATTATAAAACAAGGTTGAATCCTGTGTTTGAAACTCTTAGGCAACCATAACTTTACCTGTGATTGGAATCTTTGCTGCCATGCTCTCTTCCTTGCTCTCGTCTCCGCAGCCACTTGAAACGTCTAAAAATCAAACACAAGATAATAAAAGTGTATTTCAAGGTTATATTTACGGAATAGGCCTTTGCTTTTTTTTTTTTCTTAACTGCCATTCCTTTTATTTTCACTGCTTCCCCACCTCCTTTCTTTGCTTAGTTTATTTCTTGTCTGAAATAGTACTGTTCCTAAAAAGAAACCTATTCTAAAACTAAGGTATCTCTATGTTGCTTTCATGCAAAATGATTTAGCCTGACATCTATCAAATTTGACTGGGGCTTAAAACAAGCGAGCCTCAAATCCTGTGCATGTGTATCAGCTTCTGAATATATCCTGAGCAACTCATAGCTCTCTTGGGAATACATTATAGCGGTTTATTGGCATGTCTTAACAATAACGTTAAAATAATCACAATTTTCGGGCCGGCCCCGTGGCTTAGCGGTTAAGTGCGCGCGCTCCGCTGCTGGCGGCCCGGGTTCGGATTCTGGGCGCGCACTGACGTACCGCTTCTCCGGCCATGCTGAGGCCGCGTCCCACATACAGCAACTAGAAGGATGTGCAGCTATGACAGACAACTATCTACTGGGGCTTTGGGGGGAAGAAAATAAATAAATAAAATCTTTAAAAAAAAATAATAATCACAATTTCTGGATACTAAAAATTGGTTATTAAGTTTTGGGGGGCATAAACTCTGATTCTTAATCATCTGTTTAAACTTATAAAAGGTTCTATTATAATTAAAAAGAATGTTTACCAATTATGAGTAAATTCTATTAAGTGATATCAAAAACTTCACAGTACTCTATGTGAAGTACTTGATGGACTCATTTTCATAGAATCATCTTCATCTTTGTGGGATGATAATAATTATCTACTGCCAAGTGCTTAGTCCTGTTAAGATTTCAATTTATAAAAACTTATTTTATTGGAAATTCAGCAGGACAGCAGATCTACAATTAGGTTTCCTATTCCTGTTAGACTGAATGAAAACATATATTTATTGGAAGGTGGTATAAAACAAATAACATATTATACATATTAAAATTAGAAGTGTTCTTGAGTCTGCTTTTTTATAGGTACACCTTGAGAAAGGGTGTTTGCGTTGACTCTGAATGCGTTTTTGCTGTGGACAGACCCTTTAACAACAGTTACCTTGTTCCCTTGTAAGAACACTGTTGAGCCATAGAGTGGGTTTCGCTTCCTTTATTCCACTACTGTCATTCAGAATAGATGGCAAGCTGCAAGATGATTCATTACTGTGAACGGCCGAACTATCGTCACACTCTTCTGTAGGGGCTTTTTTCAATAACGCTGCTGCCTACAGTGTTTAAAAGAAATAAAAATAAACTCTAGCCACATTCCCGTTGGTCTCAAAGACCCAGCCTTCAGACATAATTTTAGGTTAAGCTTTACTTTGGATTTAATTTGCTTCCTGACATTTAATTGAAATTAAAATGTCTTCAAGATAAAATAACATCTGATTATTTTGCAGCATAATTTAATTCTTTACAACAACTTACACTTGTAATAATACATTTTTTTGTGGCCTGAATCTTATGTCATGCTGAAGTGTTCTGCTTGTGAAGTACGTATGTGAAATGTAACCACTCTTGTGAACCTGGGCTGGTTTATCCAAGATCGACTCTCTCATTGCATGAATGCTGTTGGTTTGGATTGAGAAAGAGATGTGGAAAAATGTGACCTTGCAGTATCCCCATCCTTCCAGAAATGACCCCTGAACTTCCCTCAAATGAGAAGACTGTAGAAAAACTTGGTGGCTGAGAAGGAGACACTAAGCAAAAAGAGAATTGCCCTTATTTTAAAGCATAATTGTCAATCAAGGATAAACACACTCTGCACTTTGCTGCTAAGTCTGCTGGGGAGCTCAGGAAACTTACTAGCCACACTGCCTATCTGTTTTCAAAGGGCACCAAATTGTCTTACCCATATCGCCTCATGTGTCCTGGGCAGGGAGGTGGGCACAGATTTTATCACAGCCAACTTGAGAGGCAGAGAAAAAGTAAAAATTAACAGGACAGGTAAATACCCATGTCTCTTAATTTCTAGGTCAACACTCTTCCCCCAAGAAATAAAACTATACTGGTAACAAGAGTTAAACAACCAATGATGACATTGTCCCGCTGCCAGAGTGTGTTTCTCTCTCATTTCCTACTTGGAAGTGGTGATTTGCCCAGGCTGCTGGGAGAGGAAATCTCGGTGGTGGTGCTGACCTTTCCCTGGTCTCTGGCAACAGTAGTAAATACAAGGAAATGTCCAACTCAACCTGTAGAATGGACACGAGACTCTACAAGTTAATATGAAGAGCAAAACTGGACAAAGCCTCATAGGTCATCTTTAGTTTGAGAGCGAAGGGGTAACAACAGAATTCTCTAGTGAACAAGGGGGAAGATAATCATCTCTTCTCATGAAGATGCCCTGACAGGAAGAATCACAGAGGCAGAATATGGAAGATCTTGCCTTGTAAGTTTGGCTTTGAACATACAAGGCCACTGCCATCGGCCTTGATATCCCTGCAAGGCTCCTGCCCTCTGCCCTCCCCTGGACCAGCTGGCCACCTGGATCCACGGCCTATCCTAGGGGCCGGAGCAGCTGATTTTAGGGGATTTAAGGAATTCTAGTCTCCTCGGCCGAAGGACTTGGTGTCAAGTTAGCCTTGTAGCCAGCACCTGTCTGTGGTCCAGTTCTAGTAACCAGGAGCTCTTCCTCTATTTACATAAAGTAGTCCCTGAATTTTACTCGAGTTGTGACAATTCTCTGTTGGGATGACCTGCACTGTATCCCTGTTTCTGCATACTGGGGTTCAGGTGTAGAGTCCTGCCCTCGAAGCTCAGGCCAGGGCTGGTTCCCATCACTGGCTGCCATAATGCCTCAATCCCAGCTGCCTACATGGACCACTGTACTGCACCTGCTTCCAGAATCTGTCCAGGAAGACAGGTGTGAAGAATAGTGTCACCTCCTTGACCTGCCATCTCTCAACTGTCAGTGCGCAAGCTGGACCACTGTGGCCTGTCTCATTTCCAGACCTCCACCTCTCCTGCTCTAGTCTGTCTGCTTCCACAGAGAGATAAGCTCCTATTCTGTGTGCCCAATCATCCTGGATCTATGAAAAGCATTTTAGAATATGAACAAAAAGAACTGACCCAAATTCTGAAGTGAAAGTTATAATTTTCTTTTCCTAAAATAATTCAAACATTCTGAGAGAGCCTCAAATATGTATTTCTTCGTCGTATTACCTTATGCAATAGCTGTAACTAATAATTTCTTGGCATGACTTCGTAAGAGCCACTGTTTTAACACATATTTTAAGAATAAAATTGTTAAAGGACTTTCTACACTTTTTACTGTAGAATTTGCAGATAATGGAAACTGTTTTGGATTGTCAATGACTCAGATTACTTGTAACTGGGCCCTCAATGATGACACACAATTTATCTCACTGTTTTGTGCACCTCTTTCATATTAAGACCCTCTTTTGCTTTAGCTGGGTTCCAACTGGGTTTCAAAAGAACACAATAAAATGCTATAATAATCCTGCAAATGTCTTTCTAATAAGTCCTTGTATACTTGATAAGAATACCACCACTGCTACTAGTTCTACACTCTGCCCTCTTTTTTTTTTTTTTACCATGGTGAGGTAAATAAAGTAGTGGGCATACTGCAGGTTTTCACTTATTTCATATATTTTATCCCATTTATCTTCACTACTCAATACTCTTATCTCTAGGATTTCTCTTACTTTTTTGATAGAGATGTTTATAAAAGGACTCATCTTTTAAGATAATCCTAGAGATAATTTCTCAAAGATGAGTCTTTTATTTTATAAGGATTTTGATGGATGGTCAAATTACATGAGAATGGTTGGCTTCACTTTACTGGACCACAGAGCCAAGAAAGAGAGCAGCAGATCTGCCCAATGGGTCATTCATAAGGGAACCCACAATATAAATCCCTAATAAGCAGGTAATAATGATAAGCAGGGACAGAAACAAAAGTCAATCTCAGACAAGGAATGGTTAGAGGTTTCTAGTCAAAAACAACTTCTGCAGAGTCAGGAAAAACATCTGTAATACATTCTCAGGATGTACTGTTTGCAGATGCTTTAGCCAGGCATATTTCTAAGGAAGCCCCCAATTTGAAGGAGCTTGCAGTCTGAAACTGACAACACTAACCCATACCTACAAAGAAACAAAAGCCCAGAGAAGAGGGAACAAGCTGCTTTACACAGCTCATGCTGGGACTGAATGGGCTCTGCAAATTGGAGCTCTCTATCTGAAAAATGCCACCAGACAACACTTTTACCATGGGCCTCCTGATGGTGCTTATGAATAGACTATGCTTGGGTCTCAACTTATCTGTTAGCTAATAAAGGCTCTCTTTGATTTCATACATTTGGAGCCCAGGAGGGAGACTGGGGACTGTCTCACTGTTCTCAGCAGTCTGGAGCCTAAGTCAATAGAACAAACTAGTTCCTCACTTTTCTGCCTTCCCAGGAGCCAGGAGAAAAGGCTTAGAAATTCAATGCCAAGGCACACACTATTTGTAGAATGACTGATGGTCATATTTGACATCTTAGAAAGGCAAATCGTCCTATGATTTACACTTAGCAGGACACTTAGAATTACTGGCTCAATTCTACCAGAATTTTTCTCAAAGGTCAGTTACGGTTCCTGCTAGGTCTAGAACCCCAAGAGTCATCTAGGCTGCCTCTTAATTTATATCCAGAAACTTAACTGTGATATTCAAATGCATAAATAGACAGATGAAGATAATAACGGAAAAGACTTTGTGTCCAAAATATCATTAAGAAAAATGAAAGGCAAAAATCAAACTGCTCAAAATATTGCAACAAATTGTACGAATTTATATAAAAACAATTCTTACAAGTCAACAAGAAAAACATTACTAACCTAATAGAAAAATGAGCAAAGGACACGAACTGGCAAATTATAAAAGAAGAACCACAAAGGGCTCACAAATAGGTAGGGGAAAAGTTTGACCTCAATGGTAAATATAAAGGTCAAATGAACAAAAAAATTGGATGTCATTTGCACTTCTCAATTTGGTGCTCAAAAAAAAAAAGGTTGATAGCACCCAGTTTCATAAAGAGCTCAGATTATATATATATATATTTTCCTCCATTCCTTGTGACTTTGATGACCCCTCCAGAGTGAGATCTGGCAGTGCAGAGCAAAAGGCTGAAAGACACGCATTCCCTTCGACCTAACAACTCTACATCTAGGAATTCATTCTAAGGAAATAGCATGGATATTTGTACAAACTGAATTGCTCAGATGTTCTTTGAAATTTTTTTACTACAGGAAAAATTAAAAACAACTTAAATGTTGAACAAGAGGCTGGTTAAAGGGACAGTGGAATAGCCACACAGGGGTCTCTGCACAGCTGTTGGAAATGATGTAGAAGAACATGTGATGGTATGAAAGGAAGTTCACTTGTGACAAGTGGGAAAAAAAGAAGCTATGGACACAAACAGTACAACCCATGTTTGCCAATATATTAAATATTAAAAACCATGCACCACAACGTCAACGGGCAATTTTATTTTCTCCTTTTTGTTTACCTTAATATTCCAAGTTTGGTTTTCTTTTTTTCCTGCTAGTTTTTTAAGAAAAACACATGCTAGCTCCAAAGGAATCTGATTTCTGCGATGGATGGTACAAATACAAACAGAAAGCGAATGTGAAAGCATTTAATAAAATTACATTTCCTTCTGTACGTAAATCAGTGCTGTTAATGCAGAGACAGAAAAGCAGGAGAATTAAAAACCACGGATGTAGACAGCAGATGACAATTTCCCCTAATACACAGATTTAACTGACTTTTTCCTCAAGAACCTTCCTCTTGCACACCAGAAGTAATTTTTCAATGTTTAAAGAGAAATGCAAGCATCACCACCTAAGGTATGTCTAAGTTATAGGAAGGGGATTTTATCTGTGCAGCAATTAAAAGAAAGGGGAAAGTATTCATATGAGCCAGCAAATGAGTATTCAAGAGAGAAGACCAAGAGAACAGTCGATCCTTAGGGAGAGATGAAGGTATTTCTGTGACTAGTCATGTGTCTTTCTGGTATGTGTGGTGGGGGCACTCTATGAGTGCCACCAGTAAGCCACTCTGCTTTCCCTGGAGAAGTTCTCCTCGGTGGAAACAGACATTACTTAGGAGAGAAGGAGTATTAAGGCACTTTGTGTTTTAATGAAGCACCCAACTCATTTTTTTTTCCACATAAAGTAATTATAAATTTTTCTGATTTAAAAGCCTGCAGCTCAATTATGTAATTGCCTAATAGGGTATGCGGATGCTGTGGATCTTATCTGGTCTCAAGGGGACATAATCTGAGTTTCAGCGGCTTTAATGATGTATTTACTCAAGAGACAGGACTGACTCTAGCTGACAGCAAGGGGACCCACAGGTAAACATCATTTACACGTGACTGTTTAATTAGCCATTTACCCAAGAGATCAAAGTAAATATTTCTGAGCTGCATTAGACTCTTAGCCAAGTAATTTTTAGTAGAACTTTCTTAAATTTTGAAAATCTCTTATTTTTAAGATTTTTATCTACAGAGAAATATGTAACTCATGCTATTTACTAAAGGTGTATATTGTTTCAATACAGGGAAACAACCAAAGATACTTGATTTTGCTAATAGTAAAAGCATGACATGTAAATCAAAGCAGTCCTAGAACTCACAAAAGCATTTTGTTCTAAAGTTCGCAAGGCTTGCCCTGCCCACGTCATTTTGGTAACATTGTTCTTTACGGCTGTGCATTTCTTCAGTCACAACCTAACCGTTTCAGAAACTGCCTGCTTACTTCGATTTTTAAGGACAGATTTTGTGATTAATTTATTGGTAATTTTTATGATTGTCACTAAGATGAGATCAGGATGATTTAAAAGGGAACAAAAAACCTACGAGGGGAGGCAGAATAGCACTTGATTCATAAGTTATTAATTGGGCAGCCCCTTCTCATTAATAATGGAGTTACTGGGCCGGCCCCGTGGCTTGGCGGTTGGGTGCGCGCGCTCCGCTGCTGGCGGCCCGGGTTCAGATCCCGGGCGCGCACCGACGCACGGCTTCTCCGGCCATGCTGAGGCCGCGTCCCACATACAGCAACTAGAAGGATGTGCAACTATGACACAACTATCTACTGGGGCTTTGGGGGAAAAAATAAATAAATAAAATTAAAAAAAAAAAACAAAAAACCAAGCAACACTGAGAGATCCTTTAAAAAAAAAATAATGGAGTTATTATTTGAAAAATTATGAGTGGATTGGTTGTCTGGAACTGGGAATATGTTTTCTAATATAAACAACACCTTTTTAAAAGAAGATGACTAGATAGGAAAGGGCAGTGGACCACTGCTTATTTCAGCCTTGACACGGCTGAGATGCGACCTACTCGAGTGAACAAGAATGGAATACAATGTTGTTACAAAATGGTACTAGAGAAAATGGACAACAAAACCGGAAAACAAATCCTTCTTAGGATCTACATTTATTGGGCCAGCCCAGTGGCAGAGTGGTTAAGTTCCCCTGCTCCGCTTCAGCGGCCCAGGGTTCACAAGTTGGGATCCCAGGCGTGGACATATGCATGGCAGGTGCATCAAGCCATCCTGTGGCAGGCATCCTACATATAAAGTAGAGGAAGATGGGCACGGATGTTAGCCCAGGGCCAATCTTCCTCAGTAAAAAGAGGAGGATTGGCAACAGATGTTAGCTCAGGGCTAATCTTCCTGACTTAAAAAAAAAAAGAAAGAAAAAAAAAAAAGATCTACATTTATCAATAGGTGTGGAACAGATCTAAAAAACACAGGTTCTGTTTTTCCTCAAGAACATGGTTCTTTCTCAAAGAACATTCACACAACTGGTATCATACCTCAAACAAAACAAAACTATAGGTTATTTATTGAGTCACAGGAAGTGCAGTGAAATGAAAATATGTGTGGGAAGGATAACACAAGATTACCTCTGAAAAGGGGCAGGGGCTTGAGGAGAAGCGCACAGGGGCTGTATCTCCGTAATAATTTATTTCAGGAGAAAGAAATTGGGGAGGAAGGAGGTTAGAGGAGGGAGAGGAGGAGAAGGAGAAAAGGAGGGGAGAAGAAGAGGAGAGAAAGAGCAGAAGAAGGGAGGGAAGGTGCGTGAAAGGGGGAGAGAGAAAAGCCAAGAGGGAGGGGGAAAAGGAGGAGGGGTAGGAAGATGAGGAGAAGGAAGAGGAGGAGCAGGTCTGAAATAAATAGGGTGCAATGGTAACAACACATGTGAGTCTGGGCTGGTAGGCATGGGATTCCTGGGTTCATTTTATCACTCTCTGTTTGTATGTTTGAAATGCTTAAAAAAGCACTTCTACTCTCTTTTAATCAAAGGGGCAAAGAAAGGGGGGCTTGAGAAGGACTGAAGGTGCTCTGAGAGGCTTGAGGGGTGATGGCCGAGGCTCTGGACCGCACAGCCACACAGGTGTGTGACTTCAGTGCAGAGATGGCAAGCCGCGCCTCCGGGAGGGGCACATGCAGAATCCTCGAACTTTGTGCACGATAAAAATAAAAAGCATCAAAGCCAGAAAACCCTATATTGCATGTAAGGATGAGAAAACATACATGAAACTAGACACGTGCACAAGACATTAAATTCAGGAAAGGAAAGGCCACCTCTCTGAGTGTATGGCTTCTCCAGGGAATGACGAGGACCACGACGGGAACGCTCTAAATCTGGCTCCTGGGCTGGAGCCCCTCCTGCCTTCCTTGGGAGTCTGCTCCATGGGTTCCCTGGTCTCTTCAGCAGCTCACGCTCCCTCTGCGCCAGCTCCTGAGTCAGGCCCCTCCTGCCTTCCTTGGGAGTCTGCTCCATGGGTTCCCTGGTCTCTTCAGCAGCTCACGCTCCCTCTGCGCCAGCTCCTGAGTCAGGCCCCTCCTGCCTTCCTTGGGAGTCTGCTCCGTGGGTTCCCTGGTCTCTTCAGCAGCTCACGCTCCCCTCTGCGCCAGCTCCTGAGTCAGGCCCCTCGCTGTCTTGTCTGGCCCACAGCAGGGCCCGCTCCTCCCCGTCTCAGTCCCACTCCAAGCAGACAGCACTCCCCAAGGCGCAGCAGAGACCTCATGACAGCCCCGCTCGCAAAGCTCTACCGGCTTTTCAGAATCTACTCAATAAACACCAACTCCTTGGCCTAGGCTGGACCCGGCACAGCAAGGCTCCACTCCCTCGGACCTTCTCGCCCACCAGCCCACACGTCAGCCACGGAAGACGGCTCTGTTTCCCGGGTCTGGATGGAGTGGAGAAAGAAAACCAGGATGCCACAAGAGGCTTCTAAGTTCCTTGGAAAATGCTGTGGTAGATATGCTTAATTAGGTTAGCTCCAAAACCTGAATCAACGTTATGTAAGGAGTTGAGATTCCTACATAAAACACTATGCAAAAGGCCTGAGAGCAGAAAGTTAAAACCAACCATAAAACCTCACTATTATTTAATCTTTTTTCAACTATGTTAACCATTGTTAAGAACATGACTATTTCCTTAAATGAATAATTTGTACATCTTGAAACTTATTAAAAAAAATAAAAATTACTAACCCCTGTCCTCTGGTCCACGTTTTTGACTGGAAAACTTCAGACTTCTTAGCTACCTCTTCTGTGATAGAATTATCACGTTCTTTCAAGGTGGCCATGTGCTGACCCAACTGTGCCCTCAACAAGCCTGAGGCTGACGCTTGTTCAGATCTATAACACAGAAATAGGAGACACATTAGAAATTTGTAGTATTGGGTTACTTATGAGATTCCCATATTTTCAAAGGCCCCTTAATCAAGTTGGTAGAAGATAGTTCATCCAGAAAAGTCTAGAACCTAATATATTCTGGACTAAGGGAATTTCCAGAGTCTTGGTATTTCTTTTTTAATTTTATTTTGGTTATGATTTCATTGCTAGATGAGCATTCTCAACTTTGGCTGCATACTGGAACTACTTGGGGAGGTTTGCAAAATCCAGGTGCCTAATGCCACCCCTACAGAGTCTAGTAAAATTGGCCTGAGGCGTGGTCCAGCCATTTGGATTTTTTAAGGCTCACAGAGCGATTCTAATGCGCGGCCATGGTTTCAAATCACTGCACAGATAGTCAGCCTCCTCTTAAGTGTAGTTAAGAGAAACAGATCACATTTCCATCTCAACAACAGTTGATTCCTGTTATATACTTACTATGAAATTTTTTAAAAATTAAGATATTATTAGGAAAGAGTTAAAAGGAAGCCTATATTGCTGCCTAGACTACGGTATTTAGATACTAAAAGGAACCAGGTTCCCTTAGGGAAATGCCCTGTTCTAGTTCTGGGGCAGGAAATGTACAAGATGAGCCTGGAAAACCTTGTCATACTAGAAAGTACGGAAGCTATCAAAGACCACTGAGTCATGTCAAAAGGCCTCAGAGGCCATCTTGAAAGGGTTCCTGCTGGCCAAAGATGGGACAATTTGAGCACCAAAAAGAACAATGAGTGCAATGGATTTAAACACAGCAAATATATAAAAATGTACAAGTTCATTTAAAAAATAAATAATAAAAAGTTTTAAAAATAATAAAAAATCTTTGGATTCAGCCTCAAAAAGGAAGGAAATCCCATCACATTCTACAACATGGATGAATCTTAAGGACACTATGCTAAGTAAAATAAGCTAGTCACAAAAAGACAAATACTTTATGATTCCACTTACATAAGACACCTAGAGTAGTCAAATTCATAGAAACAGAAAGCAGAATGGTGATTGCTAGGTGCTGGGAGAGGGAGAAATGGAGAGCTATTTAATGGATACAGAGTTTCAGTTTTGTAAGATGAAAAAGTTCTAGAGATCTGCTGCAGAACAATGTGAATGTACTTAACACTACTGAGCTGTACACTCAAAAATGGTTAAGATGGTAAATTTTATGTCATGTGTGTTTCACCAAAATTGAAAATATAAACAAATAAACAAACCTTTGGAGGCTGCTAGGGAAACAACTTGATATTCTGAAAATTGGTAAGTAAAGGGATAGAATCAAGCATTTATCCTGCCTTTGTGGTCAAAAAATGCATTTCACAATTAACAAGTAGTTGCTGGGAAAAGTTCTTCCAACTAATAAATGCAGAAGAAATTAACAAATTAGAAAAGTCACCATTTTGTAAGTCCAAATTAATGAATGCATCTAGGAAATGATCATAATTTTGTGGAAACTGCATAACAGTAAACTTTATACTGAAGCATCAGTCTATCAATGTTCAAACCCACAGAGCAGTCTTCCTAACAACATGACAACCAGACATCACATGCGGCCTGAGGGGGGTGTAATAAGAAGTACAAGCACTGGGGCAGCCCGGTGGCGCAGCAGTTAAGTGCGTGCACTCTGCTTCGGTGGCCTGGGGTTCGCAGGTTCGGATCCCAGGCGTGCACCAACGCACCGCTTGTCAAGCCATGCTGTGGCAGCATCCCGTATAAAGTAGAGGAAGATGGGCATGGATGTTAGCTCAATGCCAATCTTCCTCAGCAAAAAAAAAAAAAAAAAAAGGAGGATTGGCATCGGATGTTAGCTCAGGGCTGATCTTCCTCACAAAAAAAAAAAAAAAAGAAGTACAAGCACCACCTATGACGTTGTCTTGCCAAAATAACTGGGCTGGAGTATAATCATGTATCTGGATTGAACCAGCAGTTTACAGGTGACAGCATTTCGATCCTGATACAAACAAAGCAAATGTAAAATGACTTTTTTGAGATAATCAAGACAAACTCACAAGAAATAGGTATCAGATAAAGTAAAGTATCTTGTTAAATGGTAATGTATTATATCCTTATATGTTAGAGATATAAGTATTTGTGAGTATTTATAAGTAAAATATGTTCTCTCTTTTAAACTACTCAAAGAAAAAAGTGTGGATGAGGGAAAGATAAAACAAGACTAGCAAAATGTTGACAACTGGTGGATCTGGGTGAGGGGTACATGGGACTTCATTATGTTATTATAGTGGCTTTTGTGAATGTTTTAAAAATTTCAAAGTAAAAAGTTAAAAAACAGTGTACTAATGTCTGCAACTTACTTGGAAATGCATAAAAATAAGAGATTGTGACTGATGGATGGATGGAAATATGAAGAGACAGACATATGGGAGTGCAATCAAATGTCAATGGTAGAATCTGGGTGGTGGGTATATGGATGCTCATTACACAGTTCCTTTTACTTTTCTGTATGTTTGGAAATTTTCATAAGAAAATATTTGGAAAAAAAGTAAGTCTAGGTACAATTCAGAACCTTCTTTAATAAATCTTAATTGTTATAATCTTTGCCTGACCTAACTCTAGTTTTTCCCAAGAGTTGAATAAAGTGGGATGGGTCATCGGAATCCTTGAACTTATTTAAAAACTTCCCAGAATGATTCTAAGGTTTCTGGCTGGTTTGGTAGAAAGCCCCTTCAGCAACTTGCCTTTCTTGGTTCTGTCTAGACCTCACCAATGTCATAATGCACCCAATTCCTTTGTTCTGTTTCTATGTAAATGAAGCAACTTTTTTCTACATTTGGTTTCACAAGAGATTTCCCTACCGGGAAAATGCAATCACAGGCTACCAGCAAATTCTAGTCCATTCAGCCGTTTCATTTCTCATAATGAGTAAATCAATTGTGCTTCTGGTCTGAAAAGATGTTTACTTAGGTTGAGTTAAACTTAGAAACAAGTTTAAGTAGGGTGAATTAAGTTAATTCAAGTAGTTGGGATGGAAGTAGGGTGAATTAAGTTAATTCAAGTAGTTGGGATGGACTGAATTATGAGAGACCGTCTCGCTGGTGACTGATACATGTGACTTCTGCAGAGGCAAAGCCAAGGCAAGAGGCTACTAATGTCCCCCCAACTGTAACCATCCTTTGGGCTCTGGTATGAAAGAACTAGCTAAGGTTTCCTATAATTATTATACATACCTCACAAAAGGACAAAACCCATTAATTGACTTGCATGGAGTCAAACAGCAAATGAGCTATGGAAGGAGGTACAGCATCTAGAGTCTGTGACTTCTGAACAGTTAAGCCAACACTTATAGCACAAAACCAGGCTTTCGTGCAGATTGATTTCAGGACAAATTGGGTGAGGAGTACAACAGCCATGGCTCTCCTTGCATGGAGTCTTGCCCATGTTTCTACATAAACACACCAAATCAGAAAATTTGCAAAGTGGTACAAAGGATTTTTTTTGTGTGTGTGAGGAAGACCAGCCCTGAGCTAACATCCAATGCCAATCCTCCTCTTTTTTGCTGAGGAAGACTGGCCCTGGGCTAACATCCGTGCCCATCTTCCTCTACTTTATATGGGACGCCGCCACAGCATGGCCTGACAAGCGGTGCGCTGGTGTGCACCTGGGATCCGGGCCAGCGAACCCCGGGCTGCCACAGAGGAGCGCGAGCACTTAACCGCTTGTGCCACTGGGCCGGCCCAAGGTACAAAGGATTTAAAGGAGTTTTTTTTTTCTCTTTCGTCTACTTTACATTGGAAAATTTATAACATCAATGCCACAGAGAAAAAACAAAGTTCAATGTCAGCTAAATTATATACTCCTTTAATTAAAAAGATAATAAAAGAATAGACTTTAAACAGTCTATAATTAACTTCATACACTTGGAATGGCTTCCAATCAGAAAACTGCAATTTAAGTAAATGTACCAACATTTCCTAATTACAACTGATTTACAACAGATTGGTAACTTGACCAAAGTTTTAAATGCAGACAAAATGGTAAGTACCCTGAATTTTATTCTGAACATAATAGGCAGAATAAAATAAAGAGGTTTTTACATACTGTAATCCAAATAATATAAAGCTGACTCAATTTTTCAGCATGAGTTTGAGAGCACAATTGGGCAACTGTATCTGAAAGTAGCCACTAACAAGAGACAATTAATTAGTTGCACCTGGAAAAAAAATAAAATAATGAGTACTCTCAATATGGATTTCATATACGATAAAATTACTTTAGTAATCATTTTTATGTTAAAATATGTTTTCCAGAAGGCAATAATGAACAAATTTTTTATCAATTACCCCAAATGACATGAATTATATTTTAATAATTCACGATTGTCTAAAATAACAACTTGGTCTTCCACCTAATAACAGTAAATTTTTCATATGAAGGTCTTTGAACACTTAATCCCTGATATAACAAAAATCAATAATGATGATAGGAATGGTTTTGTTCTTTTTCCTTTTAAGATGCTTCACTTTGTGAGCAGGAATTCAGAAGTCTTCTCACTATCTTTTAGAGTACGCTGTGGGGCAGGTATCCCATCTTGCAGATGAGATTATAGTAAAGAGATAGACCTCGACAGCCATGGTTGGGTCAGGGGCACAAGCAGGGCTGCCGCCACACCAAACACAGTTCTCTTCAACAGGCTTTAAGGAGTTCATAACCCATTAGAGCCTTCCTACTCTGCCTGGCTTAAATTCTAATGACATCAGTGTCATTAACAATTAAGGAACAAAAGTAGATCATTCTCTCCAAATCTGTGTTTCTGAAATAGTTTATCAAGTTGACCAGTTGACTGCTTTGGTCCAGGGGAGATCTCAAAGCAGATGGGAATATATCACTTAGGGGAGTGCCCAAAATAATTCCTGGGTGCTGAGGGGCACAGAGGGTGGCTAGATCAAGAAGAGCAGCAAGGAGCCCGACGCCATGATTAAAACTTGTTAGAGGGGCTGGCCTGGTGACCTAGTGGTTGAGTTTGGCGTGCTCCACTTTGGCAGCCCTGCTTCACGGGTTCGGATCCCAGGTGTGAATCCACACCACTCACTCATCAGCCATGCTGTGGCAGTGACCCACATACAAAATAGAGGCGGATTAGCACAGATGTTAGCTCAGGGCTAAACTTCCTCAAGCAAAAAAAGAGGAAGACTGGCAACAGATGTTAGCTCAGGGCTAATCTTCTTCAGCAAAAATAAATAAATAAATAAAACTCGTTAGAAAGAATCTGTATTTAAAGACCTGACTGCTTATCTCTCAAAGGTCATATAAACACTTGGCACTTTTTCCAAGGCTAGACAGTGAACCAGTGACAATCAGTGTGCATTCAACAGCACCCCCAGTCACAACACACAATGGGGTATAAAAGGGCAATCCTAATCGTAACAGAACATAACACTGACATTAGTAACCATTCCTGACTTCTTTATCTGGCTTAAAAAAATGATTGTGGTAAAGAAGCAGTCTTGCAGCCTCCAGATATTAATTTTAAAATTTGTGTTGGTCATAAAGAAGGATCATTTCTTAGGCAAAGCTGATTTATACATAACTGTAGACCAACAGTCATGCAAAATGCAACCTTTCATAATGGAAATCAATGCTCTCTTATGCATGTTGAGAAACTATACAAATGTCTAGTCTAGTAGATGTAGATATTTTATCTCATCACCCACAATCACAGTTTGGCAGCGTAGGTTAAGAGAGTCACACAATGAATCATTTAGTCTAACAAGTCAGTTTGCACAGAGAATTATAAATGCATATATGCTTTCTATGCCACATACCACAACTGTGGTTTATGCAAAATAGTATATCAACAGATACAAAAAAGCAGTGAGAAAGAAACAGGGGCCTGGTTACAGAGCCTCACAACACATAATCACCAAATGACCTATAGAGTGCAGAAAGACTCCGCCCCAGACAGCTTCTTCCACCGCCTTGTAAAGGAGTATTTAAGACTGCTGTTTTTTATTTTGCATGATAAAACAACAGGAAAGAGGGGGAGCCGGCCCCATGGGTTAGCGGTTAAGTGCACGCGCTCCGCTACTGGCGGCCCAGGTTCGGATCCCGGCACCCACTGACGTACCGCTTGAACGGCCATGCTGAGGCCGCGTCCCACATACAGCAACTAGAAGGATGTGCAACTATGACATACAACTATCTACTGGGGCTTTGGGGAAAAAAAGGAGGAGGATTGGCAATAGATGTTAGCTCAGAGCTGGTCTTCCTCAGCAAAAAGAGGAGGATTGGCATGAATGTTAGCTCAGGGCTGATCTTCCTCACAAAAAAAAAAAAAAACAAACAAAAAACAGGAAAGAGGATTTTCTTGCATTGCCCTTTACTGCTTCAGGTTGAAAAGTTACTGACCAGGAAGGTCATTTCCAGCATTTTCCACAGTTTGGAGATCACTAGTACAGATGCAGAAGGTAATGTATACACATTCAGGACTTGTGAACCTCATCTTGTGCTCTGTTAAATGGAACATATGATTGGCCAAGTCTTCTTGTGACAAGGCCCTTTTAGAAACCATCATCTTGACTTCTCACGCCTTCATGAGATTTATGCTGAATTCTACTCTGAAGAAAATCATTAACATAAAACAGCCTATGTGGCACACTGACGGTAGAGAAAATGATGTTAGATATAAGATAACCAGACCCAAAGCCCCTCTCACTCTCAGCGAAACAAGGTCCTTTCAGGTGGGCTTTCACAGACACTCATCTGCTGACCATGCTCGAGAAATAATTTGTTCTCTGCTAGTAAATAGTGGGGATATATTTTAATAAAAGGAAATATAGTCAGTCCCCAAAATAAAAATCAGAGTTAGGTCACTGGCAACAATTATGCAACATGAATTAGGCACCGACCAGGTGCCAACACTGGACAAACCATTACACAAATTACACATATGTAATTCTATGAACTCAATAAGTCGCTCAGATGCCACAAAGCTTCTGAGGCCATGAAAAGAAACCCACACTACCTAAAAGGTGGGTAGAGGGTAGAGAACAGATTTCTGATTGACTCAGGAAGGATGTACAAGAATCATGGTTCACATGTGCCAACTACCCTGCAAATAATTAACCCCCTCTCTCTGTCATCCTAGCTTTATGGCCTTTAAGGGATATCCTTGAAGTGGTGGCTCTCAAACCTGAGGGAGGGTAGTTCCCTTAAGGGCTCATTAAAACCCAGGTGGCTGGGTCTTACCCCCAGATTCCTGATTCAGTGAGGCCTGGGCGGGGAAAACGTGTTCCCAGGTCTTGTTGATGCTGCTGGTCCAGAGACCATACTTGCAGATTGGGGGCCTGTATCTTCTAGATTGGGGGCCTGTATCACCAGCATGACCTTGGAAATTGAGGAATCCATCTGGGGTTTGGACTTGCCAATGACATCCCTCTAGGGTGGTGGCTAGACTAGATTATATCCTGGGTTGTTCACGAAGGTATGCTAATATACCAGATGAAGGCTACCTGTGCTCCCTCCCCCCAAGTAAGCCCTTAAAACGTTGTTATGAGTAGGGATTGAGTGGATATATCCAATTAACAATTAGAAACAAATACATTTACAAAGAAGTTAATGGTCAAGTCCATAAAACAGTTAAACTGACAACTACAAGTGTCTATCCCAGTGGTGACCGTGTGGACTAGTGTTTTGTTTTCATTTGGAAGCATCTGGGAACAAGAATGGCCATCCTTCCACAGCAGCAATTTCATCCCAATAATACCTGACTTGCTTTTCATGGCTGCCACCTCCAGGTAAGAGTCTCGGAGGCTGGTGAAGGACAGCTGTTCCACAGGCTTCAAGGTCTTCTTTCAGAATGTCACTGTGATTATAGAGCCTATAAAATAAAACAGGTGCTGCATGAGATGTTTATTTAAGCACAGATGGCCCAGCTTCTAGAATCTATGGAGGTTCTTCGTGGTTTATTGACATATCTGTAATATAATCTAGACACAAAAATGCAGCAACTAGACTATCTCTCGACAAAGATGCAAAATGGGGCATTTTGAAAACCTTGTTTGTGTGTATGTGGCAGTTTTAAATCCATCAGTGGAAGTAACTTTTAACCCTTTGAAGACTTTAATGACCTTCAAATCGACAGCTATGCAATCTCATTCCACATTCCACCTGACTGATAGGAATGCTAGATAATCTTAACAGCAGAAAAGGCTAATTTTCTATTGTCAATCATAACAAAGTTAGATCTCCACAACTCATGTGAAATTTACTTAAATCGTCACTGCTAAGAAATTGAAAACTGCTGGCTGGATACTGGTTATGTCCTCTATTTCTGAACGCAGAAAAATGACTATTATTTCTCCATTCAGATCCCACTGCAATACAATTTTCTTTATTTTTAGTAAGAAGAGGAAGGGAGGGAAAGAGGGATTTAGCCTTCATTATCTATTTCCAGTCTACTGGGGGACTGGTCTAGTCTAACAATTTGGCCACTGTTTTAGGTTAGGTCTGTCACGGTATCATAGTAGCTTCCAAAGAGACTGGTTAGAAACTTCCTTTAAAAAAATATCTATTTGGGGGAAAGCATGATTCTAAAAAGCTATAGGAGAAGATATCAAAGACAAAACAGTATTTCTACTTTAAAGAAGCTGATGACATACGTAGTTGGGAATATTCAACATGTACTCCAAAAAGAAAATGAAGCAACTTGTAAAGCAATGTGTTAATTAGCAACATCTTACTAACTTGTAGTTAGTACAACAGTGGGTTAAGTTACTGGATCCATTTGATGGCCATGTGCCTAATATCAAAAGGATGAAAGAGATGTGCTCTGTTTGTCTATTAGAGGGTGAGTGACAAGTGTAGGCTCAGGCACCCTGACTCTGAAGCAGGCTTTTATCCTGGGAAGGAAATATAAATGTCGTGTCATGTCCGTCCCCCACCCCCACCCCCCCACCCCCCATTCAAGCCCTATTCTGGACCCTAGGCCACCCTATGGGCGCTCCAGTTCCTTGCCGTGTCTCAAGCTCTTGTCTAAACTCTAAGCCTAAGATTCTTAGTCCTTCTGGGCCACATCCTGTGTTGGATCCTTCACCTCTGAGCTCTGCTGCCAAAAACCTCCCATTTTTTGATCGGGTTGTTTTGTTTTTTGTTGTTGAGTTGTATGAGTTCTTTATATATTTTGGAAATTAACCCCCTGTTGGATATATGGTTTGCAAATATTTTCTCCTAGTTGGTGGGTTGTTTTTTCATTTTGTTCATGAATGGCCAACAGGCATATGACAAGATGTTCAACATCACTAATTATCAGGGAAATGCAAATCAAAACTACAATGCGATTTCACCTTACATCCATCAGAATGGCTATAATTAACAAGACAAGAAATAACAAATATTGGAGAGGATGTGGAGAAAAGGGAACCCTCATACATAACTGGTGCAAATGCAAACTGGTGCAGCCACTATGGAAAACAGTATGGAGATTTCTTATAAAATTAAAAATAGAAATACCATATGATCCAGATATCCCACTACTGAGTGTTCATCCAAAAACATGAAAGCAACAATTCAAAGAGATTTATGCATCCCTATGTTCATCACAGCAATATTCACAACAGCCAAGACATGGAAGCAACCCAAGTGCCCATCAACGGATGAATGGATAAAGAAGACATGGTATATAGATACAGTGGAATACTACTCAGCCATAAAAAAAGACAAAATCATGCCATTTGTGACAAAATAGATGGACCTTGAGGGTATTATACCAGGCAAAATAAGCCAGACAGAGAAAGATAAACACCGTATGATTTCACTCATATGTGGAAGATAAACACGTGGATACGGAGAACAGATTATTGGTTACCAGAGGGGAAGGGAGTAGGCAGAGAGTGAAAGGAGTAAAGGGGCACATATGTATGGTCACAGATAAAAACTAGACTATTGGTGGTGAACACAAAGCAATCTATACAGAAACTGATATATGATATTGTATACCTGAAATTTATACAATGTTATATGCCAATATGACCTCAATAAAATAATTTAAAAAATAAATTAAAAAACAAACAAACAAAAAACCTTCCAGACTCCTGGCCTATATGACTTATAGTACCTATAATACTTCTTTTTCCTTTGGCAAAATCTGGTTCCTAATTCTTCCTGGAAGGCTTTATGTCGTCACCACTCAATTCACAAAATAACACCTGCCCTTAAGAAAAGGAAGACAGGCCCATCGGAGGTAAGCCAATTTCAGAGCAGCAAAGGAGAGCACATAATCACTGGGAAGGCAATCAGGAGTTGTGAGGCAGTAGAGAGACAGAGAGCTCCTTGGCATCACAAGGGCTTGACTATGGAGGAGGAACTTCAGCTGGGCAAGATTTAGACAGAAGGGGAGATGACCCTTTAAGCTAAGGGGTGGCACAGGCAAAGGTGTGAGGAAATGCCATGGTAGGAGGGGTGTCGGGACCAGCAAGGACACAAGTCTGGCCAGGTGGGGGTTGCTGTTTGTGGTGATAAGATAGTAATGGGAAATAAAATTCAATATGAAACTCGGGTGAGAAAATAGTAATAAATCTTGCGGATTTCTGAGCTATGGCTGGTTTCTTGAAAGCAGTGTTTTTGAGAGGGTTAGCCTGGCAGCCGTGCACAGATGCAGTTGGTGAGGGGACAGACACGAGACCCAGACCACAGCCAGGAGACTGAACTTGTGCTCTAGATGGCAGGGGAAGAGTGCGTAAGTGTGAGAGCAGTGGTGGGGGTGGCAGAGAGGGAGAACAGTCATTCACGGCTCAGCTGGGGGGAAGTCAAGCACCTACAGCTGGTGGGGTGGGCTCGCGAAAAACTGGGGTGTGTGCCTCACTCAAAGGGCCAGTCACTCTCAGCTCCCGCAGTGGAATGTGTCTCAGTGACGTCGATCTTCCTAGTTTTCAAGAGAAGCTGGAAATTCACAATTGCTAGTTTTATTTTTATGTGACATCTCCCAAATTTAAAAATCTGGCAGCTAATTCAAAAGGAGGTTAAATACTATGCTGGACAAACAGAGCTGGTCTGCAGGCTTGGGGTCTCCAGCTTAGACTGCCTCTAGTCTCACCTCCCACCCCAGGTGGTAGACCCTGAGCAAGGACCAGGGCTTGATGTTTCTGCACCTCCTCTGAAATGCTGGTACAATGGCGGAAGTTAGCAGACGCTCACCAATGCTGGGGTACCACAGTGGGGTATAGGCAGGGTGTGCGGGTGGGAGCAGCCTCCCTCCAGGGAGGAGTATTTTATCTCTGCCATTCTTAGGAATGGCGATAAGAGAAAACAGTTTTAGTGGTTTTATTACTGTTTATAAATGCTCTACAGACAATGCACCCTTTGTTGCCTGTATCCCCACCCCCCACCCCACCATGGTATGCCAGTGCTAAATAATACCTGATTGTCCAGTCAGGACAGATGCCAGATAACCTTTGTTCTTTTCCAATTTGATCAACCCAAATATCAGGCTTACTTAGACTAGCTCTTCTCATACTTGTCTAGGAGCTTCTCCAGTCAGGACAGATGCCAGATAACCTTTGTTCTTTTCCAATTTGATCAATCCAAATATCAGGCTTACTTAGACTAGCTCTTCTCATACTTGTCTAGGAGCTTCTCTGACTACCTCATTCACAGGGATCTTTCTTATCCCTGAATTCCTTTAGCACAATACAGACAACATCCTACATTGTACTGTTCTCTAGTTATGTCACGTCTGTCTAGTCTTCTCAACAAGACCAAAAGCTTGTTGAGAACAACAATTGGACTTCTGAATTTTTATCTTACTTGAAGTTTCATGTCGCACTCAGCACAATACTGAAGAAATACTTAACACCACGAGTTGAATGACAGGCCAAGATTTAAACCTAGATTAGAGAAATCCATGACACCTATTTTTACAGTATGTTTTTATATGATTGCTGTTAGACCAGTCCAGGGCTTCCATGGCGTCCATGGCTTGGCAATGAGCGATCAATAAGACGGCCACAAGTACTGTCTGCACAGAGCTTATGGTCTACTCTAGATTAACTCAGAACCTTCTCTGGCTAAAAGACAAGTTGGTCTGTGCTGAGGGTTTCTATTAGTTATTTCTCCACGTGATACCTGACTTTAGCTTACAAAATATTCATCAGTCCTTTGCTGAAAAAACCTCTATTAAAGAATTCAAACACTATGGAGCTAAAGATTAAAGACTATGTGTTATAAAAAACACTATCCTAGAATTCAAGACCTCAATTTCTTTCATGTCTTCTATTTGCATTCCCATCAAAATAATTCCAGCTGGAGGGGCATCAGTCTGACCAGCCCATGCCCAGTCCTTCCTGGGGAATATGTAGACGGGCCTGGCACTAACACACTGGGCCTTACCATCAGTTTGTCTCTGTGAACTCCAGCAAGTGGACAAACATGATGGATGACAAGTAATCTCTAGAAGCACAAAAGGCACTTTAAAGAGGTATATTTTATTTTACCCAACAGTGCAGGCAGATAATAAATAAATTTTTTTGGCCAAATTTAAAGTAATTGCTTTCTAGCTTCATTTTCATCTTCCAGTCACACAGAATTTAAGAGAGAATTTAAAAGAAAACAACTCCACTCCAGGCTAATGGGAACACTCAAAGGAAGGTACAATTTTTTTTGGAAGCAAGGAAGAGAGAAAAAGTGCCATGCTTTTCCTTTCAGTACTGCAAACTGAGAATTACTTTTTGGCAAAAATGACCCTGTATGAGGGCTGTAGAAAATAAACTTTTCCTTAACCCCACCAGGTAACTTCCACACATTCCCGTGGGTGTTCTATCAGAGTGGACATGTTTCAGTTGCAGCACTAAAGGCATGACTTTCAGGTTTTATTTTCTCTAGGGAACAACAGTCTCAAAATGGTGTGGTAATCACTGCCCATAACTAGTAATGAGTTTACTTCATAATTTACATAATATAATGTTACTTTTAAAAAGTTTTATAAAATACATTTACTGTATTTTTAATGAGACTGAAGAATAATAAAGCACCATAGTTGGTCACATCCAGAACAACGTTTTGGGGAAGGAAATTGTATTGCTAAATGAGCAACAACAAAAAGGCATCATCTGCAGAGGTGGTCTGTAGTTCTGAGTGTGGGGTTTAGGAACAGCCCATATGCAGAACGGTGGGCAAAGGGCAACACGACCGGCCTTTGCTTCCCATTCCAGTGCCTGCAGAACACGGGCCTGCACACTCAACTTCTTCCTTCTCATGGGTTTGACCCTACACTCCTTCCAAAACATAAGAAGGTTTTGATCTTTAAACTAAGAACACATGGCCTGGATAGAAAAGATTACTTTTAAAACCATCACTTTGGGGCTGGCCCGGTGGCATAGTAGTTAAGTTGGAGCGCTCTGCTTCGGCAGCCCAGGGTTCTCAGGTTCTGATCCCGGGTACGGACCTACACACCGCTCATCAAGCCATGCTGTGGTGGCATCCCACATACAACATAGACGAAGACTGGCACAGATGTTAGCTCAGGAACAATCTTCCTCACCAAAAAATAAATAAATAAATAAATAAAGTCTTAGTTGCATATTTTATCTCTATCTATTAAAAAAATAAATAAATAAAACCATCACTTGATCATGTTCTGGTTCTGTTTTTCACATTTAATTCCCAAGGAAATTTGTTGATTACAATCAACAACATTTAAAATCCTCCTAAGACCCATGAGAATTGTTAAATTTAAACAGAAGTAACAGAATGCATTCATGCACCCAACACTTAAAGACCACAACTGCTACAAAATATAACTAACGAGCCAAAGCGGGCTGTTGTCAGTCAAACCCTGATACGCTAATTCAATTTGTGTAGCTTACTGGTCATCCTGAAGCAATTCAGCACCTTCACCAATAAGAGAAAACCTCCAGTGACCTCCCACCCACAGGTACACAAATACAACAGAGAACCAGAGAGGTCTGTAGAAGCCCTACCTCCATAAAGATGCAAATTAAGATTTAAACAGTGTAACAATTGGCGAGAGCTAATCCTTTTACAGAGGTGTAAATGGCTATTGAGAACTGAATTCCAGCTGCTAGCTTTTGTTAAGTAGCATTACAGACAAGTTTCACCCAAGAGCAATGCCACCAATTCTGAAGACTATTGATAAAATAGTTTCATAAAGCCAGTGCAATTTGTTTACTCTGATATCAAGTTTCCTGACCATAAATCCAAACATGTAAATATAAACCACATCAAGAATTAGTGCCCTGGGAAAATAAACTGGGAGGAACTATCTCAAGCCTGACACCCGATGGCTGGAACAGCTGTATGTGCGGCCACAGTGAAGTCTGTACATGGGGTTTTGTTTGCCACACAAAACAGTTGTAGAAAGGACAAACACATACATAGTTAAAGAGTATTTTTCTTTTAACAGGCTGTCTTACAAAACCTATGTTTTGGTGGCTCCCTTGGTCCCCATTGTGCAGCCCCCTGGGTGGTCCCTTCCAGGGGGTCACTTGAAGGGAACACAATGCCAAAAATGAGGGAAGGAGGGGACAGCAACACAAAGGCCAACAGAGCAGGGCGGTCTGCAGCGGCAGGCTGCAGACTAGGGGTCAGCAAACAAGGCTCTCTGTTTAGCCCTGGAAACAAGGGCTCCTTCTCTATACCTGGAAACAGCGTGATTAAGCTGACAGCTTGAATTATGGGCTGCATTTTGTAGGCTACGGTCCGTCTGCGTTAAGGTCCTCTTTATTGTAGCAGAGGCCTCACAAGCAAAACCCTTGCCTTTTCCCCCTCTTTGGCTTCAAAACTTCATTCTGTTCCATTTTAATTTTCAGAACTACTCCTCCCATATCACCTTTCCTTTTTTTTTTTTTTAAGTTGCTTACTGAGGTGCTGGGAGGCCTGAGAGAATTTATAATAGGGTGTTTCCCTCTACCCTTAAACAGAGATAACCAGCCTGAACCCATAATGAGATTTTAGCAGCCGAGTCATTAGCGATGGCTGCATAAAGGATGGCTCCTTTATGAAACAGATGTGTTCTTTTTTTTTTTTATTATTTATTTTTTACCCCAAAGCCCCAGTAGATAGTTGCATGTCATAGATGCACATCCCTTTAGTTGCTGTACGTGGGACACGGCCTCAGCATGGCCAGAGAAGCGGTGCGTCGGTGCGCAACCGGGATCCGAACCCAGGCCACCAGCAGCGGAGCGTGAGCACTTAACCGCCAAGCCACGGGGCCGGCCCTGAAATGGATGTGTTCTTAATTTGCTCTTTGATAGGTCTGTGGATCCCAAACAACACCTGAGTTGATAAAAATCCTCTTTGCTGGGAAGGTGAACACTGGAAACATTTACTCTTGCTCCCTGGATTTCCTTTAAATCAGCACAGATGTGTTGCCAGCGGGGTGTTGTCATTAGGGTGCTGGCTGCATCCTCCAATCTGAGGTGCACACAACGGATTTATGGAGCCAGTCACCTAAAGTGACCTAGCTTTAAATATCTGCTGCAAAAAAGAACATGGAGGGTCAATGTCTTATCATACAACTTTATGCCTTTGATGGTGCTCAGGGCAAGCTACCCCAGGAAGCACCACTCTGGTATGCGGATTATTTCGAGCTGAAGACAATAAGGACTCAAAGAACTCAGGAAGAATATTTGAGTTGCCCCTCCCAAACTGCCTAAAGAATTTAAAACAAAAGATCTGTTTCAGGAAGGAGTTATTATCATGACTGCTATAAAGATAATGTAGGATAGAGGTTACAATAGAAAAGGCACCAACAAGCCCATCTTATCGGAAGTTCTGTCTCTCTGGCCACATGCTCTAGATGGCCCTGCGAGGAGTTACCAGACAATCATTTACAAGGGAAGTCTCCATTTGTAAAGGTATCTCCCTCTCTGTATTGGGAAGAGAGGGGATGACCTCATTTCTAGAGACTTATCAATGTAGAAGGTGAGGCCTTAAAACTGCATAATAAGCCTTACTCTTGTTTACAGTGCTTTAGTGATAATCTCCTGTAACTAACACCCCCGCCCCCAACATCCTCCTTGTCTTTGGTTGGACATGGTATTTAAGACGAGAATCTCTGCTACTGTGTTGATAAACACAGTGTCCCTGCTTTCTCCCATGTATACATGTTATTAAACTTGGTATTATTTTCTCCTGCTAACCTGTCTTGTTATTTGGCCAGCCATAAGAACCTTAAGGAAAAGGACAGAGGGAGATTCCCCCTCTTCCCCCGACACCTTTCAGAAATGTAATACAATCAGGCCTTGTATTTTGACTAAATTTAAAGAATACTATGAACATAATAAAATTTTTTATTAGACATTATCATAATTGGTTCTATAATTAAACTCTAGAGGGTGCTTTTTGTAAAAGGGCATCTGATATTTTCAGGGTAGAATCATCTTTGCTGGAGCTTAAGGACTAACAGAGGATCATAAAACAAAACACCAGACTTTTGCTGTTACACGTCTCTCCGTCTGTCTCCACATGTGTGTATGTGCATGTGCGGGTGTACGTGCGTCTGTAAGAGAAGAGACGAGGAGGACCAGACTGGGCTGGCAAAGATTATGCTACGTGAGGGGATCCAGGGAGAAGGCAAATCAGAAGGCATGATGGGATGGTGGATGGGCTTACTGAGGGCTCAGGCAACGTTCAGACTCTGAAATAAGTTAGTATGTCACTTCTCTGGGATAAGTGAGTCTCCTTAGAAGCCAATTAACTCTGATGAATGGGAATGGGGTCTAGGGCAGTCACTGAGGAGTCCACTGAGGGAGAGCTCAGACCTGTAGGGCAGGTCCCTCCCTGGGTTCTGACTCAGTGTTCGGGACCCACCTCCATGATGACAATCAGATGGGAGTGGCAGCACCCTGGGAGGGCACCAGCAGGAAGGAGACTGAACACTTGGCTATTAACGATTGCCTCCTGCTATGTGAGTATGGTAGAAATCAAAGACAGAATTACTGACAAAATTGTGCTGGTTTTCTGCTGGCTCCTTCAGAGGGCCAATACTGTATTAAAATGAAGAAGCTGAATCAATTTATTATTCAAATGCTCATTCACCTAAGAAGCTGCTAAAAGGAAGCCAAAAGAAACAAGAAAGTGAATGATAACAAACCATCATTATGAATGAATAAAGGGGATTAACTGGGAGGAAAGGCAGACCAGACGGGATGCAAGCTAGGAAATAATGCCCTCCTGGGTAGACCCTGGGAGCCAGGTGAAAAGGCTTCTCGTCAGTGTGGAAGTTCAGGGGATGTAAGACAAGCACATCCCCAATTCCAGGTAAGTACACCTTTCAAAACAGCAGAAACCAGTTTCAGCTGTGCCCATGATTACAGATGTAATAATGCTCCAAAACAACCATGTCCAGCCTACATCCATGTAATATATAACATCTGATCAGCAAGCACCATCAATCCCAGACCCAGCACTGGAAATTCTTTTAGGGATTCAATTATCCTAGAAAGCAGTGCTTTTCAATGTTTAAGGTGGCAGAACACCTGGAATTCTTAGAACTTTCTGTAAAATATCATGAAGTACTGATATACGTCATTTCATCACACAAATTAGGAACATTTTTACTAGCGGACAATGAATATATGTATACAATATAAAAATCAAACCACTAACACAAATACCCATGATGAAAAACCAATCTATCAAACCTAACAGGATCAGCTGATTTCACATTTTTCATTATTATTCATTTGGTACTCATTCATTTTCTCTTCCAGTAGGCAAGCTATAGCAGGTAACCAAAGTTTTATTAAAATAATTTTGAGGAAGTTCTCAAAATTACAAAGATTTATTTTCCTAAAAATTGGAAAAGACCACTTGACTCAATAGCAGGAGAATTCTACTGGAATATATCTGAGAATCACTGCACTAAAGAAAACGAATCTAGCATTGTTTTAAGCAGCAGATTCAAACACACTTCCAGTCCACAAAAATGACAAGCAAATTAAAATGAATTTACACTGACAAAGGAAAATAGAAAAAAGTTAGACAACTAGTTGAAGGCCATTAAACACAAGGTGTTCAGAAGTGCTCCTCACATCTCTCTTGTAGGTTAAAGTAATACTGTAAGTCTCCTAACTGGGACTCAAAATAGTGAGATTCAGTACAAAAGCACAAGAAAACATATCAAGGTCTCACTTATTGCTTTTTGAGTTTTTCTTATCTGCTTGGCCTATCTGCACAGATTCCCTCACAAAAGCCATCACTGAATGGAAGCTTTCCCACTCAGTTATCAAGCTCAAATGTTCCTTATCAAATCCCAGCTTAAAATAAGTTTTGTTTTTCTAGAAGCCTATCACCAATAGCTCAACAACTGCTCTTCAAAAGGTGAGAAATATAAGTTTAAGAGAATAAAAGGGAAGATGAGCCATAAGGAACTGATCAAGTCTAAGATCAAGGTGCTGGCTGGCTTGGTTCCTGGTGAGGGCCCACTTCCTAGCTTGCAGACGGCTGCCTTCTTGTTGTGTCCTCACAGGGCAGAGAGAGGAGGAGAGCTCTCTCAGGTCTCTTCTCATAAGGGCACTAATCCCATCACGAGGGCCTGACTCTCATAACCTCATCTAACCTTAATTACCCACTAAGGGCCCATCTCCAAATACCATCACATTGGGGGTTCAGGCTTCAACATATGAATTCTGCAGGGACACAACTCAGTCCATAAGAACACCACTGCCACCATCTTGTTCCTGGCCTAAGGATGAGGTCAGCACTGAGGATGACAGAGCAGGGAAACGGAAAGGACCTGGGTCTTTGATGACAAAAGTGAAGGGCAGTATCAACCAATCCCAGGGCCTGCTTTACTCCCGGACTTCCAGAAATAAACAAAAATGTGTTTATTGTTTAAGGCAGTTCGAGACAGTGTTCCCGTTATTTGTAGCCTGGTATATCAAGATAATTAATAGGTAAATGTTCAACAAGGCCAGAAAGCCAAGTTTGAAAAAAGAACTCTGATGGATGGCTTTTCCATAATTCAAATTTACATTTCATTGAAAAGAATTTAAGGGAGGTATCTTAAAATGACGATCCTACCCCTGTCACTCTGCTCCCCTACCATGTCTCCTTTTTATAAATACCAGTAACAGCAGAATCTTTGCTCTTGGTGTGGCTGGGCCAGCACAAAGCAGGATCGAGGGGCTGTTCATGTGCTGGGTGTGGAGGGATAAGAAAAAGACCCCTGTAGCCCCTGAATGTGTTCCCCTGGCCTGCAGTGGTGCTATACTCTGCCACATGAGCCACTCCTTCAGCTGGAGTGACCAACAGTTCCCTAGACATGGGCCATGCTGGTCTGTCTCCAGGCCTGTGCTCCAGCCATTCCTCTCTTAAAATCTGGAATGGCTAATCTCCTTTCATCAGCCAAACCAATCACCATGGCTATTCTGGTTTTCTATTGCTTGTAATAGCTAACCTGAATTTAGTGGTGTAAAACAACAATCGACAACTTTTTGTTATGCTCATGGCTTCTGCGGGTCAGGAATTTGGACAGGGCACAGGGCAGGTGGCTTGTCTCTGCTCTGCAATGTCAGGGACCTCAGTCTGAATATCATGGGGTGATCTGGAACGCAGGTGATTGGAAATATCTGGAGGCTTCTACACTCACATCTGGAGCCTGGGCTGGACTAAATTCAGGCTCAGCTGGGCCTGCTGACTGCAACACTGACACACGGCCTCTCCCTGAGGCTTGTTTGCTGTTAGCCCCACTTTCTTGGAAACCTGGCCATATTCCAGTCTCTCCTACCTTATTTGAATCTTAAACAACCAAGACTTGACCCCTAGAGTCTCCTCTCCAACTTTTGAAACCATAGGTAAACTTGTTCCACTCAGAATAAACTACTTTTAGATCTCAAATTTGTATTGAAAGAGGTCTAATTTTTCTGCAGCCCTCGTGGAATGTGGCCTGCTGGTTCCCTCCCTAGCAGAGATGCAGGCCTGCTATATTCTCTCATCAGCCTCCCTAGTCTCTCTTTCCCCCTGCCCTCCCTTTCTCCCTCTCCCCAATCACCTCCTCCCTCCCCTCCCTCTACATCTCTTATTTGGCTCCCGGAGTGCTGGGATAGGGCCTCTTAACACTCCATTGAGACATTTCCCCAAAAATGTTGTAACTCACTTAAACATCAAATGATAAGAGGGATTCTAGGAAAACAGTGGCAGCACAGCCTTTATTTTTAAAAATCTCCCTGAATTCCCTTATATAAATATAAAAAAAAGATAGAACAACTAGGAGAGCAAACCAAAAATTCATGCATAATATCTATGACAAAATTATGTGACAAAATATGAGTGAGTGGAACAAATTACTGATAGCAACTAAACCCCCATTATATCTGCAATTGTACAGAAGGAAGTGGAGGAACAGCAAAAGTATGAATGACGTTACTGAGAATGCAAGAACCTCCACATCGTCAAGCGGTACTCACTGGCAGGCTGAGGTGAGAAGGGCAGCCCATCTGGAAGGGGGCTGCAGGTCCATTTCAAGGGTTAGAACAGAGGGACTGCGGTAGGTGCAGGAGCAATCCGGGCCCTACCACTCCAGAACCTTACCAGTCTAAGTGCCCTTTCAGCAGAGCTCTGCACTGAGGAGAAGCTGCTGGGAGTGAACTCTAAATTGAACTTAACTGGGACAATAACGGCAGAGGAAGAATCTTCCCATTTCAAGTGGAGGAGGGGAAAAGAGCCAAGGGATCTAAGAAAGTAAGAGGCCACATACAAACATTCTGGGAGAACAACAGAAGAGGGAGCTCTGGAGCCATAAAACTAGGAAAGCCAGCCTGGCCCACCTGCCCCTCCTGAGTGCAGGAGAACTCCTCTCACCAGACATAGGCCCAGAAAAGATTCCAGGTCTCTTTATCAGTAAAGCGCAGGTTACGACACCTCCACTGCATAGGGCTGCGGCAGCAGATGAGATAATGTATGTAAAGCAGCTGGCACAGCATCGGGTACACAGTAAGCACTCAAAGATGATCGAAATTATTACCATTATTATAAACATTAGCATATCAAGTTTATATAACAACCTTAAGCCTAACTCTAACAAAAGATTAAAGATTTCAGTTAGGCCACAGTGAAGTGTGGTAAAACACACTGTCCCACTCCAGAGGACATTTCCCAAGTTGTCCACCCCGGACTCAGCACCCTTCTCCGCAGAACAGTACTACCCAGTACATAATTGCTCAATTCTGCCTCTCGCCTTCCCTTTCCCCAGCTGCAGGCTGACCCTTTTCCAGCTGCTCACACATCCTTGCTTCAGAGAGCCTCTTACAGCTCCCTGGTCTACGATTTTCCTTTATGATCAATTTTCCGCCCTGATTATCTTGTTTCTGGAAGGTATCTCAGCTTTTAGGAAAACTTCTGATCACACCCAATTGGATGATGATTTCCTGGTTGAACTCGCAGACTTCTGGAGCCTCGCTGGTGACCTCATGTACTGATGCTAAGCACAAGCTCTACTTACGGTGCATCATACCCAACACTTCTCAGTAAAAAGGGCTAAATAAAACAAACTGTCCATTTTGTCAGGATTCTGATTCATTGATGCTAGAAATTAAATTTATCAAATTGCTAAGAGTCAGAGTAGGAGAGACAGAAGCCAAGTTCATTTCTGACTTAAAAAAAAAAAAAGAGGTTGGCCATTCCCTTTATATGTCATGTATGTCCCTGCATCTTGACTTCCAGAACCACACTATCAGATTACCATTAACTATCAAATGCCAACATGTGCCAGTCACTGTACCAGGTGCTTTAGCTGAAAAAATCAATCTGATGAAGATAGTAAACTAGAACTTTGAAGTCAAATTTAATTAGTCAAAAGATGATACTGGTCAAAAGGAGATCCAAGACTATAATCACAAAAGGTCATGGCTCTGCCAGTCTTCCTGTGGTCTAGAGCAGGGAAAGAGAAAGAGAACATTCCAAACAAATCACTAAGTTCCTGATTTGTTTCTTGTGATCATCTCTAGTTAAAGAAAGGGAATTAGGGACAGGGCTAGCCTGACAGGAGAAATAAAAGGGAACAGGTTCATATTCTGGATAATTTTTCATAAATGTGTACAAAACATAATATTCTGAAATCACATATTCTCCATGTCAGCAGACGGTTATGAGTTTGGAAGGCTTTCTAGTAACCACACATAATAAAATAAGAAAGTACTGTGTACAATCTAAAAGGACAAATTGTTAAAAGACTTGGGAGGGCTCATCACAAGGAAAGAAAGATGAAATGGAAGGGGAGAAAACTGTTCCACCAATAGATTTAAAAGGTAAAAGAAAAACTAAATTAGAAATGACTTTGTCAAAGCTATGCATTTCATAACTAAAACTGAAAGTGGCCAAACGATATCTGGTTTCCCCGGCCTTCAGACAGGAAGCAGCAGCCAAGTGGAAGCGACTATGAGGGAGAAGGGAAGAAGAGACACCAGGTAGGCTTCAGGGTGCTGATACTATTTCTTGACTGGGTGGGGGTTACCAGCTGTGTTCACTCTGTGATAATTAATGGAGCAGTACACTCATGATTTGTTCACTAGTATGTAGGCTATACTTCAATAATAAAATTCATTTTAAAAAGAGCACATGACAAGGACTTCTGCTTCTTGTAAAGGCATCCTAGGTAATGCAGGCTAATCCTTGCACTAAGAACAAAAAAAAGTATAAAAAATATCTCTTTGATAGCTTAGAGAGATAAGGCAGTGATGAATTACAGGATCAAAACCTAGAAAAAAAGGAAATTCAGAGAGATAAGCCTAACATCTGGGGCAATTTTTCTTTGAAGGGCATGTGCCAATTCCAGAAAAGGCAGCTGAGAGTCTGAGAAGCTGAGTGGAGCTCCAGGCAATCCCACAGAGTGGGAGAATAAAAACTGAAGTCCAGGTCTACCAACGAAGGGGAACCCTAATAAATCACCCACACTTTGAACTGGAACTTCAAAGGGCTGCTTCCTGTGGATAACGGTGAAACTGAGTCTGGCCCTCAAAGGGACCAAGGCCTGGCTTCACACTGTCTCAATTCTTCAACCTGGATGAAAGGGACCCAGGATCACTTCTGCCCCAGGCGCCTGCCAGAAGCAAATGCAAATCCTCTTTAGAGGAGGAAAACTTCCTTGTCCTCAAATCACTCCCAAAATGCTCCTACACAATATCCATTCAAAAATTGCCAGAGATTTGAGAAAAACAAGATAAGAGTGATTAAAAAGCGAGAGAAAGAAAAGAAAACAGAAGCAGACCCATGGGGAAGAAATGGAGATCCAGTCTCTAAGGTACTTATACTGTCTGGAAAGAAAGTAAAAATATTAATTAACAATAGATTTTGAAAGGTCAGAAACTTATAGATGAAACAAAAATTAGTAAATATATAGGTGATTAGAATCATGTAATTATTAAGCTCGAGCTAACGGAAACATACAGAACCCTACCCAATGAAGAGTGAATATACATGTTTTCAAGCATTATGGGCATTTATAAACATTGGCCATTACTATGGCCAATCAACAAAGACCAAAGGACAGATGTTGTTCAGAACACATTTTCTGCCAACAATGTGATAAAATTGGAAATCTATAATGAAAAGAGAATCCTCTTTTCCCCTAATATGTTTAGAAACAACCAAAAATCATTTTACATAATACCTGTCAAAGAAAAAGATATAATAATTATAAACATTTAGATAATTAAATTAAAATACTTAAAACTGAATGGGAGTGATAGCATTATTTGTCAAAACCAGTGGGGTGCAAGTCAAGCAGTACTTACATGGAAATTTAAAGCCTCAAAAGTATATGTTCTAAAATGGGAAAGATTGAAAATTAGGCATTCAACTCAGTTAGAAAAAACCACCTGGTAAAACCAAGCAAAGTAAAAAGGGAATAATAAAGATAATAACAGAAACAAACGAGATTTTTAAAAAGCAACAGATGGGATGAAATCTGATTATTTGGAGAAATTAATAAAATAGACAAATCTCATGCAGGATTGATTGATGAAAAAAGTTGGGCAGACATAAAATTATGAATGAAAAAGAAACATAATTATTGACACGGTAAAAATTCTAAAATATAGGGTCCAGCCCCGTGCCCTAGTGGTTAAGTTTGGCATGCTCTGCTTTGGCGGCCCAGGTTCAGTTCCCGGGCGTGGACCTACACCACTTGTCGGCAGCCATGCTGTGGTGGTAACCCACACCCAAGATACAGGAAGACTGGCAACAGATGTTAGCTCAGGGATGATCTTCCTCAGAAAAAAAAAAAAAAAGAAAAAAAGAAAAAAAATTGTAAAATATAAAAGCTGCCCACAAATTTGAAAACTTAGAAAAGTATTAAGAAACTAGAAAATTTTTCTAGTACACTCTACATTTTCAAAATTGACTCAAGATGAATGAAAACATCAATATACGTATAAGAATTTAAGAAACAGAAAAAGTAGACAAAAATTGAGAGAATTTTCATCAGTGCACCTGTCTTGCAAGAAATGTTACAAGTCCCTCTGGTTTTAACCTCTGCGAGTGTTCTCGGTATCCCCGACTCCTGCCTTTGCTCTAGGGCACCCACCTCTTCTGACTGAGGCCAGAAGCCTATGGTGAGAAGGGTGGGAAAGGCTGGGGAACCAGGTTCAGGTCGGTCAATGGAGACTTCCTTTAACATCTCCCGTACAGACACTGAGTGACAGTTAATGCCTACTTCGCTGACCATCTGGTCTGAGGACTGCTGCCCTCTTGGAAGCCTGGTTCTGGACTTTTAAAAATTTAAACCAAAATAAAGATAAGGAAAGTCTTAGATTTTTCAGATCAAAGTAGGTGAGCTAACAGGAGAGGCACAGGCAAGACTGGGGCATGAAGTGCCAGGCAGAACAGGAAGGGGATACACTGACAGCCCCACCTGCTGGCACCAGGTTATCTTTTCAAAAGTGTAATGCACAACCTTACTTTGGGAACAAAAGCGATCATTTGTGGGGCAGCAAGAAAAAGCTCAGGGGGCCACTTGTTGAGGGGCAGAGGTCAGGTCCAGGAAAAACAAGAGACAGTGGTGAAGAAAACAAGCAAGTGACAGCAGACACCTGAAGGCATCATCACATCTGAAGGAACACTGAATCCATAAACATGCTGCCAGCTCCGCTTAGAGTGACTTGCGGGTAAATGCTACAAGAAACACAGTTTTATGCAAGAATTTCAGATGCAAGAACTTCCTTCCCATATTTAACTTTGAAGAGGGGCTAAATTAAAATCACTAGAGGAGATTCACTTCATGTGATCACATTTTTATGACCCTGAGAAACCAAGGCTTTCACTTATTTAGTGTAAAAGGCAGCAGTACGTTTTGCTGTCAGCCATACTCCAGGGGGGAAGGAACAAAGCAACTCTGCGAGTGCTTTGCTCAGCTTGAAGAAAGGCACACAGCACTTCCTCAGCTTATTTGAGGCTGGAAGGCACAAAAATCAATACGGACAGAGCAAAAGGTCAAATTGCCACCGCTTAGTTTTCTTTTCTTTTCCTAATTAAATAATCTCATTTGCTTCTGGAGCTTCCTTATTCAACCTAATGAAATATTATCTCTGATATTCCAGTTTTTTAGGCAGTAGAGAGTTACTGGGAACCAGCCCAGGGTATCAGTTAAGAATACAGACTCTGGACCCAGACGGCCGAGCTCAAAGTACACTGAGCCACTTTGTGACTTTGAACATAACTTCTCTGTGTCTCAGTTTTCTCCTTTGTAAAAGGGTAATGATGATAGGAATAAATGGATTATTATAAACAAAGCTCTTCACAACAGTGCCTGGCACAGAGTGGGTGCTATTGAAGGGTATATCACCATTATGATTGTGATTTGCATGGTAGAGCACAGAAATTAAGAGCATGAATTCTGGCATCCGGGGGTCAGTTCGAATGCTAGCTGCACCTCTAAGGTTATTTAATCCTTCTAAACCTCACTTGAAATACTCCACTTGGCATCTGCAGCACAACTTCTTCTCGGTTCTCTTGATTCTTCCCTGCAGCTTCGCCTCAAACTCCTTTGCTGTTTCCTTCTCATTTTCCTGACCTTGAATGTGGAGCCAGGCCTTGGGCTGCTTTCCTATTCACACTCATTGCCTAATGTTCTTCTCAGGGTCCACGGCTTTAAAGTGCATTTATACTCTGATGATTCAGTAAAGTTGCAGGATACAGAATCAACATACAAAAATCAGTTGCATTTCTATATAACAATCCAAAGAAAACAATCCCATTTACAATAGTATCAAAAAGAATAAAATACTTAGGAATAAATTTAACCAAGGAGGCAAAAGACTTGTACATTAAAAACTACAAAACATAGCTGAAAGAAATTAAAGAAGACACAGACAAATGGAAAGATATCTCATATTCATGGATTGGAAGATTTAATATTGTTAAAATGTTCACACTATCCAAAGTGAGCTACACATTCAATGCAATCCCTATCAAAATCCCAATGGCATTTTTCACAGAAATAGAAAAACCAATCCTAAAATTCATATGGAACCACAAAGGACTCTGAATAGCCAAAATAACATGGAGAAAATGAACAAAGCTGGAGGAGTCACATCTACTGATTGCAAAACATATTACAAAGCTACAATAATCAAAACAGTATGGTACTGGCATAAACACAGACACACAGACAAATGGAACAGAACAGAAACCCAGAAATAAATCCACATATATATAGTCAACTGATCTTTGACAAGGGCATCAAGGAGGCACAATGGGGAAAAGATAGTCTCTTCAACAAATAGTGCTGTTATTCACGTGCAAAAGAATAAAACTGGACCCTTATCTTACACTATACACAAAAATCAACTCAAAATAGACTTAAAAATCAACTTAAACGTAAGACCTGAAACTGTAAAACTCCTAGAAGAAAACATAGGGGAAAAGCTGCCTGACATTGGTCTTAGCAATGATTTCTTAAATATGACATCAAAAGCACAGGCAACAAAAGCAAAAATAGATAAGTGGGCCTACATCAAACTAGAAAATTTCTACACAGCAAAGGAAACAATCAACAGAGTGAAAAGGCAACCTACAGAATGGGAAAAATATCTGCAAACTATATATCTGATAAGAGGTTAACATCCAAAATACAAAAGGAACTCTAACAACTCAATTGCAAAAAACCAAATAACCTGATTAAAAAATGGAGAAAGGATTTGAATAGATATTTCTCAAAAGACGATATATAAATGGCCAACAGGTATATGAAAAGATGCTTAACATTACTTATCATCGGGGAAATGCAAATCAAAACCACAATGAGATATCACTTCATACTTGTTAGGATGGCCATTATTAAAAAAAAAAAAGAAAGAAAAGAAAATAACAAGTATTGTTGAGGATGTGGAAAAACTGGAACCCTGTGCACTATTAGTGGGAGTGTAAAATGTTGCAGCCGCTATGGAAAACAGCATGGAAGTTCCTCAAAAAATTAAAAATAGAACTACCATATGATCCAGCAATCTCACTCTGGGTATTTATCCAAAAGAACTGAAATCAGGATCTCAGAGACATAGCCGCACTCCCATGTTCACTGCAGCATTATTCACTGCAGCATTATAGCCAAGAGGGGGAAACAAACTAAATGTCATCGACAGATGAATGGATAAAGAAAATGTAGTATATAAATGCAATGGAATATTATTTAGCCATAAAAAGAAGGAAATCCTGTCAGATGCTACAACATGGATGAGCATTGAGGACCTCATGCTACACGAAATAAGTCAGTCACAGAAGGACAAACACTGGTTGGTTCCACTTATATGAGATATCTGAAGTAGTCAAATTCATAGAAGTAGAAAGTAGAACGGCGGTTGCCAGGGGCTGGGGGAAGAGGGAAATGAGGATTTACTGTTCAATGAGTATGAAGTTTCAGTCATTCAAGATGAAAAAGTTCTAGGGATATGGTAAACAACAGTGCGCTTACAGTTAACAATATTGTACTGTACATGTAAAAATGTGAACTTTTCAATAAATGGTGCTGGAACGGGATATCCACATGAACAAAAATGAATCTAGACACAGATCTTATACCCTTCACAAAAATTAACTCAAAATGGATCACAGACCTAAATGTAAAATATAAAACTATAAAACTCCTAGAAGATAACACAGCAGAAAGCCTAGATGACTTCGGGTATGGTGATAACTTTTTATTTCTTTATTTATTTTTTATTCTTTTGTGAGGAAGATCAACCCTGAGCTAACATCCACGCTAATCCTCCTCTTTTTGCTGGGGAAGACCGGCTCTGAGCTAACATCCATTGCCAATCCTCCTCCTTTTTTTTTTTTTTCCCAAAGCCTCAGTAGATAGTTGTATGTTATAGTTGCACATCCTTCTAGTTGCTGTATGTGGGACGCGGCCTCAGCATGGCCAGAGAAGCAGTGCGTCAGTGCACGCCCGGGATCTGAACCCGGGCCGCCAGTAGCGGAGTGCGCGCACTTAACCGCTAAACCACGGGGCCGGCCCTGGTGATGACTTTTTAGATACAACACTAAAGACATGATCCACGAACAAAATAACTAATAAGCTAGACTTCATTAAAATTAAAAAACTTATGCTCTGCAAAAGATAACGTCAAGAGAATGAGAAGACAAGCCACAGACTGGGAGAAAATATTTGCACAAGACACATCTGATAAAGGACTTATATCCAAAATATACAAAGAGCTCTTTAAAACTCAACAATAAGAAAACGAATAACCCAATTAAAAAATGGGAAAAGATCTGAACAGACACCTCACCAAAGAAGATATACAGATGGTAAATAAGCATATGAAAAGATACTCAACATCATATGTCATTAGGGAACTGCAAATTAAAACAAGAAGATATCATTACATACCTATTAGAATGGCTAAAATCCAAAAAAACTGACAATAACAAATGCTAACAAGGATTATAGAAACAAGAACTCTCATTCATTGCTGATGGGAATGCAAAATGGTACAGCCACTTTGGAAGACAGTTTGGGAGCCTCTTATAAAACTAAACATAGTCTTACCAAACAATCCAGCAATTGCACTCTTCGGTATTTACCCAAATGAACTGAAAACTTACATCCACACAAAAACCTGCATATGGATGTCTACAGCAGCTTTATTCACAATTGCCAACAATGTGGAAGTCACAAAGATGTCCTTCAGTAGCTGAATGGATAAACTGCAGTACATCAAGACAACATAATATTATTCAGCACTAAAAAGAAATGATCTATCAAGCCACAAAAAGACATGGAGGAACCTCAAAGGCATATTACTAAGTGAAAGAACCCAATCTGAAAAGGCTACATACTGTATGATTTCAAGAATATGACATTCCGGAAAAGCCAAAACTATAAACTGTAAAAGGATCAGTAGTTAGCAGGGGGTGGGGGTGGGGGTATGAATAGGTAGAGCACACAGGATTTTTAGGGCAGTGAAAATACTCTTTATGATACTATAATGATGGATACATGTCATTATACATTGTTCAAACTCATAGAATGTACAATACCAAGGGTGAATTGTAATACAAATTGTGGACTTTGGGTGATTATGATGTGTCAATGCAGGTTCATCAGTTGTAACAAATGTACCACTCTGGTGTGGGATATTGATGATGGGGGAGGCTATGTATGTGTAGGGGCAGGCGGTATATAGGAAATCTCTGTACCTAATTCTTAATTTTATTGTGAACCTAAAACTGTTCCAAAAAATAAAGTCTTAAAAAATGTTAAGAGGATAGATCTCACGTTATGTATTATTTTATTTTATTTTATTTATTTATTTTTCCCCCCTAAGCCCCAGTAGATAGTTGTATGTCATAGTTGCACATCCTTCTAGTTGCTGTACGTGGGACGCGGCCTCAGCATGGCCGGAGAAGCGGTGCGTCGGTGCGCGCCCGGGATCTGAACCTGGGCCGCCAGCAGCGGAGCGCGCGCACTTAACCGCTAAGCCACGGGGCCGGCCTTGTATTTTTTTTTAAACACAAAAAATATATGTATATCCAGAATTTGACACTTCTCACTGCTGCCACCCTGGCCCAAGGCACCACCACCTACTGCCTAGATTACTGTAATATTCTCTAAACAGGTCTCCTTGCTCCCACCCCGTCCCCTACAGTTCATTTTCCATTAAGCAGCCAGAGTGGTTCTTCACCTCCCTTGAAGCACAATCCAAAGTTCTTCCTACAGCCTACAAGACCCTTTGTGATGTGGCCCACTGATATTTCTCTCACTCCATCTCCTACCTTCCTCACTCACCTGTTGTGGTCCAGCTGCACTGGCTTCTTTGCTGTTCCTAGAAACACCACGTATGCTCCCACTAGAGGGCCTCTGTACTTGCTGTTCCTGCTGCATGGTATTCTCTTCCTCAAGATATATCCCACTCATCTCTAAGACACTGAAGGAGAGAAATGAAACATAAATTGATAAACAAACAAATATACCAGGGTGAAAATTAAGGTAACAAAGAATAAAGCAGGTTAAATAGACAGAGAAGGCATGGGTACAATTTAACGTGGCTTACTCTCACTCACTTTGGATCTCCTCTCAAGTGTCAAATCACCACAGAGACTTTCCCTGAGTATCCTACACTAAATTGCATCTATGCATTCTCTATGCACTTAACCTGCTCGTTCTTTGTCATAATATTTTCACACAGATTGTTTATTGGTTTGTGTTTTCTTCCTCCCCTCCACACGCATGATCATAAATACCATAAGAGCAAGAGTAGTGCCTGGGACAGAGTAGGCACTCAGTAAATATTTAATGTTAAATGAACAAAGTCCTATACTAGCTATCTATAGACTCGTAACAAACTACCCCAAAGCTTTGTAGCTTAAAACAACAACCATTTTGGGGCCGGCCCCGTGGTGTAGTGGTTAACTGTGCGCTCTCCGCTGCTGGCAGCCTGGGTTTGGATCCCGGGTGCGCACCACGCACCACTTGTCAGGCCATGCTGTGGTGGCATCCCATATAAAGTAGAGGAAGATGGGCATGCATGTTAGCTCAGGGCCAGTCTTCCTCAGCAAAAAGAGGAGGATTGGCATGGATGTTAGCTCAGGGCTGATCTTCCTTACACACACACACACAAAAAAAACAATAATAAAAAAAAAAACCACCACCATTTTATTATATCTAATGACTTTGTGGATCAGAAAATCAGTCAGGGCTTGGCTGAGTGGATTCTTCCATTTTAGGTATTATTGATAGAGGTTATTCAGTGATATCAGCTGGTGGATGCACTTGGTAGAGGGTCCAAGAAGGCTTCGCCTACATGTCTGGTACTTTGGAGGGGATAGCTGCAAGGATGGGCACAGCTGGGACCAGTCTAGAGCACCTACACATAATTTCTTTACCACGGCAGTCTCAGAATAGTCAGACTTCTTACATGGTGGTTCAGGGTTCCAAGAACACATGTTCCAGCAAAAAGAGTGGCAACTGCATGGCCTTTTATAACTCAACCTTGGAAGTCATAGAGGATCAATTCTACCATGCTCTATTTGGTTGAAGCAGTCATAAGCCCATCCATATTCAAGGGAAGGGGAGAGAGATCCCATCTTTTAATAAGAGGAGTGTTGAAGAATTTGCAGCCATATTTCAGATTGCTACAACCCCATACCTCACAGTACAGAGCTTTGGGCCTACTAGGTATTCAGGAAATTTTGGTTGACTCAAAATGGAATTATAAAATGAGATTTTCAACTAAGGTACTATAACTAGAAGAGAGAACAGTTTGGTTCTTTAATACAGGGGTTTATAAAAAATAATTAATTTTAAATGGTCTACATAATTTCAAAACCAAAAAACTAAACATCAAACTCAAAACAGACCATCTATGAGGGGCTCACCAATAGACTGGACATAGCTGAGGAAAGAATCAGTGAGCTTGAGGATATGTCAGTACAAATTTCCCAAACTGAAATGCAAAGAGAAGGAAGAATGAAAAAAAAATGGGACAGAACATCCAAGAATTGTAGGATAATTACAAAGGGTGTAACATACAAGTAATGGGAATACCAGAAGGAGGAGAAAGAGAGAAAGGAGCAGAAGGAATATTTGAAGTAATAATGGCTAAGAATTTTCCGAAGTTAACAACATATACCACCAAACTACAGATCCAGGAAGCTCAGAGAACACCAAGTAGGATAATTACCCAAAAAATCTACACCTAGGAATATCACAAAAATCCTTAAAGTGTATGCACCTAACAACAGAGCATTGAAATACACAGGCAAAAAGTGATAGAACTGCAAGGAGAAATAGATAAAGCCACTATTATAGTTGAATATTCAGTCACCTCTGTCGGTGACTAACATATCCAGCAGGTAAAAAGCAGCAAGGATATAGCTCAACTGAATAGCACCATTAAATTGGATCTAATCGACATTTATAAGATACTTCATCCAACAACGGCAAAATACACATGGTCACATGGAACGTTTGCTAAGACAAACCACATTCTGGGCCATAAAACACACCTCAACAAAGTTACAAGAACAGAAGTCATAGAAAGTATGTTCTCAGACCACAACAGAATTAAACTGAGATCAATAACAGAAATATAGCTAGCAAATCTCAAAATATTTGGAGATTAAACAACACACTCCTAAACACATGGGTAAAAGAGGAAGTCTCAAAAGAAATTTAAAAATATTTTGAACTGAACGAAAATGAAAATACAACTTATCAAAATTTGTGGGATGCAGTGAAAGCAGTGCTTCCAGGGAAATTTATAGCACTGAATGCACACATTAGAAAAGAAGAAAGCTCTAAAAGTCAATAATCTAAGCTCCCACCTTAGGAAACTAGAAAAGAGAAGAGCAAATTAAATTCAAAGTGAGCAGAAGAAAAGAAGTAATAAAATTTAGAGCAGAAATCAATGAAATTGAAAATAGGCAAACAATAAAGAAAATCAAAAGACAAAAAGCTGGTTCTTTGGGGAAAAACCCAACAAAATGGATAAACCTCTAGCCAGGTTTATTAGTCTGCTCAGGTTGCCATAACAAAATATCACAAATTGGGTGATTTAGACAACAAAAATTTATTTTTTGCAATTCTAGAGGCAGGGAAGTCCAAGATCAAGGTGTCAGCTGATTTGGTTCCTAGTGAGACTTGCAGATGGCCACCTCTCACTGTGTCCTCACATGGCAGAGAAAGAAAGCTCTGGTGTCTCTTCCTCTTCTTTTAAGAGATCAGCCCTATTGGATAACGGCTTCACCCTTATGATCTCATTTAATCTTTATCATCTCCTCACAGGCAACTCATTTAAAGCTCAGGGTCCTCTTCCAAGTTCACTGGTTGTTGGCAGAATTCAGGTCCTCGTGGCTATAGGACTGAGGCCCTCAGCTCCCACAGGGCACATACCATCGTCTGCCACGTGGCCTTCGTCACAAGATGGCAAGTTTGCTTCTTCAGGTGAACAGGAGAGTATCTCAGCTGCTTTGAATCTGATTTCAGTAAGTGCCTAGTCCCTTTTAAAGGTTGATATGTTTAGGTCTGGCCCACCCCGAACAATTCCTTTTTGATTACCTCAAAGTCAACTGATTTGGGGACTTTCATTATGTTTGCAAAATTCTTCATCTCTGTCACGTAACATAGCCTAATCACAGAAAGGAAATCCTTCAAACTCACAGTCCTGCCCACACGCAAAGTGAGGGGATTATACAGAGTGTACATCAGGTGGCAGGAACCTCAGGGGCCATCTCAGAATTCTGCCCACCAGTGTATACAATTAATCCTGATGAAACTAATGATGTCAGATTAATTCTCCTAAATCAAGTTACTCACCATACCACTCTTCTCTTAAAATAACCTTCAATAGTTCTGGAAAACACAGAGAAGGAACTTTAAATTCTTTACCCTGATATTCAAGGTCTTTCTCAAACATGACCCAGGCAACATTTTAAACCTTTACTCCAACAAGCCCTGCTCAATGAGCCCTTAGTCACACGCTTTGCTCTGCCCTCCCACGCCCTTTGTGTTCTCTGTATCTGCATTCCTTCTTGCACTCTTCCTTCAGACCTCATTCACCCCTTTCCCTGCTCCTTCTTATTCAAGCCTTTACAGCCTTCAAGATGCTGCATCAACACCGGGATAAAACCTTTCCTGACCCTTTTGACTCACACTGAGGTTATCTTCATTTGAATTTGTCCTCAAGTACTGTGGTGGATTGCAAAAAGCAACCGTAATCTTCTCATTCCTGTGCGCAATCATTTGCAATGTGACTTTGCCACTCATCCCATCAAGAGGTGGATTATATTTTTTCACCTCTTGACTCTAGGCTGGGTCCTGTGACTTTCTTTAACGAATGGGACATGAGCAAACCTGACACAAGCAGACATTTTAAAGTATTTGTGCACTGGGGCTTGCCCTCTTGCTGTGCTGGGAACCCTGCTACCACCACCAGGTGACTGAGGTTGGACTACTCTACTGGACGATGAGGGACACCTGGCCAAATAATTCTTGTAGCCCCAAATGACACTGGGCCAACCACCTGGCACCTGAAAAATAATAAATGTCTGGTGTTTTAGGTCATGGAGCTTTGTACCAATGTTTGCAGCAAACTACTCTTTAAGAATGAGATTCAAGGTCCTCCTTTTTAACAACATTGCTTTTACTCAGCTTCATTCTAATATGCTTCCTTGTGAGAAATGTTAATTATAGCTTGCAATGAAGGAACTGTGCAGGAAGCACAAGCTGGTCTTCAATTATCTGGAAATATCCATGGGAGTGGGTCATGAACCTTCTCAAAGATGCTTGGCTTTTAAACAGAGAAGCAATCCATATGTCCATCAACAGATGAATGGATAAACAAAATGTGGTATATCCATACACTGGAATATTATTTAGCCTAAAAAGGAATGAAGTTCTGATACCTGCTACAACATGGATGAATCTTGAAAATGTTATGTGAATTGAAATAGACCAAAAGGACAAATATAGAAGGGGGACAAAAAAGTTTTGGAAATAGGTAGTGGTGATGGTTGTACAATATCATGAACATAATTAACGTCACTAAATTGTACACTTAAAAATGGCAAATTTTATGTTATATACATTTTAACACAGCATTTAAATATTAATAATATAATATGCCAAAAACTCTTGAATTATACACTTTAAATGGGTGGATTGTATGGTACGTGAATTATATCTCAATAAAGCTGTTAAAAAGTTTTTTTAAATAAAGCAAACAAAAAACAAGAGAAAATACCACCAAAAGTCACCCTTGATTTCACTTTTCTCCTCAGATGGAAACTACGCTGCATACCGCACATCTATTTCCCCTTCACTGCCAGGAAGCTTAAGACCAAGTTTTATGTTCAAGGTCAGCAACTCAGCTGGCACATAGATGTGCTCAAACATAGTATCTATCATCATTCTCATCAAATCAGAGGTTCTGCTTTCCTGTTCAGATCCTTCTATGTGTCTTCCTTTGTCCCATCTCTCGATCTTTGTTAACTAAAATTCATTCAAGTGACTTTTCTCCAGGCCCCCAACAGACCCTAAAGTAAACTGAGATAATGAACGTTTGAGGTCATAGTATTAGCTCTGTAAATATGACACTACAGTCTCAGATGAATAATTAACCCTCAGAGCAAGGAGAAGAGCTCATGCTAAAGAGGAAATAAGAGAATGCAGCACCTCAAAAGCAGTGAGGATGTCAGCAGGTTAACCAGGATCATTTAAACCACCTTCAACCTATTCCTGGATAGTACTTTTTTTTTTTTTAAATGTTTATTTATTTATTTATTTTTTCCCCCATAGCCCCAGTAGATAGCTGTATGTCATAGATGCAAATCCTTCTAGTTGCTGTACGTGGGACACGGCCTCAGCACGGCCCGAGAAGCGGTGCGTCAGTGTGCGCCTGGGATCCGAACCTGGGCCGCCAGCAGCGGAGTGCGCGCACTTAACCGCTAAGCCACAGGGCCGGCCCCTGGGTAGTACTTTTACCACAGAAAATCAATGGGCTCAAATTTGGTAACAGACAGAAAACAACCATTGCTGACTGACCTTTCATTCTGGGACCATTCCATTAGGACAAACTATTCAAAAATTCCCCAAATGCCCATATTTTCTAACAAATTTTGGAAAACTATATCCCAAAATTCTGAGGAACTTGGCTTTAAGATCATAGGAAAAAGTCAGTCATATAGGAGAAGGAGAGATAGAACATTCTTAATTCTATACACATACCCAACTTTTTTCATCTCAGAAAAAGCCTGAGTCCTGGGTAAGTACGCTAGTCCCCCAGTTAATCCACCAAACTACTTACTTGTCCAATGAATTGCTATAAAAAGAAGCCTACAAATACGAAACCCAAAACAGATACATTCTATCTCTAGTAATAAAGTTTCTGATGATGTAGTATATAATATCTGTACCTCTTTGACGAGAGAAGTATTCTTACTAGAAAAATCCATTGCGGGGCCAGCCTGGTGGCGCTAGCGGTTAAGTGCGTGGGCTCCGCTGCGGCGGCCCGGGGTTCGCTGGTTTGGATCCCGGGCGTGCACTGACGCACCACTTGTCAAGGCATGCTGTGGGGGCGTCCCATATAAAGTGGAGGAAGATGGCCATGGATGTTAGCCTAGGGCCAGTCTTCCTCAGCAAAAAGAGGAGGATTGGCAGATGTTAGCTCAGGGCCGATCTTCCTCACACACACACAAAAAAATCCATTTGGCTTGCCACTCTAATAAATCAAATTTCCCAATGACAGGAACCATGTTGGTTCTTCCATCCACAGTACAAGTACTTTGTACTTGGATGTGCTATTAATAAATATTTCTTGAACATCACTTTAAAGTCAATCAGACTATAAATTAAAATTTTCACCATAAGTAGATAATGAATGGTAAGAGGCAATACATTAAAGGTGCAACGCTGCTCTAAAAGAGAACATATTCCCTCATATACAAGGATGCCCACTTGGCTTTTCACTGTTGCTGGGACTGTTGGAGCGAAAGAGTGACAGCATCACAGTGTAACAGAAAATTCTAGTGGTGGCATGTGGGTTGGGGAGGCAGGCTGTATGGAAGGTCTGCCCCAACGGCCTCCGTGTCATTCCTATGCCCCTAGCCTTGATTTCCTCATTTTTAAAAGGCGAGATCTACCTTAGTTTATTACGTAGGTTCCTTCCACTCCTAAAAGAGATTTGATGCTATTAGAGTTATTTTTCATTGCAGAATTGGTTTTCAACAGTTTCCATGTTTTCTACACAATTCCACCTAGTACCTCCAATCAATAATAAAAAATTATACATGAGCTTTCATGAGTTGGATATTATAATAAGTGCTCAAAATGTATAACACTGATGTTGTTCCTATTTAACATTAAAGATTCCAGTGTCCTCATATTTACATTCAGAAAAGGAAAGCTGGCTTAGATATACACTTAGAAGAACTTATTAACTCATATTTAATCGTATGACAAAAATGACACCATGGCAAGGGATATTAGGATTAAGCAAATTAATTAGATACAAAGTTCCTAGCCTCTAAAGCTGAATTCCTAGTAAGTTTAACCGTTTGTCACCTTCTGTGTTACCACAACTTCAAAATGATTTGTTTTCTTAAAAGGCTGGAGGGTAGGGGTGGGGGGAATGACTTATGAATTAACCAGGGATTGTTTGGATATAATTATAAACTGCAAATCACCATGATTTCAATGATATTCAGACTTTTAAAGCTATTTTATAAAAAAAGAAAAGAAAGCAAATTAGACCTTTGCTAAGAGATTATTTATGAGTAAGGAACTTATACATTCATGACTGAGTGTTCGACAATACATTCCCAGTGGAATGATCTCTAAAAATGTCTATAATTAAAAACAGAATAGTAAAAAAAAATTCAATGGCTTACTCTCTTGTTGGTGAGTTAGTGGAGGATTCCTTTTTTGAATCAGGAGGGCTTAGAGTTTGCAAAATACAATTATGTTTTTCGGTGGATAGGGCACCTCTTTCTTGCTCAGAGTGGATTAATTTTAAGGCCTCTATTGCATCTTCTCCCTCCATCTTGTCACTGGGATTTGGCTGTGGTTCTGGACTCTCTAAAATCAGACCATCTTCACTTACGGCAACTGTGAGGTCACTGCTGCTGCTCAGACTTTCCTCTTCCTGCTGTTGCTGCATTTTCCTGAAGGGCTTCTGTGCCTCGGGGTCCCCGTGAGGAGGATGATCTGGAAGAGGGGATATGAAGAGACTACTGATCACTAAGTGCAGGGAGAAGCGAGGTAAGACGTTCCACCTCACGGAGTGGGATTATTCATCAGTTAAAACATGTAGAAACAATCCATGATTAATTACAGTATTTAAAAACTCATTAAAAATATTTTATTAAATATATTAAAAATATAACAATGAGTTTAAAAATCAGAGAATTCGCTTGTAAGAATATTTCCACATACATATTTAAGAATTCATTAGACTGGAATTTGTTGGCAAAGTCACCACTGTACTTTGTTTTTTGACAAAAGATAAAATTAGAGAGTACACTTTGTTCTTACATAAGACCACTACCACCCAGAAAAACTAAATACCAACAAAAATCAGCAAACAATCTCAGCCTCTCACCCCACCTGAGAAACCTTCCTGAGCAGAATGCTTCTCTTGAGAACACTTACTTTCAGATGCACAGTATTCTGAGACTGATATCGGAGCGACTGGTAGTCTGGCACTGTCTTCCTTGACTTCAATATGTTCCCGTGTCAGTATTTCTCCCTCTGATGCCCCTGATCTGCTGGAACTGTCACACTTTAAATCAGTGGTTCTGCTCCCTGGACGTAATCTTCCCCGTAACAGGGAATGGAGTTCAGCAGACTTTCTGCTTTCAGATAAATTACTCTTGCCGTGACGTGAGTTGCTTCCTATCTCCAAGCAATGAGTCTGTTCCTCCTCAGACAATGGGCTGGCTGTGACTGGCATTTTCTCATCAATCTGAAGAGATGTCCTTCCATCTATTTTGTCAGACTTATTTAAGCACTGTGTGCCACTATTAGTGCAGACTACATAGCTGTCTGTCACATCACTGCTCTGGGCTGTCTGTTGCTGTGAACATGGGTCAGGAATTGTTCTGAAGTTCTTCGTGGGCTGGGGAGATTTCCGCTCTGTACTAACATCTCCAGCGCTTGAGATGGCTGACATTTGGCGGCCCATAAAGATTGTTGCTGGTTGATACAATCCTCTTGACACAGCTGTCCCCAAGTTAATCCCTGCCTGCATTGCAACCTGCAGCACCAAAAGAGACGTGAGTTAAATGTATTGTGTATGAACAATTAGGTTGTTTAGGTTGTTTTCAGAAATGAAATGAGGTAAAGGAAGCATGACCATTGAAATCAACAGCTACCATGTTTATAAAACTCATGGCTTCCTACAAAATGAATGAGCAAAAAACTGGTATAGTCCATACTCTTTAATTTTAAAAACAGTGTTGGTTCACAAAGCAAATATTGTCAAGGAACTATGGAATCTATATTTTTCAAAAAGAAATGCATACATTGCACAACTATGTGAATGTAATTAACGCCACTGAATTGTACACTTAAACGTGGTTAAAATGGTAAATTTTATGTTATGTATATTTTGCCACAAGCAAAAAAAACAGCTGTGAGTTCTAGCCACTTTCCTCAGAGATGCTCAGATTTGATGGAGCTAGGAAGGTACCTGATGGAAAAAAAAAAAAAGGGAGAGGGAGAGAGAGAGACGCATACAAAGGACTACCAGAGGTTTCAAAACTCTATTTCTGGTATTATGTGTAATATAAAAAACCCTCCAATAATCACATTCAAGATTGCATTAAAATATTCTGCATATGTGCAAACAGCCATAATTTCTAGTCAACCTCAAATAACAACAGTTTTTCCTGAACATCTTCAAATCATTCTAAATACATTTAAAGCAATTTAAATTTACTGGCATGTCTATCAGGAAAATGAACATTGTCTCTTCCTTGAAAAGAGAGAGGGGAGGGGAGAGGTGGAAAAAGAAACAGAAGCAATTGGTTCAGTGGCTTGATCAAGGACACACAGTGGGAAGCAGAACTGGAAGTAACAACCCTGAAGCCTTGAGGAATTTAAGTGCTTTTCTTCCAAAGAGACCAAAGCATCTCCACATATACAGTAGCATTTAGTTCACAGAGCCCTACAGAATAGATGGGGACACGTATTTGCACCCCTTTTCTGCATATGGAAAAACTGAGGCCCAAATGTTCAGACAGAAAATGCTATAAACACAGCTGCAACAGAATCAGGTGTTGCTTCTCTTCAAATATACCATCTCTTCTATTCCAAAAAATAAAAGAAACAACTTTGATGTTAAAAACAAATGAACAGAGATGTCAGAGAAAATGGTAGAATAAGAACCTCTCAAAATTCTATGTTTCATAAAAGAAACAGTGACACTGGAAAACATCTTCGACACTGGAAAATAACTTAGAATTCCAGAGATTAACCACAGGCTTGCAGCAATCAGGGGAGCATTTACTCAAGAAAAACAACTCAATCTTGGTAGGAACAGTACACTTTATGGTGCTTTATCTTGTCTTATTCTCATTTCCCACTCTTCAGGTCTGCGGTAACTTTGAAAATCCACAGCCTGTAACCCAGCAGTCTAACAGCTACTGGAAGGAGTGGAAAAGAGATGGAATTCCTTCAACGCCCCATTCTCAGAGAACTGTCATTACGTGACTTATCTGGTGGTTTCCTGGAAGGCTACACTCACAAGACTGTCTTTTTTTTGACTTGACTTGGAGCTCACACAGTGCAAAAAGCCTTCTCCTTGGGGGTATTTGTCAAAAATAATCAGAGACAGGGGCCGGCCCAGTGGCGCAGGCGGTTAAGTGCACGCACTCTGCTGCGGCAGCCCGGGGTTCGCCGGTTCGGATCCCCAGCATGCACTGACGCACTGCTTGTCGAGCCATGCTGTGGCAGCGTCCCATATAAAGTGGAGGAAGATGAGCATGGATGTTAGCTCAGGGCCAGTCTTCCTCAGAAAAAAGAGGAGGATTGGCATCAGATGTTAGCTCAGGGCTGATCTCCCTCACAAAAAAAAAAAAAAAAAATCAGAGACAACTGTTTAACATCAAGGCTGTATATAAAAGTTGGGCAGTAGATAAGAGTTGGGCAAACAACAGGCTAACCAAAAACCTTAAAAGGAAAAGCTGGTTAACAAGATGTCCATAGGGGGCTTTGAAAAGCTCCAACACACTCCTGGAAATCCAGATGGCCACCTGCACACTCAGGCCTTGGGCATGCTCAGGAAAAGTCCTGAGAAGGGCCTAAGCTCTCACCTCAGGCTTGCCCGGAGGCTCTGTGCAAGCACTTAGTAAAGGTCAAGGTGGAATTGTAAACTGCCTGGATGAGGGCTGAAGGTGTGCCCGAAGACACACTCAAAGCCCCTTGGCAAAGACTGTGAAACTTACTGGTTTTAGGCATTTCAAAAAACTCTGTCTAATCATTAGCTGATCACTAATAAGTGAATAGAACCTTCAGTGACCACACATGACAAAAAAATACTTTACATAATTAGTCCAGAAAGTCAGTAAACAAACAGCAACAACAAACTCTGAGAGGAAGAGAATCAGATGTTCAGAGTTGTCATATTTTATTATTTTCAAATGTCCAAATTTTAACAAAAAATTATGAGACATGAAAAAAAACAAGACAATAAAGCCCATACACAGGAAAAAAAAAAAAAGCAGTCAAAAGAAACTATCCCTGAGGAAGCCCAGATGTCGGACTTACTAGAAAAAGGCTTTAAATTAGCTATTTTAAATACGTTCAAAGAACTAAGGGAAATCATGTCTAAAAAAATAAAGGAAAGTATGAGAACAATGTCCAAAAAGAGATTATCAATAAAGAGATAGAAATTATTAAAAAAAAAAAGAACCAAATAGAAATTCTGCAGTTGAAAAGTACAATCACCAGAATAAAAAATTCACTAGAAGGGTTCAGCAGCAGATATAAATAGGCAGGAGAAAGTATCAACAAACTTGAATATAAGTCAATTGAGATTATCAGACTGAGGAAAAGAAAGAAAAAAGAATGAAGGAAAATGAACAGAGAGAGATCTGTGGGACACCATCAAGCATACCAGCATAGGCACAATGAAAGTCCCAGAAGGAGAAGAGAAAGAAAAAGGTGCAGAAAGAAATTCTGAAGAAATAATGGCAAAAACTTCCCAAATTTGACGAAAAACATTAATCTACACTTTAAAGAAACTCAACAAAGTCCAAGTATGATAAACTCAGAGATCCTTACCTAGATACATCATAATCAAACTACTGAAAGCCAAAGAAAAAGAGAGAATCTTGAAAGTGAAAACAGAGGAGTGACTCCTCATATATAAGGGATCCTCAATAAGATTAGCAGTTGATGTCTCATCAGAAACCATGGAAGCCAGCAGGCAGTAGGATAACATACTCAAAGTGCTGAAAGAAAAAGACTGTCAATCAAGAATTCTATATCTACCAAAACTTTCCTTCAAAAATGAAGGAGAAATTGAGGTATCCCTTGCTAAACAAAAACAGAGAAAATTTGGCATTACCATACCCGCCCTACAAGAAATACTACAGGGAATCCCTCAGGCTGAAATGAAAGGACACTACACAGTAACTCACATTCACAGTAAGAAATAAATAGCACTAGTAAGGGTAACTACATTGGGAAATATAAAACAAAGCATAAATATATTTTTTGTTTGTAACTCTTCTTCTTCTCCTATATAATTTAAAAGACAAGTGCATCAAGCAGTAATTATAAATCTATGTTGATGAGTAGCATATAAGATATAAAGATATAGTTTGTATTACAATAACATCACAAGGGAGTGGGAAAAGAATGGAGCTATATAGGAGCAAAGTTTTTGTATGCTATTTAAATTAAATTGGTATTAATCCAAACTAGATTATTATAAGCTAAGATATTAATTATGACAGTAGGGTACCCACAGCAAAATAAATGACAGAGATTTAAAATGGTATACTAGAAAATATATATTTAGTGCAAAAGAAGGCAGCATGGAGGATTAAAGGAACAAAAAAAGATATATAGAAAACAAAGAGCAAAATGGCAAATGCAAATCCTACTTTTTCGATAATGACATTAAGTTTAAATGGAATAAATACTACCATTAAGGTAAGAGATTGGTAGAATGGATAAAAAACATGATCCAACTATATGCTGTCTAAAGAGACTCATTTTAGATTCAAAGACACAAAGAGGTTCCAAGCAAAGAGACAGAAAAGGGTATATGAACAAAGCCTCATGGAAAAAATATACTATGCAAACAGTAACCAAAAGAAAGCTAGAGCGGCTATATTAATATCAGACAAAATAGACTTTAAGACACAAAATTGTTACTTGAGACAAAGGACATTTTATAATGATAAAAGGATCAGTTTATGACAAATTTATAACAATGAGAAACAGATATCTATACCTATATCTATATATCTACACATATCTTAACAACAAAGCCCTAAAATACCTGCATCGAAAACTGAGAGAATTAAAAGGAGAAATAGACAATTCAACAATAGTAGTTGGAGACTTCAATACCCCACATTCAATAATGGATAGAACAACTGGATAGAAGATCAATAAGGAAACAGAGGTCTTGAACAACTATAAACCAATGAGACCCAATAGACATATACAGAAGACTCAACCCACCCAACAGCAGAATACATATTCTTCTCAACTGCACATGGAACATTCTATATGTTAGGCCATAAATGAAGTCTCAATAAATTTAAAGGGATTGAAAGTATGAACTCTGCTGACAATAGAATGAAATTAGAAATCAATAAAGGAAGGAAATTTGGCAAATTCAAAAATATGTGGGAATTTAAAAACACACTCTTAACTAATGGGTCAAAGAAAAAATCACAAGGGAAATTAGAAGATAGTTTGAGATGAATGAAAAGGAAAACACAACATACCAAAACCTATCAGAAGCAGTGCTTAGACTAGGGAAATTCATAGCTGTATGTGTCTATATCAAAAAAGAAGAAAGAACTCAAATCAGTAACCTAAACTTCCATGTTAAGAAATTAGAAAAAGAAGAGCAAATTAAATCCAAAGCAAGCAGAAGGAGGAAAATTATAAAGATTAGAGCAGAAATAAATGAATTAGAGAAGAGAAAAGCAATACAGAAAATCAACAAAACCAAAAGTTGATTCTTTGAAAAGATCAACAAATTGAGATACCTTTAGCTAGACTGACCAAAAAAAAAAAAAAATAGAGAGAAGATTTAAATTACTAAGTAAATCAGAAATGAAAATGGGTACTATGTTACCTACCTTACAGATATAAAAAAGATTATAAAGGCATACTAAAAATAATTGTATGCCAACAAATTAGATAACCTAGATGAATTGGACAAACTCTTAGATGGACACACACTAACAAAACCTACTCAAGAAGAAATAGAAAATCTAAATAGGCTTATAACAAGTTAAGCAATTGAATTAGTAATCAAAAACCTTCCCCTAAAGAAAAGTCCAGGACCGAAGGCTTCACTGGTGAATTCTACCAGACATTTAAAGAATAATTAACACTAATCCTTCATCAACTCTTCCAAAAACAGGTGAGGAAGAAATACTTCTCAACTCATTCTATGAGGCCAGTCCCTAACACTGAAACTAGACAAAGACGTCACAAGAAAAGAAAATTACAGACCAATATTTCTTATGAATATAGATGTAAAAATTTTCAATAAAATACTAGCAAACCAAATTCAGCAACATATAAAAGGGATTATACACCATGATCAAGGAGGATTTATCCTAGCAATGCAAAGTCGGTTCAACATATGACAATCAAGTAATGTAATATACCATATTAATAGAATAAAAGACAATCTCTCTGAATAATTATCTCCATAGACACAGAAAAAGCATTTGACAAAATCCAACGTGTTCATGATAAGAAAAAAACACTCAACAAACTAGGAATAGAAGGGAACTCCCTCAACTTGATAAAATGCATCTAAGAAAAACCCACAGCTAACATCATAGTCAACGGTGAAAGATTGAAAGCTCTCTCCCTATGATTCAGATTAACACAAGAATGTCTGCTCTCATCACTTCTATTTAACACTGTACTGCAGATTCTAGCCAGGAAGTATGACAAGAAAAAGAAACGAAAGGCATCTAAACTGCAAAAGAAAAAGTAGTCACGTGCTGAATAATGATGTTTCAGTCAATGACGGACTGCACATACGACGGTAGTTCCAAAAGACTAGTACCATATAGCCTAGGTGTGTAGTAGGCTATACCATCTAGATTTGTGTAAGTACACTCTATGATGTTTGCACAACAGTGAAATTGCCTAACAATGCATTCCTCAAAACATATCCCCATCATTAAGTGATGTATCACTGTAAATCTATCTCTATTTGAAGATAATGTGATCTTATATAAAGGACTCCACAAGGAAAAAACAGAGCTAATAAACAAGTTCTGCAAGGTTGTAGGATACAAGATCAATATATAAATAGAAATAATGTACTTCTATACATTAGCAATAAACAATCTGAAATTGACATCAGAAAACAATTCCATTTACAATAGCATCAAAAAGAATAAAATACAACAGAATAAATTTAACAAAGAAGTGCAAGACAAATACACTGAAAACTATAAAACATTGAAGAAAGAAATTAAAGAAGACCTAAACAAATGGAAACACATTCTGTGTACAAGCAATGTAAGGCTTAATGTTGATAAGACAACAATACTCCTAAACTGATCTACAGATTCAAAGCAATCTCTATCAAAATCCCAGCTGGCATTTTTGCAGAAATTGACAAGCTGATACTAAAATTCATATGGAAATACAAGGGACCTAGAATAGCCAAAAAAATATTCCACAGAAGTGCAAAGTTGGAGGACTCACACTTCCCAATTTCAAAACTTACTACAAAACTAGAGTAATTCTAGTCTGTACTGGTATAAGGACAGACATACAGATGAATGAAACAGAACTGAGAGTCCAGAAATAAATCCATGCATCTAAGTCAATTGATTTTTAAGACATCATCTTTTTAGAGCAATTTTAGGTTCAAGGCTAGAAGGGGCTGGAATTGGTTATTTCCTTTTCTCCACATAGAAGCCTAGGGCCTTCTGGAGTTGGGTATTTCCCTTTCTCTAGATCAGTTAGGCTCTGGTTAAATAGCTTCTCCTGAGGGCAGATACTGCTAAGAACAGAATGCTCTAGTGCATTTCAAAAATGGTTCCTTTTCCCCATTCCTCTACCTGAATTATGAGGGAATTTTTCTCCGATGTTCACTGTGAGGACCTGTAAACTCACAAAAGAGGGGAGTCTCCCTATGACTAGTCCCCCTGGAGTTTTTAATCTCTTGAACCTATTTACACTGAGCCTCCAGCAATTTGTCAGTTAACAGTTGAGGTTTCTCTCCCTCAGCACTGGTTATTGTAGAGGTTTCAGCTCTGTTCTGGTAAGTTGTGTTTTCTCTATGCACCTGGCGGTCCCTCCAATTTTAGGAGTAGTGGACTGCCCTATGATCTCACTTCTCTGACAGACTGAAGAAGAGTTGCTGATTTTTTGGTTTGTTTGTGTTTTTACTTGTTAGGATGGAGTGGTGACTTCTAAGTTTCTTACTTGTTGGACTGGCAAAGAGACTATATTGCAATTTTAACAGCTGCATACTATCCTGTTCTATAGATGCACCATAATTTATTTAACCAGTCTCATTTTGATGGACCTTGGTTTGTTTCCCACCATCTACCACTGCAAACCATGCTGCAACAATATCCTTGAGTGTATGTCTATCTGCAAACGTGACAATACTAGTGGGACAGCTTCCTAGAAATAAAATTGTTGGGTCAAGATTGCCTTAGAGGATATTGCAATTTCACCATCCAAAGAGGCCATTACGTCATTCCTAAGAGTTTTCCATTACACCATATGGTTTAATTAGCAAAATTATATTAATCAACATTCTGATTTATCAATATGAACAGTATTTGTGATACAATGTGTCTTCTATTCCTTTTGTAATTGAAAAGCTGATATAATAACAAAGACAAATTTTAAAACAGGCAAAAATCACCTATTACCAGTACCCTAATGTAACAACTACTTTCATTTTTCCTGTTCTCAAAATAAGTTATTTATAAAGATGGCTCCAAGTGATGTGCTACTGTGCTTGAGCTTCAGCTGGCTGCATGTGAGGACTCAGAGTAGGTACACAATAGCGGTCATTCAGTGAAGACCTGAGGCAAATCAGTGACCAGACTTGTGAGTTTGGAAGGCCTTTGATATTTCACTTTCAAGACCCATTTAGGGAGTGTTGATGAACCAATACCAGAGAAATTACTAACCCAGCTCAGGGAGTACACAGCAGTCCCTCCCTCTTTGTTGGTCTGTTAAAGGCCAAGACATAAAGCAAAGGTGTAGGCCTGTCTCAGAGATGAGAAAGCCACCTGGGAGGGCCAAAGGAAGTGCCTTGAGTTACTCCTTGCAACCAGTAGTTCTCAAACTCCTCTGACCCACTAAGAGAGGCAGAAGACTCCAGGCCCATTGCCACTGGACAAAGAATGCAGAGAGCCAAGAAGCGGAGAGAAACAACAAGAGTCTAAATGGTAACCTGTGCGATCAACAAAGTAGCACAAAACCATGATTTAACTTACAGTAAACGCTTCCGTAACCACAGGAACTGAAAACAATGACCAATTCAAAAAAGCACTGTTAACAGTGGGTACTTCCTAAAAACAGGAGAAGTTACAATTCTCTGTGATAGCAAGTAGTTATTAAGTGCCATTTTGCCAAGAATTCCAGACTTTTTAGAATATGGAACTCTGAGTCCTCAACAAACTCTAGTAATACACTAATTAATGAGAACATTATATTTTAGTGGCATGTAATAAATCAGGAGTTATAAAAAGATTACCCTTAATTATGCATAAAAATCAGTCTGGTGCATTATTCCCCCATAAGGATCAAAGGAGGCAACTTGTATTTGAGGATCTGCTGAGACCCAATAGGAATAAACAGAAAATTTTTTAGGAGACTCAATAGGGAAAAAAGTTCTAGTTTTTTGGAGGGGGAGAAGGGTAACTTTTTATTTTGATATAACTTCAAACTTACAGAAAAGTTGCAAGAATCATACAAGAAACTTCCCTAAGACTCTTTAGCTGGATTTAACAATTGTTTATGTTTTGCCCCATTTGTTTTATCATTCTCTCTCCCTCTACATACATGCATGTGAGTATGTTTATATATATGCATACTATTTTTTCCTGAACCATTTGAAGGTAAGTTACAGACATCTTCCCTCTCTCCCCCTAAACAGTTCAGTATGTATTTCCAAATGTCCACAGGGACATTCTCTTTCATGAGCAGAGTTCAATGATTAAAATCAGGAAATTTTACATTGATACAATCTTATTTTTCATTCCACAGTCCACATTCAGATTTTGTCAATTGGCCCAATAATCTCCTTTGTAGCCAACTTTTTTCCAGGTTCAGGATCCAATCTAGGGTCATGTCTCTTAAATTTCTTTTAATCTGGAACAGCTCCTCAGTCTGTCTTTGTCATTCTTGACCTTGACATCTTTTTAAGAATATAGGCTGGCTACTTTGTAGACTGTCTCTCAATATGTGTTTGACTGATGTTTCCTCATGGTTACATTCTGGTTATGCATTTTTGGCAGGAAGACCACAGAAGTGTGTTTCTAGTTTTCAAGTGACAGGAATAATACTTTCATAAAGTAAGTTTTTTTTTTCTTTTGTGAGGAAGATGGGCCCTGAGTTAACGTCTGCCAATCCTCCTCTTTTTGCTGAGGAAGACTAGCCCTGGGCTAACGTCCATGCCCATCCTCCTCCACTTTATACGGGACGCTGCCACAGCACGGCTTGAGAAGCTGTGCGTCGGTGCGCGCCCGGGGTCCGAACCAGCGAACCCCGGGCCACTGCAGCGGAGCGCGCGCACTTAACCGCTTGTGCCACCGGGCCAGCCCTGATAAACTAAGTTTATTGGGAGGGAAATTAACTTCCAATCTTTCTCCTATCAAACAAAATAGTTAGAAATATTCCCTTAAAAACTTGGCTTAAAAAAACAAAAAACAAGACTGACAATAATGTAATATCATTTTATACCCATTACATTAAATTTTTTAAAATTAAAATTATAACACTCAATCCTGGACTGGGTCCTGGAACAGCAAAGAGGCATTAATAGAAAAACTGGTGAAATCTGAATAAAGTCTGGAGTTTAGTCAATAGTGATGTACCTATGTTGGTTTCTTAGATTTGACAAGTGTGGCACTATAATGTAAGAGGTTAACAATGGTGGACACTGAGTAAGGGATTCAAGGGAAATCTTGATATTATCTTTGCAGCTTTTCTGCAAACCTAAAATTATTCTAGAATGAAAAGTTCACTTAAAAAATTATAACCCCCAGTATTGATGAAGGATAGGTAAAACAGAAGCTCTTGCATTCTTGGTAGCAGAATAAACAGGCAGAATCCCCTTGGAAGAGAGTCAGACATTAAGGGTCCTAAATATCCTTGTTGCCTTTGATTCTATAATTCTACATGGAAACATTGTAAGGAAATAAACCTAACAGAAAAAAAAAGCTACGTGGACAAACAAGTTCATTTGCAGCATTACTTATAATCATGAAAAGTTGGAAGCGACCTATATGACAACAAAATAGGCAAGATTAGGAAGTCATAAAAATGAGGCAAATGAAGACTATGTCACATCAAGGGAAATGCTTAAATATGGTAAATGAAAAAAAAATTATATATTCAGTATGCTTATGCCTATGTAAAGATCAATCTAAACACAGGAAAAAGAAATTACCCAAAATCTGTTTGTACAGGATTATGCCAGGAAAATGAACATTGTCTTCTTGGCTTTTTTTTCCCCAATTTAACAAATTTAACTTAATTTAAACTGTTAAAAACAGTTTTATTGAGACATAATTCACAGATCATACAATTCATCTTTTTAAACTATATAGTTTAGCAGTTTTTTAGTTTATTCACAAAGCTGTGCCACTATCACCACAATCAATTTTAGAACATTTTCATCATTCCAGAAAGAAACTCCATACCCTTTAGCAATCACTCCCCATCCTCCCCAACCTCCAGCCCTAGCAACCACTTACCTTCTGTCTCTAAAGATTTGCCTCTTCTGGACATTTCATATCAATAAAATTATACAATAGGTGTAATAGGTGGTCTTTTTTGAGTGGCTTTTTTCTTTTTCTTTTTTTTTGGTGAGGAAGATCGGCCCTGAGCTAACATCTGTTGCCAATCTTCCTCTTTTTGCTGAGGAAGATTAGCCCTGAGTTAACATCTGTCCCCATCTTCCTCTGTTTTGTATATGGGATGCCACCATAGCATGGCTTGATGAGCAGTGCGTAGGTCTGTGCCTGGGATCCAAACCTGTGAACCCAGCACCGCCAAAGCAGAGCGCATGTACTTAAGCGCTACACCACTGGGCCAGCCCCTGACTGGCTTTTTTCACTCAGCATAACGTTTTCAAGGTTTATCCATGCTGTAGCAGTTATAAGTACTTCCGTTTAACGGCCAAATAATATTCCATTGCATGGATATACCACATTTTGTTTATCCATTTATCAGATGATGGACATCTGAGTTGTTTCCACTTTTTGGCTGTTATAAATACTGCTGCTTTGAAATTTGCACATAAGATTTTGTGTGCATATGTTTTTACCTCTCTTGAGTATATACCTAGGTGTGGAGTTGCTGGGTCATATGGTAACTATGTTGAACATTCTGAGAAACTGCCAAACTGTTTTCCAAAGTGGCTGTACCATTTTACATTCCCACCAGCAATAGTTTAAACTTTTATAACAAAAAATGTACAAGAAATCTGCAAAAATTAACTCCTGCTCACCATAAGGTAATGCTACATTTGAACGGGCTCAACATTTGCAAAGTAAAATATTGGCTCTAGCAAAATACAAGCTGGGCTTTTGCAGGTTGGCAGATTTCCCACTTGCCGAGAACAGGCACAAAGACAGGCGTCTCTTTTCTTTTTTAAAATAGTCTGTCAGTTGGTTTGCTTAGCAACAGGAAATAGGGTGGTCTTGAATCTTAAAATTCTGAACATAATTATGTGTCTTCTCAAAGCAGTTTCTGAACCAGGGAAGCTGAAGAGAGAATGTCGCGTTTCACATTATTGTTGACACTAGAATAATATTAGGAATTGACAGGTTTTTGAGAGACAGATGTTATTGCCGAAAGAAGGACCGTGTATCAGAATTTAAGGATCTGACATAATGATCAACTTTTTTACGCCTTCCTATTACTTTCTGTAGTTGAGTGCTTGAGGTAAATCTATAATCAAAGATTTTAGTTCAGTTCTTCCTTTTCCTGTCACAGTTACCCATCTGCAATTTCTTAAAAAATATTGAGAGTTGCGGAAAGTGATAGCAAAGCAAACAAACACAACTGAAAATACTTATTAAGGAACAGAAGGTAACTTCTTCAATCAGGCATTCCTCTTTGCTGGAGGAAAAGAGGGGACATATATAAGGAGATATCAGCAAGTTTAGAATTATTGTAATGATGTCTCGGTTAATAATTACTAACCAGAATTTTCAAAGCAAGAGGATCTTGACCACTACTGTACTTTGAAAAAATATTTGTTATACTTCGTTTTACAATATGCTGAGGAAATTTTAATTTTTTCTTAATATATTTTTTCCCCAGACAAGGGAATTGGGAAGCATCAAGGTGAATGTAGAATGGAAACAGAGCTGTCAGACTAAATTTTCAGCTTTTCACACAGTATAATTATCACTTTTTAGTTTCCACATAAACAAGTCCTTACATTACATTAAGAAGATTTCAAAAATATCCCTTAATAAAAACACATATAACAATCCTGAAGGAATTATTTTACTTTACCATGTGTTATAAACTGAATTGTGCTGGCCCCAAATTCTTATGTTGAAGCTCCAATCCCCAATGTGACAGGGCCTTTAGGGAGGTCATTAAGGTTAAATGAGGTCATAAGGGTGGAGCCCTAATCTGATAGGACTGGTGTCCTTAGAAGAGGAAGAGACAGCAGAGATCGCTCTCTCTCCACGCACAGGCACAGAGGAGAGGCCATATGAGGACACAGAGGAGGGTGGCCACATGCAACACAAGGAGAGAGGCCTCACCAGAAACCAACCCTGCTGGCACCGTGCTCTTGGACTTCCAGCCTCCAGAAGAGGGAGAAAATACATTTCTGTTGTTTAAGCCACCCAGTTTGTAGTATTTTGTTATGGCAGCCTGAGCCAACTAAGACACCACACCAACGTGATTTGTAACTGTTCTTTCCTTTTTGCCACTGTGATAGATTATAGACACAACCAAATTTTCTCAACTGAGGCCACAAAGAGATGTCTCTGGCCATTAAATCCAATAGTCATTGGAACTATCTAAATTTTAAAATGGATCCATTAAATTTAGGCTTCAAAGGATGTATTCTAAGTTATTTTGTAGGATAAATCACTATAAAATCAATATATTACGAGTTGTTACCACCAGGGGGCTTTACCTCCCATTTCTTTAATTCATAGCTAGCCTCTCTATCCCCAGAGCTGGCCTCTCCACTATCCTAGATCAGCGGCAAGAAGCCAGGACCAAAGTATGGCTAACCTAGTGGAGAACAAAGATGGTGATGATGGTGACAGTGGTAAGAGTGGTGGTGACAAGATCAGTGAACATTTGTCAAGCACTTACCAGATGTCAAGCAGATATCTATTACCTTTTTTAATCTTCAAAACAACCATTATTATTATCCCCACCCTTACAAGATTTAGCAAGGTTGAACAATTTGCTCTCTGTCACAGGATTCAAACCCAGACACAAGTACTCCAGTGCCCATTTCTTATGCTACAATTCTCAAAACTGAATCATTTAAACTCAAATTGTGTTACTGAACCATAGCTTTTTTGAAAAAATAAATAAAAATCCCTAATAATTAATCTGAAGTCTATGTCTAATTTCTTACTAAATACAACCAGTACAAAACCAGATCTACTAAAATAGACTCCAAATGGAACTTGCACCTGATAAATAAAACCAAGTCCCTGTAGGGTAAATGGGAAGAGTAGAAAAGCAGACAGAAGCTTCAGGAGAAATTCAGCATTCCTAAATTGTACCAGTAGGTGATTTTCAAAAAATGATGGAACATTTTTTGTTCAACATTTTCCCCAATACCTCTAGGCCAAAGCAACTGCCTTCATCAAAACAATACAAGTTAAGTCTTGGTTTCAAGTAAAGAACAGAAGCTTAACAAGTGTCTGAGAATATCAAGGCAACTGCTCATTCTTTTATAATACAGTTTAATATGCCCTGTATCTGCTCGGAAATTCCCAAATAGGGTGACTCAGGATATAACTATGTCTCTTAGAGTTCCCTGTTCACTAAAGAATTACCACAGAGAGACAGAACACCAACTCCATTTTCTAATTCTGAGAGACCTGAGTAAAGATAAAAGCAACTCATACTCTACCACAATTAAAAAAGCAATCTCATCCACAGGCAGGCTCCTTTTTCCGAAACTGGATTAACCACCTGTCCATTCCTTCCTCATACATTTAATTTTTTTTTCACTATATTAACATTATTAAATTAACTAGAGCTTCTATTCCTAGAGCATAGATTACCAAAAGTTGGATCGCTGGGATAAAGTATATATGGCTATTAACTGTGATGGTTATTGCTAGATTCCTTTCCAAAAAAGTTCTAGGCACTAACATTTTTTTTCAGACTATATGAAGCAGGCTGTCCTTTTCTACTAATACAGTATTTCATAGAACATAAGTACACAAAGTTTGGAAGTCTTCTAAAGAACAAGAAATCAATATTTGTTCTCCTGTGGAGGCTTCTGTAATCCCTTGTACTATCAAAAGGAGAAAAGAAACTGTTACTCACAAAATTTATCTGCCTCATGCAAAATCGACTTATGTTTCCTTTTCCCATTCTTGTTCACTTTTCCTCTCTTCCCCATCACTCCACTGTAAGATGTGCACCTATATGTATGAACACAGCTTTCTCACTTGTAAGAGCCTTGACACCTAACACACTTGTCCCATAATTTCACCACAGAGAAGGCGAAAGGAATGATAGTTGGGTAGCCAAACATTTCCACAAAAGGTAAGACTTTATTGTTATTTTCTTTCTTGACTACGAGAGAAGCTAAATCCCTTAAAGAAAGGCTCCCTCTCATCATTTTCCTAAGTGAAATCTTTCTTCCAGTAACTGAAAAGTGAGTAGATATACTTATTAATTAAGGCTCTGAACCCGTCTGCTGAGATTTGCTCTTCTACCGACCAGTTGTGTGACCTGGGAACAAGTTACCTAACTTCTTTGGCCTCTGTTTCTTAATCTGTAAAATGGGTACAAAAATAGTTCTTACTTTGTAAGGTTGTTGAAATGAGAGTGTGTATATGTTTATGTTTGTGTGTATATTTATAAATACTTATATACACACATATATAAAGACCTTAGTACCTGAAACACAGTAAGACCAATGTAAGTGTTAGCTGTAAATCTGAGCCACATTCCCCACTACCCACCTGGAAGGCACCCCTAAAAGGAAGCAGGATGTGGAGAGTTCAAACTTCATTTGCCCTCTAACTCCATGTGAAATGGGAGGCATGCACACCTGGCTCAAAGAGAACAGCTGTCTCCTCTCCCTCTTTGAAGTCAGCGGGCCATTCTCACTCACCAGGTGTAGCAGGGGAAGGGACCCTGGGCCCTGCCCCACGGGAGCTCATGGTCTAGCGAGCCTGGAGAGAAGAGCAGTTACTACCCTCTCCTGAAAACAGGCCTGCAGATCTAGTTTTAGGGCCAGGACTTGAAAAACTGGTTGTGTATTCAGTTTAATTTCTAATTGTTTTCTGAATAGAAACACACATGAATTAAAAGCTATTAAGATAAAAGAGGTCCAGCTGAACACAGAGAGACTACCTGTCGACTCGTCATCGCTCTGGGTCAAATGAAGTCACATCTTTGAGGATGGCAGAGCTGAGGGGTCACCATCCCCATGAAGGCACAATGGCTTGGTATTAGAAACCTGGGCAACCGCTCAGAGCCCCACATTAGGGAGATTCTTGTGCACTGTGTCTAACTGAGCAGTGATTCAAGGGGACTGTTGGTGAAGGAAGCACTGTGGGCTAGCAAGGATAAGAAACTGAGGCTTATACAGACAACTTTAAGTAAGAACCCAACTCCTTCACCCCCTTCCCCTACTGTTCTTTCCTGTAGCGAGTATGACAGGGCCAGGCCCATATCCGTGGGGCCCTCACCACCCCAGTACATGCCCACAGTGTCCTCCTACAAGCACCCATGCCTCCTGGCCGGAGCACTTCCCTCGCTGCTGTGCAGCTGCCAGAAGTGGAGCCAGGCACAACACTCAGTCAGTGACAGACGGGAGGGGAAGGGTAAACGCCTCCCTTTCCCACCCCCGTGTGCAATAACTCTGAGGCATGTTCTACAGTCTTCCAAGGGGACTGAGCTCCAGCTGCTCACAGAGGTAACCTACTCAGTCACACTCTTTATCAGCCCTGTCACTTTCCTCTCTCCTCTATCTGGGATTTTTGGGACCACCTCCTACATAAACTACTTATACTCAAATCCTTGTCTCAGGATCTGCTTCCCAGCAATTCCAACCTAAGTCATTTCCTCTTTAAATATGGGCACTTCAGGATAGTCTTATGACTCCTTTCCCCTTGCCAGGATGTTTATTTTAACCAGGTGTCCCCTCCAGAACACGGGTCACTTCACCCCTTGGAGATAAGCCTGGGCTCTACAGTGGCTGCCTTGGTCTTATGAATACTACTCAGATCCTGGGAGCTGCAGGCTGTCCTCCCAGGATGGAACTCTTCCCACCGTGTAACGCTGGGGTGTCTTCGTCTGGTGCCTCTCCTGCCGTGGGGCTTCTTCCGCTCACAGCTCCACCACCTCTCCTGACATGGCTCAAATCCACAGCCAAAGCCACTGCACACTAGGCACACATCTGTCTTCTTGCTTGAAATTTTCTTCAGTGGAGCTTGAAGGTATTTCTTCTCTCCAAAAAAGCCAACTCAAATGGATGCTCTTTTTATTGGAAATGTGAGCAGTTTAGAGATGGGCACTCTGCTTTTCATGGCTCACCTGATTCAGCTGGAATATTACAGCACTAAGGGAGACCATTTCACTAGCTCCCAGAGTTAGATAAAAATGCAGAATCTAAATAAATAATTGAAATATTTCACATGATGTAGCTAGGATGTTTTTATCTGATCAGGAATTCCTCCCAACTTTTGAAGAGCCTTTCACCCATGCTCACTTATAAGGCAGTGCAGCAAGATGGCTAACAGTATGGCTGCTGAGGCCAAATGGTCAGGGTTTGATTTTTGCCTCTGCCTAGCTGTACAGTCTTAGACAAGTTAACATACCCCTCTGAGCCTCCCTAGAAAATGAGGATAACAACAGTATCTACCTCCAGGATTGCTGAGAAGATTAAACGAGTGGGCCCTCAATTCAGTGACTGGCATCCTTATAAGAAGAGATGAGGACACAGAGACATGGAGGGAAGAAGATCATGTGAAAGACGTAGGCAGAGATTGGAGATCTGCTGCCACAAGACAGGGAAGCAGGAACCACCAGGAGCTGGAAGAGGTGAGGGAGGATTCTCTGCTGTTGGTAAACTGTGTGTCAATTGTAGGCCTCTCCCTTTGTTCTCACTCAAACCATAAAACCTAACAGTACCTTGTCTTAAAAATTCTGATTATCATGTGGCTTATCATATGGCTGTCCTGAAGATCATGGACCACGCCCCATGCCATCATTTAAATTTCTCAGGTCCACAGTTATCACCTCTGAACTCCTTCATTTCTCATTGTAACTCACTGAAATCATAGTCTCCATCTAAGAATCAGTAAGGAATAATTTTAAATGTATGGGAGAGAAAACCCAGCGAAATTTAACTTAAAATAATTTAACAATATAAGAAGAAGGAAGAAAAGATTCGATGAGGGAAGAAATCAGCTCTTGGTAACGAGACTTGAGGAGCAGATTGTGTCCAGGCACAGAGATGCAGCATACAAATGAGGGGGCAGGTCTTGTCCTGACCGTCCCTGATGCCCCCCCTCCTCTGCTCTCCTCCCAGGTGGCCTCAAACCCTGTCAGCGGCTCCTACGCTGTGACCTCGCTCAGCTCCACTCCCCAGAACTCCAGGTCTGGCAGGTAAGAACCCCGTGTACACCCGGCTCCTCCTCCTGTCCCATAAAGGGTCCTGTGCCTGGATCCTGCTGGACCAGAGAGGGCCATCTGACACCCCATTCCTAGGACATTGGGGATTTGGAATATGCAGAGTAGCTCACACTGAGGAATTAGAACACCCTAGTCCTAGGGAGGAGTCAGCCCCACACCAAAGCTGTGGGCTCTGGGACGGAGCCATCACTGTGTTAAATCCAGAGGCCGTTGTCAGGAGGCACAAGGCACAGCTGTCCACCTCCACTCCCTCTCTGCCCTTCCGTTTCTCAGTCACTCTTTGACCCTCTGAAATAGGCTTCCTTCCCCATGACTGCTAAGACTGCTCTATCAAAGCTCTTCAAGAAAGTCCAGAAAATTCCAGATCCTTCCAAAACCACCTCAGTCCTTTTCCTTCCTGACCCAGTGAAAGATCCCCCCATCTCACTTCTGTAACTTGACCCTTTTTGGTTAATTTCAGGTGTCAACTTGACAGAGCTAAGGGATGCCCAGAAAGCTAGTTAAGCATTATTTCTGGATGTGTTCACACGGCTGTTTGTGGAAGAGATTAGCATTCAATTCCATAGACTATGTAAAGAGGCCCACCGTCACCAGTCTGCGACCTGATACTACCACAAATACGCAGGCAAAAGATAAGTTCATCAAATACCATAAGAAACTACAGTAACAATTCAGAGCAGAAGGAAATGACAAATCTCCAGAAACCAACCTTGAAGTCACAGAAATTTACAATCTAAATGACAGAGAATTCAAAATAACTGTCATAAAGAAACTCACCAAGTTACAAGAATGTTCAGACAGTTCAATGAACTCAGGAATAAAATTAATGAGGAAAAAGAATACTTCATCAAAGAGACTGAAACTATTAAAAAAAAAACAAGCAGAAATTCTGGATATAAAGAACATAATTAATGAGATAAAAAAGAATCTAGAATCCTTACAAAATAGAGCTGATATCATGGTTGAAAGAATAAGTGATTTAGAGGATAGAAATATAGAAATGCTTCCAGTGGACGAGGAGAAAGGACTCAAATTTTTAGAAAATGAAGGAATTCTTGGAGAAATATATGACGCAATTATAAAAGCAACCTAAGAATTATACGTATTCCAGAGGGAGAAAAGAGGGAGAAAGGAGCAGAGAGCTTGTTCAGAGAAATAATAGCTGAGAACTTCCCAACCCTGGGCAAGAACCGGACTTACAAATACATGAAGCCAACAGAACGCCTAATTACATCAATGCTTAAAGACCTTCTCCAAGGCGTATAATAGTAAAATTGGCAAAAGACAATGACAAAGAAAAAATGTGAAGGGAAGCAAGACAGAAGAAAATAACCTACAAAGGAATCCCTATCAGGCTTTCAGCATATTTCTTGGCAGAAACTTTACAGGCAAGGAAAGAATGGAATGATATATTAAAAATACTGAAAGAAAAAAACTTTCAGCCAAGAATACTCTATCCAGTGAAATGATCCTTATGATACAATGGAGAAATAAAAGTTTTCCCAGATAAACAAAGGCTGAGGGAGTTCATCGCCACGAGATCTCCCATACAAGCAATGACCAAGAACGCCCTCATACCTGAAACAAAAAGAAGGCAAATGTCTACAAAGCTTTGATCAAAGAGATAAATAGACAAAATCAGAAAGCTACAGCTCTGTTTCACAACAGGGTAGCAAATACTTAATTATAACTTAAAAGAAGAAGGGAAGGAAGGCATCAAAAGTAACTATAAACACTTCAACTTAGTCACAAACGCACAACACAAAAATGAATAACTTGTGACAACAATAACTCAGAAGGAGAAGAGGAAAGGGATGGAACCTGCTTAGGCTAATGGAGATAAGAGGCTATCAGAAGATGGACTGTCTCATCTATGAGATCTTCATACAAACCTCAGAGTAACCAGCAAACAAAAAATCAGAGCAGAGCCTTGGATCGTAAAAATAGAGAAAACTGCCACAGAAAACCCCCAAAATGAAATGGTAGTCAGAAACACAAAGGAAGAGGAACAATGGAAATATAGATTAGGTGGAATTAAGCCCTCATGTATCAATAATCACTCTAAATGTAAATCGATTGAATTCTCCAATCAACAGACACAGAGTGGTGGGGTGGATTAGAAAAGAAGACCCAACGATATGCTGCCGCCAGGAAACACATATCAGCTCTAAAAACAAACAGGCTCAGAATGAATGGATGGGAGACAATACTCCAAGAAAATGGCAAATAAAGGAAAGTAGGTGTTGCCATACTTATATCAGACAAAGCAGACTTCAAGATAAAAAAGACTATGAGAGACAAAGAGGGGCAGTATATAATGATAAAGGGGACTTTCCACCAAGAGGACATATCCCATTCAACATAGTACTGGAGGTTTTGTCCAGAGCAATTAGGCTGGAAAAAGAAATAAAAGGAATCCCAATTGGAAAGGAAGAAATGAAACTCTTGCTGTTTGCAGATGACATGATTGTAAATAGAAAAAACCATAAAGAATCCATCAGAAAACTATTAGAAATAATCAACTACTACAGCAAAGTTGCAGCGTACAAAATCAACTTACCACAATCAGTTGCATTTCTACTCTAATAATGAACTAACAGAAAGAGAACTCAAGAATACAATCCCATTTACAATTGCAACAAAAAGAAAAAAGTCTCTAGGGATAAATTTAACCAAAGAGGTTAAAGACCTATACAATGAAAACTATAAGACATTAGTGAAAGAAATCAATGATGACCTGAAGTAATGGGAAGATATTCCATGCACATGGATTGGAAAAATAAACACAGTTAAAAAGTCCATATTACCTAAAGTAATCTACAGATTCAATGCAATGCCAATCAGAATTCCAATGACATTCTTCACAGAAATAGAACACAGAATCCTAAAATATATATGGAATAACAAAAGACCTCGAACAGCCAAAGCAATCCTGAGAAGAAAGAACAAAGGTGGAGGCATCACAATCCTAACTTGAAAATATATTACATAGCTATAGTAATCAAAATGGCATGGTACTGGCACAAAAGCAGACTCATAGATCAATGGAACAGAACTGAAAGCCCAGAAAGAAAACCACACATCTGTGGTCAGTTAACCTCTGACGAAGGAGCCAAGATCATACAATGGAGAAAGGCAAGTCTCTTCAATAAATGCTGTTGGGAAAACTGGACAGCCACATGCAAAAGAATGAAAGTAGATCATTATCTTCCACCATACACAAAAATTAACTCGAAATGGATAAAAGACTTGAATCTAACACTTGAAACCATAAAACTCCTAGAAGAAAATATACGCAGTACAGTCTTTGACATCGGTCTTAGCAGCATCTTTTCCAATACCATGTCTACTCACGCAAGGGAAAGAAAAGAAAAAATATACAAATGGGACTACATGAGACTAAAAGGCTTCTGCAAGGCAAAGGAAACGATGAACAAAACGAAAAGACAGGGCCGGCCCCGAGCCTTAGTGGTTAAGTGTGCGCGCTCTGCTACTGGCGGCCCAGGTTCGGATCCCAGACGCGCACAAACGCACCACTTTTCCCACCATGCTGCGGCCGCGTCCCACATACAGCAACTAGAAGGATGTGCAACTATGACATACAACTGTCAACTGGTACTTTGGGGGAAAAAAAAAAGGAGGAGGATTGGCAATAGATGTTAGCTCAGAGCCAGTCTTCCTCAGAAAAAAAGAGGAGGATTACCATGGATGTTAGCTCAGGGCTGATCTTCTTCACCAAAAAAAAAAAAAAAAAAAAAGGAAAGACAACCCACCAACTGGGAGAAAATATTTGCAAATCATATATCTGACAAGGGGTTAATCTCCAAAATATATAAACAACTCATACAACCCAACAACAAAAAAACAGATAATCCAATCTAAAAATGGGCAGAGGATACGAACAGATACTTTTCCAAAGAAGATATACAGAAGGCCAACAGACAAATGAAAAGATGTAAAACATCACTAATTATTAGGGATATTCAAATCAAAACTACAATGAGAGATCACCTTATACCTGTCACAATAACTAAAATTCCCAAGACAAAAAGTACCAAATGTTGGAGAGGATAAGGAGAAAAGGGCACGCTCACACATTGCTGGTGGGAATGCAAACTGGCGCAGCCACCAGGGAAAACACTATGGAGATTTCTCAAAAAACTAAAAATAGAAATAGCATACCTTCCAGTTATCCCACTACTGGGTATTTATCCAAAGAAATTGAAATCAACAATTCAAAGAGATTTATGCACCCCTGTGTTCACTGCGGCATTATTCACAATAGCCAAAACATGGAAGCAATCCAAGCGCCCTGCTACAGATGAATGCTTAAAGAAGACGTGGTATGTATTATATACAATGGAATACTACTCAGCCAGAAAAAAAAGACAAGATCATCATGTTTGCAACAACCTGGATGGACCTTGAAGGTAGGATGTTAAATGAAATAAGCCAGACAAAATCAAACATGCATGATTTCACTCATACGCAGAAGATAAACATACACAGGGATAAAGAGAACAGATTAGTGGTTACCAGAGGGGACGGGGGCTGGGCATTGAGTGAAAGAGTTAAAGGGGCACATATGCATGGTGATGGATAATAGTTAGAGTACTGGTGGTGAGCATGATGCAGTCTATACAGAAATTCACAAATAATAATGAACACCCGAAATTACACAATGTTAACACCCTTTATAATTTCAATAAAATAATTAAAAAAGAAAAAAAATAATTCATTCTTTTTTATGGTTGAATAGTATTCCACCGTGGGGATATACCACACTTTGTGTATCTGTTCACCAGTAGATGGACATTTTGGTTGTTTTCCGTTTTTGTCTAGAATAAATAGGTTGTTATCAACATGTGTGTACAAGTCTGTGTATAGACATATGAGTTTATTTCCCTTGGATGGATTCCTAGGAGAGGAATGGCTGGATAGACGTATGTAATTATTAAAGACGCATCCAAGCTATTTTTCACCAGCACTCGATGAGAGTTTCAGTGACTTGACATCTTCAACAACACTTGCTATAGTCAGTCTTTTTAATTTTAGCCATTCTCAAGTGTGGTAGAATCTCATGATGACTGTCACTTACATTTCCCCAATGAGTCATGTTGTGAAGGAGAAGGCAAGCCACGCACAGACTGGGAGAAAACATCTGCAAAACATATCCCTAGAAAAGGACGTGTACTTATAATATATAAAGAGCGATTACAACCCAATGGTAAGAAGACAATCAACACATCATGGCTTACCAGGAGACAGCAGATCAGGCCTGTGATGAGCACCAGGAGGCCTGCCAAGCAGATGAGGATGAGGGTCCAGAAGGGGAGGTCTGGGGAGACAAGTGGTGGGGTGAGCCACCTCCTGTCATCGCCCCAGGGCTCCTGCTGACCCCACTGTGCCTCAACCGTCCTTGACAAGGGTTGGCCAACTTTCCTCATCATCCAAGACCCTGTGCGCATGGTTCTCTTCAATGAGGCACAGCATCAAGATACTCGCCCCCTACCATGGGCTGGGGTTTCCTGCAGGTTTACCATGCTTCTCAGTCAAGGTGTCATCTCTGTTGGGAGAATATTCTGGAAGTGAATGAAATGGAGAATGCATGTGAGTGTGTTTCACTCTTTTTAATAAAACTTTTTAGACACAGAAAAATAAAGGGAACAGTCTCATAAACATCCATCATCTAGATTTAACAATGTACATTCCATCCAATTAAAACAATATTTCATCAATGTATAAATTATTAACACTTGCCACCCTTGATTCATCCCATGTTTTCAATGAAATATTAAAGTCAAGTAGACATCATGATGTTTCACCCCATTTTACTTTCCATCTCTAAAAAGTGAGCACACTTTGCTACAAAATCCAAGGCCATTATCACAGAACAAAAGTGTAATAAATTAAACCAAATTAATACCTCTGGGCACAGAGGACTGAATTTGGGTTGGACTATCTTATGACGGCCGGGGGGGAGAATGGGTCATCACAGTTGGCAAGCCTATGTGATCTCTCTAAATTTGTAAATTCCCACTCAAAATTGTTCTTCCGTGCCTAGAAACACATCATCCCCTTCTCCTTTATCTATTTGCTTAGTATTCATTTCCTAGGATTAACCTACAATGTAATTTCCTGCAGGAAGTCTTCTCTGGTTACCCCCTAAAAATATGAGTTTGTTCAGATCAAATAATTGATAATTTTCAATTCTCTATTCTTGTTATTGCCAGCTACAACATAAACTCCAGGAGGGAGTGGGCATGGGGGGAGGGGTGCAGGTCACCCTACTTGTGCCTCTACCCAGACAACCTCTTAGAGGTGTGCTGTCTGATATGCAGCAGCAACAAGTCTCTTTTTGAATTAAAATTAATTTTAGTTAAATAAAATAAAAATTCTAACCTCAGTAACATTAAAAATCAGTAACAATAAAGACCAGTCACAATACCATCTTTCGAGCACTCAACAGCCACATGCAGCTATGCACTGGACAGCAAAGATATAGAACATTCCACCACTGCAGAAAGTTCTAGTGCATTGGTGCTCACCTAGAGCGGGACTTGGCAAACTATAGCCTGTGGATCAGAAACCACATCCACCCCCAAACCTGTAAGTCTGCTTCACACACAGCTGGAGGCCCTCATTGACCATCTGGCCCAGTGGCTCTCAGTGCAGAGATAAGGAAACAAAAGTCCGTAGAGGGGAGGTGACTAGCTTGAGGTCACTGAGCTGTCTAGGAGAAGGTGAGGGCCTCCCATACTACACTGGTGTCCTTTTCTCTCTCTCAATGGTGGGTAAAGACTGGGGGACTATGCCACCTCCTGCCAGCCTGAGCAAGTTCAGTGTTCTCTCAGCCCCAGGCCTCCAGAGTCCCTAGAAAGGCCTCACTTTCTTCCCCAATGACCAGGGAGCCTTACCATCCCCAAGGGCATTCTTTCCGTCCAGGGTAAAGTTCTGCAGCTGGGTACCCTTCTGGTCAGCCGCAGGAATTCCTCATAGATGGCAACTCTATCCAGTCTCTGTGCCAAGGCGGCTGGGTACACAGTGAGTCCACCCAGTGTGGTTACCATGGGAGACCGACCTGGAAGGACACAAGGGATGAACAAGGGTGTCTGGAATTCTACCCTGATTCTAGATTCCCTGCTTCTGGGTCCTGTCCAAGAGAACTTTCAGCAATAATGTCAACATTTGCCTGCACTACCAAATACACTCATTATTAGCCCCATGTTGTTATCAAGCACTTAAAATGTGGCTAGTGTGTGTGAGTGAGGAACTGAATTTCTCATGTAATTTCATGTAAAGCTTGGTGACCTAGAACAAACACAAGGGAGAGTGGGTGAGAAGATGGAGGTCTCCTGGAGATGCAGGGGGCCACTGGAGCCAGTGAAAGATCACAGACCTTGGGGCAAGGGAGACCTGACTTCAAATCCTGGCTCTGCCCCTAACTCACTGTGTGACCTTAGGCACAATAATCCCCTTTCTGAGCTTCAGTTTACCCACGTGAGAAATGGGGAAGGCAGCTAGGACATCACCTCTGGACACTGAGAGAACCCAGGCACGCAGGGAAAGTGAAGGGTTGAAACAATCACGTAACAGATGTAAGTCCGACGGAGGAATGACGGTGCCCTCAGGGCAAGGAGAGACGGGACAGGGGAGAACCCACCTGGTCCTGGGTGTCCCTCAGCAGGGCGGTGTATTCCGAGGATGTGGGCTCCGGGTTGCTGAGGTTCCAGCTGATGATGTGGAAATGTAGCTGGTGCTCTCTCTGGATGGATAAACTCTGTGCTGCAGAGCCTGGAGCCACCGAGAGGAAGAGCAGACAGGTGGAGACTCTCCGTTCCCAGCACACAGGCATGGTGGCCCACGGGGTCAGGATGGTGGGTGCAGACAGCGTCCACACTGCTGGCTTCCCCATCCTTTTCAGGCCTGGGGAGAGAGGGACGTGGGGACTCTAGAGAGAGGTCCTGAAACCTCTGGGGTGGGGGCCAGAACAGGAAGGAGGAAATGGGAGGACAGGGGGGAGACTGAGAGAGGGGTGGTCACAAAAGTGGTCATTAGGGGCAAATACTCAGAGGAGGGTCTCACCTGAGGGAGACCAGTCTGCAACTCAAGGAGAAGAGGCCCAGGCTGCTCTTCTTGAACAAGGATCCAGCTGGGGAGGAAGGAGGAGGAGGAGGAGCAGGAGGGACAGGGAGTGGGGGAGGGGCTGGGTGGGAGCTGCTGGAACCAGGGTCTCCTCAGGCTCTGCAGGACCCTCTCAGTGGAGTTGAACGTGGCTGAGCTGTTGCTCCTGTCTGATGAATACTGGAGGGTGGAGATGGGGAAGGTGACTGTGAGGGACTTCAGGTTGTGTCCCAAAGCTGCAAGACGAGAGGGAGAGCGATGGCCAGCACTGAGAGCTGGCCTGAGACCAGACCAGAGTCCTGCACTCATTATCATCTGTCGTATTCTCTCCCAGTGTCACCACCACCCACCCGTGTGGTCACCCAGGTCAGAACCAGCATATCTGCTCAGCTCCTCCTCCCTCCCAGTAACACCAATTCCAGTTGCACACTGGTCCTCACATACACTCCCTCTCCATCCCTGTCCCAGCTCAGGTCTTAACTTCCTTCACCCGGATCAACACCCCAGCAGGCTCACTGGATGCTCTGTCTAAAGGATGTTCTACATGGACCACTAGAAGAATCTTTCTGAAATGAATACCTCACTAGGGCCACCACTGCTCTAGTACCACCCATGGCTCCCTATGGCCTTCAGTGTTTAGTTCAACCTTCTTGACCTGGCACTCAAGGCTCTACTCAATCTGGCTCCTGCTGACCTTTCAGTCTCATTTTATCCATGTACTGCGGGTTAAACTCCATGCTTCACGCAACCCAAATTCATTTCAGTTCTCCCCATACGGCATGTTGTTTCTGGCCAGAGCCTTTGATCATGGAATCCTCTCTGCCAGGAAAACCCTTCATCCTCTAGTTGCCAGGGTCCCTACTACTTATTCTTAAAGACTCCATTCTGGTGAAACTTTCTCTAGCAAGCTCTTCCCCTCCAAATCATGCCAGGCGCCTCTCCCCGAAACCTCCCACATTGTACTATAATGGTGTGTTAATTTCACAAGATTAGGGGCTCTCTGAGGGCTGGCCTGAGACTGAATTGTCGGTATAATCTTTGTGATCAGCATGATTGCCCTAAAACCAGAATTTCACACCCTGGCTTCGCAGCTCCTGGATCACAACTGGCTGGTGGAGGAGTGGGGCTGGAGAGCTTCTCTTGGGAAGGAAAAGGGGCCCCCAGATACCTGTGGTGGCTTCTGGTGGCACAGGTGATGATGAAGTATGCAGGGACGTGGTGGCTGGCTCGGGAGCTGTGGCGAGGGCTGTCTCAGGGAGGGACAGAGTGGGAGGAGCCCCCAGGCTCACCCGGGCTCCAGCAGTGGCTGTCCCAGGACCACCATTCACAGGTGAAGCATAAATGAGAGTGAGGGGAGGGGTGAGTGTGTGAGTAGAGGGATGAGCAAGCCTGTGGATGAGAGCAGCCCAAGAGACAGAGATAGGTGAACAAGAGAGACTGAACTCGGAGGAGAGGCAGATGGACGGGCAGAAAACTGGACAGACGGATGGGACACCTGGAAAAGGAGGACCAAGGGCAGGGCTTCAGGAGAATTAAAGTGAAAACCACGTGGGGTCAGAATGTGGTGGAGAACATGTCTGTGTCTAAGGCTTTCTCACCCTGGGCTGGGACTCTCCACCAGAACCCGGGAGGGAGAGAAGGGATGAATTAGGGCCCTTCCAGGTGCTTCCCTCACCAAGGACAGCGGGTGAAGGAGAACAAGTGCTCCCCAACCCCAAATGCGGACGGGACCCAGGACGTCAGGGCCAGGAATACTCACTGGTGGTAGTCGGGGCTGCGGCTCCATAGGTGTAATCTGTGGAGAGAAGGCGAGAGGAGCTGAGCAAGAGCTGGGGTGAACATAAAGGATTAAGGGAGAGGGAGGATGTAGGGAGCTTTGTGGGGAAAGCAGAGGGGAAGTGGGGAGTGGTGTTCAGGGGGGAGGCAACGAGGTGGAAGGTGGCTGGACCCAGTGATCACACAGTGATGAGAAGACTGATCCCAGACCAGGAGCATAGAGAGATGGATCATAGCTCACTTTAGAGCAACGGAGGCAACACAGAACTCTGACTGGGAGAGAGAGTGTGGCTGTAGCCCAGCCCCTCACCACTGACGTAGAGGCTGTCCCCGTCCAGGGTGAGGGAGCCCAGGTGGGTGACGCCCTGGGTCTCATGGCTCAGCTCACAGTAGAGTCACTCTCTGTTCAGCCCGGGACCAGTGGGGGTCAGAATGGAAGGTGCAGACGATGTCCTCCCTAGTGGCTGCCCCACCCTTCTCAAGCCTGGGGGAGGGAGAACCTGGGGACATGGAATACTGAGCAGGGGTCCTTCTGGGTGTGGAAAGCGAGAGAGGGGAAGGGAGGAGGCTGAGGGAGAGGCTGAAGGGGCTGCTCTGATGTCTGGAGAGGCTCTCCTCGGTGTCTCCCATGTGAGACAACCCCCTCACAAATAAGGCCTGACTTCCTTTAGGATGTGGAGGGGGGCCTGTGAGTGACAAAGATGGGTGAACACACAGACCTGGGTGAGGGGGCGCCTGCAGGTCTGCACGGACAGCAGCGAGGAGCACAGTCACTGCCCTGTGCCATCTGACACATCCAGGCAAGAAAGTACCGTTACGTTCTCTCGGTTCTCCACTCCGAGGTCTTTTCTTTCTACTTCTTTCCTACTCCACAGCCATCACCCAGGCCTAGGGAACAATCATCTTATTCCTAATCTTATTCCCAGCACCTCCCATCTTGCCTATTAAGTCTACATTCTTAACCATGAAGTCCATTTGAACCAACGTGCTTAGACCAAACGCTAATCACATCCTCCTTCTACTCGCATCTCTCCAGAGTCTTCCCACTGGTCTTAGAACAGAATCCCAAGTCACCCCTGATCTGGTCCTGCCTGTCCCCCCTCGCCGGCGTGGCTCACACCCCTCACCCTGTGTTGACTCGGCTCAGCCATCCCTCTTCTCAGTTCATGGACACACCAGGCTCTCTGCTTCAAGGGTGTCCTCATGCGGGTCCCTCTGTCTGAAACGCTCTCTTGAACACACTCCCACACCCTCACTCCAGTCTAACCCTCCAGACGCGGATAAGACCCCTGGGGACAAAATCACACGGAGGACGGTGACGGGGACTCTGAGGAGGGGCCGGCGGCGCCCGGAGCCGGGAGGAACAGCAGCCTCGGGCGCCCTGACGAACAGCCCGGGGGACACGGGGCTCCGGGGGGACGGAGGGACGCCGGGCCGTGAGGGGGCTGCCCGCGGCCCAGGCCCCTCCCTGGACCGCGACCGGAGACGGGACCGCCCGCAACTCACCGCGCCTCGCCCCTTCGGCCGAAGGGCCACGGGAATGCGGTCCGCGCCGAGAAGACTGGACACACCGCGCAGACCTCCCGCTCCATCCACGGCGCCGCCCGCGCTTCCGCTTCCGGTCTCGGGTGGGCGTTCTGGGAGGAGGGAAGTTCGGGGAGGACGGACGTTTGGGGGCTCCGGGTTGAGGCGGCGTGAGGGGCGGGGCAGGGCGGGGCCGCGCACCCCAGCCTCGGGGGAGGTGTCTAGTTTCTAGAGTTAATGTGAGGCCGGGCCGCGGGCTGGGTCAGCACCAGGACAGGGACCAGGTCTAGGGGCGGGGCTGTGGGTGGAAACCAGTTAAAGAGGCGGGGCTGTGGGCGGGACCAGGCTGTGGGCGGAGCCCGGGACCTGGCGGGGAGAGACGGAAAGAGCCGAACTGTGGCCGCGAAATCGGAGAGAGACGAACCCGAACCGCTGAGCCGAGGAGCGGCTGAAGATAATGTCAGTTTTATTTCATCCTTTCCAATAAATCATTCCTTTTGTATCATTTCCTGCCAATATTGCATTAAGCAGGGCCTCCAGTGTGTGTTTCGTAGTAGCAATGATAATGAACGTTCTTCTCTTATCCTTGATTTCAACATTGCACCATAAAGTTTGACTCTGTAAATACTCTTTATGAGATTGACAGAGTTCCCTTCTATTCCTGATTTTGTAAGAGTTGTTTTTGTTGTTGCTGTTTATTTTTTAATACACGAATGGTGTTGAATTTAATTAAATGTCCTTTTCTGCAGTTATCGAGGTTATTATTTCTCCCTTTTCAGGGACTAGAGTACTGAATTACATGGCATGACCCAAGCTTAGTCATGATATGGCCTTCTTATAAAATATATCTGGATTTGGAATGCTGATTTGATTTTTATTTAGGATACATGAACTTAATTCAAGAAGGAGAGTGGCCTGTTATAATAGTCAATTACTAAATTGACTAAGGAAGCATTTCAACTCTGCAGTTCTCATCCAGAATATTTCCTCGGATGAATAACGGACATAACAGAGAGGTAGAGAAAGTCTCTGTAAGGCATATACTCACCTGTCTCATTGGAAATCTCATTCTCTGGGCAGGGAGTGCAGTGAAAACAACAGAAAGCCTCTCTCTCCTGAGGGCTCTTCCTAAATCCAGGACTACAATTCTCCCTGCATAAGGAGCATGAAGTCTGGAGATAATCAGATACCTGTTGGTAACAGCTGTGACTTTTAACTAATTTTCTAATAACTAGAATGTTTTAGATTATTGGGCATTTAACAAATATATATATATATATTTTCATTTTCTGAGGAAGATTCACCCTGAGCTAACATCTGTTGCCAATCTTCCTGTATTTTGTTTGTGGATTGCTTCACTCCTTTCCATGGCTGCATAATATTCCAATATATAGCTATGTCACATTTTGATTATTCATTCATCCATTGATAGACATCTAGGCTCTGTTTACCTTTTGGCTATTGGGAATAGTGCTTCTGTGAATGGTTTTTACATTTTTAAATGGTGAAAGAAAGTCAAAAGAAAAATAATATTCCATGACACATGAGAAGTGTATGAAATTCAAATTTTGTTGTCCACAGATAAAGTTTTATTGGCACCCAGCCACATCCATTCACAACATCTATGGCTGCTTTCACATTATAACACTGGAGTTGCAACAGTGACCCTATGGCTTGCAAAGCTGAAAATATTTACTACCTGGCCCTTTACAGAAACAGTTGCTGAACCTTCGGTGAAGGAATCAGAAGGTTCATTATTAGTCACCTCCTTTGCAAGCTCTGCTTGGATGAAATATTAATGCTCTCTTGTTTCCTCTTATTATGTTCTCCCACATTTGCGGGCTGCAGACAAATTAAGAGAGAGCCTCATTGTAATATCCTGTAAAAATAATATATGTACATATTTGTATGCAGTGTATAGTAATAGTGATAGTAGCTGATAGATATTTACTGTGTACATCCTACTCTGCCAAATGCTTTCCGTGCATTGTTTCATTTAGTCCTCAAGATAACTGTGTGAAGTAGACAAATATTTTTTAGTAGATGAGAAAACTGAGGGTCAAAGAGACTGTCAATTGTTAAGGTCACATATTACATGGTTGGATCTGGAATGCGGATGTTATGGCTGAATTGCGTCTCCCCAAATTGGTATGTTGCCGCCCTAACCCCCCGGGACCTTAGAATGTGACTGTATTTGGAGACAAGGCATTTAAAGTGGTGATTAAGGTAAAATGAGGTCATTAGGGTGGGTCCTAATCCAATATGAGTGGTGTCCTCATAAGAAGAGGAGATTAGGACACAGACATGCACAGAAGGGAGACCATATGAGGACACAGGGAGAAGGTGATCGTCTGTAAGCCAAGAAGAGAGGCCTCGGGAGAAACCAACCCCACTGACACCTTATCTCAGAATTCCAGACTCCAGCACGGTGAGACGATAAATGTCTGTTGTTTAAACCACGTAGACTGTCATATTTTGTTACAGCAGCCCTAGCAAACTAATACTGTGAAACTCATGCTATCTGCCAGAAAAGCCAGTCCTCTAAGCTCACAGAATTTATTGTCCCTGATTTGGGCTGTACCCTTCAGACGTCCCTCTCCTTCTAGAAGTTCTTCCTTCTCAGAGGCTTAGGCCTGGAGGCTCATGTTTTTTCTTCTCTAGATTCTTGCAGATCCACTTCCCTGAAATTCTGGCCCATGGGCCCTGTGCTTGGGGAGCAAATGTGATGATGTATTATTTTCCTCTCCAAGCTTCTGCACTTTCACATCTTCCTCTGGTTCTACTTCTGGGAGTGTCTGAAGGTCTAGGGTGACAGTTCTTCTAGCTGTTCCTTCTGCCTTTGAGATGGAATGATAAGTAAGAGCATTCGTGGATCTGAGTTTCTGCAGTAATCTGCAGAGGGAGCGTGTGTGTCCAGCAGGGCTTGCAAACACCAGGAATCTGCTCCAAGGGGGTGGGAAAGCAAATTGTGACACATTCACAGAACAGCACACAATGTAGATTGAAAAGAGTGTGGCCGAGCTCTAATTATTGCTAAGGAAGGGGTTTCCAAGAAATATTTCTTATCAGTCAGTGTGCAATTAGGAAATAGAAACTGTACACATTTTTATTGTTTTATCTTGATTTTTAACGAAGTATAGCTAGAGGTTGTATCTTAGCTTTCTAAGGTCAAATGTATTTATCTTTGTGAAATGAGATCAAGCCCCATATGAAAACAAATTTAAGAGACCGCGATTCTCTGGAGAAACTCAAAACTCATGTCTTTTGGTCCCTTTGTATAGCATAAAATAATTTTGTCCCTTTATATAGAATGGGCAATAAAATAACTTGGCAGAATGGTGGGCACTCTTTATTTTGGAGCCAATCTTATCAACTTTTGGAGGGATGATTCACATACAACACACGGCTTCCTTTCACAATGTAAAATTTGCTGTGTTTTGACAACCTCTGTCACAATCAAGATAACATTTCCATCATCCCCCTCACTTTCCTCGAGGCTTTTTCTGATACATCCCTCCCTCTGCTTCACCCTAGGCCACCATTGATTTGTTCCTCCTCTCTCCCCTATATATGGTTTGCAACCTCTAAAATTTCCTATTGTTGGACTGTGTGATGGCTAACTTTATGTGTCAGTTTGGCTAGACTGTGGGGACTAGTTGTTTGGTCAAACACCAGTCTAGGTGTTGCCGTGAAGGTATCTTTCAGATGTGATTAACACTTAAATCAGTAGATTTTGAGAAAACCAGATGGCCCTCCATAATGTGGGTGGGCCTCATCCAGTCAGTTGAAGGACTTAAGAGCAAAGATTGAGGTTTCCCAGAGTGGAAGGAATTCTTCTTCCAGACAGTAATGTAGAAATATAGAAATTCTGCCTGAGTGTCTGGCCTTCAGCCTCAAGACTAGAGCATCAACTCTTACCTGAGTCTCCAGCCTGCTGGCTTGTCCTACAGATTTTGGACTTGCCAACCCCCACAACTGCATGAGCCAATTCCTTAAGATCTCTCTCTCTCTCTTCTATTGGTTTTGTTTCTCTGGAGAACCCTGACTAGTACAGAACTATTCCAGCATTTACTCTTTTGTGTCTTTTACGTCAGATTTCTTTTCCTCAGCATAATGTCTTAGAGATTCATCCACATCATTGAGCAAGTCAGCGCTTCATAGTGTAGATATATCACCTATCAATGGACGTTTGGGTTCTTTCCAGTGTTCAGTGATTGTGAATAAAGCTGCTGTGAACATTTGTGTGTGAGTCATTCTGTGGAGGTATGTTTTTATTTCTCTTGGATAAATACCATATGATCCAGTAATCCAACTTCTGGGTACATATGCAAAGGAAATGAGAACAGGATATTGAAAAGATATCTGCACCCCCATGTTTATTGCATCATTATTCACAATAGCCAAGATGTGGGGACAACCTGTCTGTCAACAGAAGAATGGATAAGGCAGATGTGACATATATATGATGGAATATTATTCAACCATGAGAAAGAAGGAAATCCTGCAATTTGTGACAATATGGATGGACCTTGAGGGCATTATGCTAAGTGAGATAAGTCAGACAGAGAAAGACAAGTACTGTATGACCTCACTTATAGGTGGAATCTAAGAAAAGCTGAACTTGTAAAAACAGAGAGTAGAATGGTGGTTTCCAGGTGCTGGGGTGTTGGTGCAATGGGGAGATGTTGTCCAAAGGGTACAAACTTGCAGTTATAAGATGAATAAGTTCTTGGGATCTCAAGCACAGCATAGTGATTATAGTCAACAATACCGTATTGTTTACTTTAATGTTGCAAAGAGACTAGATTTTAAATGTTCTCACCACAAAAAAGGATTGATAATCATGTGACATGATGGAGATGTTAACTGATGCTGCAGTGGTAATCATGTTACAATATGTAAATATATCAAATCAACCCGTTGTACATCTTAAACTTAAAAAAGTGTATGGATATATTTCCATTCTAGTTGGTAAATCACGACTTCAGTCCAGCTGCAAATCTAGCCTTTACCATAAGATATCCCACAATCCAGCTACTGATGAGTTAGTGGCTGGCACCAGGGGTGGCCCCTAGGATCTTGTCTGAGGCTCATAGCCAGTGTCCGTTCTGTATGGTCAGTGCCCTGCCCAGACCAGGAATCCTATACTTTGAATATCACCTGTGCAGAAAAATATTAACATAATTGGCCATTGGTTGGGGTCTGGGAACTTGGACCCTGCCATGAGGATTCTTGTGCACTGGGTTTATTGAGGGAGGACATTTAGCAGAGGAGGAGTGAGGGGAGCAGGTAGGACAGAGGGAGGAGCTGAGCAAGGAGGTGGTCTCAGTTGGAATCTAGCCTCAGCCTAATCCCCTGGGGAGCCCTGTAGCCTGAACAACACCACCGAATTGATCTGATCTTGGGGCGAGGGCTGGCTTTTTGTACCTCTGTGACCACCAGTTCTTGGCTGTGGGCTGGGTCAGAGGGCTTGTGCAGCTGTTGGACTGGAAAGCAGTCCTCTGGGGAAGCGGAAGCTGTGAGCTGTGAGCAGGCGACACCCCCGGAAGCTGGGGGATGGGTGCACCAGCTGCTCAAGGGTGGCTGGACAGGGAGGCATCAACAGTGTCTGCTACAGGGGGCTTCAATTAGTTTAGGATGACTGGGGTTTTGGGGGAGTGGGGAGGCTAGAGGGGGAGACCAGTGTAAGATGAGGGAGGGTCTCGAGTGCCATATTAATGAGCATGGACTTCATCCTGAAGGTAATAGGGAGCCATGGGAGGGTTTAGAACACAGAAGGAGCATAGTCAAGGTGGGCAGGGCTTCCCTGGAGCCCCCCCCACACAGTGTGAGGATGAGTGACATCTCTGGGGCTCCTCCAGGCTGACCTCTTCCGTCTTGAGTGTCCTTAGATTTCCCCTTTGCTGGGAAAGTCACAAGGGGTTAGGTTTCTGCAATCGCTTGACTAGAATGGTTCATTTCCTCCATCCCATCTTTCCCCTTTTTCTCCCCTTACGCCTTCCCTCATCCTTGCAGGACCTCTGTGGTCCAGATTGTATAGCCTTGGTCACCTCTTTTGGGTTTGAAGGGTGAATGGCATCTTGTGTGCTCAATCACTCACTAAGACCCCAGACCCCATCTGCGGTAGGTAGAATAATGTGGCTCCCCACCCCAAGTTGCCCACATCCTAATCCCTAGAATCTGTGAATATATGACCTTACACAGAAAAAGGGACTTTGCAGATGTGATTAAGTGAAGGATTTTGAGATGGGGAGATTTTTCTGGATTATCCAGGCGGGTCCAATGTAATCACAAGGGTCCTTTTAAGAGGGAGGCACAAGGGTCAGAGAGAGAGAATAAGAGAAGGAGATGGAGGGGGAGAGAGAGAGAGGGAGAGAGATTGGGATCTATGTGTCTGTGTATCTATATATGTATCTATGTTTCTACGTATTTATGTATCTATATATGTATGTATGTATGTATGTATGTATATATGTGTGTATCTATCTATCTGTCTATCTATCGAGAGGGTGAGAGAGAGAAAGAGGAAAAGGTAGAAGAAGAAGAGAGAGAGAGAGATTTGAAGCGAGAGATTTGAGGAGGCTACACTGCTGGCTTTGAAGCTGGAGGAAGGGGTCTTGAGCCAAAGAATGCAGGTGGCCTCCAGAAGCTGGAAAAGGCAAGGAACGGATTCTCCTCTGGAGCTTCCAGAAGGAGCACAGACCAGCTGCCATCTTGATTTCGGCCTCATAAGACTCATGTGGGACTCTGACTTCCAGCCCTGTGACATAATAAATTTGTGTTGTGTCAAGCCTCTAAGTTTGTGGTGATTCATTATGGCAGCAGCAGAAGACTCATTCATCACCTCATCCCATTCCCATCCCCAGGAGGAATCTGGGCTTGATCAGAAAACCTTCCAATTCCTTAATGCAACCTCCAAAAGTCAACTCTTCCTTCTGTCTCAGACTCCCCACCCACATCCTGATGTTACCCCAATTCTCTTCCTACTTCCCAAATTCCTCTCCATCTCCACAGCCCCTGTCCTAGACCAGACCACCACCACTCTTTTCTCTCTCTTGGATCAGCCTCACTTTCTCCCTGTCTCCCCACCCATGACCACATCCTGTGCAACACCCACTCTACACAGCACAAGTGTTGTAAAACACCAACCTGCCCATTACTCCCTTCCTGAACCTCCTTAAATTGTCCTGAGGATAAAGCCTCAACCCTTTCACCCACTTCAGAAGATACTGGATGAAATGATCTTTGGCGACCTCTTCAATTCAATTGTGGCTGGTACCATGCCTCCTATGAGTAGCTGTAGCCATTTGGCATAGTGGGATAATGATATTGACAATAGTAACTAATACTCTTGAGCATTTAATCTGTCATGCAGGATTTTTTGATTTTATCACATGAAACCTCAAACCTTATGAAGTTATTATCGTCATTTTACTGATGGGGAAACGTTGCTTCTCAGTGTGTTAGTTACTTCTTGCTGTGTAACAAATTACTCCAAAACTTAACAGCTTTAAACAACATATTTTTATTTTCTTATACTGTATCAGGGTCAGGTATCTGGAGGTGGCCTAGCTCGGTGGTTCTAGATTGGGGTCTCTAATGAGGTGGCAGTCAAACAGATGGCTGGAGATCTCAGTTCCTCCTCACAGGGGCTTCGCCACTGTGCTGCTTGAGTGTCATAACAGCATGGTGACTGGCTTCACCTCAGTGAGTGATCCTGGAAAGAGAGAACACGGAGGAAGCCACAATGACTCTTACAACCTCAGGTGTCTCAGATGTCACACAATGTCACATCCTCCTTTTCCTGTTCATTAGAAGCAAGTCACTAAATCCAGCTCACACTCAAGAAGAGAGGAATTAGGCTCCCCCTCTTGAACGCAGGAGTATCAGAGAATTTGTGGACATCTGTTAAAGCTACCCCGTTGGTCTTTCTGCCTCTAGGGTCCATACTCCTGGATGCATTGAACAAGGATTATAGAAGAAAGTGCAAGTCCCAGCATCCCCTCCCAGGTAGCAATGTTACCAGACATTACTGCATCCCTTCCACAGCGATCCTTTGGGACAGGACCTATTGCTATTCCTATTCTCCAGATGAAGAAACTGAGGCCCAGACAGGCAAATCATCTCCCAAGGTCACTTTGGGAATATCTTGCAGAGTCAGCATTTGATCCCAGGTCTGTCTGACCTCAGACCCTATCACTGTGATAGCCAACGCTGGGGGATTTCCTGTGTGCCAGGCTCTGTTCCAGGCACGTCACATATGACCACTCCTCGGATGTTCATGTCAGCCACACGGAGTAGATCCTACCATTACTGGGCCCATCTCATAGATGGGAATGTTGGGGCATAGAGAGATTGAGAAGTTGCCCAGGACAACACATGACTGGCAAGCGGTGGAAATGGGATTTGAACCCCCCAGCAAGCTGGTTCCAGAGCCTGCTTTTACCCTCCAGTGCTTCTCAAACACAACACAGCTCTGTTTATCCTCCTTCTTGGTGGAATTTGCTGCATTTTCATGCTGGCTCTTAACTGCAGCCTCACTGGGGCAGGGTCCCTTGATGAATCTGCTTCAGTGATCATAACTCCAGGATGGGTATCTTGCCTTGCACAGATCAAAAGGGAGAATGCAAAGACAAGTGGGGCTTTTCTTCCCACGAACTTGGGGCTGGTCTTTCCATCTCATTTTTTAGCAGATACTCTTGATGCCTGCCCACCCCCGTGACCCTCAACCCCTCAGGACACACTAGACTGACATCTGCCAGCCACTGCATTTTGTTATCAAGAGGGTTACACTCTGGAGCCTCAATCTGTGAGTGACAGGAGCTGGTGGATAAACACCCCAGTTCCCTCGCCCCTCAGCTGGGATAACTCTGAAGAGTGCACTCTATGCTGCCTTCCAGAGGTGCCAGGGAGATTAAGATCCAGTTTCTCACTGTGTAACCTGCTTGATAACACACCTGCTGTGGGCTCTTTCCCTTCCGTATCTCACTTCCCCCCTCACTAGCTGGAGTTTTGGTGGCCCTCTTTGCAGAACTACCCTTACCAGAATTCTTGTCTCAGCTTCTGCTTCTGGAGGACCCGAACTAAGGTGTTACTAGACCTCCATATTTATGAGATTGTGCATGTGTGTGTGTTGGGTTGGCTTGGGGAGCTGGGAATGGGATGGGAGCGTTGTTGTGCATTGAGGTGATGATGGATATGATCAGATATAGTGGAGAGCTGAAGGCACATGAAATGAGTAAACTCTAGACTTTGGATTCAGAGGCTCTTGGATTCAAATCTCAGGTCCAAGTAATCTTGGACAAGTCACATCTCTTCTCCAACCCTCAGTTTCCTTTTGTAATTTTTGGTAAAATAGGTGGGGGTGGGAATCCCTACTTTATGATGTTGACATGATGATGAAATTAAATTTTGTTGGCAATGTGTCTACACAGTGCCTGGTACATGATGGCTATGGTGCTTATTTTTATGGAGCAGGCTGGGAAGAGACCCTTGAGTTGGGGCTTGCCTCATTGGAGTCAAGTGGTGGAAGCCCATTTATCATTGGGTGCAATGGAGGAAGGTGATGAGAGATGGGAGGTAGATATTGGTGGGGAAAGGAAAAAGAGAGCAGGAGGGAAGGAGAGAGAGAACATGGTGAGACAGCAGCCAGACCAATTTTTCTTCACGGTGATGAGAGGAGAAAATAAGGGGTTTGCCACCCTGTCCTCATTTAGTGGGAGCAACTCAGCAAAAAGGGTCATGATATTCTCACAGTGTTGAGCAATTCCAGCTCCACCCTTGCCCTCTTCCCACACTTCCTGTAATTGAAAACTCGGAGAACAGAGAAAAGTTTCCCCTCTTTGAGTGACAGAAACGCAGCACGATGTGGACCTTCAGCTTGCTCCTCTTCTGGGGTGAGTGTGAGGCTGAATGGGGCACTCGGGGAAGCCTGGGCTGGAAACAGGCTGTAGGAAAAAGGGAGGGCCATGGACCGTCCAGCCAAGAGGTCATAAATGTAGGTTGGACACTGCAAACACCTTTATTGGGGGACCGTCGACAAAAATCACTCTAGCTCAGGGAATTCCATCCGTCAGAGCAGAATTCCTTTATAGCCATTCACTTGACATGTATTTCCTGAGTACCTACTATGTATCAGGAGCTGTTCTAGGTAGTGAGGATAGAGAAGTGAATAAACAGACGAGGTTCCTACTCTCGTGGGGCTAACATCCTAGTGAGAGGGGGTGGGCAGAAAAGAATCTACTAACAGTAACAGCAACCACTCACTTACCATCGTTCTAAGTTCCTCAAATATAGAATGCATTCAACCTCCACAGAATTTCTCTGATATTGGGTCATCAATAGCTCCATTTTACAAAGGAGAAAACTGAGGCAAAAGAGATTAAATATCTTGCTCAAGACCACTTAGCTGGTAAGGGGTGGAGCCAGGATTTAAAACCAGGCAGTCTGGTCCAGAGTCTGTATGCTTTATCGCTACACTATGCTACCCCAAATAATAAACAAAAGCATTTCAGGTAATAATAAGTGCTATGAAAGAAGTTGTTATAGAGTGTGACTGGGGGTTGTATTGAAGGCGGAAGTCAGGAAAGACATTTCTGAGGGGGTGATATTTGTGCTAAGATCAGAACAATGAGATGGAGACTTTCTGTCTGTCCTCTTATTGCTTCTTCTTTAGGCGTCAGTTTATCTTGGTATTGTTTATCTTCTATGTTGTGGTTTCCTTGACATGTCTTGTGAGTTTGGGTCATGGGTTCAAATCTAAGAATGAGGGATCTTTTCTAAGTGACAAGTGTGGGTTTCCTCTGCTGTTGTAGAGTTTCTCCTATTTTATGAAGGAGGAAACTTAGGTATGATGATATTAAATAACTTCCCTGAGGCCACATGGTCTGTAATTGGTGAAGCCAGATTTTTAAACCCGCATATTTTGATGCCAGATTTGGTATGCTTAAATACGATACTCGGTTGCCTCTAAGACAATTCATGAGCAAGAGAATTTCAGTTAGTGATGGTGAGTTGGAGTGTTGGGAGTTTGGGTCTGTGGAACTGGTTGACTGGAAGGCTTCATCAGAAGGAGCAGATAAGTCATGGACTCCAAATGCAGGAATGCAGAGTTGTTGCTTTGGGGTGTCAGCACTGGTATTAGCCATTAGCACCCCTCGTTATGCCCTGAAGTCAACCAGCAAAGAGTAGTGATGATGACTTTGATGATGTTGATGGTGAGGGTGATGATAATGGTGGTGGTGGTGGTGGTGGTGGTGATGGTGATGGTAATGATGAAGATGATGATGGTGGTGGTGGTGATGATGATGGTGGTGATGATGATGATGGTGGTGGTGGTGGTGGTGATGAAGAGGATGATGATGGTAGTGGTGGTGGTGGCAGTGGTGCTGATGAAGATGATGATGGTGGTGGTGATGAAGGTGATGATGGTGGTGATGATGATGATGGTGGTGGTGATGATAGTGATGATGACGGTGGTGAGGGATAATGATGATGATGATGATGATGATGTTGGAGAAGAGCTAAATGCTGGAGGACTACACTGCCTTTTAGATATTTAAAAAAACTAATTGCCCTACCATTTCATGAAATTTTAATACCACAGATAGACTGTACATCTATTTGTGTATTATATGTATATCTATATGTGTATTATACATAAAAGAGTAAGATTTTTTTCATCTTTCCCAAAAGAACCAAGTTTTGCCCTTTTGGGGGAGATGTCATTCCTTTTGAGAATGCGTGTTTTATTGTACATCTTTGAAAACTGGCTGGAGCTATTTTTGTAATTGAGAAGAAAATGAATACAATCAAAATGAAAAACCAAAATAAAGTGCAGAAAAGCAGGAATGGTGGCTGTGAAGATTATGTGCAGTAATGTATGTTTCTCACTCAATTGGGTCTCTCATGTAAGCTCATCAAACCTGAGGCCATGCCAGGAGTAATTTTTAAGGTTGAGCCCAAAAAGCTTCTTGCTGCTTCATGGTATTTTTCTTTTCTTTCTACACAGGGTGTTGTGGTATATGTAGCTGTGAAACAGTCACATTAACCCCACTGGAATCAGTGGCATGGCGTAAGTTGGTCCAAGAGAATCCATATGTCCAATGTGGTGGGAGGACGTCTTCTGGAGAGGAGATTCTTTTGTTCAGAGGCTGACAGCTGGTCACTTGCTGAGAGCTAGTTAGTGGCAGAACAAGGGATAACTTCCAGGTCTCCTGGTTCCCACTCCAGGCTCTTTCCTTTGTGCCTTGGACTTGCTGTGTGACCTCAGGCAAGTCACATTGCCTCTCTGATCTTCAGTTTCCTCAGCTATGAAGTACAGATAACAAGGTTCCTATCCCACAGGGATGTTGTGAAGCTTGAGTCAAAAGGGGTAACTTTCTAAACCACCTGGTGTGCGTGATAAGAGCTTCATAAATGGTAGCGTGGTGGGAATGGGCATGAAATTTACTCAAACTACAACTCAATGTGGAAAAAAATGCATTTTTTTAATGTTTCATTAAGTATTCTCATCTTCCATATAAGCTCCTACTGGATAGAGGAGGAAAACAGTGTTAGTTTTCTCAGTGTTCTCAGTGTCTCAGTTTCTTGGTTTAGCTTATTTGGGAAACCCCGTTTATATTGTATGAAGACTTAATCTTTCAAAATTTCCCACCCTACCCTTGTTCCTCCCAAGACGGTGTCTGGGTATTGGCATAGGGGCAGCTTATGGGATCTTGTAGCTGTGAAGTGTGGACTCCAGGTGCGGTGTTTTGTCTACAGATGGAGCATGGCCCCATCTTGGTTCTTGCTTGTCCATCAATCCTCTCAGAAGCTCAGCATCTCCAAGGGGTCCATGCAGTAGCTCCTGGTTTCCATGTCCAGGCTACAGAAACCATAAGAGTTTTCTTGGGTCACCTACCAGCTCTCTCCGTCTGCTTGTTCTAATCCTTGGCTCCCACACCGCGTTGGATGTGGCAACAGCAGAAAGAAAGCTTTTGTTGGGAGAAGTTAACCCTTAGCCTTGATGCCTCTAAATTCACCCACTCCTATCTGGAAATCTCTCAGGTGACCCATCACCACTTATATTTAGCCTTGAAGGGAGATGGCAGAGAAGCAGGAATCCTGGTGAGTCTTCTTCGTCTTAGCTCTCTTTTAGCTTCCTTCAGTTTTCACCCTTCCTATATAATAGGTATTTCCCTTACATCATATCCTGAGTCCTCTCTACGCCACAGCTTAATGAAATCTCTATCTTCCAGTCCTCCAAGCCTGGCTATTGAAAAAAACATTTATTGACATAGAATTGAGATATAACATTGTGCAAATGTAAGGCATGCAACATGTTGATTTGATACACTTATATATTGCACAATGGTTACCACCACAACATTAGCTAACACCTTCATCACCTCACATAATTACCATTTTTTTTTTGTGGTGAGAACATTCAAGATCTACTCTTAGCAACTTTCAAGTATATAGTACACTATTGTTAACTATAGTTACCATTTTGTACATTAGACTCCCAAAATATATGCATCTTGTAAGGCTTTGCTTTCAAGACTATTGTCTTCTTGGGAACCCCAAAACCCAATTTGATAATGAAAATCTGAACGTTACCTTTGGCTGTCATTGTGTGTCTGCAGCTAAGACATCTTAAATTTTCCTGAATGAGATGAAATCTTTTGGCAGGATGGGTTTGAGCTGGGGTGGGGAGGTTCACATCCCTATAAGTGGAAAAGAGAAAATTACATCAATATATGCCCAAAAAAGTCATCCTTGATTTAAAAAAACTATTGTTTTTTAAATAATAAAAAATCTTTAATAAAATTTTTTAATAAACCTGAGCCCAGAAAGCCTTTGCTTGGTGAGAAAGAGATTGTATTAATCTCCATAGCTCTGGGACCCAGTCCAAGCCTGGCAGAGTGTGGGCAAGTTAGATGGATAAATGAAGAATATGTGCCCCACATAGAGAGTGTGAGAAATGTATGGTAGAGGGTTGTACAAGGAATTTATAAATGGGAATTCAAAAGGCTTAACGTTTGAGAAAATTCTGTACTATCAGGATTAAAAATGCATAAACACAGGTGTGTTAACTTCGTGAGAGTTCATCCAAGTGTACACTTATGACACTTGCACTTTTCTATATATATTACACTTAATAAAATGTTATAAAAACGGACATACACTTGACACAGCAACCGCTCATCCAGAAATTTACTCCAAAGAGATAGTCATATAACATACAGAGATACCTTGCTATATACTCAAGAATGGGCATGTTAATACTATCCTGGTAACAACCTGGAATAAACTAAATGTTTGCTTACACTCAGGGACTGATTGGGTAAATTGTTGTGTTTGTTAGAGTAACTCCAGCTACTGTAACAAATAAACCCAAAACAGTCAGTGGCTTAATAAAAAGAAATTTAATTCTTGTTTGTTTAAGAGTCCAACGCAGATATTTCTGGCTAGTGAGTGGCTTTCCTCCATGGGATGATTCAGGGACCCAGATCCTTCTGTATTGGGGCTCAGCCAAGCTAGGGTCTCAGAGTCTTCTGCAGACAGTGGCAGAAGGGGAAAGAAACAGTGGAGAAGGCACACCCACTTGATAAAAGCCTAGGCCTGGCCTAGGCCGTGACACATGTCACTTCTGCTCACGGTCACATGACCATACCTGGATGCAAGGTGAGCTGGGAAATGTAGTCCATGGTTGGGCGGCTGCCTCCTAGTGACAATTCCACACCACGGAAAGGGGAGTGTGGAGTTTTTGTTTGATCTTTGGCTACCTAGCTATTTCTGGCGCAGCTATAGCTCATGGATACAATGGAATACTATGCAGCTGTTAAAAAGCATGAGTTAGGGGGCCGGCCCGGTGGCGCAAGCGGTTAAGTGCGCGCGCTCCGCTGCGGCGGCCCGGGGTTCGCTGGTTCGGATCCTGGGCGCGCACCGACGCACTGCTTGGCAAGCCATGCTGTGGCGGCGTCCCATATAAAGTGGAGGAAGATGGGCACAGATGTTAGCCCAGGGCCGTCTTCCTCAGCAAAAAAAGAGGAGGATTGGCGGATGTTAGCACAGGGCTGATCTCCTCACAAAAAACAACAAAAAAAAAAAAAAAAAAAAAAAGCATGAGTTAGGTCTATATGGACTGACATGGAAAGTTGCCCAAAATGTATTATTTTCTTAAATTTCTATTATAGAAATATTTAAACACTCAGAGGCAGCGAAGACAGTATAACAAACACCCATGTGCCCATTGTACAGCTTCAATGCCTGACAAATTTTGCTCCTCTTGGTTTGCAAGACATACTGTTGAGTGAAAAAGCAAGTAGAAATAGAACAGAGCTGTCCAACAGAACTTTCCATGATGATGGAATGTTCTAGATCCACAGCAGCCACTAGTCACATGTGGTTATTGAGTAGCTGAAAAATGGCTGATATACTGAGGAATGGCATGTTTCATTTTATTTAATTTTAATAGATTTAAGTGTAAATAGTAGCTACTGTATTAGACAGCACGGCGGATTGTAGATTGCATGATTCTATTTGTGTTAAGAAAATTGTGTGAATTTATAAATTCATTTCTATTTGATAGTATATTTGCACAGTTGAGTTGTGAATAGGACCCAGCCTTGAAGGATTCACTCAAGCTTTTGACAATTGTTACCTCTGGGTATGAGGATGGGGGACGGGGAGACCTTCACTTTTAATTTTATACACTTCTGCATTGTTCGAATTTTTTTTACAACAAGCAATTATTACCTTCTTAAAAAAAGATAAAAACAAAAGAAACAAAAATAAGGATTACCATCTGCTTTTGGTTAGTTTCCGTCGAAGCAGAGCCTGAGATGAGGATTCTGGTGTGAGTAATTCATGAAGAGAGGGCTCTCAGGAGGCACTTGCAGACACTTGCAGGAGTGAGGGAAGCAGGATAGGGCAGGGGGAGAAACTAGCCACTCAGAAGGCATTTCAGGAAAGGCTTAGCCACAGCCCATCCCGCCGGAGCTCTAGAGTGTGAACTGCACCAGAGACGTTCACCTGCTCAGAGGCAAGGGGATGGCTGCGCTGTTACACTCCTGCATCTGTCTGTCATCGCTTCTGGAGCAGTGAAACAGCTGTCAGACGAGTGTGCCAACCTGGTACAGGGGATGGGGGTGGTGCCAAGAGTGGCTACTGTCCCACCTGTCTCACCTGGCAAGGTGTGAAGAACTCATGAGCTGATGCAGGTAAATCTCCAGGAAGAGACTGGGTTTTCTTCATCACATACCAACGCCTGCTTCCAGAACTTGCCACCGTGACCTTGGCCCCCAGGGAAATACAGAGCCTGGCTGGGTGAGAGGGTGGTTCATGGCCAGATCTCCAAGGCAGCTAATCACTTCTCTGTCCTCTGCTTGCAGGTCGGCTGCTGAATCTGACAGGGACGGCTTTTGGTAAGAAACTCCCCCAGATTGAAGGCAATCAGGCCTTGGGCAAGCACTTCCATCTCTCGGTGTCATCATCTGATTAGTGGGTATTGGGACGACCCCTACCTAATGGGATAGTTGTGAGGACTCCCCTCCATGTGGAGTTGCTAAGAGGGGGGCTCTGGAGTCACTCTTCCTGGGTTCAAATCTTGGTTCTGGTGCTCATTGCCTTGGGGACCTCAGGCATTTCAATAAATTCCCCACGACTTCAGTTTCCTTGAAAATGAGGGTAAGAGGAGTTAATTCCACAGGGTTTTGATGAGGATTAAATGAGATGTGTACGGGCAGTGCTTAGAGTGGTACGTGGAACATGGTAAGCGCTCCATTATGTTAACACTCCCCCTTCTCCTCCCTCCCCTCCTCCTCCCTCTCCTCCTCCCTCCCCCCTCCCTCCCCCTCCTTGTCTCTCCCCTCCTCCTCCCTCCCCTCCTCCTCCCTCCCCTCCTCCCCTCCTCCTCCTTCCCCCTCCTCCTCCCTCCCCTCCTCCCTCCCCCTCCTCCTCCCTCCCCTCCTCCCCCTCTTCCTTCCTCCCCTCTTCCCTCCTCCCTCTCCCCCTTCCTCTTCTTCCACTCCTCTTGCCTCTCGTCCTCCTCTTCCCCCCTCCTCCTCTTCTCCCTCCTCCCCTCCTTCTCCCTTTTCTTCCCCCTCCTCCTCCCCCCTCCTCCCACTCCTCCCTCCTTCCCCTCCTTCTCCTCCTGCTCCTCTGCCTCCTCCTTCTCCTCCGCTCCTCCCCCACCCCCTCAGCCTCCCCCTCCCCTTCTTCCCCTCCTCCCCCTCCTCCTCTCCTCCTTCTGTTCCTCCTCCTCCTCCTTGGAGAAACGCGTATTATCTGGTTGTTAGTGGCTGGGCTGCGGCTGGGCTGAAGCTGGGAGCCAGTGAGGGGCAGAGCCAGGACCATGGCGGGTCCCCTGGACTCCCTCCCTGCACTCATCCCCTCTACTTTGCTCTCCTCTTGCGTTCGGACTTGTGGTGTGGCCTGGGGCAGGCTACGGGAACTCTCTTGGGCATCCGTTTCCACATTTGTAAAATGAAGTTGTAACGTTTACCTTGAAGCAGGGTGACTGACCATCCTGACTTGCCCCAGACTGGGATGGGGGGGGCGGATCCCAGGAATTTGGACTTTGAGGGCTAACAACAGGAAAATCCTGGGAAAGCCAGGATGACTTGGTCAACTACCTTGACACATTACTGTGGGGACTGCAGAAAATGCATGGAAGGGGCCTGGTGCACGGAAGTCACTTAGGAAATGAAAGCTCTATTTGTATTTTAATAAGTTCCTTTGTCTCTCTGAGTCTCATTTTCTGCTTAGGTCAGTTAAATGACCATTAAATTGTTTTGAAGATCATGTGTGTGTCTCAGTTGGGGTGTTGAAGTGGCCTGTGCCCTGGTATCCCCACTCCTTGCCCTTCCAAGAGCGGCCAGAGGGCACCTGTGAACCCCAGAGTCAGGGGCCATCCCTCCTCGGCCCACAGCCCTTCAGGGCTCCCACCTCCCTCTGGGTAAACTCTCAAGTCCTCCTCGTGGCTCACAAGGCCCTGCACAATCTTCCCCTATCCCCTTCCTGCCCTCCCCTCCTCCCCCTCTCCCCCTTCGCTTCCTCTGCTCTAGCCACGCGGGCCTCCTCACTCTTCCTCCAACATGCCAGGCACAGTCCTGTCCCAGGGTCTTTGCACACGCAGTTCCTTCTGCCTGGAAAGCTCTTGCCCTACATATACACGTGGCTCCCTCCCTCACCTTCTCTATGTTTTAGCTCATGTGTCGTCTTCTTAGTGACCTCTCTATTTTTGACATTGTATCCCTCACCCCCACATCTCCAGATTATCAGCTCTGTGAAGGTGGAGAATTTTGTGTGTCTTGTTCCGCCGCTGAATCCACAGTGCCTAGAATAGGGCCTGGTGTATAGTAGGTGTTTGTATTTGTCAGGGTTGTTCAGAGAAACAGAACTAATAGGATGGATATCTATATATCTGTATACACACACACACACACATACGTAAAGATTCATTATAGAGAATTGGCTCACACAATTATGGAGGCTGGCAAGTCTCAAGATCTGCGGGCTGAGACTGGAAGGAATTTGGAGAACTGAGTGAAAGTGAGCATGGCTGATGGGACAGGATAGGAGACGAGCTGGAGAGGTTGACAAGTGCCCAGTCAGACATGACTGGGTTGCTAGTCTGGTTTGGGGTGGATTTGAGTTGTGAGTAATGGGAAGCTCAGAGTTGAGAGACCACAAGTGATAACGTGCCGGAAGTCTGCAAAGAGAAATGTTGCCTTCGTAGCTGAAAGAGGAAGCTGGAAATGAGAAGCAAGATGTTATCTGAGGCATCATGCAGGGAAGGGAAATAAACAAATCATGCTGTAGGGAGCAAAGAGCTTGGGTCTCAAGACCCTAATAATGATAATCCATCTCTTACGTTTTTTTTTTTTTTTTAAGATTTTATTTATTTATTTTTTTCCCTTAAAGCCCCAGTAGATAGTTGTATGTCATAGCTGCACATCCTTCTAGTTGCTGTATGTGGGATGCGGCCTCAGCATGGCCGGAGAAGTGGTGCGTCGGTGTGCGCCCGGGATCCGAACCCGGGCCGCCAGCAGCGGAGCGCGCCCACTTAACCGCTAAGCCACAGGGCTGGCCCTATCTCTTACGTTTTCATGGCACTTTATAAAGAGTTTTCCTATGATGTCCTATCCTACCAATTGATGCTGGCATTCTCGCTGTGCCCCTCTATTTATTTCACGCCCCACATCCCATCCACTGGCAAATCCTGTTAACGTTACCTTCAAAATAAATCCAGAATCCTAGCTTTCCATAGCTCCCACCTGGGTTGTATCCACCATCATCGCTCGCCTCGACAAGTGTGGTCACCTCCTCCCTGGTCATCCGGCCTCTGTCCCTCTACAGTGCATCTTCCAACCAATGGCCAGAAGGATCACGTTAAAGTCATGCTCTGTCCTTCCTCTGCTCAAAACTCTCCCATGCTCCCCTTTTGCTCTGATAAAATGCTGAAGTCTTACAGTGGTCCAGCAGATCCTGCATGATCTTGCTATGTCACCTCCTCCCACTCTCCATTTATCCACTGTACTCCAACGACATCGGCCTCCTTGTAGTTCCCCAAAATCACAAAGTGTGGTCCTGCCAATGGGCCTTTGCACTTGCTGTTTCCTCTGCTTTAATTAGCTTCATAGCTCACTTACCTCCTTCAGATCTTTGCTCAAATGTTACCTTCTCAGTGAGGTCTTAATCATTGAGCACCGACTATGCACCAGGCGCTATTCTATGCACTTGGGATGCAGTAGTAAGTAAGATGGTCACACATCTCTTCTGGGGGCTCACAATCAGGGAGAGAAACTTTAAACAACCAATTACAAAAGTTTTTATGTAGAATTATCTTATATATTGCCTGAAAATTTACTCCATTTCCAGCCAGACCTACCTCTTGTCATGTAGAAGTAATGAAAATCATGCACTTAGGGTTTTCACCGGCCTGATGCTGCCATTCACCGGCTGTGTGCCCTTGGGCAAGTTACTTAACCTCTCTGAGGCTCAGTTTTCCACATCCATATAATGGAAGTTGTATTAGTTTCCTATTGCTGCTGTAACAAGTCACCGAAAACTTGGTGGCTTGAAAGAACAGAAGCGTATTCTTACAGTTCTGGAGGTCAGAAGTTTGAAACGGGTCCCACTGGGCTGAAATCCAGGTGTCAGCAGTGCTGCATTCCTCGCTGGAAGTTCTAGGGGAGAATCTGTTTTCTTGCCTTTTCTGGCTTTTAGAAGCCAACTGTATCCCTTTATTCGTGTCCCTCTTCTTCCATCTCCAGAACCAACAGGGGCTGGTCAAGTTTTTCTCACATTGCTTCACTCTGACTCTGTCTCTCCTGGTTTCACCTTTCTCTTATGAAGATGCTTGTGATTGTGTTGGTCCCACCTGGATAACCCAGGCTAATCTCTCCATCTCAGGGTCAGCTGATTAACAGTCTTAATTCCATCTGCAACCTTAATATCCCTGTGCCATGTAGCATAGCATATTTGCAGGTTCCAGGGATTTGGACGTGGTCATCTTTCGGGGGGCCATTATTCTGCCAAACACAGAAATGATAGTGTCAAGTGAGTCCCTTCCCTAGCACCTGGAAGCCTGCCCCCACCTGTGGCTTTGTCCTCCTGGAACTCACAGTGTAGTAGAGGAGATGATCACTAAAAAGCTAACCACTCAAATAATCCACCAATTATAATTTTGATAAGTGCCATAAACAGAGAGCACAGGGAGCTATGGGGGAGTCAGGGAAGGCTTCTTGGAGGAAGTGACATTTAAGCAAGAACTGGAGAATGAATAGGAGCTGGCCAGGCAAAGCAGAGGAAAACAGAACAGCATGTGCAAAGGCCCTGTGCTGGGGAGGCTAGAAATGGAGAGTGAAGAGAGATGTGGTTCGGTCTGGTCACTGGGGACTTTCCAGGTCATATTAAGTAACTTGCATTTTCATTCTGAGTGCAACAGGGAGTGTTGTAGGCAGGGGTGGGGGTGGGTGATCAGATTTGCATTCAGAGATGATTGCAGGGAACAGTGGAGGGTGTAGGGGCTGTAGGGGATGTAGGGGATGCAGCATCCAGGGGAAGATCTGTACCAAGCATAGCCATGGAAATGGAGAGATGTGGGTAGATGTCGAATATTTGGGAGGAAGAATCAATGGGGCTTGGGAACTCACTGGACATGAGTTGAGGGCCAAAGAAGTAAACGGAGGTACAGAGATGTGAACTTCACTTGTCCCAGGGCTGGGGTGGCTAGGATGTAGTTTTGACTGTTTCCATAGAAACCAAATGACAACAACTTAAAATGTTTATCTCTTAGAAGTTTATTCTTCACCCTCTCATAAATCTCCACTTTGAGGATGGAACAAGGTGACAGGGCTACCTCGTCTGAGATCTTCTCAGCTCCCAGGTGCCTTCCATCTTGTTGTTTCTCCGTCCCTCGGTGTGGAGGTTTTCCAAAGCATCATCCCCACGGTTATGGACAGATCACCTCATTCTGTCCATGTTCCAGCCCAGGTGAAAGGGAAAGGAGAAGTGAAGACCATGCTCCTTCTTTTTAAGGGTGTGGCCAAAAGGTGCACATATCACTTCTGCTCATTTCCGTTGGCTGGAACTTAGCCACATGGCCACACGTAGCTACAAGAGAAGCTGGGATTGAAGCTTAAATGGGTGGTCATTTTAATAAAAGGAAGAGGGGGAGATGGGTGTGGGGGAGTAGCCACCATTCCCTGCTTTGATGTTTCCTGTGGGAGCTTTAACCCAGGTGGTCCTTGCTCCAAAGGCTGCAGCTTTGACTCGCATACTCTTCTGTCTGGAGCTCTGATGCTCACAGAGTGGTCCATGGACTGGCATCATCAGTATCAGTCACAGGCTTGTTAGAAATGCAGAGACTCAGGTCCCCCAGACCAGCTGAATCAGCACCTGATTTTCCAAGGTCTCTCGGGGATCCCAGGTGAGGCAGATGTTGCTGGTCTGCGGACCACACTTGGAGAAGCAAGAGTCCAGATCAGTACTTCTCACACTTCCTGTGCACACACATCACCTGAGGATCTTGCTAAAATGCAGATTCTCATTCAGTAGATCTGGGGCAGGGCCTGGGGTTTTCTGTTTCCATCAAAATGCCAGGCGATGCTGATGCTGCCCACCCACGGACCACACTTTTGAGCGGCAAAGTCTAGGGTCTGTAAGGTCCTTGACTAACCAGTTTCCTAGGGCTGCTGTAACAAGTTATCACAAACCATGTGGCTTAAGACAACAGAAATTTGTTCTCTCACAGTTCTGGAGGCCAGAGGTCTGAAATTAAGGTGTCAGCAGGGCCGTGCTTTCTCTGAAGGCTCTAGGAGAGAATCTGCTCTGTCTCTCTCTCAGCTGCTGGTGTTGCCAGCAATTCTCGGTGTCTCTTGACTTGTAGATGCATCACTCCCATCTCTGCCTCTGGTATCACATGGTGTTCTCCCCAAGCCTGTCTCTGTGCCTCTTCTCCTCTTCTCATAAGGACACTAATTATATCAGATTAAGGGACCATCCTTCTCCAGCATGATCCCACATTAACTTACATCTTAATTGCATCTACAAGGACCTTATTTCCAAATAAGGTCACATTCTCAGGGACCAGGTTTAGGGCCTCAACATATCTTTTTGAAGGACACAATTCAACCCACAACGGTCGCCTTTACTCTCGAATGCTGGCTTCCCTTGCAGCCCCGCTCTGGTGCACTAACCCGAAATCTTCCTTCTGTGCTGCCTAGAAACGAATGAGTGTGTGGATATCACTGTCTGCCCAGCTTATGCAACCTGCACCGACACTCCAAAAAGTTACTACTGCACTTGCAAACAAGGATTCCTGTCCAGCACCGGAGAGACAGAGTTCAGGGGCTCAGGTGTGGAATGCAAAGGTGAGTTCATACCCCCTCAAAGGTGGTAGGAAAATCAAACAGAAGCTAGCTGGGTAGTAGATGTGGGTACTTTTTGTTTCTTCCCCAAATATGATTTCCTCCATCCCTCCCTGCCTCTCTCTCTTTCTTCCTTCTTTCCTTCCTTCCTTCCTTCCTCCCTCCCTCCCTCCCTCCCCCCTCCCTCTCTCTCTCTCTTTCTCTCTTTCTTTCTTTTCATTCTTCATTTCTCTCTCTCTCTCTCTCTTTTTCTTTCTTTCTTTCATCATGAGAATTATTCCTGGTCACAAAAATTTCCAATGGTTAGAGGCTAGCACTAGGATGAAAATGAAAATAAAAATCCTACTATCTGTCAACATCCAGAAATAATCACTGATTTCATTTTTGGGGTGTGCCTTCAGTCACCTCTCCAGTAGATAATAAGAATTTTTAACATTTATTGAGTGCCAGCCTGCGTGAGAAAGGCTTTATGTGCATCGTCACATAAAATTGACTGTAAGCATTGTGATGATCTCCAATGTCCAGATGAGAAATCTGAGGCTTGGAGAGCTGAAGTGATTTGTTTAGGGTCATGCAGTTGAACTAGGATTCAAACCCAGGTCTTTCTGACTTTACTGAGGATCTCTCAAACACGTGGCTTAGTTGCCACACTCTAGTTAAGGGGTGTTGGGGAAGCATGTTTAATCACTCTAAACCTCAATGTTTCCATCTGTAAAACGGGTGTATAAAAGTATGTATCTCACAGGATAGTTGGGAAGATTAAATGCAACAATGTATGCAGTGTGCTAGGCACATGTGCAGTATCAGGGCTATATTAAAGTAAATAATATAAACTGACATAATTCCCAGAAAGAGCTAAGTTCTTTGTCTGCATTCCTTATATTTAGACCCTTATTCTCTTGATAGTAAAGATCTGATTATGCCTCTGAATAAGACCAGACGTTGGCAAAATTTTCTGTAAGGGAACAGAAAGTAAATATTTTGGAGACTGCAAGGCTTATGATCTCTGTCATGACTACTCAGTGCTCCAGTTGTGGTGCAAAAGCAGCCATAGATGATACAAAAATGAATGGACGTGGCTGTGTGCCAATAAAACTTTATTTACACGAACAAGTGATGGGCCGGATTTGACCTATGGGATGTAGTTTGCTGAGCTCTGAAGAAGAGAATGCATTTCTATCACTGTGGTTTCCAGGGAGCCCCAAATGTCCTTCTTTATCTTTGAGCTACAGTTCATGGGTTATTCAGTCAGCTCAGTAGTGCTGGTGGGCCCTGGTGTTTAAATTTGGTGTGAAATCAATGTTCCCCATCTAGAAAGTGATGGATACTATAGCAAGGATTTTGTCCACTGTATGTCTTTGACCTCCAGCATGGTACCTGATACATTGTGAGTTAAATAGATATTTGTTGAATGAAGGAACACGAACTTTAATCTTTAGTCAACTCCAATCATCCTTCTATTGACAGGCACTTAGGTTTTTCTAATGTTTTACAACTTGAAACGAAGCTGAATGAACGTCCCTGTGATCTTATGTTGATGTACAGTGGCAGCTCCAGATATCTCTCTAGGAGAGGTGCAATGATGGGGAGCGAGCTATAGGAGACTTGTCTTGAAGGTGTGCTTGCATGACAAGTACATAGCAAGTGTTTATTTGGGGTGACTTGGCAGAGCAGGGCTGAAGGAAATTAGGGGAGGGCCCCCCACGATGGTACCATGACTGCACAATTCTGTGAGTGCTTCAGGAAGTAAATTCCTAGAATTGGCTTTGCAAGGTGTTGAACCTATGTATTGTTGGGTAACAGACCACCGGCAAACTTAGTTGCAAACAACAATCATTTATTTTGCTCATGAATGAATCTGCTATTAGGGCTGAGTTTGGAGAGGATGGCTTGTCTCTCTTCCATACAGTGTCAGTTGAGCCTCAACTGGAGGCTAGAGGATCCACTTTGAAGAGGGTCTACTCACAAGGCTGGCGAGGTGGTGCTGGCTGTTGACTGGCTCCTCCCCCAGGGCTGTGGGCTGGATGTCTTAGTTCTGCCCCATGTGAGCTGCATTTTCATGGCTGGTTGGGCTTCCTCAAAGTATGGCAGCTGATTTCCAAGAATGAGCATCTCAAGAGAAGAAGGAATTACATTATATTTCTACGACCTATCATGACATTCTTCTGACTCAGCATGGTATTTTTATGACCTGGTGTCACTTCCACCATAGTCACAAGCATGCTCAGATTCAAGGGGAGGGAATATAGACCCCACTGCTTATGGATGGAGTACCAAGGTCTCACTGAAAGAAGGGCTTATGGGAGGGAAACATTGTTTCAACCATCTTTGGAAAATACAATTGGTAGCACAAGATGAAGCAACTTTGTAACTCTGACTCTTTCTCTATCCAGATATAGATGAGTGTTCTCAAAATCCCCTACAATGTGGTCACAACTCAATCTGCAAAAACCTGCCAGGGAGGTACAAGTGCAGCTGTTTGCGCGGTTTTTCTTCTCCTACTGGAAACAACTGGAACCCTGGAAAGCCAGGTCGTTTCGCCTGTACAGGTAATGCTCTCAGGATCTCAGGCATGGTCTTTGGTGGAAAGCTATCACTGAGTTGGGTACATGTGTTTCTCACTGTAGACACCCAATCTTTTGTCTGCTCACTCTCCTCCACTGCTCCTCAGACATCAATGAATGCCTCTCCAGTGGAATCTGCCCAGAGCATTCTGAGTGTTCCAACTCCTTGGGAAGCTACAGGTGCAGCTGTCGTGCTGGGCTCTTCTCTAACAACTCCGCCTGTGAAGGCACTGAGGGCCTGCCCTTCTTTATTTACCTACTTTAAGAATCACCTCATTTGATGGTCCTTTGAGGCAGGGATCATGATCCTCACTTTAGGAATGAGAAAATTGAGGCTCAGAGAGGTGAAGTGACTTGCCCAAGGATGCACAGCTGTTAAGTGGAAGAACCAGGGTTTGAACTCCTGTTGAGGCGCTACTGTGACTTAAGCAGTGGGTCAGGCAGTACTTGAGAGTAATAGGGGGCTCTGTCCCTACAGCGATTTTATCCTCAGGGGACATTGGCAATATCTAGAGACATTTTTGATTGTTGCAGCTGCTGGTGGTGTTGGGGTTGTGTGTGCTATTGTCATCTAGTGGGTAGAAGCCAGAGACGCTGTTAAATACTCTACAATGCACAGAACAGCCTCCCGGCAAATGAAAATGATCCAGTCCCAAATTTCAGTAGTGCTGAGGTAGAGAAACTCTGTCCTAGGGAGAGCTCAGATCCAAACCTCATCACTTTTTCCTAAAAGATATGTGAATTAAGACCTGAGAGTTACCCTCACTCCCCTTCCCCTTCCATATTAAATCAGTCATCATGTCTTAGGGTATCTACCTGCTAAACATGTCTTGAATCTCTCCACTCTTCTCCATCCTTGGATCAGGATTCATCCGTATTGCAGCAGCATCCCCTCTGGTCTCTCCCTTTCTGCAGTCTTGTCACCTCTATCTATCCTCCACACTGCAGCCAGAATGTTCTCACCAAGACATCAAGGCTCCATCTTCTGGAGTCTAGTGTGGTTCTATTGTTCTCCACATTCATTTATAGGAAGGGTGACTCCATCCAGCAGGGCATGGAGTGATCCAGCCCTCATCACATCCCCTTGACTTGGAGTCACAGATATTTGAAGTCATCTCTGATTTGTCTAGTCCATTTTTAGCAGTTAGCTGTTGCTGAGTAACAAATCACCCTGAATGACAATGGCTGAAAAAACCTAACATTTATTTAGCTCTTGATTCCATGCATTGGTGGTTTAGGTTGGGCTCTGCTGGTCAGTTCTTTGGGTCTCAAACATTCTTCGTGTGTCTGTGGTCAGCTGTGGTTGGGCTGGGCTGTTGCACATGACTGGGGCTCATATGGGATGATCCATGTCTTCCATCCTTCACTAGGCTAGTTTAGGGCTTGTTCATGTGGCAGAATCAGGAGGCCCAAAGCATGAACAGAAGCAAAGAAGCCTCTAGAGGTCAAAGTTAGGAACTGCGCCACATCACTTCTGCTGCATTCAATTGGCCAATGGAAGTCATAGGGCCAGGTGGATTCAGCGGTGGGAAACAAACTCCACATTTAAAGAGAGGAGTGTCAAAGTTACGTCATACTGCATAACCTGCATCCTGAGGTGTGGATACAGGGGTATATACCGGGCCATTGAAGTATCACTCTCGTGGCAGATATCTTTTGGATGGATGAATAGATGGAAAGCTGGATGCATAGATAGATGGATAGCTGCTTGGATAGATGGATGGATGGGTGGATGGATGGATGGATGGATGGATGAATAGATGGATGAACAGATGGATAGAAAGATGGATGAAAAGATGGAAAGCTGGATGCATAGATAGGTGGACAGCTGCTTGGATAGATGGCTGGATGGCTGGCTGGCTGGCTGGCTGGCTGGATGGATGGATGGATGGATGGAAGGATGGATGGATGGATGGATGGATGGATGGATGGATGGATGGATGGAAGGATGGATGGATGGATGGATGGATGGATGGGTGGATGGATGGGTGGATGTATGTATGTATGACACAAACAAATGAACAACAACAAAGAAATAAACAGTGTACTTTTTTTGTCTATGCTAAAAAAGAAAGACTACAGCCTTTCTGCAAGCTATGATCATTATGTTTGAGATTATTGTCATCCTTTTGCTTACATACCACTGGCCAGAATTTATTTTAACCACGACACCTACCTGCAAGGGAGGTTAGGAAGAAGGGGAGAATGTGGGTATTGGGGAGCCTCAGCACTGCGTGCCACGAGCTAAGAACACGTAGAGCGAATCTCCACTTGCAGTCTCCTGTCTTCATTTCCTCCTCTGCCTTGATCTGGGTTTTCTCTTCCACTCTCTAGATGTGGATGAATGTGTGGATCCCAGAGCCTGCCCAGAGCATGCGACTTGCCACAACAGCCCTGGAAGCTACTATTGTTTCTGCAACCCAGGATTTGTTTCTAGAAGTGGAAACACGAGATTCCTCGGTCCTGGAGGGACATGTGAAGGTAGGTGGAGGAATCTGTTGGGGAATCAGGTCCAATTCTGTTTGCAAAGACAGCAGTGGTGGGAGAGGAGTCGGGGGAGGTCTTGGCTGAATCATTCATTCATACATTCATTCACTGATGCACCCTTTGACCAACACTTCTTGAGCATCCACAATACACCAGGTTCTATTCTAGGGATGGCGGACACAGCAGTGACTAACACAGGCAATAATATTTGTTCTCCTGGAACTTATCATCTAGTGTGGAGGGAGATAGATAACAAAAAATAGATGCATGAACATCTGGTGTGTTAGGAATAGTTAAAGGAGATGAAGACAAATAAGGCAGGAAAGGCAGATAAAGGGTTCTAGGGATGGGATTCTACCACTTTTAACAGAGTGGTAAGGAAAGGCCGTGCTGAGAAGTTGATATTTGAGATAAGATTGAAGGAGTGAGGGAGTGAGAGATTGGGTGTCTGGGGAAGGATGTTCCAGGAGGAGGGAACAGCAGGTACAAAGGCCTGGAGGCAGGATCCCAGCTAATGCGTTAAGCTCTCTCATACATGTGCTCATTCAGTCTTCCCAGCAACCTGATGGTATTGGTTGTACTCTACATCAATTTCACAGACGAGGAAACTGAGCCTCCATTGTGGTGGAATCACCATCCCAAGGCCAAATAGAGAGGATGTAGGAGAGTCAGGATCTGAGTGTGCCTAGATGTGACTTCACACCCCATGCTCCCAACCACCATGCCCTTCTGCCTCCAAATGAGGCTGCAACCTCTGGCAGCTCAAGGTGGGCTTGCGTAGGACACACATTGATTTAATCCCCAAGTTCACAGACTCTGAGACTCAAGACAGCCTGGGAAGCTGTCATGCAAACATTCCAGAGCAAGACAGAACCTGGATTCCAATCCTCGTTGTGCCTTTCACAAGCTATGTGACAGTGCAGAATTGTGAAGCCCCAGTTTCCTCCTCTGAAAAGTGGAAATATTAGTTTATAGCTCATAGGGGTGCTAGGAGGATTCATGGAGCTAATGCATGTAAGAGATCTCTGTCAATGCCTGCCACAAAGAAAGCTCAACATATTAGTAGTTAATTTTTATTTTAGTAACGTTTGCTTGCATAGTACTTACTGTGCTCCAGGCTTTGTGGTAGGTGCTTTACAGAGGTCACCTTATTTAGTCCTCTGAATGACCCTATGGGGTGGGTACTATTATCCTCATCTGACAGATGGGGAAACTGAGACACACAGAGATGAATTGTCTTGCACATTGTGTTAGGCAGCTTGGGCTGCATCACCAAGTATTATAGACTGGCGGCCTTAAACAGCAGAGATTTATTTTCTCACATCTCTGGAGGTCAGAGGTCTGAAATCGAGATGTCAGCAGGGCCGTGGTTTCTCTGAAGGCTCTAGGAGAGAATCTGCTCTGTGTCTCTCTCCCAGCACCTGGTGTTGCCGTCAATCCTTGGGATTCCTTGAGCTGTAGACGCATCACTCCAATCTCTGCCTTTGTCATCACATGGTGTTCTCCCCAAGCCTGCCTCTGTGCCCCTTCTCCTCTACTTATAAAGACACCAATCAGATAAGATTAAGATTAACCATCCTACTCCAGCATGATCCCATGTTAACTTACATCTTAACTGCAACTAGAAAGACCCTGTTTCCAAATAAGGTCACATTCTCAGAGACCTGGTTTCGCACTTCAACATATCTTTTTTCTCTATGCCAAGAAAAAAAGACTACGGCCATTTGTGCAATCTGTGATCATTACGTTTTGAAATTATTCATCACCCTTTTCCTTACATATTATTGGCCAGAATTTATTCTCATGGTCCCACCTAACAGCAAGGGAGGTTAGGGAGAAGGGGAGAATGTGGGTAGTGGGGAGCCTCAGTGCTGTGTGCCACAAGATAAGAACATGTAGAGCAAGTCTGCACTTGCAGTCTCCTGCTCTCATTTCCTCGTCTGCCTCAACCCGGGTTTTCTCTTTCACTCTCTAGATGTGGATGAATGTGTGGATTCCAGAGCCTGCCCAGAGCATGCGACTTGCCACAACAGTCCTGGAAGCTACTATTGTGTCTGCAACCCAGGATTTGTTTCTAGCAGTGGAAACATGAGATTCCGCGGTCCAGGAGAGACGTGTGAAAGTAGGTGGAGGGATCTGTTGGGGAATCAGGTCCAATTCTGTTTGCAAATTCAGCAGTGGTGGGTGATGAGTAGGGGCATGTCTCGGCTGAGTTCAAAGACTTTTCTGCAAAGCTGATGCTAATAATCATTCATTCATACATTCACTCATTGATTCATTCATTCCTGCACCTTTCGACCAATACTACTTGAGCATCTACAATACAGCAGGTTCTATTCTAGGAATGGTGAATACAGCAGTGAATAACACAGGCAATAATATTTGTCCCCCTGGAAATTATCATCTTGTTTGCAGGGAGATAGATAAATAATAGAAGCACGAACATATTGTGTGTTAGGGATACCTAAAGGAGATGAAGACAAATAAGGCAGGAAATGTAGATATAAAGTTCCGGAGGTGGGTTTCTAATTTTAACACGGTGGTAAGAAGAGGCCGTGCTGAGAAGTTGATATTTGAGACAATATCTAAAGGAAGTGAGGGAGTGAGAGATTGGGTATCTGGGGAAGGATGTTCCAGGAGGAGGGAACACCAGGTACAAAAGGCTGGAGGCAGGATCCCAGTCAAGGCACTAAGCTCTCTGTTTCGTGTGCTCATTCAGTCCTCCCAACAACCTGACGGTATTGGTCATATTCTACACCCATTTCACAGACAAGGACTGTGAGCCTCCACTGTGGTGGAATCACCCTCCCAAGGCCAAATAGATAGGAGGTAGGAGAGTCAGGATCTGAGTGTGCCCAAGAGTGACTTCACACCCCATGCTCACAACCACCATGACATTCTGCCTCCAAATGAGGCTGCAACCTCTGGCAGCTCAAGGAGGGCTTGCGTAGGACAGACATTGATTTAATCACCAAATTTCCAGACTCTGGCACTCAAGACAGCCTGAGAAGCTGTCATGCAAATATTCCAGAGCCAGACAGAACCCGGATTCCAATCCTCGTGCCTTTCACAATCTATGCGACGTTGCACAATTTTTGAGTTTCAGTTTCCTCCTCTGAAAAGTGGAAATATTAGTTTATAGCTCATAGGGCTGCTATGAGCATTCATGGAGCTAACACATGTAAGGGATCTATGGCAATACCTGCCACAAAGAAAGCTCGACATGTTAGTGGTTAATTTTTATTTTAGTTAAGATTTGCTTGCCTAGTACTTACTGTGTTCCAGGCTCTGTGGTGAGCGCTTTCCAGAGGTCACCTTATTTAATCCTCTGAATGACCTTGTGGGGTGGGTATTATTATCCTCGTCTGACAGATGGGGAAATTGAGACACACAGAGATGAATTCTCTTGTCCATTGTGTTAGGAAGCTCGGGCTGCATAACAGAATATTGTAGACTGGCGGCCTTAAATAACAGAGAATTATTGTCCCACATTCTGGAGGCCAGAGGTCTGGAATCAAGGTGTCAGCAGGGCCGTGCTTTCTGTGAAGGCTCTGGGAGAGAATCTGCTCTGTCTCTCTCTCCTAGCTTCTGGTGTTGCCTGCAATCTTAGGTGTTCCTTGACTTGTAAATGCATCACTCCCATCTCTGCCTCTGTCATCACATGGTGTTCTCCCCAAGCCTGTCTCTGTGCCTCTTGTCCTCTTCTTATATGGACACCAATTATATCAGATTAAGGGACCATCCTTCTCCAGCATGATCCCACATTAACTTGCATCTTAATTGCATCTACAAGGACCCTATTTCCAAATAAGGTCACATTCTAAGGGACCAGGTTTAGGAACTCAACACTTCTTTTTGGAGGACACAATTCAACCCACAGTGGTCTCCTTCACTCTCAAATGCTGCCTTCCCTTGCAGCCCTGCTCTGGGGCGCTAACGCAACCTTTTCCTTCTACGCTGCCTAGATGTGAATGAGTGTGCGAGTTCCACCATCTGCCCAGCTCATGCAACCTGCACCAACACTTTGGACAGTTACTACTGCACTTGTGAACAAGGCTTCCTGTCCAGCACCGGAGAGACACAGTTCGTGGGCCCAGGAGTGGAATGCAAGGGTGAGTTCACATCCCCTCAAAGGTGGTCGGAAAAGCAGGTGGAATCTAGCTGGGTAGCAGATACAGATGCTTTTTGGTTTTGCCCCAAATATTAATTATTTATTTATTTCCTTCCTTCCTTCCTGCTTTCCTTCCTCCTTCCTTCCTTCCTCCCTCCCTTCTCTCTCTTTCTTTCTTTCTCTCTCTCTCTTTCCCTTTCTTTTCTTTCTTTCTTTCTCTTCTTTCTTTCTTCCTTCCTTCCTTTCTTTCCTTCCTTCCTTCCTTCCTTCCTCCCTCCCTCCCTCCTCCCTTCCTTTCTTTCTTTCTTCTTTGCATTCTTCCTTTCTCTCTCTCTCGCTCTTACTTTCTATTTCTTTCATCATGAGAATTATTCCTGGCCACTAAAATTTCCAATGATTATAGACTAGCATTAGGAAGAAAATTAAAATTAAAATCATGCTCCCTGTCAATATCCAGAAATACCCACTGATTTCATTGTGAGGGCCCACTGTTTGGCCGCCTTTCCATGGAGATAGTTAGAATTTCCAACATTTATAGAGTGCCAGGTCCTGTGTGAAGTGCTTTATGTGCAATGTCACATTAAACGGACTAGAGGCATTTTGATGATCTCCATTGTCCAGATGAGAAAACTGAGGCTTGGAGAGCTGAAATGACTTTTTTAGGGTCATGCAGTTGAACTGGGATTCAAACCCAGGTCTTTCTGACTCTACTGAGGGTGTCTCAACCATGTTACTTAGCTGCCACACTCTAGTTAAGAGATGTTGGTGAAATATATTTCATCTCTATAAGCCTCAATGGTTCCATTTGTAAAACGGGCGTATAAGAGTATCCAACTCCAAGGATAGTTGGGAAGATTAAATGCAATAATGTATGCAGTGTGCTAGGCACATGTGCAGTATTAAGAGCTATATTAACATAAATAATATAAAGTAACATAATTCCCAGAAGGAGCTAAGTTCTCTGTCAGCATTCCTTATATTTAAACCCCAGTTCTCCTCTTGACAGTAAAAATCTGATTATTCCTCTGAATAAGACCATAGGTTGGCAATTTTTCTGTAAGGGGCCACATAATAAACATTCTGGAAGTTGCAAGTCGTACGATCTCTGTCATGACCACTCAGTGGTGGTGCAAACACAGCCAGAGATGATACAAAAATGAATGGATGTGTCTGTGTGCCAATAAAGCTTTATGTACACAAACAGATGGTGGGCTGGATTTGACCCATGGGATGTAGTTTGCTGAGCTCTGAAGAAGATGATGCATTTCTATCACTTTTGCAGTTAGTTTCCAGGGATCCCCAAACATCGTTCTTTATCTTTGGCCTACAGTTCATGGGTTATTCAGTCAGCTCAGTAGTGCTGATGAACCCTGGTGTTTAAATTTTGGGTGAAATCAATATTAACCATATAGAAAATGATGGATACTACAGCAACTATTTTGTCTACTCTATGTCTTTGACCCCCAGTATGGTGACTGATACATTGTGAGTATTTAATATGTATTTGTTGAATGAAGGAATATGTACCTTATTCTTTATGTCAACTCCAAATTGAGTCATCCTTCTATTGGCAGGCACTTAGGTTTTTCTAATGTTTTACAACTTGAAAGAAAGCTGAATGAGCATCCCTGTGATCTGGGAGGGAGCTATAGGAGACTTGCCTTGAAGTTGTGCTTCTATAACAAGTACCTAGCAAGGGTTTATTTCGAGTAACTTGTCAGAGCAGGGTTGAAATAGATTTGTGGAGAGCCACCCCATGGTTCCATGACTGCACGATTCCATGGGTCCTTCAATGAGTAAATTCCTAGAATTTGCTTTGCAAGTGTCCGAGTTATCTGTTGCTGGGTAACAGACCACCTGCAAATTTAGTTGCAAATAGTAATCATTCATTATGCTCATGAATGAATCTGCTATTAGGGCTGAGTTTGGAGAGGATGGCTTGTCCCTATTCCACACAGTGTCAGTTGAGTTGGCTCAACTGGAGGCTAGAGGATCCACTTTGAAAAGGGTCTACTCACAAGGCTGGCAAGGTGGTGCTGGCTGTTTGACTGGCTGCTCCCCCAGGGCTGCGGGCTGGATGTCTTAGTTCTTCCCCATTGAGCTGCATTTTCATGGCTGGTTGGGCTTCCTCAAAGTATGGCAGCTGATTTCCAAGAATGAGCATCTCAAGAGAAGAAGGAATTACATTATATTTCTACGACCTATCATGACATTCTTCTGACTAAGCATGGTATTTTTATGACCTGGTGTCACTTCCACCATAGTCACAAGCATGCTCAGATTCCAGGGGAGGGAATATAGACCCCACTACTTGATGGGTGGAGTACCAAGGTCTCACTGAATGAAGGACATATGGGAGGGAAACATTGTTTCAACCATCTTTGGAAAATACAATGGGCTTCACAAGATGAGGCAACTTTGTAACTCTGACTCTTTCTCTATCCAGATATAGATGAGTGTTCTCAAAACCCGTGACAATGTGGTCTTAACTCAATCTGCCAAAACCTGCCAGGGAGGTACAAGTGCAGCTGTTTGCGCGGTTTCTCTTCTCCTACTGGAACCAACTGGAACCTGGGAAATCCAGGTCATTTTGCCTGTACACGTAATGCTCTCAGGCTCTCAGGCATGGTCTTTGGTGGAAAGCTATCATTGAGTTGGGTACATGTGTTTCTCACTGTAGACACCCAATCTTTTGTCTGCTCACTCTCCTCCACTGCTCCTAGACATCAATGAATGCCTCTCCAGTGGGATCTTCGCAGAGCGTTCTGAGTGTTCCTACTCCTTAGGAAGCTATAGGTGCAGCTGTCGAGATGGGTTCTTCTCTAACAACTCCACCTGTGAAGGCACAGAGGGCCTGCCCTTCTTTATTTACCTACTTAATTAAGAATCACCTCATTTCATGATCCTATTAGGTAGTGATCATGATCCTTATTTTAGGAATGAGACCACAGAGGCTCAGAGAGGTGAAGTGACTTGCCAAGGGATGCACAGCTATTCGGTGGAAGAATCATGATTTGAACTCCCGTTGAGGGCCTACTGTGACTTAAGCAGTGGGTCAGGCAGTTCCTGCGAATAATGCGGGGGCTCCATCTCTATAGCGATTTTCTCTCCAGTGGACATTGGCAATGTCTAGAGACATTTTTGATTGCCACAGCTGTTGTTATTGGATTGTGTGTGCTACTGTCCTCTAGTGGGTAGAGGCCAGAGATGTTGTTAACCATCTTACAATGCACAGAACAGCCCCCCCACGACCAAATGTGATCCAGTCCCAAATGCCAGTAATGCTGAGGTAGAGATACTGTGTTATAGGGAGAGCTCAGACTCAAACCTCAGCACTTTTTCCTAAAAGGTATTTGAATTAAGACCTGAGAGTTACCCTCATCCTCCCTCCCCTTCCATATTAAATCGGTCATCAAGTCTCAGAGAATCTAACTGCTAGATATGTCTTGAATCTCTCCACTCTTCTCCATCCTTTATTCAGGCTGCATCCGTACTGTAACAGCATCCTCACTGGTCTCTCCCTTTCTCCAGTCTTCCCCTCTCAAATCCATCCTCCACACTGCAGCCAGGATATTCTCACAAAGACACCATGGCTCCATCTTCCTGAGTCTAGGGTGGTTCTATTGTTTTCCTCTTTCATTTATAGGGAGGATGACTTCATTCAGCAGGGCATGGAGTGATCAAGCCCTTATCACATTCCCTTGGCTTGGAGTCAGAGATATTCGAAGTCATCTCTGATTTTTCTGGTCCATTTGTAGCAGTTAGCTATTGCTGAGTAACAAATCACTCTGAAAGTCAATGGGTAAAAACTAGCACCATTCATTTAGCTCTTGATTTCATGCATTGGTGGTTTAGGTTGGGTTCTGCTGGTCAGTTCTTTGGGTCTCAACCATTCTTCTTCATGTGAGGAGATAATGAGCCTTCATGAATTCACAGGTAATCAATGAATCTGGATCGTGAATTATGAAGGGTTTAGAGGCAAAAGATGAGCGTAGGTGAGAACAAACTCTCAGGGTCTTGCCTGTTCTAATGAGGAGTTTGGATTTTATCCTGAGCTGCGAGGACCCTCATCAGAAGATTTGCCTGGGTCATAAACTTGCCTCTAAATGCTTCCTTTCTGTAACGACAAAAATGTGTTTAAGAAGGTGGGACCAGAGCCAGGGAAACCCATTGGCTTCAGTCAGTGGTGGGGCTGTGCACTGCAGCTGCAGCCTCAGCATCCTTCATCCTTTTGACTTAGACCAGTTTTCTGCTTAGATATGGATGAGTGTTCCAGGAGCTTGACTCTTTGTGGTCCCAATTCCACCTGCACCAATATCCCGAGAGAACACAGTTGCTCCTGCCTGCCTGGGTTCTTTTTGCCTGATGTTTGGACCCCTGAGAAACCAGAGGCTTTCAAATGTACCAGTCATTCTCCCAGCCATGCTGAGGACTTCTCAATGCATGTCAAACTACTCTGAAATGTAGCAGCTTATAACAACAACCATCTGTTCTTGCTCATGATTCCATGGGTTGACCACATGGTTTTTCTGGGGCACTAAGATGGCTGGCCGGTCCAAAGTAGGCTCGCTTATGTGACTGGTAGTTGGTGCTGATCTCTGGCAGGGCCCTCAGTGGGCCTTTCCACATGGCTTCTTGGGCTTCCTCAGAGCATGGCAGTTGGTTTCCAAGAAGGAAAGTTCCAAGAAGAAGAAAGCAGAAACTGCCAGTTCTCATAAGGCCTGGGCTTGGAAGTCCCCAAGTGTTACTTCTACCACATTCTATTGGTCACAGTCACAGGGCCAGCCTAGATCCAAAAGGAGGGGAAATAAACTCTCCATCTCACTGGGACAGCAACATGTGCATACAGGAAATGGAAGAACTGATGGCTCCATCTTCGGAGGGTCTACCATACAGCAGAACACATTTTATAGTCTTCAATCCCCGGGGAAATGCATGCTTCTTTTCATTAGAAATATTATATTTCTTCTCATTCGTTGATCTTTACTAGCTGCTGACATTGTTAGAAGCAGAACAATAGAGGCATAAAGAGGAAAGGGATCTTAGAGAGATTAACACAGCTCTAAGGGCTCTAGGAACCTTTCAGAATCCCCATCTAGGGCCAGAAAACAAGGCCATGGTCTTCCACTCTCCTTTCAGTCAAATTATCACCTCTTTTATTTGTCTTACCTATTCGGGTTTCACTTCACAAGAAGGAAGGTTTCTTGGGCCAAAAAGTTTTGAAAGCCATGCCCCTAGTCCAGCTCTATATGCAAAATATAAATTGCACCTGTGGTATGTCTGACAAGAGCTCACTTAGTCGATGCTTAAATATTTCTGGAAGTGGGCAGCCTGCGGTGAAAAGAAACCCACTCCTTGGTTAGAGATGTTTTCTGTGATACCAAGAAAAAAACCACTTCCCCATGCCTTCCAACCATGTCGTTTGAGACCTCCAAATTAGTCTACGTTCCTATCACAAAGACTTCTCGTACCAACTCTCCACGGTATTGCCTGGTGCAATATACCATATACTTGTGTAAGCCCCTAGTGTGGACAGTGCCTATTTATCCCTCATGTTTTTTGAGATGACATAGAAATATGAAAGGTTTTGTCCTTACCTCCCTCCTATTCATTTGTTTATTACTTTTATTTCTTTATTTTTTTTTTTTGGTGAGGAAGATTGGCTCAGAGCTAACGTCTGTTGCCAATCTTCCTCGTTTTGCTGGAGGAAGAGTGGCCCTGAGCTAACATTTATGCCCATCTTCCTCTACTTTATATGTGGGATGCTGACCTAGCATGGCTTGATGAGCGGCGTGTAGGTCCACGCCTGGGATCTGAACCCACGAGCCCTGGGCTGCTGAAGCAGAGTGTGTGAACTTACACCACAGGGCCAGACCCCTCCTATTTATTTTTTTCTGAGACATTCTATTCCATATATCCTCTGTGGATCAGAAACCTTCAGAGGGAGAAGTAACCTCTTGTTGCCACAGTGACCATACATCACCCTGTATTGGTTAAGCTGGGGTTTCTCAACTTTTGCACTATTAACATTTTGGGCTGGATAGTTCTTTGTTGTGTGTAGGGCTATTCTGTGCATTAGTGGATTGGCAGTATGTTTGGCATCTACCCCCAGATCCCAGTGACCACGAAAAATGTCTCCAGACATTGCCCAACGTCCCCTGGAGGGGCAAATTGCCCTCAGTTGAGAACCACTAGCTTAACGAAATAGAAATTTCTTACTCCCTTAACCATCCAGTATGGATATCCTTGGTCAATAGGCAGCTTTCCTCCACAAGGTGATACAGGGATCCAGTCCTCTTGCATCTCTGGTTTTCCTATGGTTAGGAACTTGGAATCCTTGGTTTCAGCCAGTGGCAGGGAAAGAGGGAGAAGACACACTCACTTCTTAACCACGTGGGCCCAGGAGTGATATGCCATACCCTCTTCCATTCTATGAGTGAAAGCTAACCACATGGCCCCGCCTAGATGCAGGGGGCTCTGGGAAATGTAGTCCCTTGTTGTGCCGCCATTTTTCAGTGACAAGGCTATGCTTTGGAAGGGGAAGCATGACTTTGTTGGATTGTTGGCCAACTCTGCCTCACTCCACAGATATTGATGAGTGCCTTGATATGTAACCTTTCGGCCAAAGGCAGTGGAAAGTGCCTTTTCAATGCAACGTGCACCAACACGCACCAGGAGCTACTTTTGTACCTGCCACCATGGCTTTGCACCAAGCAATGGACAGCTGAACTTCACAGACCAAGCAGTGGGATGCAGAGGAGAGCAGAGGGTTTGCTGGTCAACCCTGGAAAGAAGGCTATCCCTGTTTCTCTGGGTTTTTTGATCTTTTTGAGTTCTTTGCAGATATTGATGAGTGCTCCCAAGATCCATCACGGTGTGGTCCCGATTCTGTCTGCACCAACGCCCCAGGCTCCTACAGCTGTAGCTGCGTTGTGGGCTTCCGTCCCAATCCAGAAGGCTCCTGGAAACATGGCAACTTCAGCTGCGAAAGTAATCCTCTCCTTATGTGTCTTGGCAATGGAATCTGTGTCTTTCTTTGGTTGTAAAATCCTCACTCTACCCAAGCTCTGGATCCTCTTCTTACTTTCATTCATTCTCCCTTTTTATATTCTTTCACTAATACATTAATTTGATAAATTATTTTTGAAGCATTAATTAATTAACTAATTAGTCAAACAGGCCCCTGCACTAGGTACTGGGGATTCAATCCTGGATGTGATGGACATGATATTTGCCCTCATGTAGCTTATAGTCTAGGGAAGGAAGTAGAGAGCACACACATAATTATTTAATAATTGAAAAACTGTCACGCCCTTTGGCATATTATATACCCCATTAGTGAGATATATAATATGCTCCAGGCAAGTGACATTTAAGCTGAAGCTTGAAGGAAGAGTAGGGATTATGCAGATGAAGAGTGGAGATCACAGCGTGACAGGTTATAGCATGTGCAAAGGCCCTGAGGCTAACAAAGACTGAGGACAAAGAGAATGGCATTAGCTGCATCTGAGCAGGTGGGCAGAGGTCAGATTCTGCAGGACCTTGTGTGCTGTGTGAAGAACTTTAGTCTTTCTGCTGAGAACAGTGGGGAACCGTGAAAGGTTTATGTTTTTAAAATTATGGATTATTTGATACATTAAAAATATAAGTAATTTATATGGAGGCAATGAAGTATAATAATAAAATGGATATATCCGAGGCCCTTGCCAACATAAGAACCAGAATATCATCAATGCCATTGCATTTTCTGCATGCTTCTTCTCCACTCCGTATATCCTTGTCTTCTCCCCAGAGGGAACCACTCGGAATTTTGTGTTTATAATTCCCCTACTTAAAAAAAACCCTGCCATTTACGTATCCCTAAACAATATCTTGCTTAGTTTTGTTTGCTTTGGAGCTTTACAAAAATGGTATCATACCACATATGATCTTTTTTTTATTGAGATATAATTGACATATAACATTCTATTAGTTTCAGGTGTACAACATAATGATTGATATTTGGATATATTGCAAAATAATCACAATAAGTCTAGTTAACATTCGTCACCCTACATAGTTACAAAATTTCTTTTGCTTGTGATGAGAACTTTTAAGATCTACTCTCTTAGCAACTTTCAAATATGCAATACAGTATTATTCACTATTGTCCCCATGCTGTATATTACATCCCCAGGACTTATTTATTTTATAACTGGAAGTTTGTTCCTCCTGACGACCGTCATCCATTTTGCCCACCCTCCACCCCCACCTCTGGCAACCACCAATCTGTTCTCTTATCTATGAGCTTGGCTTTTTTTTTTTTTTAATATTCCACATATAAGTGAGATCATATGATATTTTCCAGAGTTGCTCTTTTTCACTCAATAATCACACTTCCCAAAGCCCCTGATGTTGTAGCGTGTAGCTGTAGCTTGTTCATTTCCACTGTTGTATAACATGGCAATGGATGCATTTACAGCATGGGGTATGATTGTGTAAATAATAATATCTTTCTGTGGTTGACATTTGATTTGCTTGCTTTTGTTTTCGTCCTAGTGGTTCCCTTCAAGTGTAAAGAAGATATGTTACCCAACAATGAGCAGGTCCAGCTATGCCAAGAGGGAGCAGCGGTGGAGCCTGAATATGTAAGTATTTTTGAAGGTTCCTAGCTCTTGAAGTTGTCCTAGAAGCCACTTAGGTAGGATGTTGTTTTGCAGTTTTAACGAAGACAAAAATATACAATGGCCTAAACCAGATAACAGTTTATTTCTCTCTTTGTAACAGTCTGAGTGTAAGCTGCTGAGAGCTGATGTGATGGCTCCATAATGCTCTGTCATCATGAACACAAGACTCCCTTGTTGTGGTCGAACATGGCTGCTCCAGCCCCTGCCATCACATCTGCATTTCAGCTTGTGGGCAAGGGAGAAGGGGAGGTGACAGGCACTGTCCTTCCCTTCAAGAGTATGACCCAGTATCACTTCTGCTTATACCTCATTGGCCAGAAATTAGTCATGTGGTCACACCTAGCTACAAGGAAAGCTGGGAAGGGAGGACATTTGCTCATCTAAAACTTGGGAATTCTCTTACTAAAAGAAGAAAGGATGTTGGAGTCTCATTACTAGTGAAGATGTTGGTGCTGCATCTGTGTGATATGGGATGCATATGTGATACATAGCCCCCAGGCCAGGCAAAGAGGAATGTGGACATCTGATTCTCTAATGGAGTCACTCCAGTGAGTAAAGGCTCCATGAGCATCTTCAGGAATTGGTGTAACTATTTTAAATATCAGCTTATAAACTAGCTTTGGAATTGCCATGCACTTTGGACGATTGTCATGTCTTTTTTTCATTGTGGTGAAATACACCTAAAAAATCACCATTGTAAATTATACAATTCAGTGTTATTTAGTACTCACAATGATGTGTAACCACCACCTCTATCTATCTCTAAAACATTTTCATCACCCCCAAAGGAAACCCTGTACCCACTAGCAGTCACTGCCCATTCCTCCCACCCCAACCCCTGGTAAACACTCATCTACTTTCTGTCTCCACAGATGCGTCTATTCTGGACATTTCATATAAATGGAATCATGCGCTATGTGGTCTTTTGTGTCTGGCTCCTTTCACTGAGCAACATGTTTTCAAGGTTCATCCATGTTACAGCATGTGTCAATGCTTCATTCCTTTTTACGGCTGAGTACTATTTCATTTGGACCACTGTTTTTTCACACATTTCCCCATCTTTTTACCCCATTAAATGGTTTTGCTGTCTACGTTTCTTTTGTTGTTCATGGAAGAGAAAGGAGCTGTGGTTCCAATTCTGATCAAATAGTGAGTTTTTATTTCTCCGAGAATTCGAGAGACTCACGAGACCTCAGGAATTTGGGACCACCCTGTATGGTGGGCTTGATGGCCCAATTTGTACCTTACATGCTTGGGGGATAGACTGATCAATGCTCACGAATGCTTTTCCCTCGGGGGCACAGGTTTCTTTTTGTGCACTAATGAACACCATCTTCAGCATCCTGGACAATGCCTGTGAGAACAAAGCCACCGTCGTTTCTCTGAAGGTAACGAGGAAGTCTTTGTAATTGTGTTTCCAGTTTCGAGCATCTTGTGGGACACTTTGGGAGCAGAAAGTCCTCTTTATAATTAATCGACTGTGAGTTAATATTTAATTTATTACAGTTGTAAGTTTTTAAAAATTAACACGCAGTAAAATTGCCCTTTTCTTTACAATCCTATGAGTTTTATCACCTGAGTAGATTTGTGTAACCACCACCACAATCAGAATACAGAACAGTTCCATCTCCCCCAAGAACTCTCTTGGGTTTTCTCTTTACAATCAGATACTCCCTCCACCACTAGCCCCTGTAAATCCCTGATCTGTTCTCTGTCATTATAGCTTTGTCTTTTCAAGAATGTGATATAAATGGAATCACATGGCCTTTTGAGTCTGGCTTCTTTCACTCAGCATAATGCCTTCGAGATTCATCAATGTTGTGTTTATCAATAGTCCCATTCCTTTTTTTCTGGTAACCATTAATGATATTTAGTACATTTACAATGTTGTCTAACCATCACCACTATCTAGTTCCAGAACATTTTCATCACCCCAAAAGGAAATTCCCTACCCGTTAAGCAGACACACCTCATCCTTCCCTTGACTGCAACCCATTCTCTTGATGAGAGAGGACAGCTGCTATTTCATTGATGAGAGACAGAGCGCAAATACACCTTTCTTTGCAGAATACGCCTGAGAGTGTCACCTCTGTGCTTAAGCAAACGTCCACGTGATCCACCTTCACCAAAGAAGAAACGTCCACCCTGGCCATAGTCTTACTGGAGACCGTGGAGAGCACCACGTTGGCAGCATTCCTGAAATCCTCAGAGAATGTCAGTCAGTCTATTCAGACGGAACGCCTAGGTAGGCTATATCCTCCACGGCAAGCTCACACCTGGGCGCTGATTTTGAGGGGTGACTTCAGCAATGTGATTCTCCATGTCTTTTCCATATACCGTTTCCCTGACTGTTTCTAACCTCTGAACTCACACAAAGCAAGCCTATTATAGTAATGACATCTCTCATTTATTGAGCATCAGGCATTGTGTTAAGAGTTTGTGGCCAGGCACTGTTTGGAGGGCGTCGTTAATTCATTCAACAAATACTCGTTGACTGCCTACTGTGTGCCAGGTGTTAAGATATGATAGTCGTTTGCTGTGTTCAAATATTTCGAGCTCTTTCTTCTGGGCCCACGTTAGGATTGTACTCCCTGGCTTGGGGTTAGGTGGCATTTTGTGATGAGTTTAAGCCAGTGAATTGTGAATGGAATAGTTGCTGGTGTGAGACCTTCCAGAGCCTTCTTTCCCTCTACTCTAGGGACAGGCAGTGTTTCAGATCACAATGTCTCCATCTGTGTGGGTCCCAGGGCAAGGAGAACACAGAGCACAGCCCCAAGTCAATTCACGATGGACACAAAGCATGAATGAGAAATCAATAATTATTTATAACCCACTAAGATTTGGGGTTGTGTGTTACTGCTGCATGCCCAATCCTCTCCTGACTGATACAGCTATGGATTTACCACCCTGAACGTGCTTGGTGGGTGACTGCGTGGGAATTTCGGGTACTGTACGCCTTAACGGCAGCACCCCACTCCTGGTGTAGCTCCAGTATCAGTCACATAATCCCGGGTAGTTCCATCCTCATGGGTGCCCAGGAGGCCAAGAGGTGGAAATAGAGTGTTTGGTGAACTGCCACCAGAATTGAACAAAACTAGCCTCGTGAATTTTATATTTTAGTGATAGACCTATGGCATACCAGATAGAGCTAGTGCTACTGAGAAAAATACAGCACGCTAAGGAGGCTCGAGAGGGTCAAGATTAGTGGGAGCGTTGCTATTGTATATAGTGCGGTTAGGGGAAGTCTCACTGGGGCAGAGACCTGAGGGAAGGGAGCCGTGTAAATATTGGGAGACAGAGCAAGTGTGTTCCTTGGAACACTTGGTGAGTTCAAGGAACAATGAGCAGGCCGGTGAAAGCTGCAGCAGAAGGGGTCAGAACAGAAAGGGAGTGCAGATTTTGTAGACGAAGGTAGGGACTCAGGATTTTATTTGAGGTAAGATGGGGGGTGGGATTGGAGAGTTTGAGAAAATGCATGGCATTATCTGGCTGATATTTTTCGAGGGTACCTCTGGTAGAATTATCTATTTTGTTTTCAATAAGAGTCCTTTAATCATTGCCATGCTGCAGGTGGGAAATCTGAGGCTCAGAGAGGTTAAGTCGTTGCTCAAATTTGCACAGCTGGTGAGTAGCAGGGCTGGACTCCATCTGACTGCAGAATCCAAGCCCTCATCCACCATACTGGGCTTGCCCGGGTCCCTTTCTATTCCTTTGGCTTTGGAAAATTGCCTAAATTTGGAGTAGCCAGAGTCACAACTCTGTCGCCTTCCATCACTGTCGACTTCAATCCCATCTTTTCCCCATGCACCCCCTATGATGTGAGGGCTCACGCCTATGGCTCCACCCGAGTCTCTCATATGTTTGGTGCTACCATCCTCCTACCAATCATCAGGGGCTCAAGAGGTTTCCCGTGATGAATTGGCCTTTCTGTCCTCTCCTTTGCTTGCGACTATGGATGCGTACCCTTCTTGGACAGAAACTGAATTCAGGACCCACTCTCTGGGTGACCTCATGCAAACTCTTCCTTTCTCCTTCTAGATATTAAGACCCAAGTTATCAACAAAGAATGCGCTGAGGAGAACACCGTCTTTAACTTCAAAGCCAAAGGCGATGAGATGAAGATTTGGTGCTCCACAATTGAAGAATCTGAATCCACAGGTACAGACCCGCTCCTGAGAATCAAGGAGGGTGGTTGTGGTATATTCAATCAGCAAATATTTATCCATCAACTTCTAGGTCCCAAGTCCTGTGCCAGGTGGTGAGGGAATCTCTGATGGCAGAGGCAGAAATAGCCCATGCCCTCAGGGAGTTTTCCATCTGCTAGGGAATGCAGACATTAAATAAATAATCTCACAATACCGGAGTACTGAAACCTTCCCTGTCCAATACAGCAGCCACTGGCCACACTTTGTTATTGAGCGCTTGAAATGTGGCTAGATTGTGAGCATAGAATACATACCAAATTTCAAAGGCTTGGTACAAAAAACAGAGGATGTAAAACATCTCATTAATAATTTTTCTAGGGGCCGGCCCGATGGCGCAAGTGGTTAAGTGCACATGCTCCGCTGCGGCGGCCCAGGGTTCGCCGGTTCGGATCCCAGGCGCGCACTGACGCACTGCTTGGGAAGCCACGCTGCGGCGGCGTCCCACATAAAGTGGAGGAAGATGGGCACGGATATTAGCCCAGGGCCAGACTTCCCCAGCAAAAAAAGAGGAGGATTGGCAGATGTTAGCACAGGGCTGATCTTCCTCACACACAAAAATATAATAATAATTTTTGCTACTGATCATGTGTTGAAATGATAATATTTTGCATGTATTGAGTTAATATATTATTAAAATGAATTTTACCCGTTTTCTACTTTTCTGAAATGTGGCTACTAGAAAATTTAAAATTGCATATGTGGCTAATACTATGTTTCTAGCAGACGGCACTAATCTGTATCAAGGGTTGGCAAACTTTTCCTGTAGAGGGCAGGTTAGTAAATATTTTAGGCATTGAGGGCAATACAATTTGTGTTGCAACCATGGGACTCTACTGCTGTGGGGCAAAAGCGTTCACAGGCAATATGTAAATGAACGGGTGTGGCTGCGTTGCAACAGAACTTTTATTTACAAAACACAGGCAATGGCCAGATAAGCCTGTACATTGTCCACCACCCCTGATCTACATGCTCTCTGGAGGGCACAGACCTAGGACACATCCTGGGAGACCCCCAACGTTGAAAGGGGAAGCCCACCAAAGAGATTAAACAAGAATGACCACAAATGTGGGAGGGGAACTTATTTTCCACTGCTGAGTTGAATCGTCCTTTAAAAACACAAATTCAAATTTGTTTTTAAGTATAGCCAAGATTTCTCCAGGTGATAGCACCTCAGGATTTTTTTCTATGGTTCTATGAGGGTCACCAACCAGAAGCCCACCCATGTTTTAATCCTCAGAGCAGGCCAGTGAAGGTGCAGGAATGCATGAGATATTACAGTGCATATACTAATAAATACTGAGCAAATGATTCCCTTTTTTTTTTTTTTTTTTGCATTTGGGGCAAATCGCAGGGACCACTGGGGTGGCATTTGTCTCCTTTGCGGGTATGGAGTCTGTTTTGGATGAGAGCTTCTTCCAAGACCCTCGGACCTTCTTGGGCAACTCCAAGAGGAAGCTGAAGATGAATTCTCGCATCGCTGGGGGCATCATGACCGGGAAGAAGAAAGATGGCTTCTCCAACCCAATCATCTACACTCTGGAGAACATCAAGGTTTGTGAAGAGGTCTCCACTGAGCCCCCATCTACCCGTTGAGAACTCCCCATCCCCTAGTGGGCTTAACTCTTATTTTTGTTTATTGAGGTAACGTTGGTTTATAATATTATATAAATTTCAGGTGTACATCATTATATTTCGATTTCTGTGTAGACTATGTCATGTTCACCACCCAAAGACTAATTACTGTCCTTCACCACACACAGGTACCCTGTCACCCCTTCTGCCCTCCTCCCTCCCCCTTTCCACTCTGGTAACCACTAGTCTAATCTCTGTATCTATGTGTTTGTTTATTGTTGTTGTTGTTGTCTTTATCTTCTATTTATGAGGGAGATCATACGGTATTTGACCTTCTCTCTCTGACATTTCTTTTAGCATAATACCCTCAAGGACCATCCATGTTGTTGCAAATGGAAAGATTTCATCTTTTTTATGGCTGAGTAGTATTCCATTGTGTATATATACCACATCTCCTTTATCTATTTGTCCATTGATGGGCACTTAGGTTGTTTCCAAGTCTTGGCTATTGTTAATAATGCTGCAATGAACATAGGGGTGCAAGTATCTTTACACATTCATGTTTTCACGTACTTTGGATAAATACCTGGCAGTGGAATAGCTTAACTCTCATTTTTAATGGGGACCCATTAAGGTGGCAAGCTTCCACAATTTCTAGCAACTTAAGCCAATCCTCAAAACCCACCTCTAGAGGAGTAAACTTTCCTATTTCTATGTGGCGTTCTTCCATTCATCAGCAGGCAAGATTTAGGTTAGGTTAAGTAACACTGATGCAGGAATATTTACAGAGACTTTAGTTACATTAGCTATGACCAAGTCAGTGGGAGAGACAGATCTGACATCCAAGACATTTCTTCTCATGACTGCACAATGAAATGGCAGCGTTTTCCTCCATCCCCTATAGAGCACACCTGCATCTTCTTGCCCCAGATGACTTCAGGTTGGCCACACTGCATCCATTCAAGAAGGACTGTCAGGTGACCAGGGACTTTGATTTTTTCAGCCAAAGCAGAAGTCTGAGAGCCCCATCTGCGTTTCCTGGAGAACGGATGCAAAGGGTGGCAGGTGGACGCCATCTGGCTGCGTGATCCTTGAAGCTTCCGAGACGCATACTGTCTGCAGCTGTAATCGAATGGCGAACCTGGCCATCATCATGGCTTCTGGGGAGCTCACGGTCAGTACTGATGCTCTGTTTCTTGCTCCCCAAATCCAATGGGAAAATATTGACTAAACATGCATGGTGTGCCTCTCATGGCCTTGTGTGTTGTGGGAGGAGTCATGGGGGCACAGAAGGGGTGTGTGCCATACCTCTGCCCTTGGAGAATTCATGGTCTTGTTGGGAAGCCATGACGCTCATATGTCAGATGAGGAATGACCCTAAACAGGTGCAGGCACAGTAAAAATCACAGATCCCATTTACTGAGCACTGATCTTGTTCTGGACCCTTTATTTTAAGTGTTTTTAGACCCATTGCACAGGATAAGAGACTGAGGCTCAGTAGCCTTCTAGTAATTGGAAGGTGGGATTCTATTCCAGGACAGTCTGGTTCCAGAAGTCTCTTTCCACTGAACCATACAAATGGTGCAAGAGGTTGCGCTGTAGGAATTCAGAGGTGTTTCAGTGAGATCTGGTGACAGATCAGGGAAGAAATGAAGAACAAAGTGAGCCTTGGTGAGCAGGCAGATTTGGGAGAGAGGAAAGACATCCTCATTAGTGCTGTGGTGAGTTTCCTTACCTCTCATGCAAGATCTGAGGTGAATTCTCTGCCAGGGAGGCCCTAACTGCTAGTTAGAGGAATATGGGGCTTAGGACTTGAGAGACCTGGATCCAGAGCAAGACCAGCCGAGTTTCAAGTCCATCTCTGTCACTTCCTAGCTGTGTTAACCCAAGATATATATAATATAATGTTTATATATTGTATAATTATACATATAATTATTAATATTATAAAATACATATAAAATTTCATATACCTATATGTTATAGACATATTACATATATATGCATTATAATACCTATGAATTATAATACATATATATAATTTCAGGAATATTGAAATGAACGTGCAAATGGACACAAAACTGTTTTTTCCATGGAATTATTTTGCATCTCTGTCATTTATTTAAAATTTACTGAATTGTAAAATATCTCCCACATAGATCAGAACTGGGTAACCTGGAGATGTGTGCTCTGACAATACATCGTTTTCCATGGAAGTACTCATTTTTCTCTACACCATAGATCTCATCCAGTCTCACAGCCATAAACACCATTTATTAGGAATGACCCCAAAATACTAAACAATGTGCAGTCCAGCCCCCTTCCTGAATTCTAGACTCATATAACCAACCACCTACCAAGTGCCCCCACTGAGATGTCTAATAGATGTCACAAATGTAACGTGTTCCAAACTGAGCTTCTGATCCCCCCGCCTCTCATTTCCATGGAGGGTCCCCTATCCTTCTATTGCTCAGCACAAGGCCGTGGAGTTATCCTTGACTCTGCCTTTCTTCTTACCCTTCATCTCCGATCTGTCAGCAAATCCTGTTGACACTTCCTCAGAATGTATCCAGAATCTGATCGCCTGTCTGTTCCTTTGTTGCTTCTATTCTGTTCCAAGTCCTATTGTCTGTAGCCAGGATTATGGAAATAGCCTCATAAAGGGTCTTTCTGCTTCCCCTCTTGCCTTTTCCCTGCCCCACCTTTGGTCTGTTCTCCTTGCAGCAGCCAGAGGGCGCCTGTGAACTCCTGAGTCGGGTCACATGCCTTCTCTGCCTACAAACCTCTATGGCTCCCACCTTACTCAGTAAAAGCCAAAGTCACCTGATGGCCCACAAGGCCCTGTACGATCTGACCCTCTTTTCCTCCTTGACCTCATCTTCTGTTAATCTCACTTCCCTCTGCTCCACCCATGCTGGCCTGCTCAGGATTCTTCAGACACGCCAAGCTCACTTCCTCTTTAGGAATCTTGACCTGGATGCTCACTCTGCCTTGAATGTTCTTGTCCTGATACCCACATGGCCAACTCCCTCACCTCCTTCAAATCTTTGTTCCAATCATTTGTTATCAATAGTATTTCCTCTGGCAACTCGATTTCGTACTGCCTCCTTTTCTCCTACCCTGACATTCATGCTTCTCCTGCCCCTAATCCTGATTTTCTTTTCATAGCGCTTACCACTTCCTAACATGCTATAACTTCCTTATTTATTTATGGTCTTCCATCTCACACTAGAATGTCTTATTTTTTCACTGACATATTCCAAACTCAATTAACTAAGATCCAGTGGCTTAATTAAATAGGGAATTATTTTTTTTGCAAGAATAGAAGCCCAGAGTTAGGTGTTGCTGGTATTGGTTCTATTGCTCAGTGGTATTGTAAAGGATTTAGGCTCTTCCCGGTTTTCCAATCTGCTAGCAGCATGTTGGCTTTTCATCAAAATGTTTTTTATGGTTGCAAGGTGGGTGCCATAGCTTCAGACATCACGACCATGTTCAAGGCAGAAAGAAGAGGGATGGGGCAGAAACAGCAGCCTCTCCTTTCATGCCTCTCCCTTTAACAGGAAACAGAAGCTTTTCCCAGAAACCCCTCAGCAGATTTCCCTCTCACCTATTTGGTCAGAACTGTGTCACATGACCACTCCTAGTTACAAAAGAATTTGACAAAACAAGTATTTGGCTTTCTAGCTTCTAGAACGAGAGCTATCAGTGGTGAAGAGGTTAAGAATGGCTTTTGAGTTTGCCTGCAGTGCCTGCCATGCTAGAGATAATCACTGTTAACATTTTAAGGTTTATCCTTCTAGTCTGTGTTGCTATATTTCTCTCTCTCTGTATTTATAAGACCCATGCCCCTATAGATATGACCCCTGGGATCATGTTTGTACTAATCTTGGTACTGATTCCAGTTCTGATTTCTCTCTCACAGGGTTAAAGCTCTTTCTTGCTTTCAAATACGCTATGAAGCAACATTTGAGGACAGCAGGTGCCGGCAGGAGCTGACGCTGAAATCTTCTCTTCATGGCTTAATGTGGAATTGCAGATCTCACCAGCCCCAGGACTCTCTGGGTGATTCAGAGCACTGATGGGTGGGGCGCTCTTCCCACGTTCCATGCGCTGGTGAGAAACAAGACTTTCTGTTCCAGATTACCATTTTATCTTCTATGTTCTGCAGCCCTTTGAATTTCCAGAGTTTTGAGGAAATAATAGATCCTAGTGCAATGGCATGACCAAGAACATCTGGCTACCGTTTTGTTTTCTCCTAAGTTCTTTGGCGTGTGGCTGCAAGCCTGCCTCTCCAGCGCCTGTCACAGAGTATGGAAACGGCTTCAGGAAATGGCTTGTCTTCTGACCGACTGGCTTACCCTTTAACAAAGACTCCTCCTGCCTGTAAAGAAATGGCCAGTAAGACTGTAACGAGAGCCCCAGGGGATAAACAAAGCTCACTGACATGGACGCTACTTTGGCACAAACACTTAAAAGAGTTATGTTGGTAAGCAGGAGCGGTCGATGGAGCAGAATTCCAGCGTTTCACAGAGAGTTGAAGGACTTGATGACAAAGCCTTGGGAAATATTTTGGTTTCCTGGAACCTTTCAGGGAACCAACATCTCCCTTCCTTCCAGGAACTGTTTTGTGACTTGGCTAGGATTCACACTGCTCGCAAAGTTATCACCATCCTGCCTTGCTCTTCGTCCCCCATAAAGTGTTGAGTGCCAAGGAGAGAAGAAGGAAAATTTAAAATGTACATATCCTCCCTTCCATGGCCACTCTCCAGCCTACCTCCTCAAAGTGTGGTCCGTGGACCAGAAGCATCAGCATCCCTTTGTTGGATAAACAGGATCTCAGGCCCCACTCCAGTTCTGCTGAACCAGAACCTGAGGTTTAATGAGATCCCCGGGAGGTTTTTGTTGTGCGTGAGTGAATGCTCCAGAATATTCTTCTGTTTTCCATGCTGATAGCAGAGCTTGTTTTTAAAACTAGAAAGGAAAACATATTCTTAGCTTTAGGACTTTGCATCTGCCATTCTCTCTTCCTAGGACACCTTTCCTCAAAATTGGACTAATTTCTACCCTCTCTTTGAGTCTCAGCTTAGTCGTCACTTCCACCAGGAAGCACTCTTTAGATCTCTTCAAGTAGGATTAGATGTCACCTCTGCGTGTCCTCTAAGGCTTCATGCTTTCTAGCTCTGTATTATAATTTCTTTTCTTCTTGAGTGTCTCCAATTAGATTCTGAGCTCCATAAGTGCAGGGAAGTATAGTCAGTGGATTCTTCATAAATATTTTGAATGAAAGCGTGACTGAATGGTTACTCTCCATTTTGAAGATGAGGAAACTGAGGCTCAGAGAGGTTAAGTAACTTTCCCATCATTACACAGCTGTAGCGGGCTGAGCTGGGCTTTGAACTCTTGACCAGAGAGCTCCTCTTCCAGGCCACTAGTCCTTCTCCTTCTCTTTCTTTGACCCTAGGAATTCTTAGTTTGGGGATACAGAGAAAAGACTATTTACTTTGAGTCAACTTATCATTTAGGATTCAGTTCGCTCGGTAATGATCCTGTGTTGAACAATTTGATCACAACATTAAACTTGATTGATGGAGGCTCAGTCTTTGTTATTTGTGGCAGCCACAATTTGGGAGGGGGGCTGACACATGTTTACAAACAAGAGTTCATTTATGATAGGTTGGTCTTCAATGCCTGGCTTGTCCAGAGGGTTCAATATAGAGGTGACAATTCTAAGGGATATTGAAGCAAGAGAAGGCATGATTTTTACTCATTGCCAATTGTGGCAGGTTAATTGCATCAATGCCTTCAAGAATGGTTTCCATGCCTCCACACCCCTTCCCTGTAACTTTGTAACCCTTCCTTCTCTGACTCTGGCTTGGCCTTGAGAGTTTATTTGGCCAACGGAATGTTAGCAAGCATGACTCAGAGGTTTCAAAATTGGGTGTGCATCCCTTCTTGCCCTTTGCATGATTTGTCTTGCTCGCTCTTGCACCCCTGCCTCCGCCATAAGAACGTGCCCAGTCTAACCTGCTGGAGGGATGTGAGAAACATATGGAGGAGAGTTAAGTCATCCCGTTACACCAGCTGAGGCTGTCCTTAATCAGCCACCTAACCAACTTGTAGCTGACTGCAGTCGCATCAGTGAGCCAAGTCAAGATCAGCAGACCTGCCCACCCAACCCATCAACTCAGGAGCAACAATCAGGTATCATTATTTTAGGGCACTGAGTTTCAGGAGTGGTTTGTTATGAAGTGTGATTTGTGGCAATTGCTAACTGATACAGCAGCCAATGGATTGTCAACATTTTGCATTTGATTGCAACAATTTGGAATATACAAAGAGGAGGATTTGCATCTATATTTCCTCTTAGCTATCAAGGTCTATAAATCTATAATGCTTGAATAAAGTTCTTTCTGACAGAAGACTTGCACAAGGCATTGTCTATCTCTATTACAGTGTTACATGTTGGTTTAAAATGCAATCGTGTTAAGGAACTCTATGTTTCTAAGGTAAGTGAAAGCTGTAACCTCCACAATAAGGATCTTTCTTACTATAAACATCAAGCTATGCTTGGTACGTTCCTTTACCCCCATGGCCTCATATGCCTCCCTTAGAGACAGAAAAGACACTTAGAATAAAAACTGCATGGTTCTCAAATCCCATAAATATAAAGTGAAATAACTCTGTCCTCTTATAATCCAAATAATTTATGGTGTCCAAAAAAAGACAGAATCCATTCATTCAAGAAATATTTATTGACCACCTAAAATGTACTTTTCCTTCCTAAACCATTAAACATCATTGAAAAAAAATTAAAAAATTGAAAAGCAAGGATATTAGAACATAAAATATTATTTTAAATTTAAATATTTTATTTTTCCCCAAACCAGAATTTATTAAAATTTGACTTTCGTGATTTTAATGGAAGAAAACTCATCAATAATTTTTCAAAATCAATTTCTAAAAAATTAACCATTAAAAGTACATTGAAAAAGTATATGTAGGGGCTCACATTTTTCCTTTTGTATCAGGTTCCATTATGACCCCAGCATAGCACTGTCAGATCTTGGATTTGGATATTTTGCTTATCATGGATTTTTCTTGCATTGATTTTGATATTTTTAAAAATTGCATTTACATGGTATTTATCTTGATTACTTAGTTTTTTTGATGCACACTTAAATTTTGTGCCTGAGACGAGTGCTTCCCTCCCCTCACCCCAGTGCTGGCCCTGATCGTGATCTTTTGTTTTACAGAGGAAGATTCTCCCTGAGCTAGCAACTGCTGCCAATCTTCCTTGTTTTGTATGTGAGCTGCCACCACAGCATGACCACTGACAGACGAGTGGTGTAGGTCTGTACCCAGGAACCGAACCAAGGCCACCGAAACAGAGCATGCGGAACTTAACCACTAGGCCACTGGGGCGGGCCCTGGTCAGGATTTTTGGGGGGCAGATTCATACTGGTTTTTCAGGAAGTGGGACAACATCCTTGGCACCCCTTGCTTAAAAACACTTGAGTATTAATAATGCTGTATTAGTCACACCTGTCTACATGGAAAGAGAAAACCATAACATAGTGCCAGATGTCTCATGGCTACACAGAAAGTTATCTTCAGGGTGACATAGAACAAGTATGCCCATGTTATTTTAAAACCTTTATTTTTCCCACTTGTCGTATTGTGAACATCTTTTCAACTCATTGAACCTCTTAGAACTTCATTTTTTTCCTCGAGAGCTGCATGGTATACATGCGTCATAATGTATTTAGCCTGTGTTTGCATCATTTCCAACTTTTTAGTACTATAAACTATACTGTAATAAACATCTTTGAGCTAAATTTTGAGCACTCTTCTAGTTAAATGCTTTTAAAATTAGTAGTAGGTTATCAGTGAGAGGAAGCTTATGTCTTCCTTAATGTCTGGTTGAAGAAAAACATTAGTAACTGCACACATCTATCAAACTTTCACAAACTGTCCAAAAGTAAATCATTAGAAATATAGTAATTTGAAGTTTACTTAAGCTCTACTCATAGAAAATCTTTCCATCCTCAGTTCTAAGTCATCTGGTTGCCTCCCTGCCTTAACATTTCTGTTCTGTTGTGCCTAAAGTTATCAATCTTTTATTTGTGATACTCAGCATGTTGGATTATAATCAGATGCTCATGTGTTTTTGTGCCCCTCTATCCTATGAGTTCCTTGTCATTTATCTCTGCACGCTTATGACCCAACAGAAGATTAGGTTCACGGATTGGATCAATAATGTTTGTTTAATGAATGCATCAAGGAAAGAGTGTGTCAATCTACCACACAGCAACAGGACACTGTTCTCTATTCTGCCTCCTGAAGGACACCTGATTTTACAGATAATGTCATGCTCTTGCAGAGTCACCCAAAGACCCTTTTTTTTAATATGCCTTAATTTTATCTATTTATTTATTTTTCCCCCACAGCCCCAGTAGATAGTTGTATGTCATAGCTGCACATCCTTCTAGTTGCTGTATGTGGGGCGTGGCCTCAGCATGGCCGGAGAAGCGGTGCACGCCCGGGGTCCGAACCCGGGCCGCCAGCAGCGGAGCACGAGCACTTAACCACTAAGCCACAGGGCCGGCCCAAGACCCTTTTGTTTAAGTTTCCAATAACAATATGTCTGTGCTAATTCCATTATGAACACTGCTATTTCTAAAACGACAATAAGCAACTTAGGTCAGCTTCCCTAAAAGCAGAGCCTGAGACAGGGATTTTGGTGCCCATGATCTTTGAGGGAGTGCTCTGAGAAGAGAGAAAGTACGGGAAGAAGAAGGAGCAGAGCAAGGCTGTGGTCTCAGCTGGAACCTACTTGCAGCCTGACCTCACTGTGAGCCCTGGGGCATGAATTGTACCTCAGCGTTGGTCCCATTTTGAGGCACAGGGACCAGCCTGTTTTGTCCCTGTGTCAGTTAATTATTGGCTGCGTGCTGCCCCCATGGTGGTGGGAAGATGTATAACAGCTCCCCTTTGGCTGAGGCCAATTTTCTGGAGAAGGGGACAGCTGGCCCAAAAAGGGGACTAGGGAGAGCCACCAACAATATTGACTATTTCGCCCCATCCTCGTGACCACCAAATATGAAAAAGTCAGTTGTATCAATAATTCAGATACTTGCTTGAAGCTCATTGTAATGAGATTTCGAACTGCATTAAAACAACTTGTTTCAAGTGATGCTGCAAACTTCTTAGGCCTTCCAGTAAAACCTTCCTCTTACTAAAGATCTTAAAGATTATTTACTGTTACCATTTGGCTTTATTGAGTCTAGAATGCAATGGTTTTTATATTTCCAAATATACCTCTAATAAAGTACTTCCATCTTTAAAAAATATGAAAAGTGTCAGAAAGAGACATTTCTAATTCTTATCTTGGGAGGGGGCATACCTTCTATTTGAAATCCTATAATGTACAACACCCAATAGTACTTGCCATTACTCCCTGAACATTATATCGCTTTATTATCGATATTTAATCTTTGTCATGTCCCACTTCTGTGACCCTACTTCATGGGTAATTCCCAGCTTTAATAAAAGTATCCACTGTATGTGCAATTTGAAACTCTCAAGCTGCGTCTGCCAGTGCTACAGATATCGGCTGGCTCAATTTGCTTGTCTAGCTTTTGACCATGGGATCTCAGACTGTCTTCCTTCCTCTTCCCTATTTCTCATAAAAATCCCTCTTTGGGAGTTTGTGGGTTTTGCTGAAGTAGCATCTGGTCTCTGCTCCCCATCTTCCTCTACTCTGACCTCCTTGTCAAAGTCCCTCATATGCCTTCCCCAAGTTTCTGCCCAGCTCAGCACAGCGATATTTGCTTGTGGCCAGGTCAAGCCCACAGAGTGCCGAGAGTCATCCTGACCTGTGCCGGAAGAAGCAGGTTCTCTCCCCAGCTTGGGGCTGCCATTGTCTCCCGAGCTTGAAAGCAGCTGCCCTTGGGCATGGAATCACTTTTGACTCATAAACACCATGGCACCATCTCTCATTCTATCCCTTCACTTGAGGGGCCACCAAATAACCACTTAGGTCTGCTGGACACATGGACATTCTCCACCCTTCTGTCTTCTCTCTCTTTTCCTTCCAGTGGAATCTTCTCAAAACCTCCATGCATATCGACTCATGCAGGCAGGTGTTTTGGAGGCGTTATAAGGGTGTATCTCAATCACTTCCAGAAGCATCTAAATTCTACCTCTGGTCCAGCCCAAACACCCTGTGACAGACAGCTGAGAAAACCCAGGAGGCTTGGAGATGTTAAGGAATTGTCACGATGTCATTTATTCATCCTCTGAATATTTATGAAGTATCTATTGTCTAGAAACTGGGGCTATGATACTAAACAAGACATACATTGTCTTTCCTTTCATGGAACTTACATTCTAATGGTGGGGGGAGACTCAATAAACAAGTAAATAGATATTAAAGTGAGCTGGATGTCTTCCATTGACCCCTCCAAATCCATCCAGTTGTCTGCCTGGAATGCTAACATCTTTGGAGTATGACAATGGACTTTCTTGACCTCTGCCTTTCAGTTGGTTTTGGCCAGTGGGAAACACCAATAGGATATCAGAAAAATGGAGGAGAGAGAGGTCAGAGTATTTATTCTCTTAGCTCCTTCCCTGTGAGTCACCATGAGCTGTCTGTCCCTTGAATGAAGACCACAGCTCCAAGATGTGGTGCACCAAATCTTATCAATTACAATTTCTTATCCTTGTCCATTCTGATATTGTCTTAATAGCATTACATGCAGTTCCTAAACATCTTCAGCCTATCCTGTGATTTTATTTCCACATAGAATAAAAAGAAAGCTTAGAAAGCTTCAGTTAGGACATTTGCAGAATTAACATCCATACTTTTTGTATGAATTACATCATGTTGTGCCCTCCCCACCAGCATTTTGCATGATCGCCACAGAGATAAAAAAAAAAAGCCAATGTTGTCTGGATTTTATGAAAAATGTTCATCAAAATCCCTGGGTAACGGATATGATTTTGCCAAAACCCAAACTGATCAACTAGGTTCCCTGTTTAAACCCGTATGGGACCAGTAATTTATTTGTTATTTTTTAATAAAAGTCACATAACATAAAATTCACCATTTTAGCCATTTTAAATTAATATCCAGTGGCTTTTAGAACACACAAAATGTTGTGCAACCATCACCCTGTGGGGCCATGTTTTAAAGCATCTCAGGTACCAAGCACACTTGGCATGAGAGGTTTCTTTGAAACAAAAGTGACAGTATATTCTAAGGGCAAGATTCAGTTGATTTCCAGTGAGCCGGGTGAGAAAGAACGTTTGTATGAGCCACTAACCAGGACCACGTTGGCATCAAGTCTAGGCTGCCGTTCTGATGGGGCAGAAATACTGGGCTCTACTTGATACTTGTGTCCTGTTCTTTGCAGGGCAGAACACCTTCACCTTATTTCCAGCCAATCCTCCTAACCAAATATCACTGCTTCAAGGCGTGGGAAGTTTGCTGAGAAACAATTGTGTTCAAACGATAGGCAAAGGAGGAAGTGGCTTTTGTGTTTTGTGCTTCAAACTCATATATTGGCAAAGGGTGACGTTTCCTTCTTTTCTTGAAATGTGGCTTCCTCTTCTGTGACAGTGAATAAGAAAGATTTGGCTTCTGGTTAGAATGAGTAGAGCCCTTATAGTGCCAGGGTGTACGTTAGCTGGCAACTTGTCGAGAAGCGCCTGCCCAGCCAAACGGATTAAATGAAGAGGGTTTAAAGAAGATACAATTTATATAAGTGTGCGCAGGTAGAATAGGTTCTGAATCCAATGCCACAGCATGAGGTGGGGGGGTTTCCCCACACATTCAAGCAATTCTCTGACACCATCTGTGTGTTCTACAATGCATCTCAATTGTGACACTATCTACCCAGAGATAGCGTCAGATCCCATAGGTTAATGGCTCAGTCCCACAAGACTGCCTCCCCTCCTACTTCAGAAGCCAGTCGAAAGCCTAGATTGTCACTTGTGCTTCTGACTGACCGGCTATAGATTGGAGGTTCCCATGACCCCCTCCTCAAGTCCCATTAATTTGCTAGGGTGGCTCATGGAACTCAGAGAAACATTTTACTTACTAGATTACTGGTTTATTATGAAAGGATGTAACTCAGGAATAGCCAGATGGAAGAGATGCATAGGGCAAGGTATGGAGACGGGGCTTGGAGCTTCCATGCCCTCTCCAGGTGTGCCACTTCCCAAATTTCCATGTCTTCACCAACCTGGAAGCTCTCCGAACCCACCTTTTTGTATTTTTCTAGAGGCTTCCTTGCATAAGCATTGATTGATTGGATTGATTAAATTATTTGCCATTGGTGATTGAACTCAATCTCCATCCCCTCTCCCCTCCCTGGATATCAGGGGGTGGGACTGAAAATTCCAAATCTCTAATCTCTTGGCTGGCTCCACTGGCAACCAGCCCCCCTTAGGTGCTCTCCAAAAGTCACCTCATTAGCATAAACCCACTTATGCTGGAATGGGGCTTGTTATGAATAACAGGTCACCCATTTCACCTTTATGGCTCAGGAACTGAGGAGGAGAGACCAAATACAACAAAAGATGCTCCCATGGCTCCTATTGCTCAGGAAATTCCAAGGGTCTTAGGATCTTTGTGCCAGAAACAGGATGAAGACCAAATACATATTTTTTATTATAAATCACAACATCACAGCAGGGCTAAGAGAAACCAACAGAGGATGGTGGGACACCCTGGGAGTAGCAATATGAGGGATCGCTTATCATTCCTTGGATTAAAGGAGATACCCTTTGATCCAAGGGGATGGAGCAGTTACAGGAACCTGGAAAGGGGCTTAGCCTGTGACAGAAGAATTGAACCACTGCCCAAATGTGCAGTCTCTGCAGGGAAGGGGGAGTTTCTTCATCTCTCTCTTCTCTAGCCCTCTTCTCTCCTTCCACGGCTACCATTTTCAAACTCATTTGGAAGAAAGAGCACAAGAGTGGGCTGATAATACAATCCATACAGGACAACCTACCAGCGCACAGAGCAGAGTAGAGAGGGATGGAGAGCAGATTCTTTCCCAGTTGCCCAAAGTGAATTGTTATAAACTTGTTAAAATTTGAGAGGCAGCCACACCCCATTGAATTTTTTTCCTCCTCCTTCCTCCCATTGAGATAAAATGAGTACATGAGGAAGGGCTGTCTGCTTTGGCTGAAGCAGAGGCAACTCCTTCTGGTTATACCAGGAACACGACTGTCTCTTCCAGGCCGAATTTTTCCCACCACGAGTCCATTGTTTAAGGAAACCAACATTCCCTCTCTTTCATGGGTCTGGTTTCCCCAAGAACACAGTGAACCATCCCCTCTCCCTGTGCTGCATCACCATAAACCCACACCCAGAACATAAGCACCAGGTTAAAACACCACCAGATCCTGAATTCAGTCACTGCTGAGACACTCCCATCAATGTTGTCATTCAATGGTGACTCCTGAGGACACCTTTCCCCTGAGACCCACTCCCAGCCTGTCCTCAGCTTCTTACAGTAACACTGAGATTTCCTCAGAGTCCTCCCAACTTGGGCAAGAAACATTCTGAAATGTTCTCTGTATTAATGTTCAGGGACTGGGGACATTGGTAGATGTAATTTGAGTGTGTATGTGCAGTAGTTTCTACGCAGGTATTCTACTCTTCAGACACAGATAAAATAGTGTGGCTACTCAATGCACCAAGAAAATGGATAACTGATCACATTTTTTCATGATGTGAAGTCTTTAGAGAGTAAATGTCATGCTTAGGAGCACAGACTATGGAGCTAACTCCTCACGTCCAAATTCCAGCTCAATCCCTTACTAGATATTTGTATTGACAGAGTTATTTGCCTTATTGGTGCCTCAGTTTCTTCATTTCTCAGTTGGCAATAATGATCAGCATACCTACTTTGTAGGTTTATGGAGAGTATTAAAGGAGTTAATGTTTGAAAAATGCTTGGAACACCTAGTGTATTCCCAGTGCTGTACCTATATATTAGAAATAAAATTTAGAAATTCTTCTGACACTGCCTGTGAGCCCCAGAGGGTGAGACTGTTGCCTGGATGTATGTAGAAAGCACTCCATGACATACGATGAATAAATGAGTGAACAACATTGGCAAATGCATTACCAATGTCACCTATGTCACCCTACAGGCATTCCCAAGCCGAACCACACGCAGACATTCCTGCTCTGTCCTGCATCACATTCCCTGGAGGAATCACTGGGGCTTCTTGGACCCTGGTAACCATGCCCACTAAAGGTTCTTTTCTGTAAGCAAAGTCCAGTCTTTGTCCAATTGCTGCAGCTCACAGGGTCTGCACTCTGATCCTTGTCTTCACTCGAGGGAGAAGTGCCATCCCCAGAGCTGAGCACACGCAGAGCCTGAGCCTTGGAGAAAATGTTTCCCTGACCCTGGGGTAGGTAGAAGAGTGCAGGGACAGAGTGGGATTTGGGGAAAATCCTCCAGGTGTTGTCAGAAGGGATGGAGGCAGGGGATGTGTCAGCAAGGACTGGTCAGGGTGGTGGGCCTCGGTGGTTAAATAGTAGGGAGGGCTGGGAAGTTTCGTAGGTTCTAGCATAATACAATCAATATGACGGTCATGAAATCAGAATCAGCCTAATTTAGGGGAAATTAACCCAATGTCAGCTGTTCCCTGACTCTCTAATCCAGTAGTGACTTATAATAAGGGTATTTGTGTTCTATCATCTCCTTTTCACTGATTGGCTAGAGTAATTATTCTTTACATAGCCTGTCTATTTTTACATAGTAAAGAAAAAGTGAGTTTTAAAACAACCCTCCTTGGAAAAGTCTCCCTAACATATTGAATTAATAACAGAAGCCATGACAGGAAATTCACCACATATCTTGAGCTTTAGTCTCTGGTTTTAGATCTTCCTAACTGGTAAATTACCTTGACTTCTGCCTTCTTTCTTGAGATTAGTCCACTAAGGACTAAGTAGGAGTGCAACCTCATGCCATGTGAGAAGTGGTGGGACTCTAGGAAGAGGTTTGTTTCATTCTATCAGTGTGTCTGTGTGTGTGTGTGTGTGTGTGTGTGTGTGTGTGTGTGTGTATGACAGTTTTTGCTGCATCTTGCAGTGTGGGCCAGTGTAGACTCCATTTCTAGGGAAAAAATTTCCCGAACCACTTTCTCTGGACTTTATTTTCACTGATGGCTTCATCGGCACTGTCCAATAGCAACATTAAGCACACTCTATTATAGAATTTAAATATTTTTTTTAGTAGCCACATTTTAAAAAAGGAAAGCGAACAGGTGAAACTAATTTTAATGGTATATTTTAACCCACTATAACCAAGATATCATCAATGTGGGTGCAGTCTATACAAAACTAATAATGAGAGAGTTTACATTTTTTTCCTGGGTTTCATAAATCCAGTGTGTACTTCCCACTTACAGCACAATCTCCATTTGTAAGTTGAGTTTTTTCAGACATACGTTCTCTGTACTGAGATTTAATGTTCACAGTTGTCAAATAAGCGTCACTAGGAGTGGGGTGGATGATAATTTCACTACTGATTTAAGCTCTAATGGAGCTATGAACACCAACTGGTCAATGGGTTAATCAAATGAATAGTCATATAGTACAGAAGACTGGTATGATTTGGGATTTAGAAAAAGACTGGGGACCGTGTGTCCTGACAGGGGGCACCAGGGATTTTGTTGTTGAGAGTGACAAGGACAAGAAGAGAATAAAGTCATACTCATAAGTGTCTGACAACATAGGGGAGAAGAAATGACCTGCCGTAGTCCTGAGTTTTGACCTCAAGCTTTCTGTTCTGGACCCAAATCTCTTTGATGATGTCCCAGGACACAGGTCAGATTAATCCCCACAGGGAGAGAGGGAGTGTAGAAGCACAAGGCATCTGACATAATTGTCCTGGGAAGGCAGGTTTCCCTGCCAGACTATAACTCTGATCCACTTTCACAATTTATTTTTATAGGGTAAGAGGAAAAGAAGTATGATGGTCAAATCATCACAGAGAAAGTGACATGATTGTGGAAACCAATCCAAACCAAAGCCTGGTTTGAGCATCTCCATCCCTTTGAGGATGTCCAGTTACATATTCAAGAGGCCAGTTACTAGAATCACATCCTATCCTGCCAATGAGATCAGATGCCATCAATGGGAGGAAACCTTGGAGCAGCCCCAACAACTCTGCTGGCAGAAGAGACTGCAAGGTCTCCAGGCCTGCAGAGTACAGGAGAACTGTTAAGTCCTTTGGACCTTGCCAAAGCCCTGCCGAAACTTGCACCTAGTTGCACAGGTGCATCCCTGCCAGGTGTGCTCACAGGTGGTCTGAACTCCAGTCCCATGCCCACCCCTGCCTAGTCTTCAGATTCGGCAGAGATGATCCCAGGAGCTGGTCTGTACATCCCACAGCTCCTTTGCAAACAACTTCTGGTGACTGAGGAGGATATCAGGACACAGGAAGGGAAAGTGAAGATGGCAAGAGACACACTGGCGGTAGCACTGATGCAGACAGACTCGCTAGCGAGGCAGGGAGAGTGAGGGGCCAAGAAGGACGTCCCGACAAACACGATGAAGAAAAGAGAAGACGGCGCAGATGACATGCAGCTCACACTACATTAATGCCTCTGCAGGGGTCCTGATGTCTTCTTGCTTTAAGCTCTTGAAACTTTAATATATACCAATAGTTTTCTTTTCTTTGATTCCTTTGCATGACAGAGAAGATACAGACAGTGATCCTTCGGAGGTGAGAGATTGGGTTTAAGTGAAGAGAGAAAGGAGATCTTTCCTTCTCACTTTGTTCTCTCATTTTCCTTTCCTGAGTGTCATGTACTTGTATTTTAAGATCAACAGAGAGTTATCACAGTCAGGGGATTCTTTAGAGTTTTGCCCTCACAGTCACAGAGAAAGCATACCTAGTCCAAATGGATTGTCCTTTTTGCGTAATATTGCAACAGATTCCAACATAGTATTTCACTAAAGAGCTGTTATATCTGTCTTCTCAAAAAAGACACCTACTTCTGGGTCTCTATTTTTCTGGTATTTGTTGCATGTTGAATCACAGTTCCATATAATGAAATACTGGATTTTCCCTGTTTTTAGATTTATATGCATTGGAAATTTGATTCATGAAAATTGATGTCCCATTGCGGTATCATGCTGTCAGGAGAACGACTGTTTTCAGCATCACAAGTCTCACAATTAGGCAGTGTGTTGGGATTTGTCTATTTGCCTGATCGAGCATGTTGCACTCTTCAAATCCTCTTTATCATTACTTACTTTTACCCCACAGATTTATCAGTTTCTGAGAGCAATGTGTTAAACAATAATAGAGTATCTTAGTATTTATATCTTCCCTAAAAATGAGTTATTTTTTAGGTAAATCTTCTCTCCTCTATTCTTCCATGGGTAATCATCTGGAATTTTGGTTCGAATGTGTTTTTAATGTCTTGTTTTAAAACTAATACTAAATTAGACAGACTGTTTTTTCCTTTCCTCGTGACTCCTGTTTTGTTTCCCTGGGTTCACATTTCTTCTTCCTGATGCACATTCTTTACCGGTTCTTTCACTGCAGGCCTGTGGGAGGTCAACTTTGAGTCTGTTTGTAGGTCAGATAACGTCTTTCTTTCTTTGACACATAGTTTGAATAGGTGTTTAATTTAGCTTTGGAGTAATTTTTTTCCTTCTTTGTCAAGTTATTTAATATTTCTGAGCCTCCATATCTTTAGCTTAAAATGGGAATAAAACCCTAAAAATGGTGACTGTAACTGAGATAATACACGCAGAGCTTGCCAGTCATGTTGCTTAGCAGAAATTAAATAGTCAATAACGGTAACTATTATTAATCATTAGAATGATATTATTATAATAATGTAATATATCATAATAATATATTTAATGTATAATTATTATTATACATTAATTTATAACTATAATGTACAGTGTATAACGTATAATGTATGCAATGTATAATAATAATATATTAATATTATTAATCATGATAATCTTCAGAGTGTGCATTCTCAGAGAATCACTGCTTAAGACTGAGAATGTGAAGCTCACACACAAAAAGTCTGAGAGAGTGGCATGACTGTGAATTTAATTCTCAGCCCTTGGGTATGTTCAGCTGTGGTCGTCTGCACAGTGTGCACAGATAATGTAATCTGTTCCCACAGACCCACGGCAGAACAGCGCAGCCTGCCTCATGCCTGGATGCTCTGGGCTGCTTGTTGTCGGGGCCAATGCTGTGAGGCTAGTTGGACTCTGTACAGAGAAAGATGAAAAAAGACTCTTTCTTTTCCCTCAGATTTCCTCCCCGCCCCCCCCGAGTTTTATTCACTTTTACATCCAGAGCAGATACTCTCTTCCCAGAGCCTTGGTGTTACTCTGGGATTCAGGGTCTCCAGACACCTAGTCATTTCAGCTCCCAAGGCCCAAGGTGACTGCAGAGTCATGTCTCACCCATTCCTCTCATCTTGGCCTGTTTCCCGTCATGGAGGACCCATGAGTGGGGAGAGGAGCCATCGAGGGAGATTGATCTGGAAGTCCTGGTGAATCTGAGCTTCAGAGAATGAAGCAGAAAAGGGGAACGTGAGACTGCCAGTGCTTCAGTGGGGGAGGAATATGGAGGAACCGAGAGGGGTGTGATGGCTGCACAGAGTCAAGGGGAGGGAGGGATGTTCCAAAGTTTCCTAATAGGGAAAACTTGCACTGAAGTGGGGGGTTCGATTTTACATGATGGCAATGTCTGTGCTGGTTTCACCAATTCTGGTGTCCCTGAGGGATAAACTGGTGTGACACCACAGGACAGAAGTTACGGTCACTTTCAGGACTTAAGGAAGTTGAAACCTTTCAGCTTAGTCCCCTGTGAGCCAGTCAGGGCCCAAGTCTAGAAAGGCTCGGAGCCTGTGTCCGTCCAATGTGGTTTCGTTCTGTTCCAGTCAAGCTGCTCCGGACCCCATCTGGGAAATGGGACCTCAGATCTAGTCAGATCTAGTCATCGCAGCTTCCGTAGGTCGCCAAGAGGCAGGTAATAGCCCAGGCGTCATCACTGGACCTCATAGTTGCCCTCCTTCTTCTGCCGGCAGACAAGTGACTTGTGAGGTGATGAGGGCGCATCAGAATGGTCCAGTCAGCTGCCCAGTATGGGAGACTCCAGGGGAAGGAGATGCCAAAGCCACAGAGACCCGAAGCCTCCTGTGTCTCTCTCTTCCTTTTGTCCACTTAAGTTTCACCCTCCGTCCTTCTTTTCCTTCCCTTTTCCCTCTTTCGGCTCTCTCTCCCTCTCTTTCCCCTACATGTTCTAGCTTAATTGAGGTATTAACGACATACAGTAAACTGCATATATTTAAAGTGAACAATTTGATACATTTTGATTATAACTTATTGAATCATCACCACAATCAAGAAAAGGAACGCCCATCCTCCCCAAATTTCCTCATGCTCATTTTAATTCCTCCTTCCCTGCCGTTTGCAAACACATTCTCATTCCCAGGCAACCAGTGATCCCGTATATGTCCCTATAGATTTTCCTGTATTTTCCAAGAATTTTTATAAATGGGATCATATACTATGTACTCATTTTTTACCGGCTTCATTCACTCAGCATAATTTTTCTGAGATTCATGCTTGTCATTGCATGTACTATGAATTCATTCCTATCCCCAACCCTTCCCTGGCAGCACTGTACACAAGCCCGAGCACTTTCCAGGTTGGCGTGAGATCCAATAGTACTGCTGCATCCCCAAAAGTAGGAATGCACCTTGGTGCAACTCTGGGAGGGGTTGGCGGCAGCCCTGGACCCGCACATGAATGCTTTCCTGGATGGCTGGAAAGCCCACCGTGCCACTGGAGTCCCAATGATCGGCCAATGCTCAGACCCGTGAAGAAGCCCCACCCACCAAGCACAGAGGCTGCCATGAGCATAAGAAAAGGCAGCAGCAGATACACGCGCACATGCAGATGCTTTCCCAGATGCACACACACCCATAGCAGTGCTGCGCTCTCACAACTGGGTACTTGCCTCCGTGTGGCGGGAGCTCTGAGCCCAGTGTGAATGCTTTCCCAGCTGGCTGGAACACCCACTGTACCCACACAACTTCCAGCATATGGGGGGGATCAGAAACACAGCTCATGCTTCCCCCACAGCAGTAGCAGGTGGAATCTGCGAACTGATACTACCACAAATACTCAGGCAAAAGATTACTTCATCAAACACCATAAGAAACTACAGTAACAATTCAGAGCAGAAGGAAATGACAAATCTCCAGAAACCAACCTTGAAGTCACAGAAATTTACAATCTAAATGACAGAGAATTCAAAATAACTGTCATAAAGAAACTCACCAAGTTACAGGAATGTTCAGACAGTTCGATGAACTCAGAAATAAAATTAATGAGGAAAAGGAATACTTCATCAAAGAGACTAAAACTATTAAAAAAAAACAAGCAGAAATTCTGGATATGAAGAACATAATTAGTGAGATAAAAAAGAATCTAGAATCCTTAAAAAATAGATCTGATATTATGGATGAAAGAATTAGTGATTTAGAGGATAGAAATATAGAAATGCTTCCAGTGGACAAGGAGAGAGAAGTCAGATTTTTTAAAAATGAAGGAATTCTTGGAGAAATATATGACTCAATTATAAAAGCAACATAAGAATTATACGTATTCTGGAGGGAGAAAAGAGGGAGAAAGGAGCAGAGAGCTTGTTCAAAGAAATAATAGCTGAGAACTTCCCAAACCTGGGCAAGAACCGGAGTTATAAATACATGAAGCCAACAGAATGCCTAATTACATCAATGCTAAAAGACCTTCTCCAAGGCATATAATAGTAAAATTGGCAAAAGCCAATGACAAAGAAAAAATATTAAGGGAAGCGAGACAGAAGAAAATAACCTACAAAGGAACCCCTATCAGGCTTTCAGTATATTTCTTGGCAGAAACTTTACAGGCAAGGAAAGAATGGAATGATATATTAAAAATAGTGAAAGACAGAAACTTTCATCCTAGAATACTCTATCCAGTGAAACGATCCTTATGATACAATGGAGAAATAAAAGTTTTCCCAGATAAACAAAGTCTGAGGGAGTTCATCGCCACTAGATCTCCTCTACAAGCAATGATCAAGAACGCCCTCATACCTGAAACAAAAAGAAGGCAAATGTCTACAAAGCTTTGAGCAAAGAGATAAATAGACAGACAAAATCAGAAAGCTACAGCTCTGTTTCACAATAGGGTAGCAAATACTTAATTATAACTTAAAAGAAGAAGGGAAGGGAAGCATCAAAAGTAACTATAAACACTTCAGCTTAGTCACAAACGCACAACACAAAAATGAATAACTTGTGACAACAATAACTCAGAAGGAGAAGAGGAAAGGGATGGAACCTGCTTAGACTAATGGAGACAAGAGGCTATCAGAAGATGGACTATCTCATCTATGAGATCTTCATACAAACCTCACAGTAACCATCAAACAAAAAATCAGAGCACAGCCATACATCATAAAAAAAGAGAAAACCTCCACAGACAACCCCCAAAATGAAATGGCAGTCAGAAACACAAAGGAAGAGAAACAATGGAAATATAGATTAGGTGGGATTAAGTCCTCATGTATCAATAATCACTCTAAATGTAAATCGATTGAATTCTCCAATCAACAGACACAGAGTTGTGGGGTGGATTAGAAAACAAGACCCAACAATATGCTGCCTCCAGGAAACACATCTCAGCTCTAAAAACAAACAGGCTCAGAATGAAGGGATGAGAGACAATACTCCAAGCAAATGGCAAATAAAAGAAAGTATGTGTTGCCATACTTATATCAGACAAAGCTGACTTCAAGATAAAAAAGTCTATGAGATACAAAGAGGGGCGACATATAATGATAAAGGGGACTTTCCACCAAGAGGACATAACACTTATAAAGATATATGCACCTAACACAGCAGCACAAAAGAATATATAGCAACTATTAATAGACCTAAAGGGAGAAATTAACAGCAACACAATAATAGCAGGGGACCTGAACAACCCACTTACATCCATGGATAAATCATGCAGAGAAAGACAACAAGTAAATAGTGGAATTAAGTGAAACATATGATCAGATGAACTTAATCGATATATATAAAGCATACCCTCCCAAAACAGCAGAATACACATTCTTCTTCAGTGCACATGGAACATTCTCAAAGATAGACCATATGTTGTGAAACAAGGCAAGCCTGAATAAATTTAAGATGGAAATCATATCAAGCTTCTTTTCTGACCACAATGCTATGACACTAGAAATCAACTACAAGAAAAAAGATGGGGAAGTCACAAATATGTGGAGACTAAAGAACACACGACTGAAGAACCATTGGATCAATGAACAAATCAAAGGAGAAATCAAAAAATACCTGAAGACAAATGAAAATGAAAAGACAACAAAACAACTCTTATGGGATGCAGCAAAAGCAGTTCTAAGAAGGAAATTCATAGCAATACAAGCGCACCTCAACAAACAAGAAAAATACCAAATAAGTAACCTTAAACTACACCTAACAGAACCAGAAAATGAAGAACAAGTGAAGACCAAAGTCAGCAGAATGAGGGAAATAATAAAAATTAGAGCAGAAATAAATGAAATAGAGACTAAAAAAAACAGTAGAAAGGATCAATGAAACAAAGAGCTGGTTCTTTGAGAAGATTGAAACAAAATTGACAGACCCTTAGCCAGACTCACTAAGAAAAAAAGAGAGAAGGCTCAAAGACATAAAATTAGAAATGAAAGAGGAGAAATTACAACAGATACCACAGAAATCCAAAGGACAATCAGAGAATACACTGAACAACTTACATGCCACCAATTTCAATAACCTAAAAGAAATAGATAAATTCTTTGATTCATACAACCTCCCAAAACTGAATCAAGAAGAAATAGAGAAAATGAACAGACCAATCACAAGTAAAGAGATCAAAATGGTCATCAAAAACCTCCCAAAAAACAAAAGTCCAGGACCAGATGGCTTCTCTGGAGAATTCTACCAAATATTCAAACAAGATTTAATACCTATGCTTCTCAAACTATTCCAAACAGTTGAAGAAGATGGAACACTTCCTAATTCATTCTATGAGGCCAACATCACCCTGACAGCAAAAGCAGGCAAGGACAGCACAAAGAAGGAATATTACAGGCCAAAATCACTGATGAACACAGATGCAAAAATCCTCAACTAAATATCAGCAAATCGAACACAGCAATATATTAAAAGGATCATATACCATGATCAAGTGGAAATTATACCAGGGATACCGGGATGGTTCAACATCCACAAATCAATCAATGTGACACACCACATTAAGAAAATGAGGAATAAAAATCACATGATCCTCTCCACAGATGCAGAGAAAGGATTTGACAAGATCCAACATCCATTTATGATAAAAACTCTCAATAAAATGGGTATAGAAGGAACGTACCTCAACACAGTAAAGGCCATATATTACAAACCCACAGCCAACATCATACTTAATGGTGAAAAATTTAAAGCCATTCCTCTGAGAACAGGAAGACAAAGGTGCCCACTCTCGCCACTCGCATTCAACATAGTACTGGAGGTTTTGGCCAGAGCAATAAGGCTGGAAAAAGAAATAAAAGGAATCCAAATTGGAAAGGAAGAAATGAAACTCTTGCTGTTTGCAGATGACATGATTGTAAATATAGAAAACCCTAAAGAATCCATCAGAAAACTATTAGAAATAATCAACAACTACAGCAAAGTTGCAGCGTACAAAATCAACTCACCCCAATCAGTTGCAAGTCTATACTCTAATAATGAACTAACAGATAGAGAACTCAAGAATACAGTCCCATTTACAACTGCAACAAAAAGAAAAAAGTGTCTAGGGATAAATTTAACCAAAGAGGTAAAAGACCTATACAATGAAAACTATAAGACATTATTAAAAGAAATCAATGATGACCTGAAGTAATGGGAAGATATTCCATGCACATGGATTGGAAGAATAAACACAGTTAAAATGTCCATATTACCTAAAGTAATCTACAGATTCAATGCAATCCCAATCAAAATCCCAATGACATTCTTCATAGTAATAGAACACAGAATCCTAAAATATGTGTGGAATAACAAAAGACCTCGAATAGCCAAAGCAATCCTGAGAAGAAAGAACAAAGCTGGAGGCATCACAATCCTAACTTGAAAATATATTACATAGCTATAGTAATCAAAATGGCATGGTACTGGCACACAAGCAGACTCATAGATCAATGGAACAGAACTGAAAGCCCAGAAAGAAAACCACACATCTGTGGTCAGTTAATCTCTGCCAAAGGAGCCAAGATCATACAATGGAGACAGGAAAGTCTCTTCAATAAATGCTGTTGGGAAAACTGGACAGCCACATGCAAAAGAATGAAAGTAGATCATTATCTTCCACCATACACCAAAATTAAAACGAATTGGATAAAAGACTTGAATCTAACACTTGAAACATAAAACTCCTAGAAGAAAATATACGCAGTACAGGATTTGACATTGGTCTTAGCAGCATCTTTTCCAATACCGTGTCTACTCAGGCAAGGGAAAGAAAAGAAAAAATATACAAATGGGACTACATGAGACTAAAAGGATTCTGCAAGGCAAAGGAAACGATGAATAAAACGAAAAGATAGGGCCGGCCCCGTGGCTTAGTGGTTAAGTGCGCGCTCTCTGCTACTGGCGGCCCAGGTTCGGTTCCCAGACGCACATAGACGCACCTCTTGTCCGGCCATGCTGAGGCCGCGTCCCACATACAGCAACTAGAAGGATCTGCAACTATGACATACGACCATCAACTGGGACTTTGGGGAAAAGAAAAAGGAGGAGAATTGGCAATAGATGTTAGTTCAGAGCCGGTCTTCCTCAGAAAAAAAGAGGAGGATTAGCACGGATGTTAGCTCAGGGCTGATCTTCCTCACAAAAACAAAAAAAAATGAAAAGACAACCCACCAACTGGGAGAAAATATTTGCAAATCATATAGCTGACAAGGGGTTATTCTCCAAAATATATAAACAACTCAAACAACCCAACAACAAAAAAAACAGATAATCCAATCTAAAAATGGGCAGAGGATATGAACAGACATTTTTCCAAAGAAGATATACAGAAGGCCAACAGACACATGAAAAGATGTATAACATCACTAATTATTAGGGATATTCAAATCAAAACTACAATGACAGATCACCTTACACCTGTCAGAATGGCTATAATTCCCAAGACAAAAAATAACAAATGTTGGAGAGGATAAGGAGAAAAGGGCACCCTCACACACTGCTGGTGGGAATGCAAACTGGTGCAGCCACCAGGGAAAATAGTATGGCGATTTCTCAAATAATTAAAAATAGAAATACCATACCTTTCAGCTATCCAACTACTGGGTATTTATCCAGAGAAATTGAAATCAACAATTCAAAGAGATTTATGCACCCCTGTGTTCACTGTGGCATTATTCACAATAGCCAAGACATGGAAGCAACCCAAGTGCCCTGCTACAGATGAATGGGTAAAGAAGATGTGGTATGTATTATATACAATGGAATACTACTCAGCCAGAAAAAACAAAAGACAAGATCATCCTGTTTGCAACAACCTGGATGGACCTTGAGGGTATGATGTTAAATGAAATAAGCCAGACAAAGACAAATATGCATGATTTCACTCATACGCAGAAGATAAACATACACAGGGATAAAGAGAACAGATTAGTGGTTACCAGAGGGGATGGGGGCTGGGGGTTGAGTGAAAGAGTTAAAGGGGCACATATGCATGGTGATGGATAAAAGTCAGACTACTTGTGGTGAGCACGATGCAGTCTATACAGAAATTCACAAATAATAATGAACACCTGAAATTACACAATGTTAACACCCTTTATAATTTCAATAAAATAATGAAAAAAAATAATTCATTCTTTTTTATGGTTGAATAGTATTCAATTGTGGGGATATACCACAATTTGTGTATCCGTTCACCAGTAGATGGACATTTGGGTTGTTTTCCGTTTTTGTCTACTATAAATTGGTTGTTATCAACATGTGTGTACAAGTCTGTGTATAGACATACGGGTTTATTTCCCTTGGATGGATTCCTAGGGGAGGAATGGCTGGGTAGACGTACGTAATTATTAAAGACGCATCCAAGCTATTTTTCACCAGCACTCGATGAGAGTTTCAGTGAATTGACATCTTCAACAACACTTGCTATAGTCAGTCTTTTTAATTTTAGCCATTCTCAAGTATGGTGGAATCTCATGATGACTGTCACTTACATTTCCCCAATGACTCATGTTGTGAAGGAGAAGGCAAGCCACACACAGACTGGGAGAAAACATCTGCAAAACATATCCCTAGAAAAGGACGTGTACTTATAATATATAAAGAGCTCTTACAACCCAATAGTAAGAAGACAATCAACACGTCATGGCTTACCAGCAGACAGCAGATCAGGCCTGTGATGAGCACCAGGATTCCCGCCAAGCAGATGAGGATGAGGGCCCAGAAGGGGAGGTCTGGGGAGACAAGTGCTGGGGTGAGCCACCTCCTGTCATCGCCCCAGGGCTCCTGCTGACCCCACTGTGCCTCAACCGTCCTTGACAAGGGTTGGCCAACTTTCCTCATCATCCAAAACCCTGTGCGCATGGTTCTCTTCGATGAGGCACAGCATCAAGATACTCGCCCCCTACCATGGGCTGGGGCTTCCTGCAGGTTTACTAGGCTTCTCAGTCGAGGTGTCATCTCTGTTGGCAGAATATTCTGGAAGTGAATGAAATGGAGAATGCATGTGAATGTGTTTCACTCTTTTTAATAAAACTTTTTAGACACAGAAAAATAAAGGGAGAGTCTCACAAACATCCATCATCTAATTTAACCATGTATATTCCATCCAATTAAAACAATATTTCATCAATGTATAAATTATTAACACTTGCCACCCTTGATTCATCCCATGTTTTCAATGAAATATTAAAGTCAAGTAAACATCATCATGTTTCACCCCATTTTACTTTCCATCTCTAAAAAGTGAGCACACTTTGCTACAAAATCCAAGACCATTATCACAGAACAAAAGTTTAATAAATTAAACCAAATTCATACCTCTGGGCACAGAGGACTGAATTTGGGGTGGACTATCTTATGACGGCCGGGGGGAGAATGGGTCATCACAGTTGGCAAGCCTATGGGATCTCTCTAAATTTGTAAATTCCCACTCAAAATTGTTCTTCCGTGCCTAGAAACACATTCATCCCCTTCTCCTTTATCTATCTGCTTAATATTCATTTTCTAGGATTAACCTACAATGTAATATCCTGCAGGAAGTCTTCTCTGATTTCCACCTGCAAGTATGAGTTTGTTCACATCAAATAATTGATAATTTTCAATTTTCTATTCTTGTTATTGCCAGCTACAACATAAACTCCAGGAGGGTAGGACACGCAGCACCCAATGGGCATGGGAGGAGGGGTGCAGGTCCCCCTACTTGTACCTCTACCCAGACAACCTCTTAGAGGAGTGCTGTCTGATATGGAGCAGCAACAAGTCTCTTTTTGAATTAAAATTAATTTTAGTTAAATAAAAGAAAAATTCTAGTACCTCAGTAACATTAAAAATCAGTAACAATAAAGACCAGTCACAATACCATCCTTCAAGCACTCAACAGCCACATGCAGCTATGCACTGGACAGCACAGATAGAACATTCCACCACTGCAGAAAGTTCTAGCGCATTGCTGCTCATCTAGAGCGGGACTTGCCAAACTATAGCCTGTGGACCAGAAACCACATCCACCCCCAAACCTGTAAGTCTGCTTCACACACAGCTGGAGGCCCTCACTGACCATCCGGCCAGTGGCTCTCAGTGCAGAGATGAGGAAACAAAAGTCCAGAAAGAGGAGGTGACTAGTTTGAGGTCACAGAGCTGTCTAGGAGAAGGTGAGGGCCTCCCATACTACACTGGTGTCCTTTTCTCTCTCTCAATGGTGGCTAAAGACTGGGGGACTATGCCACCTCCTGCCAGCCTGAGCAAGTTCAATGTTCTCTCAGCCCCAGGCCTCCAGAGTCCCCAGAAAGGCCTCACTTCCTTTCCCAATGAGCAGGGAGCCTTACCATCCCCAAGGACACTCTTCCTGTCCAGGGTCAAGTTCTGCAGCTGGGTACCATTCTGGGTCAGCCACAGGAATTCCTCATAGATGGCAACTCTGTCCAGTCTCTGTGCCAAGGCGGCAAGGTACACAGGGAGTCCACTCCAGTGTGGTTACTGTGGGGGACAGACCTGGAAGGGCACAAAGGATAATCAAGGGTGTCTGGAATTCTACCCTGAATCTAGATTCCCTGCTTCTGGGTCCTGTCCAAGAGAACTTTCTGCAATAATGTCAACATTTGTCTGCACTACCAAATACACTCATTATTAGCCTCATGTTGTTATCGAGCACTTAAAATGTGGCTAGTGCGTGTGAGTGAGGAACTGAATTTCTCATGTAATTTCATTTCAAGTAATTAATTTATAAATAAATAACTATAGGGAGAACATTTTTGAAACTTTGGAGTAAGGACTTCTGCAAATGCATAAAAACAATGAGAACACTGGTAAAAATGGTCAAAATCATCTTTTCAGAAGTCTAGAAATTAATCAAAGGCTTGTAAGAATCTGAGGAGGGTTTAGTGAAGACACACGGTGGAATCTTGATACAGGGAGCAAACTTTGTGGCACTATAACTTGCACTATTCCCATCCTGCTCTCACAACATCCTCCATGACTGTGAAAACCGTCAGTCTCAGAACCATGGTGGCTGAGACAACCCGCAGCACAGCAGCCATAGTGGGTGTGGAGCTCTGAAAAGACCCCTCCCCACCCAACTGCAACTAGCTGACCTGCCTGGCAGCTCCCCAAAAACGCCCCATGTTCAGGGCTTGTCGTTACTTGAGTCAGAGCTTGCCCAGGATGGAAAGTCTGTCCCCAAGGCACTTGCTAAAAACAATCAGGGCTAATTGTTTTCTATTGTAGTTGCCTGAGGGAGTGATACCAGGAGAGGCAGGCAAGAGGTGAGCCAACAACTTAGAAGAAAAATTGGGGGAATGAGATGTCCACAGGGGGCTTTGAAAAGCTCCAGTGTATTTGTGGCCCTCTAGAAGGCCACAAGGGCTCAGGGATGTGGCACGCCCAGGACAGACTTGAGAACGTCTGAATCTCTCACCTCTAGTTGGAGGGGTGACTTAATATCTGAAAACTGATTATGTAATACACCATATTAATAGAATAACCGCCAATACCACGTAATCTCGGCCATATACATAGAAAAGAATTTCACAGAATACAACACCTTTCATGCCTAAAAAACAAAACACTCAACAAATTAGGAATAGAAAGAAACTTTCTCAACCTATAAATAGCATCGATGAAAAACCCACGGTTAACACCATATTCAATGGTGAAAGACTGAAAATTTCCCCCTAAGACCAGGGACAAGACATTGATGTCTTCCCTCATCTGATATGTTAATCACAGGTACTAGAGGTTCTGATGAGGGCAATTAGGCAAGAAAAAGGAATAAAAGAAACCCAGATTGGAAGGGAAGAGGTAAAACTATTTGTTTTGCACAGGAGAAGATATTGTATATAGAAAAACCTAAAAAATACACCCCCCGACACACACACAATATGTGAATCGTATCCCAACAGGTGTATAAATAATTTAAATTGCCCCATGTGGTTAGTGGCTCCACTATTGGAGAGCACAGTTAGACTGCTGATATTTGTTGAAAGTCTCCAGAAGAGGAGGAGGAGGAGGATGCTGGAGGTTGGTGGCCCCAAATGTTAATGCTTTTCTCAACTCCCGAAAACCTATGGAAGGAGATGGTAGGATTAGCTGACAGGGATGTGGGGGAGACTGGGCACCATGTCAGTGACTTCCAGATCAAGGATATGTCACGGGAGCTCAGAGCCATCAGCCACCAACTCAGCCAATGCTTCCAATCTCCTCAACCTACACCACGTGAGTGACCAGGCAGGAGTGGAATATGTCTCACAGCTGGCTGCATCTGTAGAGCTTGGTGACCTAGAACAAACGCGAGGGAGAGTGGGTGAGATGGAGGTCTCCTGGGGATGCAGGGGGCCACTGGAGCCAGTGAAAGATCACAGATCTTGGGGCAAGGGAGACCTGACTTCAAATCCTGGCTCTGCCCCTAACACATTGTGTGATCTTAGGCACAATACTCCCCTTTCTGAGCTTCAGTTTACCCATGTGAGAAATGGGGAAGGCAGCTAGGACATCACCTCTGGAAACTGAGAGAACCCAGACACGCAGGGAAAGTGAAGGATTGAAACAACCAGGTAACAGACGTAAGTCAGGCGGAGGAATGAGGGTGCCTTCAGGGCAAGGAGAGACGGGACAGGGAGACCCCACCTGGTCCTGGGTGTCCCTCAGCAGGGCGGCGTACTCCGAGGATGTGGGCTCCGGGTTGCTGAGGTTCCAGCTGATGCTGCGGAAATGCAGCTGGTGTTCTCTCCGCATGCATAAATTACAGGGTGCAGAGCCTGGAGCCACCGAGAGAAAGAGCAGACACGTGGAGACTCTCAGCTCCCAGCACAGAGGCATGGAGGCCCACGGGGTCAGGGTGGTGGGTGCAGACAGCGTCCACACCGGTGGCTTCCCCATCCTTCTCAGGCCTGGGGAGAGAGGGACGTGGGGACTCTAGAGAGAGGTCCTGAAACCTCTGGGGTGGGGGCCAGAACAGGAAGGAGGAAATGGGAGGACAGGGGGGAGACAGAGAGGGGTGGTCACAAAAGTGGTCATTAGGGGCAAATGCTCAGGGGAGGGTCTTACCTGAGGGAGAACAGTCTGCAACTCAAGGAGAAGAGGCCCAGGCTGCTCTTCTTGAACAAGGATCCAGCTGGGGAGGAAGGAGGAGGAGGATGAGCAGGAGGGACAGGGGTTGGGGGAGGGGCTGGTTGGGATTTAACCCACCAGGAGCTGCTGGGACCAGGGTCTCCCCAGGCTCTGCAGGACCCTCTCAGTGGAGTGGAACGTGGCTGAGCCATTGCTCCTGTCTGATGAATACCAGAGGGTGGAGATGGGGAAGGTGACTATGAGGGTCTTCAGGTTGTGCCCCAGAGCTGCAAAACGAGAGGGAGAGCAACGGCCATCACTGAGAGCTGGCCTGAGACCACACCAGAGTCCTGCACTCATTATCATCCGTCGTCTTCTCTCCCAGTGGCACCACCACCCACCTGTGTGGTCACCCAAGTCAGAACCAGCATATCTGCTCAGCTCCTCCTCCCTCCCAGTAACACCAATTCCACTTGCACACTGGTCCTCACATACACTCCATCCCTGTCCCAGCTCAGGTCTTAACTTCCTTCACACGGACCAACACCCCAGCATGCTCACTGGATGCTCTGTCTAAAGGATGTTCTACATGGACTACTAGAAGGATCTTTCTGAAATGAATACCTCACTAGGACCACCACTGCTCTAGTACCACCCGTGGCTCCCTATGGCCTTCAGTGTTAGTTCAACCTTCTTGACCTGGCACTCAAGACTCTACTCAATCTGGCTCCTGATGAACTTTCACTCTCATTTTATCCATCTACTGCGGGTTAAACTCCATGCTTCATGCAACCCAAATTCGTTTCAATTATCCCCATATGCCATGTTGTTTCTGGCTAGAGCCTTTGCTCATGGAATCCCCTCTGCCAGGAAAACTCTTCATCCTCTATTTGCCAGGGTCCCTCCTAGTCATTCTTAAAGACTCCATTCAGGTGAAACTTTCTCTAGCAAGCTCTTCCCCTCCAAATGATGCCAGGCGCCTCTCCCCGAAACATCCCACATTGTACTATAATGGTGTGTTAATTTCATAAGACTAGGGGCTCTCTGAGGGCTGACCTTAGACTGAATCGTTGGTATAATCTTTGTGATCAGCATGATTGCCCTAAAACCAGAATTTCACACCCTGGCTTCCCAGCTCCTGGATCACAACCGGCTGGTAGAGGAGTGGGGCCGGAGAGCTTCTCTTGGGAAGGAAAAGGCACCCCCAGATACCTGTGGTGGCTTCTGGTGGCACAGGTGATGATCAAGTATGCAGGGATGTGGTGGCCAGCTCAGGAGCTGTGGAGAGGGCTGTCAGCAGGGAGGCACAGAGTGGGAGGAGCCCCCAGGCTGACCCGGGCTCCAGCAGTGGATGTGCCAGGACCACCATTCACAGGTGAAGCATACATGAGAGTGAGGGGAGGGGTGACTGTGTGAGTAGAGGGATGAGCAAGCCTGTGGATGAGAGGAGCCCAAGAGAGAGAGATAGGTGAACAAGAGACACTGAACACAGAGGAGAGACAGATGGACGGGTAGAAAACTGGACAGACGGATGGGATACCTGGAAAAGGAGGACCAAGGGCGGGGCTTCAGGAGAATTAAAGTGAAAACCACGTGGGGTCAGAATGTGGTGGAGAACACGTCTGTGTCTAAGGCTTTCTCACACTGGGCTGGGACTCTCCACCAGAACCCGGGAGGGAGAGAAGGGATGAATTAGGGCCCTTCCAGGTGCTTCCCTCACCAAGGACAGCGGGTGAAGGAGAACAAGTGCTCCCCAGCCCCAAATGCGGACGGGACCCAGGATGTCAGGGCCAGGAATACTCACTGGTGGTAGTCGGGGCTGCAGCTCCATAGGTGTAATCTGTGGAGAGAAGGCGAGAGGAGCTGAGCAAGAGTTGGGGTGAACATAAAGGATTAAGGGAGAGGGAGGATGTAGGGAGCTTGGTGGGGAAAGCAGAGGGGAAGAGGGGAGTGGTGTTCAGGGGGGGAGGCAACGAGATGGAAGGTGGCTGGACCCAGTGATCACACAGTGATGAGAAGACTGATCCCAGACCAGGAGCATAGAGAGATGGATCATAGCTCACTTTAGAGCAACGGAGGCAACACAGAACTCTGACTGGGAGATAGAGTGTGGCTGTAGCACAGCCCCTCACCACTGATGTAGAGGCTGTCCCCATCCAGGGTGAGGGAGCCCAGGTGGGTGACGCCCTGGGTCTCATGGCTCGGCTCCCAGTAGAGTCACTCTCTGTCCAGCCCTGGACCAGCCACCTTCCATCTCGTTGCCTCTCTGAAGTGGAAGGTGCAGATGATGTCCACCCCAGTGGCTGCCCCACCCTTCTCAAGCCTGGGGGAGGGAGAACCTGGGGACATGGAATACTGAGCAGGGGTCCTTCTGGGTGTGGAAAGCGAGAGAGTGGAAGGGAGGAGTCTGAGGGAGAGGCTGAAGGGGCTGCTCTGATGTCTGGAGAGGCTCTCCTCGGTGTCTCCCATGTGAGACAACCCCCTCACAAGTAAGGCCTGACTTCCTGTAGGATGTGGAGCGGGGCCTGTGAGTGACAAAGAGGGGTGAACACACAGACCTGGGTGAGGGGGCGCCTGCAGGTCTGCACGGACAGCAGCAAGGAGCACAGTCACTGCCCTGTGCCATCTGACACATGCAGGCAAGAAAGTACCGTTACGTTCTCTCGGTTCTACACTCCAAGGTCTTTTCTTTCTACTTCTTTCCTACTCCACAGCCATCACCCAGGCCTAGGGAACAATCATCTTATTCCTAATCTTATTCCCAGTACCTTGCATCTTGCCTCTTAAGTCTACATTCTTAAACATGAAGTCCATTTGAACCAAGGTGCTTAGACCAAACGCTAATCACATCATCCTTCTACTTGCATCTCTCCAGAGTCTTCCCACTGGTCTTAGAACAGAATCCCAAGTCACCCCTGATCTGGTCCTGCCTGTCCCCCATCGCCGGCGTGGCTCACACCCCTCCCCCTGTGTTGACTCGGCTCAGCCATCCCTCTTCTCAGTTCATGGACACACCAGGCTCTCTGCTTCAGGGGTGTCCTCATGCGGGTCCCTCTGTCTGAAACGCTCTCTTGAACACACTCCCACACCCTCACTCCAGTCTAACCCTCCAACTAGCTAAATCCAGTCCCAACTCTAGCTCTCAAGCTAAATATCAGTCCTTCTCAAGAGCGCTTCCCTGCCCCCTCAGGTTGAGTCCCCTTGTGCCAAACTCCCACATCACTCTCATCATTAACTGTCTAAAATCCAAATTCCCAAATACAATATAAATTCCACGGAGGTGGGACAAGGTCTCTCTGGTTCTCCAGGTCCCCATGCATGTGGCCCAGGGCCTGGCTCATCAGATGAGGAACCATCCCGGTTTGTCTAGGACTGCCCTGGTTTGAATACTAAACGTCCTGTGTCCTGGAAAACCCCTCTGTCCTGAGTAAACAAGGATGGAGGGTCACCATAAATTATACACTCAAAGACTATCTATTGCATGACAAGCACACATTCCCCTCAAGAACCTCACAGGAAAGCTAGAATGAAAAAGGCACACACACATATACACACAATTAGTAGAGGCCAACAACTAAATACAAAATTACTTAACAAGATTCTCTGCAACGTGAATCACCAGACCGTTATTTCAGAAAAGTTTCAAGAAACAAAGTTAATTCCCTTTAGAAGGCAAGGTGATGAGGACAGTCTTTTTAGAGACTAGTGCCCTGCCCTTCAATCTACAGCGTTGCTTAGTACTCCTCCAAATGATTTGAAATGTCATAAAGAAAAAAATGTTCAAAATAAATCTGGCTACTGGCAAACTCAATGTTAAATTTGTTATTAATACAAAGAAGTTCCAATCATCTTTTTCCCTGAATGCTCCTATATTTCAAATTTTTGTGGAGGATTTATAGGACTTTAGAAGTCAAGTTGAATGGGTCTAAGGAATGTTGCTGAGTATCCCTGCTAATATTTCATGGGATGTGTTCTAATACTACATACACACACAAAACATTTCTGTATTTATATTATATATAAATCCTGACTATTGAGTATTATGCAATGCAAGTAAATCTATATTTTCTACTATAGTACACATTTGCAGTTATTTACATTTGTTTTATGTGTTCTTATTTGCATATAACTGTACTTACTGAAATATTTACCACACAGAACCACACACAGCTTACCATCTTTCCCTTGAATATAATCCATCCAACATCAATAATTTTTCTCAAGATACCCTCACTCTCAGTGTCCATGTGGTGACAACCTGAGCCCAGGAAAGCCCACTAGCAGGTCTTCTGCACAGCGGAGGCTGCCGGAACCTGTTGGTACCAGGTCCACAGGGTACTCACCTGGTCACACAGAAATCCATGGATCAGCGAGCACAGGTGGACTCTGAGCCTGCTTTCACCTCAAACTTGAGCTCCACAGATGCTTTTCGTGTCTGAGGGGGGAAAAAAAGCGCAAACAAGCTTTTGAGGCCTTTTATAGGGTGTTGGATGGAAAGGCCACCCAATTCACTTTTCTTTTTTGTATTTACTGATTTAACTGTAACTGTTGGCTGAGACTGGATTTTCCCGATTCCTATCCAGTCACCTGCTCCCCAAGATGGGAGGAAGCAGCTTCGTGCTGTGTGCACTTGTGTCGCTCAACTCACTTGGCTGGACAGAGACTTTTTGGTGACTCTGGACCCTTTAAACAAGCTTGTCCTTTAGGGACCCTGTAAGTGACTCGCTGACTTGTAAACAATTTTCACACTTCATTCAGGGCCCGGGAGATTTTCAGGCCCTGGAGCAGGTTTCCCAACCTCGGCACCACTGACATTTGGGGCGGGATGATTCTCTGTCGGGCCGTCCTGGGCCCTGGAGGACGCTGAGCAGCATCCCTGCCTCCCCCTCTAGATGCCAGGAGCGCCCCCATTAGTAACAACCCAAACACCGCCTCCAGACGCGGATAAGCGCCCTGGGGACAAAATCACACGGAGGACGGTGACGGGGACTCTGAGGAGGGGCCGGCGGCGCCCGGAGCCGGGAGGAACAGCAGCCTCGGGCGCCCTGACGAACAGCCCGGGGAAACGGGGCTCCGGGGGGACGGAGGGACGCCGGGCCGTGACGGGGCTGCCCGCGGCCCAGGCCCCTCCCTGGACCGCGACCGGAGCCGGGACCGCCCGCCGCTTACCGCGCGTCGCCCCTTCGGCCGAAGGTCCACGGGAATGCCGTCCGCGCCGAGAAGACTGGACACACCGCGCAGACCTCCCGCTCCATCCACGGCGCCGCCCGCGCTTCCGCTTCCGGTCTCGGGCGGGCGTTCTGGGAGGACGGACGTTTGGGGGCTCTGGGTTGAGGCGGCGTGGGGGGCGGGGCAGGGGGCGGGGCAGGGCGGGGCCGCGCACCCCAGCCTCGGGGGAGGTGTCTAGTTTCTAGAGTTAATGTGAGGCCGGGCCTCGGGCTGGGTCAGCACCAGGGACAGGGACCAGGTCTAGGGGCGGGGCTGTGGGTGGAAACCAGTTCTAGGGGCGGGGCTGTGGGCGGGGACAAGGGTGCGGGCGGGGCAAGGGGTGGGACCAGGCTGTGGGCGGAGCCAGGCCCGAGCTTTGTGCGGAGACCAGTTCCAGGGGCGGGAAGAGGCGGGGGTGGGGCTGGAATAAGTCAGGCCGACTTCACAGTGGGAGGAAATCAGCTCCAGGGGCGGGGCTGGAGGCGGGGCTTTACGTGGACCCTTGACTGTACAGGTAGCTGGATGTTGAACAACTTTTCTTCATTCCTTTCCTCACGTTTATACAGCCTCATAGAATGATGTGCCCATATTTAGAATTACAAATTTTTTGTGCGTGTTTGCTGTTCTTAATTTCGTTAAAAAATTGGATCATATATTCACATTTCTCTACAACTTGCTGTCCCAAGCCAGTAGATAAGGATATAACGCTATTTTAATTTTAAAAATCTGGGGGGAGGGAGGCCACTACGTCATAGATGCACGTATAGGAAAACTTCAAATAGTGGTGCAAAGTCAGTAAAATATTCTCACTCTACCACTGTCTCCCAGTCCTTTTGCACAGAGATAAACATCCTTTTCTCCTCTATCCTTCCAGACATACTGTGTATATGTGGGCCTGTGTATATGTTCAAGCCCAAGAGGGAGGTCCCCAAGCAAAACCTGAAGCCCATGAATTGTCTCATGTGTCAGAAGTTACTGAAAAGAGATTTAAATTTCTGGTGGAAGGAGATGAACCAGTGATGAATCCATAGGAAGACAACAAAGAAATAAGAGAATTTTACCATTTAAAAGGTCAAAGGACAAAGTGAGAAAGAAAATGTGTTCATAATATCTCATGTAGCACATCTCTGGATAAGATTCGTATGCTATAAAATGGTAAACACTTATGTCATAAAACAGTAGACATTGAATTTTGATTTATCCTAATTCATTAAATAGTTATATTGGGCAAGGGGAATTATGTTTTTAATGTATGTAAGAACTCTTCATGCTGATTGTTTCAGAGAAGAAAGAAACTATAAATAGTCAAAAGATGAAAAATGAAAAAGTGTATGAGTAGCTAATATAGAAATATAGATTTTCAACCAGAAAATTAAAGTTGTTTTTGGAACCAGAGTCAAGAGTGGGGAAGGTAGATTTCATTATAAGGCTTGAAGTATTATTTGAGAGATGTGCATATAGACACACACACACACACACACACACACACACGGAAGCCTGAATTTGTATTCCAAAGTGATCATCTAACTCTACAAATAATTTGTAAAAAGGAATCACTTTACAACAGTAGAACATATTTTGAAAACTACCAACTTCAAGCATAAAAAAAGCTCTCATCATCCCGGTAGAAAAATGAGTGGGGCATCACTTTCCAACCGACATGGTGATAAGCATTTTACATACATTACTCTTGAGTATTTTCACAGCAACCCATAGGAAGATGGTATTATCTATCTCCATTTTGCAGATGAGGAAACTGATGACAGCATATTGCTAAAATTTTCATATAATTTCTCAATAGATGTTGTTTTATGTTAAAATTGTTTATTGAATTTTCTTTTCATTAATAAAACGATATATGCCATTCTTACAAATAAGCAAAGGGTGTGTAAAAACAATTTAGCAAAACGACAGTTTTCTTTTGATGTAATTAAATATGACAATCACTTTATTATTTTTCTGCTCTCTGCCTCACATCTAGGAAGATACTTCCTATCCTAAAGGCTTACTAGAAAACTCTACTAAAAATCAAGTATCAGGGAATACCCATATTATGCAAGGTTCCTGAATACATGCAAAAAAAGCCATTATAACAACTTTTTGTACAAAAATCTAAGATCATTCATGAACTGATAACAACACAAATCATGATTAGGCAAGGTATTTCTGTAGAATGACAAATATTTAAACTTTAGACATTTAGAAAGTAGTTCATTACAGTAACTAATGTGTAGAAGGAGAATTTTTTCAAACTCACTAAGGGCCAGGAAAACGTTTGACAAAATGCACTGCAATATTATTCACAATAGCCAAGAGATGCAAACTACCTAATTGTGCATCTGTGGGTGAAATGATGAAGAAAATCTGCGGCATCTGTACAATGGAATATTATTCAGCCTTAAAAAGGAAAGAAATCCTGTATTCAGAATTGCTTGCCAGGATCATTTCAGTAGTCATGTGCTTTCTTGCTTAGTCCCCTCTGGTCCATTCGCCAACCAGAAACCAGGGTGATCCTTTTACAATGTAAGCGCCACGACCTCTAATGGATCCCTAAAAGAGACTTTGGAGGTAGGCTGCCTGGGTACCAGCTGTGTGACCTTGGACAATTATATAACCTCTAATATTCCTCATCCATACAATAGGGGTTAATAGTATTGTCTCCATAGCATTGTTGTGAGGATTAAATGAGTGAATACATGTCAGATGCCTAGAATGTGCCTGGCACATGGTAAGGCAACATGAAAAATTTCACTGTAATTATACCCAAATTAAATATTGTGATGGCCTATTAAGTTGAACCATATGAAATTTCTAATATTCACCCATTTTGACCCATTATTATGGTTGAATAAATGATAAAACTCAGTCTAGGCAGGTTGTGTAGAGTCCAAAAGGATTGGATAAATGAAAATATTATTAGAAAAAATAAGCTGAAATAGATGGCTTTGCAATTTACAAAGCAGTTTCTCATACTTTGTTTCATTTAATCTCTATAGAATGCTTTTCAGGGTATTATTACCACTGTCTGTGAAGGAGTAACTGACTTGCCCCAAATCACACCACATTAAATAACACAATTAGAGTGGAAACATCATTTCGAGTATAAATCCCATATGATATTTTGTTTTCCTTTCGTAATATCATCCGTCCTCTCAAGAAAGTGATGAAATAATGCAGATTCATAGGAACTTAGTCTTAAGGAGACATACTCTCAGATTATCAACACTATGTCTTTGAAATAGGGGTGTTGCGAGAAGAAACATGGGACCCATGCTTTCTGGGTTTTCAAGTCCATGCTTAGAGTTCTGGGAAAGAGTAAAAGAAGGGAAAGAGTGAAAAATAGTCCAGAATGAAAAATGTTTGACATATATATAACTTTATTGATCACCTCAGGATTCTCTTTTTGTTTATGGTCTGTGTCACCCTACTAGAATATAAATGCTCTTAGGGTAGATCACTGATATCTTGCAGCAAGTGGTAGGCGCTGAGTAAATATTTATTAAAGGAATGAAAGTGGCCTTGAATACATCTGCTCTTGACTCACCAGAGAACAGCCCCATACTAGGCAAATGGCATCATTAGTAAAATTTTAAAAATCATATCTTTATTAACTCGTAACCATGGATTCAAGGCTCCCATTTATTTCATACTTTCAAAGTACGGAAGAATTCTGGTGTATTGGGGAATGTTTCCACAGCCTTGCTGTAAAAAAAAGCAAGACATTGCTTTAAAGCATTGATTGCTGGTTCCAGCAGGGCCCATCTCTATACTTACCTCTAAACAATTAACTATAGATTTGTTATCCCAATGAACAGCGATTTGGTATGGAACCTGTTTTATCAGTGTCATGCAAAAGTAGACATTTGATATGTCTTTAAGTGGTGATATGGATAATAATGTTGATGCAGAAGAAGACAACTAAAAATTCTCTCTGATCTTTGTTAAGTGTATCTGGGTGAAGGATATCTTGGAATCACTGGATTTCAGAACTCAAAAAGACTCATCCAACTCTTCATGTTACAGGTGAAGAAAACGAGGTCTAAAGAAGTTGAGAGATTTGACCAGGACTAATTCCTGGGACTAGAGAGAGATGCTCTGATTCTCAGCTGGCTACATTGTCATAGCATCTCCAGCTCCAAACAGCCAAGAGAAGCAAGTCTGTTGATTTCCAGGTAGAAGTGATTCCCCTGCACGTTTTTACTTTCTCTCTCTTAGATGCCTGCTCTGCCCTGACAAGGAATTTATCTGATGTTTACGCTACACTTAAGAAGAGGAAAATGCTCCTGGCAAACATTATTGTGATTCAGTGTGGCACTGGAGAGCACAGTCATGAAAAAATGAGAATCAAAAAGTAAGAGGTAAGTAATATTAGAGAAGAAGAGAAAATCTATTATTTGAGTGGGACATAACTTATAAAGTTTACAACTGGTAAATAAGTTGAGGAATGTGAAAGGAAGCTAGATTCCTATATGAAACATCAAAAATACTGTTATATGAGCAAGAATTAGTTTAAACACAAAGGAAAAGAAAGGGTGAGTCCACTCTCTCCTCCTGACCTGGGACGCCCATTGTTTCCTGCCCTTGGACATTAGAGGTGCTGGTTCTCAGGCCTTCAGACTTCAGCTGAGTTATACCACCAGCTTTTCTGGTTCTCCAGCTTGCAGATGGCAGATTGTGGGACTTCTCTGCCTCCATAACCTCGTGAACCAATTCCTGTAGTACATCTCCACATCTCTATGTTTATATATATTCTATTTCTATTTCTCTAGACAACCGTGACTAATACATGTGGATGACAAAGTCCATAGTAGGTGCACGGAGAGGAACTTTCCCAAAGCAAAGGAGGCTCCCCCACCCCACAGGAGAAAGCAACTCATCCTATCCTGGCAGCATGCATCAGCACATGCACGCGCGCACACACACACACACACACACAAACACAGCTAGCCTTGAAAATGTACTCAAGCTCAAACTCTCTCTCTCTGCCCTATTGTTCATCACAATGGTTATTTCCACATGGCATGTTATAAATTCTTTGCAGTTTATTATGTCTTTCCTCGCGTTAAGACTAGGTCAAACAGGGGCGGTGAGTCTGTTTAGCTTTTTTGTAGATCACAGGTTTTACACCAGAGTTTTGCATGTGGTAGGTGCTCTATAAATAGAATGACCAAATAGTTTTCTCTCCAAACTGGAACATATTGAGGAATGAAAAGGGTAGTATTAATAATTATGATAGGACAACAGGAAAAATATCTGCTGAAGACAGAAATTGAGGATTTAAAAGGTAAGGTGAACTGATCAGTTTTACATTTTAAACAGATCACTGTAACTAGAATCTCGTTGGCTGATTACAGGGAGAGAGGATTTGGAAATCTTAAGCTGTAATTGCCAATTTATTGCAGTATACCAAAAAAACTTGATATCTTTGCATAAATGTAGTTAAGTGGATGGGTTTAAAATATTTCAGGAAGTGAACTTTTAGTATTTGAATTAGATAGGTAGGTAGGTAGGTAGATAGATAGATAGATGGATATAATATATGAACTCTTTTTGTGTGAAAAGCTATATGAGAACACTGTTGAGGGAAACATCTAGAAAATCTACATTAGTCATGTCTATATGGAGTATCCCATTTAGTGAGAACTGAATATTGAAAGAAAGAGATGATGCACATATAAGTAAAGTGGAAAAAAATATCAACAAAGAGGAAAAATGGAGTTTTGTAATTTAGGTTGCTAGAGCAGGAGAGTTCACTGTGTGGGAATGGTATTTTGTGTCATTTCTGAAAGGTAATTAGAAATAATCCAAAAGTGAAGAATCTGTAGGAGGATTCAGGAGGGTGGATGGATGGGTCATTGATATGAATGTGGGGTGGCAGAGCGTCCAGAATGACACTCAGGGACAGACAGGATATTAGCACAAACAAGTGAATTTGGGAACACTGAGAGAGAAGTGAATTATTTGGGAATGTGTTTTTTTCAATTTGGAACCTGGACACTGTGAGTCGAGTCATCACTGATGGGCTGAGTGGGCAGGTAGATATTTGGGTCTGGGGGGCAGAGTCAGATCTGTGCTGATTCTTTGAACATTTTTAGCTCATTAGTGGTATTTGAAGCCAGGGAAATGGATATGATTGCCTAGTAGGAGGGTGCAGGTGGACAGCAGATGTCAGAGCAGGGCTGACTTCTGGGAAGCATCAGGCATTGTGGGTTGGTTATAAAGAGAAGCCAAGAAGTGACTCAGGAAGTTTGGAGCAGGAGAAGGACAATGTAGCACTGGTGGATCCCAAGGACAAATGAGCTTTCTAAAGGAACTTGAAGGCCACAAAGTCACATGCTACTGCAGGACATGGCAGACAAATAATGAAAAGGCCACATTGGAATAGTAAGAGCCGTGACCTGTGAGCTAAGCAAGAGAAGCATCCACAGAAGGGGGACATGGGATCGGTTGCCAGTGTGGAAACAGAGGCATTGGGATGTAAGTGAACTTTTCACAATGAGTCCCTGGCAGGAGGAGGAGAGGGAGGACATCGAGGGTGAGGGGCATTAGGAACAATGGATGAGGGATTGGTTTGTAGATGGTAGAGATTTGTGCATATTTGAAACATGAGGCATGATCCCAGTAGGGAGGTGATTGAAAGTACTGCGAATATTGAAAGCATGAGGTCATTGAAATGGAAAGATGAGATGAAAATCAGAATGGTTTTAGCTAAGAAAGAAATATATCTGTATAAAACAACAGAAATGGTGTGATAAATGAATTGCTTATGCGGAAAATTTCTAGATCTGATGACTAGAGTGTGAAATAGTTCTTGTGTGGTGGTTAACAATTTGTCTGTGAGATATGAAGTAGGTCAAGAGAAAATAGTTTTATGGAACTCAAGAAATGGAAAGAAATTAACAGAGCATTCAGGAAGCGTTAGAGAATGCATGGAGGCCCATTGGTTGCTGCTGATTCTCTGTTGGGACCCCCAGGCTCCTCGTGTGCTCTCTCTTCAGCGGTGATGCTCAGTGCAGGTGTCAACATGGCATGGCAGGAATTTGGAATCATCCAAAGTCAGAGGCTTGCAGGGCAGATATGATGAGAGTAAAGAATTAGGGAGCGTTGTCAGTGGGTTATTGAAATGATGGACCACAGAATCCAAGATTAATATGGAGGAGTAGGAAGAGAGAAGGAAGAGAGCCTTGTTAAGATACTCTAACTGGAGTAATCTATTTTCTTAAAGAATGGTTGTATACGGTAGAGTTCTTTGTGTAGAAACTAGAAATGTGGAAATTTGTGGTGAGAATGTGGTGTTTCTGAGTTACTGATTTACAAGCAGGAGAATTTTGGGTGAAAACAGGCTCTGGGTGTGGAAGTGAGTATCTAAGGGTGGAAGAGTGCGTGATTTCATTAGAGATGGGACACTCAAAGGAGTTATGGAGTCCTTGGATCTCTGTGTCCCAATAACGTAGGTTACAGGGTACCAGCATGTGTATAGTTGTCAATGATAGAGAAGGGAAGAGAATAACATCCTTAAGCAAGACGGAGGAGGCAAGTTGGTCTGGATTTGCACTGATAGTGACACATCAGCTTGATAGTGTCCCAGAATCCCGTTCTCAACGTCTGATGCCTATATCAGCAGCATCAACATCAGCTGGGAACGTCTTAGAAATGAAAATTCTCCGTTGCCTCCCCAGACCTACTTGGGTTGAGTTCCAGCAATCTGAGTTATAAAAACTCTGCAATGATTGTAATGGACAGTATGATTTGAGACACATTTCTCCAGGGAGAGAAAGAGGGTGCAATATCCAAATGAGCTGCGAACATTCTCCATGGATGGTAGTCTTCATCCTCCTCTTTGTTCCAATTTTGCATTTTATTCTGTTTTTAAAGAGAAAGCTCAAAAAATATGTCCTAACTTCATAGTAGAAACAATGAGACCATGAAACTAAAACCAAGTAGAAAACTGAAGTTCTATGCAGTCTGAAGGCTGAGCAGCTGTATATTCCAGAGGTCAGTTACTAGAATCGCTTCCCATCCTGGCAGTGAGGTCATGTGCAGTCAATGGGAGGAGACCTTGGAGAATCCCCAGCAAGTCTGTGGATACAGGAGACTGCAGGGACTCCAGGCCTGCAGCAGTGAAGGAGAACTCTTAAGTCCTTTGGATTCACAAATACCTTAAAAACAGTTGCACTGGGGGGTCCAGGTGAATCCCTGGGCCGTGGCTGAAGCTGAGGGGTCTGCACACCAGCCCTGAGCCCACCCCTGGCCAGTGTCCATATTGGGCAGAGATGAGTCCTGGTTTGGGTCTGGGTCTCTCATAGCCCCTCTGCAGGCAACGAGCATCTTTTGGAGATATCAGGAGACAGACACAGAAAGTGAAGAAAAGCATGGGAGGGAGTGACTGTGGCCTCGAGGACAGACGAGATTGCCCGGGAGGCAGAGAGAGCAAGGAGCCAAGAAAGGCATCCTGAAAACACAGTGAGAAAAGCAACATGGGTGCTGAAGAAAAAGAGAGTGATGTGGTTGAGAAATTCCCCATGAGACAGGCTTGACTCTCACAGCATCTCTTTGTAACGTCCGTCGTGATCTTTACCTTTCATGATAACATCAATTTTTATTTACCATGATTTTTCTTCCTTTTTATATTAAAATTGATAGGATAATCGATGCTGAGGAATTAGTGTTTTGAACTTATATCTGTTTTTTCATTGAGTGTTAACTCAATGAAGAGATGATACCTACTTGAATGAGATTTATCTTTTAATATATATTAAATCTGATTCCATAAATTATTCTGATTTTGCATGTAATTTTTTTTTTTTTTTTAGCTGAGGGAGATTCACCCTGAGCTAACATTTGTTGCCAATCTTCCTCTACTTAGTATGTGGGTCACCGCCACAGCATAGCTGCTGAGTGTTGTAGGTCCACACCTGTGAACAGAACGTGGGCTGCCAAAGCAGAGCTTGCCAAACTTAACCACTAGGCCAGGGGCCAGAACTATGATTTTGCATCTAATTTTAACATAAAATCCATCAATCTTTCTCTTCTTTGTCACATGTTAATTCAGACATAGGTCATTTCTGTATCATGAATTAAGTATCTCTTGTTTGTTACCTGGCAAACCTGTGTAGCTTTGATTTTGGAATCTTAAAAATGAGCATACCCCCTGGGGGCATTATTTTCCCCGTAGAGAACCTTGGCAGCAGACTCATTGCCTTCCTTCCCACACTAGATCCAGAGTCGTGGAAATGTGTTCGCCTTGCACACAGCACAGAGCACATAGGAATTACTCCACAAACATGTGGTAAGTGAACAGTTGGTGGCATCATCAGGTCATTCACAGAACGAGACTGAGAGAGAGCTTCCTTAGGTCAGGAAGGAGAAGCATTCCTTTATATTTTCAATCAATGTTTTAATTTGTAACATTGTAATGTGAACACCGAGTATACTATTTGTATCAAAATTGTGTTCTGAAATTTTTCAAAAATCTCTAAATCTCAGAGTAGAGGAAAATCAACCTCTGTGAACCTGTCACTTGCTTCAAAAATTATCAACTCGTATACCATCTGGCTTCGTTTATCCTCACACCCACCCCGCTAGAGTTAACCAGCTGAGATGACTGAGAGCACATCATTTCAGCTATAAATATTTTCAGTTTCTCTTACAGATGAGGGATTTTTTGAACACAAACACACTAATGTTATCACACACAAAAATAAAAGTGTCATTCCTATAATCAACTATCTGGTCAGTATCCAAAGTCCCCCAGTTTTCTCAAGATGATTTCCTGGTTTTGCATTTTATTGGAGTCAGGATCTTTAAAAAACCCTTTTTTTGCAATTGCTTGATGTGTTTCTGAAGTGGCTTTTACTCTCTTACTAGTTCATGCATCTTGATGTTTGGGTGGGATATGCCTGTGTGTGTTTACATGTCTACACCAAGCTGTGAATTCTTTCTTTCCTGGATGGCAGTGCCCTGGCAGGAAGGGCCTGTGCTGTGGGAACCAGGATTTCTACTCTGCATCTGGCTGAACTGAAAAGGCGTCCCTGGGTGACACTTGCAGCCTTCAGAAAGGAGGGGGAAGAAGTACCAAGGAATTCAAGACAATGGCCCTTGTCTTACAGGGTGTTTCCAGGGCATGATGTTCAAAATGCCGGGTGGTAACCCTTTAGCTCCTAGTCGTAGGGTGGATTCTGGGTGTGAGCTCAGAGTAGTGTCTGTTTACCACCCATGTGGGAAGCGTTTCAGTATTTTAATTGGTAAGTTTGTGTCTGTTGTGTCTGTGTTGTCTAAGATGGGTTGCATTCCCCTGCTGGACCCACTCCTATACCTGCCCCTCTCGTGCCTCATCTTTCAAAACTCCCAACAGGCAAGTTTCACATCCCTGTAACACACATCCACATAACCACAGCACAGACTGGGGAAAAGAACACAGTCATCCCAGGGGCTACGTGCTCTATGCGCTCAGGCCCAGCTGCCCCTTTGGGACAAGTCAGTAACAACACGACTGAGTGTGTAAACTAGTGACCGTCTGAGACCATGGACCTCAGAACACCAAGGTCCCAGATGTCACCCTAGGCAGCAATGGACAGTGTGGGTCATTCAGTGGCCAGGATTAAGGTCTATTATCTTGGCAAACCAGAGGTCACCCCGATCCATCAGGCCCAGCCAGGGAGGAATGGCCACGATGTACCTGACAGAGAGGCTGGGGGCCTTCTACGGAATTTCTGCCCAAAAAGAATCATATAAGGAAATGCGGGGATGCTGGAAATCCTAGTTCACAGGGAGTGGCGAGGTTTATGGAAGAAAGTCCTATTGTAGGTTTAAAAGCTGCCTCATGAATCTTTTCCTCTGGATATGAAACAAGTGGGAAAAGGACTTCCATGGCATGGGCCAGGATCCCAGGAGGATTCCAATCTAGGCGAAGGGTGAACAGGGAGCCCTAGAGGCGGCCTGATGGGGATGTCCTGTCGGCCCTTAGTCCATCAGCACATGGTCTTCCTCTGGCCTTGTCTTTTCCACATGCAAACTTTTATCTTTTTACATTTTTTCCTCATTTAGTGTTGATGCAAATCTAGAGACTGATTAGAAAACGGTAACTTCCAATAGTTGGTCAAAAGAAACCTCAATGGGAGAAGCAGAAAACATCCTTCTTCCTGGAAAGCTGTAGAAAGACAGCCGCTGCCCTGGGGAAGGACATGGTCCTGGCAAGTGGTATTTGAAAGACATCTACATTTCAGTGGTTGTTGCTCTGCCTGGGAAAGTCCCTCCAACCTCTACATCCAGGGAGATCTGAGGGGCTGTCTCTGCTCCTGGCCCAGGTGAACCACACTGAAATGCACCTGTCCTCTGAGGAAGGGGGACTTGAGGGTGTCATTCAGTAGCCAGGGAGGGGACTGGCCGTCCTCCCTTCTCCCACATACCATAAGCTCTGACCATACATGAGTTCTTAATTCAAGGCGGAATGTGAGATTCTGTGTCTCATTTACATGAGCATAAGCAGTGAAAGAACCACACCACAACACCCAGGCTGTGACAGAAACAGAACTTACTGCAACATTCAAATCTGATATTTACTCTTAAACATATACTAATGCTCCTCCTCAATGGATAAACAGTCCCTGGGGTGCAGATGTCAGGGATTTGGAGGGGGGTCGTGCCCTCCGCCTGGGGCTTTAGGGGAAACCAGGGAAAGTCTTCAGATGTCCTCCTTCACTTGGGGTGGGGGGGGAAGAGCTGACCCGGTGCACCCCGAGGGTCCCAGTGGCCCTGCTGCTCAGGAGGAGCTGCACTTGTGGTCTCCAGAGGGTTATGGCTCCTTGCCAAGGGCACGGTGGCTGAAGAGAAGAAACAGACTATTTTGGGGAACCTTCCTGAGATTCACGGCACACCTCCCTGCCCCACAACACTCTTATCCAAACCCTGTGCCGAGTGCTCAGTCCATCAACAGCACCTCGTTTGTCCCTGATGGGGGAGGCATCATTTAGCATCACTCATTTAAGAGGAGGCAACCGAGTCCCAGAGAGGAGAGGGGAGCGGCCTGTCCCAGGCCTGGCCAGCACTGGAGCTGGGATCCAGGCCCATGCTTAGCCCGAAGCTGTACTGAGCCCCTGGATTCAGTCGCTGCTGCTCCTGACACTCACTCGGCCCTGAACTGGAGGATGTCCGGTTCCTCTTTCTCCTGAAGAGCCGCATTTTGCTCGTCTTCTGGTGTGTGGGCTCCAGCCGGCAGGAGAGGCAGTAGCTACAGGACAGAGTGGCCTGTGAGCTACCAGGAGCCGCACCTCAGGTGTCCCTCCCAGAGCCTGCCAGCAGCTGAGTCCCGGTGCCCCATGGGTCACCACGCAATGAGGTCTGGGGCTGATCAGGGAGCCAGGCCCCACGCTCTGCAGCCGGCCGGCCGAGAGAGTCTGGCCTGCCCTCACCCAACTCCTGTGCCCCTCACCTCTCATCAACACTGAGGGGCTCCATCGCCTGGAACCAGGCCCCAAATCGCTCCTCGGGATTCAGGTCATATTCACTTGCAGCCTGCTGGAGCAGCTGGATCTTCCTAATGACTTTGTATTTCTGGGAGGAAGGACAGGATGCAGACAGGTCCCGGGTGGGGAACCCTGCCAGGGACTTGTGCGGAGTGAGGATCTGGTCTGGGGTCTGTGCTCACTCGGGAACCCTCCTTCCTTCCCACTCCATTCAGGACTTGCCTGTCCTCACAGTTGGCTTGAATTAGTTCCTCATCCAGGAAGGTGTCCTTGATGCCAGCCCCTCCCGCACCCGCCAACGTGATGGGATTCCCAGCTTTGTAGCATCTAACTGTCCCAACAAATATAAGACCCGAGGGATGAGGACACGTGACATCTTGCCACGGGAGGTCTGTGATTTCCACTTCCCCACCCTCCCCACAGCTGCTGACCTCACGCCATTTCTGGAAGTTGACCAGATTTCCCTGGAAGGGAGACAGCCAATGTCCATCAGTAACGGCCCCCTAAGCCCATAACCAGCCCCCATCCCACCCCTTCTCAGGCTGCAGGAATGTCAGGGCCCAGCAGAGGGCAGACCTTCCACAAAGAGAACTTGACACTGGGCCAGGCTCTGGGCTCCAGAGCAGGAGGGACAGGGGAGCTGAAGCCAGAGACCTTGCAGCCCACCCATTTCTGATGACAGACGGGAAGACTGAGGCCTCAGGCAAAAAGGGACAGCTGGACCACAGATGTGCTTCCTCACTTGCAGGGGCTGATGGCACTCCCCCAGGGGCAGGGCCCAAGGGGGAGGCTGAATCCAGCTCAGACACAGCCTCCTGCAGCTTTGCAGGCAGGCAGCTATGAGCTTCACTAGTCCTGAGAGCCTGGTAGGGGGCTTACGCGGAGCCTCCATTCACGCATCACTAAGACGGGCCTGACTCTGACTCCCTAGCTCCCAGGGGTGGCCATGATGCTCTCATGAGAGGAGGTTTGCCAGGTACAGAGAGCTCAGGGCCCAGTGCAAGGCTCTCGCCTCCCAAACCACAGGATCCTGCTCCCTGGCCCCACCTCCAGGCTCACTCACTTGTAGATCATCCTCCATCCCAATGTCCAGCAGTTTCAGGTGATTGAGGAACGTGCCCAGGAAGGGGACGACACCCTGTGAAATCAGGGTGGGAGTGGGGATGAGTCCCAGCTCTCAGGTGCCCCCATGGACCCTCCCCCAAATCCCTTCACCCCAGCCTCCTGCCCACCGCAGACTCCCACAGAGAGCAGCCTAGGACCCTCAGCAGCCTCCCCCCTGTTGCACCCTCCAGGACCACCCAACGTCCCCCGTCAGCTACCAGGGGCGGCTTTTGGCAAATCCCAGGGTGTGCGGTCCCTGCCACTCCCCCCGCAAATCCATCTTGCGCCCAGCCATTCCAGGCCTCCTCCTGGTCACTTCCAGGGCAGGCATTTCAGGCTCTGGGGCTCCAGGAGCTGGGCTGGAGGAGGAGGGACCCCTCTCTTGGGGAGGCCTCCAGCCGTGAGGGGTGAGACCCCCTCCTCTGACACCTGGACCCTCCCCCTCAGGCCCCCTCACCTGCTGCTGCTGCCTCTCCTGGGCTCCCTGGGGGTCCATCTCTTGGGTGGCCCACACAGAGTTCACCTCCTGCAGGGTCAAGGACAGGCTCAGGGAGGCCATGCTACCTTCCCCGTGTCTCCCAGGCCCCTGATCCTGGACCCTGGACATCTGATGTCTATGGCGGCTCCCATTCCAGAGTGATCTGATTCTAGATCACTCCCAGCTCCAACACTCCCTCCTCTGTGCCCTCAGGCCTGCCTAGGCCCCTAAGCCTCTCTCCTCCTCAAGAAAGTGTGAGGAGGACTCCCATGCCTCCCAGGGTCCCCTGAGGACTGTGTCATCTGACTGTCACCAGTGCTCTCCCCTCCCCCCTCGAGGAGGAGGAGCACAAAGCCGCTGCACATTCCTCTCCCCCTTGTACCTCATCACCCCTGTGAGGCCTGCACCACAGATCATCTCCCTCCATTTCCCAGATGAGGAGACCGAGGCCCACAGAGGGGTGGTGACTTGCTCAGGGGCCACAGAGGAGAGACCACTCCCCCTCCCAGCCAGAGGCCCTGGCCCCCGGCCTTCACTCCTCCTCCAGACACACCTCTGACCAAGGCCCTGTCCTCTGGACTCTCGGGGTGTGTTGAGGCCCTCAGTCAGCCTGAGCCATGGATCGGGAGGCACAAGGTGTCTCAGGGGGCATATCCAACTGGCTTCTGCCTGTCCCAACCCCTGGGGTTTTCTGACTCCAGCTGGACCTGAGGCCATGCCAAAGGCCTCAGCTCCCTAGGATCCCCTCAGGATGGTCCCTGCACAGAACTCCTCCTTCATTCACTCAGGAAGGGGACCCCCTTGTGCCACATCTGAGTGACAGTGTAGGGGGTGACCAGGGCGTTGGGTGATGGTGACATTTGCATCCTTTTTTACTTGGAACCTTCTAATGTCCTGCCAGGAAGGTCCATTAAGAATCTGTAGGTTCCCCGATAATTCTCATTGCCATCTGGGGTGTATCCTTATCAACAAGTCACCTGGGGAGACTCTCACTGAGTTTTCAGCAGTAACCACTATCGGGATAGAGTGCAGAGTCCCAGAGAGCACACAGTTCTGTGCCAGATCCACCATTCGTTCCAAGGCTGGGCAGCCCCTGTGTCCACCTGGCCTGTGTGACCACACAGTGCCCGTCCCTGGGGGCAGGCAGAGTGCCCTTCCCTGAGAGGTGCAGTGCAGATAGAAGGAGCAGCAGGGACCTGGCTTCCTGAGGACAGACCGGGCTGCTTTAGGAGGAAAGGAACCCCCACCCACTCCATCCACCCGCCAGCCTGGAGGAAGATGAGGGCCAGCTGATGGGCCCGCATGGAAGCTAGAGACCTGCTCATTCTGCCAGCTCCTCACCTCCTGGAACAGTCCAAAAAACACCACTCTATCCCGTGACCAAGGCCTCCTGCCCCAAACAGTCCCCACCTGCCCTTGCAGCTCACACCACCTGCTTCCTGTCAATCTGGACAAAACAGACCGTTATGTCTCAGAGAAACTTTCAGTGAAAAACTAGCCAAAGCACACTCTGCCTGGTCCCTCCTCCCCCCTCCCCTCCCCTCCTTCCAGATCTCCAGCCTCCACGCACCTCCATGAGCAGCTTCCTGCTCTCCCGCTGGTCCGTTTTGCACAAGGTTTTAAATTTTTGGCAGTTCCTCCTGAGGAGGGAAAAAAGGAAAGAAACACTGTGGGGTGGTTTAAGGGTAAATCCCTTTTGTTTGAAAACCCAGAATTATCCAGACAGCCTGGATGAGCGTTTTCAATGTGTGCTCTGAGCCCTGAGGTCTCTGGGACTGGGGAGGGAGCTCTCCTGTTGTCACCTGGGGCCTTCGTTCTCTTATCTACTGAACAAATCTGTTTTAAACAGTCTTGATTTCAGGTGGACAGAGAGTTCTGTTGCTGCAAAGCAAACCCTTGAAAATGTTCAATTTAGTTCGAGCCAGGGTCTGGCACTTAGGGAAACTGATTCCTAAAGCAGAACCACTGGCCTAAGTTTCCAGAAAGACTCCAAGCCTCCCAACCAGGTCAGACCCTGTCCCCAGGGTTCACTGTCTCCCAGGATGTCCCAGCTTACTGAAGGGCAGTGGCAGCCCTGTGGGGGGTGTCTGGTTCACCCAGGTGGTGACGCATGGAGAGAGGCCTACGCACCTGGACACCCGTCCCCACGTCTTTTTTAAACGCTGAATGGAGGGGCTCTGCAGGGCCCAGAGGATGGCATGGAGTGATGAAAGGTTCCTCAGGCCTTTGCACTCCTGGGGAAGGGAAGGGAATGAGCTGTGAGGGGAGCTGGAGCCCTGCTTCCTCTGGCTTTGGTCACCTCATGGACGTCCCCTGTCCTGGATGAGACAGAGGCTCTGGAAACCTGAGAAGAGCACAGCTAGACCCTGATGAGGAACACTCCCAGGGAGGAGGATTTTAGCTCAAGCCAAGGAAGGAGCCCAGGAAGGGGTGAGCATCCCACCACTGGGACCAGGAGTCAGGTCATTGAGACACTGGCAGGAGGGGCCTAAGGACTGTGCAAAGGCTCAGACCACAAACTTCAATCCCGACAGCTGGAAAAGGAGAAGGGGCAGTTCCCACGACTCCAGAGAGGGGCTCAGAGGGCCTCCCACATCTTACCTTGGCCACCTGGATCCAGAGCTCCACCAACCTGGCCCTGTCCTGGGCTGTCATGGTCGGGTCCCCGAGGCAGGTGGTGATGACACATTTGACCACTCTGATAAAGTGGGTCATGGTGGCACGAATGGTGGGTGCCAGGAACTCATTGGCCCTGTTGTCCCACTGGGACCAGATGGAGTCCAGGAAGTGGCGGGGCATCAATTTCATGAACAGCTCCTGGGGAGGACAGGGAGTGTTACCCAACCCTGCCACATCCCAGCTCAGTGTCCACAGCCCCCAGTCCCAGGCCGGGTCAGTGGTGAGAGCTGGAGCTCAGGAAGCTGAGAATGTGGCCTGAGACTTGTGGGAGTCCCTGGGTGTTGCCTGTGTCCCCTGAGAGCACCCAGCACAGGATGACCCAGGACCCGATACTGTGGTGCAGGATAGTGACATTTGCTCCCAGCCCAGTCTCACTTCCTCCAAGCACCAGAACTCGGCTCCTGCTTGACCATCTCAAGGGGAATCTTCCAACCATTCTGATTATCCTGGGGTCTGACTCCTCTTTCAGATGCACATTCCCCCAAGGCAGCAACAACCACGGGCTTTGATTGTCTGCCATGTAGTCATGGACATATGAGGTGCCTAATAAGTGCTGAGGCTCTTGAGGCCTCTCGGGCAAATGAGTATTCTACCCGAGGACGTGATAGCACTTCAGTGAGCTCCCCACCCCCAGCAAAGAGCAGACTCTGCCCAACTTCCTCTCTGCTCCACCTCATCCATCTGCACAGCCACTCTGCATGGCAGATGCTCTCAGTGTCCATCTCTCCTGTCCACATGAGGACAGCAAAGGCTCGAGAGTTAAGAAGGCTGCTCAGGTCACATGAGGGTAAGTGGGAAAGCAAGAGGTTGGACCGAGATCATGGGATTCTAGATCAGGAAATGGCAGGTCTGGGGCAGCTGATGGCACAGGGGAAGGCCGGCCCCACCTGCCCTGAGAGCCCCGCTGCTCACCACATCCATCAGTGTCAACTGCTCTGCCACCAGCCGGGGAGGGAACTCCAAGAAGTCAGGCTTCTCCTCTCTCAGCAGCTTCTTGGTGCTCAGGTCCGAGGGGCAGGTGGGCTCCAGGGCTGGATCTGGCTCTGCTGTTATCTCTCCAGGTGGAGGGAGGATTCTCCCTGGAGCCAATGGTCCAGCTGGCTCCAGCTCAGGAGCTGGCACTGGGGCTGGAGCTGACGTCGGTGGTGTCTCTGGCCCTGGAGGGACTGATGGAGGTGACACTGGCTCCAGCTCTAGCACAGGTGGTGGAACTAGAGCTGGAGCTGGATCTAGCCGTGGAGCTGGCCCTTGCTCTGGCTCTGGAGCTGGAGGCAACTCTGGAGATGGTACTGCAGCAGGAGAAAGAAACAGTTTCACTCAAGTAGCTGACTTCCCCTGTGCCTGTCAAAGCCAGGAAAGACCCCACTGCCTTGAAGTGAACCAAGCCTCTGAACACTCTGCAAATTGTCATCCCAGACTGCAGTCGCCTCACCTTCCAGCTCTGCCTCAATGGGCCGTGGATGCTCCAGCTGGACCTGGAGAAGGTAGGCGTGGCCCTGCAGCCCCGAGCCAGGCAAGCTGAGATGCAGAGAGGCCAGCTTCATGCTGAAGCAGGGATAGTGCAGGGGCTCCCAGAAATCCTGCCCTGGGTCCAGGCAGGTTCCCACCAGAGAAGAGATGGCACTGGGGGAGGCAATTGGGCAACAGAGTCAGAGGCCTGGCCTTTCCCTCCACACTTCTCACCCAAGGCACCCTGGCTTGGGGCTGGGCCCTATGCCTGCCCCTCTCCATCCAGGTGAGAGCCACAGGGCAGTCCTGACCCCTGTGAGGCTGTCCTGGCAGTGGCAGGCCTGCTTATCCAGCAGGTTGACACAGAGTCTGTTGTGACTCTCTTCCCACTGACACTCTTCTCCTGAAGGTCTGGGACACAGCCCACCCCAGCACTCCATGCACTTGTGCAACTGGATTGAGCACTGAGACAGATTTGTGACCAGGTTGCTCACACGCCTCCTGTTCTGGGCCTGGAGGCGGTGGTCAGAAGAGGTAGATGTGGAGAAGGGGAGGCAGATTCAAATGGGTCTGTGGTGGGAATGGGTTTCTAGGGGAGAACTCAGCCCAGCCACCCCTCTGGTTCCCAGGGGTCCTGGCACCCATCCATAGCTCTTTGACTCCTGTCCTCCTGGAGTGGAAGCCACCGGGCCTCTGCCTTCCCATGGGAATCAAAAGATGCGTGAGATGCGGCTTCTGACAGGCTCCCCTCAGCCACAGCCTCCATCTCTCCCCCCACAGCTTGTTCTTTAGAGACAGGAGGCCGTCCTTCTGCACCCAAAGACCACTCACTTTTTTAGGTGGTCCTGCGCTCTGCCCTCCTGGCTGGAATAAGGGGAGATGCCTCCAGATGTAAAGGAGGCTATGAGGGCATCCCTTGGGATGGAAGGTGGATGACAAGACCTGCGAATGATGTCTAATGTCAATGTCTGACTCTCAGACGGAAATTGAGGCCACGCATTGTGTCTCCTTCATTCACTGGGTTTACTGTCTCCAAATGTCCTGCATGCAGTAGATGCTTAATCTACATGGTTTATTGAATGTAGTCCACCCAGAACCATCCCAGACACCTGAGTGGGCCTAGGGCCTCTCTGCTGCCCCAGAGATCCTTGACTGGCTACCCCAAGGAAAAGGACCAGGACCAGCTGGATGGAATCTCCAACTCCTTGACAGGGTGGTTTCCATGTGCTTTTCCAAACTCAGAAAGGCCGCATCTCAGAGATGGCTGAGGCAGACTACTTTTCACGGGGAAGAGAGAAATAAACACCATGAACAACCACAGCACGTCCACAGCCCTCTCTGCAGAGCCAGGCACCAGGTAAGCACCCGCCATGGCTGATCCCATTAGTTCCTACAAGATCCCCATGAAATTTATCCTCTCCCACCCTACTTTTCAGAGGAGCAAACTGAGGCTCAGAGAGATTTGCTGACACTCCCAGAACACGCAGCTGGCAGGGGGCAGAGTCACCACTGTGCTGAGGAGGGAGTGGCCACTCACCTAGTAAACAGCTGGTCCAGGACCTGGTGGGATGTGTCTAAGGCCAAGTAGTTGACCATGAAGGTGGTGAAGCTAGAGATGTTCCTCCTCAGGAAAGCTGGTGTGATGGACTCTGTCAGCTTCTTCATCATGCCTGTCTGGAGGGCCCGCATCCTGCAGGCCTCATTTAAATTCACGGTGTACTCATCCTCACACTGAGGGAGAGGAGGAGGTACATACACTCAATGACATCATGGTGAACCAGCGGGAGGATTGAGGTGACTTTCTACCCTCCTGTGTAGCTGGTGGGAAGGAGTGGAGGTCCAGATTCCTTTGGGAGTGGGACTGTGGAGCACTCTAATGAGAAAACCCTGGGGGGTTCCAGGGGAGACTCAGATTTGAGTCTGCATTCTAGTAGTGCCTTGGTCATCTCAGAGTCCTGGGTATGAAGACCCCTCTGCACCCACACTCACCTCAGACCGGCCCTCTTCATTGATGGGCTGGTGCGCCTGTGTCCTCTCCAGGGAGATGGTGAACTGGAAACCATCTACCAGCTCCTCAACCATCACTTGGGTGCAGCTCTGCAGCGACAGTGCCCAGAAGTCAGGCCAGGAGGCATCAGGGGCCTGCCTAGACTTCGCCACAGAGGGAAACCCCACCACAGTTCAGACACAGAGGGGCATCTGCATAGTCTCCATCAAGGAAGGAATGTGATGAAACCTCGACGGCCTGGGATTCACATGTTGGTAGAAGAGCTTGGTCCCCAGCACTCACCTTCCTCTCCTGAAGCCAAGATCTTCAGTATGAACATGACACACCACCAGATCTCCACCATTTAGCTACCTGCTCCTGCTCAGGGTGGTTCCTCCTCATACTACCTTCTCTAACTCCACCTCCCACATACACACACACACACACAATGAGGGTCAAAGGGTGTGGGGCTGTCCATTTGGGATCACAGTTGTGTCCTGACCTAGAGTGGGCTGCCCTGGGCTACGCTGTTACCTGGGCTAGCTGGTTCCTCCTGCTAAAAGACCACAGGCATTCGAGGTGAGGGCTGAGCCAATGTCTAAAGCGACTTAACATGCTCTCATTCTTGGCTTTCCGGGGGCCAGAACCTCGGAAAGTCACGGGACAACACGAGAACATCCTGCTGTGTCGAGTGTCTCCACTCAAATGAACTGGACAGGAGGCTGTGGTTACAGTGTGGGTGCCTGGTAACCAGAGTTCTAAGTTCTGTTGGGGGCTGTCACCAAGGAAGTGAGGTCACTTCTTCAAGGTTCTATTACTTGGCCCCTTCCTTCAATCAGACCCACTCAAAGCCCCCGGTAGACTGTTGGCTGCTCTCCCTCCTTGCCCATGTCATCTCCATCACTGTACACAGATATCCATGACCACCCTCCCCACAGCTCCTTGGGAGGGGAACCAGTGGCCAGCTTTGAGGAGACAGAGCTGAAGTCACACCTCTTTTATCCTACCAGTTCTGTGTCCTGGAAAAGCCACTGTGCCTCTCAAGATCTCCCCAGTCTCCCAACCTGCACAATGGGGGTGGTGCTAAAAACAGCTTTCTAGGAACATCGTCAGGTGTATATGAGATAATACCTACAACACCTGTGGATTGGTGTCACATGTGTCTAATGCTGGCCCTTCCATCTATGTCAGTTCCATCTGTGCAGCCTCCACAAACCCCCACTCCATACTTCTTGTCACACATCATTGGCCTGAATTTGGTCTGGTCACTCTTATATGCAAGAGGGCTTAGGAATTTTATCTTTTAGTTTGTTGAATTGCCACCCAAAATAAAACTGATTCTCTGTTCTGAATATTAAGGGAGAAGGTGAACATTGGAAACAACCCGTGCTCTCTCCCTACACTAACCTTCAAGTTGAAGGGGAGGAGATGAGCTTTTCAGATGAATCAAGCATGTATTTACCTACCACAGGCTCTCTTTTCTTGTTGTTTATTCATCCACAGAGAACAAGAAGCCTTCTTCCAAACCAGAATGTATGAGACTACCACTGCCCTCTGTTCCCAGCAGAATGACCAGAACCAATTTGTTGGCTTTTATTTGCCTGGCCCTTGTAAGTAGATCTGAGAACATTCTTTCTATGTCCTTCATAGAGTGGGCCTGGGAGGGTCTGACGTTGTAGAGAATTGTAGGCAAATAACAGGCTCCTGAAAAACTGAGTCAAATTGGAATCTCTGTAATTCAAAGAAGGAGAGTGATATCAGCATCATGGTGGAAGAAGACACCTCCTGTTTTTCTACTCCTGCACTAACAATGCTTTGGCATCCATCCATAGACAAAAGTGCCTTTGTGGGAGAAGTGGGATCCAGCACCATATGCCAAGGGACCCAGAGGGACTCTCACCCACCCATGCCTCTGGTAATAGGCAGACAGACCTCGGTCCCAGCTCCGGACCCTACAGTGACCTGTGAACCAGCTCAAGCTCCTTTCAGCTGCTGCATGGAAACCCCTGAAAACACTGTCTTAGATCATGACACACAGGAGAGGGCCTTTGTGGAAGTCCAGGTTTCAAGAAGAGAAGTCCCAGCCCTCTGTTGGAGCACAAAAATATGAGTGTGGATGGGCTGAAGAGTTTGGGGGCATTGGCAGATAGGTACTCTTAGAGGGCTTTAAAGGATGTGGATCCTGTAACTGCACTGAGCACTCCATCAAGAAGTCTCCCACGACTTGTGGGCTATGCCTCACGCATGGATCTCCCCAGCAGGCCCTTAGGCACCCCCAGTGCTCTGCGTGCCTCACATACACACGCCTCCACCCTAGGGCTTCTTCCCTGTGTATGCTCCCAACAGTGGTGGTTAGAGTGAATTTTGGAGGACAGCTAGTGAGCACGTGCCGAAACTTGGTCCAAATCTGCAGGCCAGAGAGAGACCACAAACTTGAGGTTTGTGGAATACAAAAGGGAGGCTGTCAGCGCCCAGCCTATTACATCACAGCATCAAGAGAATGCATACAAGCTGGAGAATTCTGCCATTAGTGAACAAATTAAAAATGCTGGGATTATACTGGTATAACACATTAAAATACAAATGTATTATTGAAACATATATTAAGTTTAAAAAAATGACATTTCAAATGTTGGAAAAATTAAGTTTGAGAAACCTTGTAGGTGGTCAGTAAACATCTGTCCCTCCCTCCCTCTCCAGAGCAGCCGTATGTATATGTATAGATACACACACACACATATATATACCCCTATAAGTTCTATATATAGAGAGAAACATGTGCGTGTGTCTCCACAAACGCTCATACATATATATAATGCATGTACCTATGTATATCATATACGTGTATGTATACATGATAGAATACTCACATGCATATGTGTATATCTCTACAATTTCACCTTCAATAAGGTAAATTTACGGTTTGTATTGACGCTAAATAACTCTGCATTTTAACTTGTTAGGTCTGTTTCGGTTTGTTTTCCCCAAACTTTCTGGTTAGTCCTCTGGGCACTTCTCAATTGGATAACTGTTGTGTTTTTCATTCGTTGTTGTGCTTTCATTTTCTCTTTTTAATAAACATATTTGTTGAAATATGACATACAATCAGAATAGAGCACAAACCCAAGTGTAAAGATTGATAAGTTATCAAAAAGTGTACACATGTGTTAACACCACCCAGGCCAACAAACAGAACATGACCAGTTCTGTTTATAGTAGATTATACATGATATATATAATAGATATTAACCGCAGTTACCCAGATTATGATTTCTCCTTTTTCAGGAAGTAGCACACTGAATGGCAATGCTTAAAGCAAATTTGGTCATGTTGTGGCCTGCTTCAAATATGTAGCTGGATTTGGAAGGTTAATTTTTTTTACGAATACATGAGTTTAGTTCCAGAAAAAAAGAGGCTTGTAAATTTCCTTTCCTGTAATGACCTTGTAAGATTTTTGTAGCAAAGTTAAGCTATTCTCATAAAATGAATCAAAAAGGTTTTCCCATTTTTCCTGTTCTGTGGAAGAGCTAGAGTCAATGTGTATTATTTCTCTCCTGAATGTTTGGTGGAATTTGCCAGCAGCGGTGTTGGCCACGATGAAATGTGGGAATGTTTTAAACTATAGATTCAGTTTCTTCTTTAGATATGGGACTATTCAGATTTCTCATTTCTTCTTGAGACAGTTTTGGTAACTTTCATTTTCCTGGCAATTTGTGAATTTCATCTAAATGTTCAAATGTATTGACATGTTATTTATAATGACAGGTGTGTTGTCAGGGAAGGTCTGGTGTGAGTCTCCTGGGGGCAGAAGTCAAGCTCAACTCATGTGTCCCCGCAGCTTCAGGCACCTGGATGCTGGAGGGAGAGCTTGTTCCACATTGCAGGATGAGAGGCTGAATGCTTTTCTTTTCGCCCTCTGCTCTCCATTCACACCAGCTCAGGAGACCTTGTTCCTGGCCAAGTTGGTGTGCAGGCAATGCCCCATGTAAATTCTTCCAGGCCTGGTGGATATTTGGAATTTTTTTCTCAAATGTTCTCTTGAAACCACATGGCCACATTTGTATAATATTCTCTCTTTATTTTCTATTTGAGTCAGTTTTGGTAATCACATTTTCAATTTTTAAACTGTACAAGGCTGTGTCTCTTAGACTCCTAAGTGTTTTCAGTTTTAACTCCTTCAAACTTCTCCCAGATGTTCCTGCCTTACGGTGATTCCTTCTTCATGGGAGCTCTGAAGCTCTTCCTAGCTGCCTGGTTGTTGACAGTGGCAGATACACGAGTTTCATGGGGCAGAAGGTTAGGCAGTTTGATTGCCAGCCTTCTGCTGCACCATTCTCAACCCACAGATGCCGTGCTTCTCTGCTTGTCCCAGAGCCTTCAGTTATTACTCTTCCTCCCCAGGGCTACCTCCAATCTCATGTTGATATTATTGCTGTTCTCTGAAGCATTTGATGATGTGTTCAAATGAACAAGCATTTTGGATCCTGAACCAAAGAACCATTTACAAAACGCACTCTGAATGTGATCTGCTTTTCCATTCATTAAACTTTTCTCATAAACTTAATCACTTTTCTCCACGTGTGTGGAATTCACTAAGGATGTTTCAGAGCCCAGGTGATGTTACTTGATTTAGCTATAAATTCTAAGGCTTCAGGAGAGCTGTTACCACAGATGGAATGAGTTGGCTTGGCATTCTTCCTTAATTAAGTGATTACATTGGATTTGAAGATAATTGTGGTTTGAGTCTTTTCCCTAAGGAGCCCCATCCGTCTCAGCAGGTTTCAGTACAAGAACTATAAGTATGTTGTGGCCTTGGTTTTTGCCATTGAGGAAATCAACAGAAACCACCATTTTTTACCCAACATATCTTTGGGAGTTGATCTCTATAATGTCCTGCACAGTGAACAGAGGACACTGGAGAGTTCACTCACTTGGCTCTCAGGGCTGGGCAACGACATCCCAAATTACACCTGTAGGAGAGAGAGCAAGTCTCTAGCAGCCCTTACTGGAACAACATGTGCAATTTCTGCCCAGATTGGAACACTGCTGGAACTGTACAAATTTCCACAGGTAAGGCTGTGTGGGATGGGGAGACATGAAACCATGTCTACTTTGATGCCATTCTCAGGTGCCTGAAAAGGAAGAAAGGAGGAGACTGTGTTTATGCATCTCTCACAGGATGTAATCTCCAAGGACGAGTGCATAGAGTCTTAGTGAGGTATGCACATTTCCTTTATTTGGTATCCATAAACTCTATGATTTCATCCATGTCCATTGATAACAAGGTTCCAGGGACCATCTGCTCTTGGCTAGATTGGGTCCCAAGCCTGAGTCAACAAGCCATTTGCATGAACAACCTCTGCAGTGATGCAAATGAACTGCATCAGAGGAGGCGATGTCAGGTGTAAGGTGAAGGTGACAGACAGGGCCCATGCCACTCAGGGCTCAGACAAGAACAATCCAGCATCAATGCCTCCAAAGTGCAAGATAGGGAGGGACAGACTCACACACCCAGGGCCCAGGGCAGCCACAGAACATTCTGTGTGTGACCCATGCATGGCTGCACACCAATCATGAGTGCAGAAACACCACAAATCCATGAGTCCCTGCCTGGGGAATCAATAGTCATGCTGAATTTATAAGATTCCAAATCAGTAACTCAAGATCAATGCAGAAATAATGTTGCATTTTGATTTTCTAAAAATTGACCTCCTTTCCTTTTCCTCAGTTCTTTTAACCATGTTAATTCCGGAATCAATATGTTGTGATGATCCACTTCTGCACCCTCAACATTGGTTTCCTCCATTATTAATGCTGTTGTGAGAAATTCCTCCCTTTCCTCACCCTAAAGCTGAGGATACTAGCTGGAAGGAGCCCCTGTATTCCCCATCACCCCAAACATCTATGACTAAGACAAAGGTCACACTTACACACCTCTATGGCCCTGGAGCAAAGGGGATTTTAGGGCAGTGAAACCATAGTTCTATATGATTCTGTAATGGCGGATACATATTACTATGCATTTGTCAAAACCCGTAGAATGTACAACACAAAGAGTGACCCTAATTCCAACTATGGACTTTCATTAATTATAAGGTATCTGGACTGGTTCAGGAATTATAACAAATGTACCACACTAAAGTTAATAATTTGTAGTTAATAATGTTACAGTAATAATGTTATATAAGTTATATAGATTACTAATGAGATGTTAATAATAGGGAAACTATGTTGGGGGGGATTAGGGTATATATAGGAACTCTCTATAATTTCCACTTAATTTTTCTGTAAACCTAAAATGATAAACCTATAACTGTAAAACGTTATAAGAAATAAAATCTATTTTTTTAAACCATATTTTCCTATCTGGTAGACTCTAGCTGCATGTCACCATCGAGCATTTAAAATGGGGCTAGTCCAAATTGAGATGTGCTGTAAGTGTAAAATACACAATGGGTTTCAAAGCTTTTATATAAAAATGTGAATGTATAATACCTCAATGATAATTATATATTAACTACATGTTGAGATGATAATTCTTTGGAGATGTTGGGTTAAATAAAATATATTAAGATAAAAAAATGAAAGGCTTACATGGCTACTGACTTGGGAATTGCAAGATGCACAACAACACACACACACAAGACTCTGGCTGAGGCAGAGTCTTCTAGGTTTTGCAACCACCTCTTAAACTTATTGTCTCCCACACTCAAACCCACCTCTCCTGACTTGGAACAAGGCTATTGCTATGGGTTGAATTGTGTCTCCCAAAAGATATGCTGATGTTCTAATCCCTGGAAGCTGTGAATGTGACCTTATTTGGGAAGAGGGTCTTTGCAGATGTGATCAAGTTAAGATGAGGTCCTTAGTGTGGACTCTAATCCAATATGACTGGTTGGAGAGGAAACAGCATTTCATGACAGAGGCAGAGATTGGACTGTTGCAGCTGCAGCCAATGAACACCAATGATTAGCGGCCACCACCGCAAGCTGGGGGAGTCAAGGAAGCGCCTGCTGCTACTTTGATATCAGATTTCTAGGCCTCAGAACTGGGAGAGATTGAATTTCTTTTGTTTTAAGTCACCCACTTTGTGCTATTTTGTTACAGCAGCCCTGGAAAGTCATACAAGTATAAATGGCAGAGCTCATGTCACACAGGAAACATAAAACAGAGGCAGAAAAAGGGGGATTTATTCTCTTCCTTCCAGGTTGGAGTGGTTTCCAGAAAAACTGGTTGCTGTAGCAGAGGTCCCTGGTGTCACTGTGGTTTTTCTGGGGCCACAGGAGCTGGTGAAGATGTTGGGCTGTTTGAGGAGACAGAGATAGTGGTATGCGGAGCTCTAACTATTATGCTGGAAATTTTGGAGATATTTGTGATTCAAGAGTCCTTAACCGGGGAAAAGGCCGTCACAAGGTTATTGGAATCAGGTCCGACTTGCCCTTCCCCACTGTTGTCTGAGAAAAATGGGACCTTGTCCAATTCATGATGAACCAAAGAAGAACTTCCATGTAAGCTGATTTATAATATTGAAAATTTTCCAAACTCTTAAGTGTCTGTTAATAGGATGCTGGTTAAAGCTATTATAATAAATTCAAATTAAGTACTCTAGACATTAAAAATCAAATCGGAGTCTATTTTTTGAGCAAAAACTAAGTTTAGCTATTATAGGATACCAACGTTGTGAAATGAAATTTTTATGTTTATCTACATAAGAGGAAAATTGGCTGGAAGACAAAGCACCAAAATATGAATAGGGAATATCTTTGAAAGATGAACTTACAGTTGACTCAGTTTTCATTTTTTTTTCTCTTTGCTTACCTGATTTTCGCTAAAATGATCATGCAATTTTGGTAATAAGGAAAATTGTGTATTGTTTTACATGACTAGACCATCATCGCTGAAGATTCTATGAAACAGGTGGGAGAAATAAGGGATCAAGTGTGTCTCTGACTTTTGTCAGGAAACAGCGCTCAAATCTCTGGCTACAAGAGGAGTGCTGCTTTTCTGGGGTAAGGGCTTAAACAGCTTATTCCCTCTCCAAGGAGAAAATGATCTAACGTGCAGTTCAAGCCTGCAGATAAACTGCTGAACCTAAAAGACAGTTGTCTTCAGATCACTGTTATCATCTCATCTTCTTTTAGTCTGCTAAGCTGCAGCATCGCCTTATCCATCCTGTGTCATCCATGCGCCCCTGTTGTTGATGGTGGTGGTGGTTGTGTGTGTGTGTATGTGTTTGTGTCGAGGTAAAGGTGAGGGGAGGGAAAAGGTCAAGGAAATAATAATGGCAAAGATGGCATCATAAAATTGAGACTTCACAAGTACTAGCCACCAGACTTAATCTGACATGCACCTTAAAATCCTGTGTCATTAAAATGTGACATTGGTGACAATCCCAACTAAATAAGAATACACCTCTAATTGTTGACTCTGTTTCACTCTTGAGTTTCTGTCCAACTTTCGTGTTTTGCTTTTTTTTTGGCAATACTTTATTTTCTAAAGAATGAAACTCCTAGGAAACAGTCCCTTAATAAACATCGAATCTGATTTCCAAGGGCCAATTATCCACTCTTATAATGGTCTCTCCACGATCAAAAATGTGAAAGGCCGTTGGCTAGAGTGGAAATCTTGGAGTTATGCCAGTGGCACACTGTATTTCCCTAATTGACCTTCTGCACCTGGTTTGGCGGAAACTAAGAGACAGTACTGAACTCTGCAATGCGCAGGATGGCAAAAAAGGTCAACCCCAGGCCGACTCCAAGACCCAGAAGGCATTTGTGGATGCCAGCTATTAACCTAAATTATCTTTGTTCTCTCTCAGGACTCTACTGCTTTCTTGCTTTCATTGAGATTCAAAAGTGTTCAACCCAAGGTTTGTTGATGGTGAAGGAAGTGGTTAGTATCTCTTGCAGTTCTACAGCACTGGGTTTTCAACACAGTCCCTGTGTGTGATTTTATATTATCCTACAACCATTTGGAGGTAAGAAAGACAAACATTGTCCTCAACCTGTTTCCGATGGAGAAAGTGTGGCATAGAGATGGTAAGTGAGCTTCTTAAGTAATGAAGAGAATATCACACAGAGAATGGAGGCCAATGCTATTTGATCTACAGGTAGACAATCGTGAGTTTGAACCTCTGCTCCCATAGATACCAAGAGATGACCTGGGGAAAATATAGAACCTCTCTAGGTTGCTTCTTCCTCAACTTGCTATGGGAATGATAATATTTACATGCTATGGCTATTTTGAGGAAATGCAATAAAATAAATAGAACATCTGAATGTCATTTTGTGGGATGCCTTATGTGTGATAAATGCTTAGTAGTGATAGGCGTTATTTTAATCAAAGCTTCATTTAACTAGATTCTTAATGGCAAAATGAGAGAAGGCACATTGCTTCACTCCTTTATTAATAAATAACTTTATTACAAAATAATGCAAAATGGCATTTTGTCCGTTGTTTCCATTATGTAAAAATCATGACCCTTCAAATGCTTCTGATACTCACTCTTTATAACCAGAAGAGAGGAATCTCACTGTTTCCTCACTTCCTGCGGCCATAGAGGGGCAGCTACAATAGGTAACATTTTTGCAATATTTTGCAGAATATATATGGCTCTTTTGTCTACTTGAATATACTTCTTTTTTTCCCTAAAAATAACACCTTAATCAAATGAGCATGTATAGGTTTTCATTGGAAAGTAAATCTACGGTATTTGCATTTGAGTATTCCATTACTCGCTAAAATGGAAGCTGATTTAGATTCAGAAAGGATATGGATTTATAGCTGTTAAGGAAGATAAGAGGGTGCAAAATATTTGTATATAATTTGAAAATTACATGGAATCTAAAGACCAGAATTATCCATCAGTAGTTTCTCCTGGGAAAACCTAAAATGAGACCCCATTACAACTGCTGTTGTGTGTCCACAATCATGCGCGTGCACATTGAAACATGGTGCTGTAATAGCCTCCATGAAGGTTTTTCCCTAGTATGCCAGACTCTATCCGTCCTGCAATCTACCAGCTGGGAGACCAGGGGCAAGTGACTTCCCTTCTTTGAACCTCATTTTCCTGGTCACTAAAATGGCTTTAAGAGTTACTGTATGAAGAGGCCAGCTTCAATGATTAAGTAAGATAACTCCAGTAAACTGCCTATTTCAGTACTCGGCAGAATAAGTGCACAATAAGTGTTGTTTCTATTTCCTCCGACTCAAACACTGATCATAATGTTGGAAATAAGATGACTTCTCTATTGCACACCAGCAATGAAGAACACTTCTTCAGAGGCCTGCAGAAGCAATGCATTAGTGAGTTCAGGACTCAGGGCTTACATAGGGGCTCAATGGATTCAGATCATTTCATCCTTTCCCCAGGTGGTTGGTCAAAGTGAAATGTCAGAAATCATACAAAATGGTATTCAAAGTGTTGTTTCTTCTTCAGTTGAAGATGATATGTCTTTTATTTCTTTTCAAAAATACTATTTGGAAGAAAAAGTGAAAATGAAGTGAATTTTCTTGTCTTTCTCAGTAATAAAGTCCAAGGACAAATTGTATAGGTGTGAAGAGGGAGGAAAAAAGGAAGAAGACCAGAAAAATAAAAAGGAAAATAAAATGAAGAGAAAAGAATTAAAAGATATTAGATGGAGTGATTTTATTTAAATGAGTACATAATCTCCCAGGTGAACAATTTAGATGCATGTTTTGGCACACATTTTTAAAAATTTGTATTTACTTTATCATATGTTAGAGGATGAATCTCTTTCTTTATAATTTTATCTCATTTGGATTAAATACAAAAGTTTCAATATCACAACTAATGAAATTAAAAATAATTTAAAAATTAAATCTTATACAAATAAATCTGCCCCCTGAATCATAGCCATCTGCTTCCAGACATCATGGAGAAAGGGTGTGAGATAGGACAATGGATAAGAAGATATGAAAGGGACTTGGATCTTGGGAAAAGGAGAGGAGATGGAGGGGATTAGAGAGAAAGCTTCATGAGGAGAGAGAAAATGAGTCATAGGTTTGGTGAGGTGATAAAGAAGGAAGAACTAGAAATAGAACTGGTGTTGAAAACAATCTGAGGTGTAAGAAGTCCAATATAAACCTGGGAATTTTGGCTGATGGAAAACCATGGCTTTAAATAGTGACAGGGTGACTCATGACACCTCACTGAGTTGATGTAAAAGAATGAAATAAAGGTCAAGAAATTCTAAATCAAGTCTTATTAAAAATTCTTAGGGTTTTCATCAGAGAACTCTTTTATTCTAGAAGCAGCTGAGATGCAGAGGTTCTCAAGCCTGAGCATCATCGTCATCCCCTGGGGAGCTTGTTCAAACAGATTCCTAGCCCAGGACCCAGACTTAGATTCAGTAGGGCTTGGGTGGAGCCAGGAAATTTGCATTTGTAACAAGCTCCCGGGTGATGCTGATGCTGCTGGTCCAGAGACCACACCTTGAGTAGGACAGTTCAAGAGGATTGCTCCAATGTTTTCCAAAAGAGTTTGAGTCCCTGCTGAAAGAAAAATTTTTTTTTCTAGTAACATAAGCTGGCAACACCAATCATGTTCATTGATCATCCATTGAACAAATGTTTACAAAGTGAGTACCACTTGCCGAGTGTCACACTCAGCACATAAAAGGATTCAAGTAACCAAGACTCAAGTTGACTTGAGGCAGCCCAGGGTCTAAACAGAGTTCCTATCCTCTCCTCCACTCTAACGGTTGTTGTGACTGTGAAAATGTCTCCACTACTTGTCCCCCAAATGCAACGTGCAATAACATCACAAAGGGTTATGAATCTACCACTGACACAGGATTTATATCATGTCCTGGAAGGGAGAATTTTACAAATGGCACAGAAGATTGCAATGGTAAGTCCAAATAGAGTAACAGCCTTCGAAAATCAGAACAGAGGTAGTTGCAGCAAAATTGAACCAGTTCCTTAGAATATGACGTGAAATTCTAGAGAAAACCTACCGAAGTGAGCAAAGATGCCAGGAAGAAAACAGGTCATAGAACCGAAACGTGACACCAGGCCTACAATTGATTTTTCTCTTTTATTGGTTGCTTTAAAAAAATAACAGTGAATGTTGAAAGTAGTCCACACCTTAGAGTCTTAACTCATTCTGCAATAACAGCCTAATAGACCAGGGTTTTCAATCAAAGCCCAAGGCCATCCATAGTTGGAAACGTTACTAAGCAGATAGAGAAGCCTGTGCACATTATCAAATTAAAACCCAGGAAACAAATGGGAATTGTAACAGCATAACAGTTGACTTTTCCCATTTATCCAGTCCCTGTCCTAGATGTGGACATTGTATGAACAGGTTAGTCTTCTATTCCCATTTTGATTCTCTCTATGATACTGGAGAATTATTGCCTCTGTGCACAGCAGGCTGTTACTGCTAAGAATTCTCCCAAAGAACATACACTCGGATAATTTTTAAGCTCTTAATATCTTAGGAAAATCTCTTATCTCTTCAGTCCAGCTGTCCTTATCAGTGGCTCCCAAACCTGTATGCTGAATGAAATCACCCAGCGTTTTTCTGAAAACATCAGATTCTGAGTCCCAACTTCTCTGAAATTCATTTTACTGGGTCTGAGATTTACTTTGGGATTTATATTTTCAACAATTATCTCTAAATATTTCTGATGCTGTGAGTCCACAGAAACGTCTTGGGCACCACTACCAATGGATAGGTGGAGCGTATACATTCAGCTGGTTTGATTATGAACTGTTTGCTCCATTCCACAGATGAGGATGAATGCCACTGACTGACCACCCCAAAATTATTGGACCTATCCAATTGGAAGCTACCTTCGTACCCCTCAACCTGGTTTGGCTCCAAGTAAGGGAAAGTCAAACTTCACACGTGAAGAGGAAGAATGCACGGGTAAGTATTAATAAATCCCAGTGCCTGCGGACCACCAGGAATGCATATGATGTCCAAAGTGTTAGGTTTATTAATGTGCTGCAGCAAAGTGAACCTCCCATTGGGAAGCTTCAGTGTCTCAGTAAGAAGATGCTAGAAGGGGCTTATTGAAGTGTCTGGCCTTATGCCACGTGGCTTTGAGGAAAGCTAAGGAAGCAAGGGTTTCTTCTGTAAACGGTCCTGTCAGGAAATGAGTGCAAGTTGATAACTGGATATTTTCACTTTCAGGTAGGAGAAGAGACTAATGAAGTTGGGTAAGAGTTGCCTTTGCTTCAGAAGCAGAAGCATCCCTGTCAGCCAGGAGAGTGGAATGTTTGGGAATTTGTCAGGAATGCAAATTTTCAGGCCCCACCCCAGACCTACTGAATTGAAATCTGTGGGGATGGGACCCAGCAGCGTGTTTGAACAAGCCCTCCAGGCAGTGCTGATGCACACCAGAGTTTGAGAAGCACTGCCTTAGCCCAACCTACAACAGTAGTCAAAAAAGGTGGCAGGGGACACGCCATAAAAATCATGTCAAGAATTCTTGCCCACCAATGCTGGTGATAGGTTACACTGTTTTATATAATAAAACAGGGACCGTGGCTAGTATAGGGAATAGTCTATAGAGATGGTATAAGGAGTTTGAGAGAAATATTCAGGAACATTTGAAGGTAAACATTCTTCATTAATGTTACTCTGTTTCCCTGGGTCTCCAAAACATTTTTTTTTTTTTTTTAGAAAACTTGATCCTGTCTCACGTTTAGATACTTGATGCGACAGGAATGTGAGAAGAAAAATGGGGAGACGTTTTTTCATCTTGTAAGGTCAAATAGTTCCTGACCTTGAGGAAGTAACTCTCTCCAGCTTCTCTTCTATTTTTCATTCTTAGAAATCAACCCTAATTCTTCTCAACTTGGCAAAAATAAATTTTCCAGAGACTGTGAAGTCCAAGTGAGTTTCATACCGTCATCATCTTGTGAACTGGGCATGAGAAGGGGCAGACATAGAATATACTTAAGACTCTCGCAACATTTTTCAATATGTTGTGTGGTAGATATTTTTCCAAATACGAACCTAAATGTACCAGCTCTATTTATTCGTTAGATACCCGCTAATGTAAAATGCTACTTTTCAAAATGCAATGTGATAACTAAAACATGGTGCGGTGTGTATAGAAATTCTGTGTACTATTTTGCAATTTTTTTGTGAATTGGGTGGGGAACTGACCATTAGCCCTATTGCAGCCCTGGAGCTGGGCATCCCACACACATGACTTTAGTTCTTACACTCTCTGCTCTCTTCGTTTCACCTATTTTCATATTTCCCTAACAGGAACAACATTTTTAATTAATGCAGCTTTATATCTTTTAATAACTCATAGGTCATGGCATTAAAAATTTTCCTTTTTTTCTGAATCTCAGTTGAGCATGCCTTTCTTTAATACTAAATGTGTTGAATGCCAGAAAATATCCCTCAAGTGGTCAATTCAGATACTAAATCTCTTATAACTGATTTTGATTTTTACATATTGACTTGTTCTGAGAAAACTACTGGCAAATTGTACTAACCATCTATAAATGCATAATTAGCTTTAAGTCAACATCATGGTCACATGAACTATCAGCCACTCAAAGTCTTGGCTGCCCAAGTTAAATACACATATTTCTATGAAGCCCAGATCTCTGTGGTATAAAGAAAATGTCCAAATCGCCATTCTAGTGTGTGTTTTACTAGCTGAATTTCACAAATTATCGGAATAACAGTAAATGGATTTGCTCTGACTTAGTGAGGCTCTCAAACAGGTGTGGAAATGGGAATGCAACACTCTCTTTAAAGGTTTGAAATCCTTTCTAATATTTTAATATCTTTTCATGCTTGGTGATTCTCAAACTTGACCATACATTAGAAACACTTGGAAGGCTGTACAAAATGTACTTATACCTGGGTCTCTGATGAATCAGAATCTCTGAGGTTAGAGCCCTATTGTCTATATAGTTTAACTTGTCAAATGATTCTAATATACAAGGGTGGTTGAGAACCATCACAAATGGCTCCCAGGGTTTCCTCTCAATCATCTGGCTAGCAGGCCAGATCACTGGAATCCTAGTTCATTTTCGAAGGAAAAGGGAGCACATACAGAATAAGTATCCAAATCACTAGGAGAACGGGAGGTTCGGAGAGATTTTAATAGTTAAAACTATTTCCAAAAGAGGGCCTGTGAGTCTGCACTGAGGATACTATGCTTCTCTCTCCTTCCACCCACCCCCTAAAAGTTCCTCAATCTAGAAGCCCACAGATGTATAAGTATTTGGCTTAATTCAGTAGGTAAACAGGTGAAAACAGATGTTCTTTTCTGGCCCAATACATGAAGTCTCTGATATTTCACCAGATTCTTTTACCATATTGATTAACTCTATTCATTTTACTAGTTTTTAATATAGTTGTTGTTTTACTCAATTGGTTAACAATGAATATTTTTGGTAAGAGAATAGCAGACAGCAGAACAGGGAGACCGTGAACACGAAAAGCAACACATACATGAAAAATAATGACAGAAAGGACAGAATGTGGGACAGGAAGGCAGAGCTGTATTCATCCATAGTTTTTCGAGAAGCGACCCGATAACAGGAGAACAGTTACTTCCTACTAGGTTTGAACAATTGCGTTGATTTCCCAAGCATTCTGTTGCAATGCACCCATCATCTCGATATGTAGGAAGACAAGCATCCCCAAGGAAGGTGTTTCTTTAGTTCCAAATCTCTAGAGAAAGGTCTTGGGCACAGAATATTCAGTTTCAGGCATCTCTTTCCATTTTCCTTAGTGACATTTTCTATATTTTATGGCAGGGGATAGCTAATTCTTTTGATCTCCTCGCAAACGTTACTGCCTATGGAACTGCTGGAGACAAAGAAGAAACGGCTGTGGTGCTAACTCTGCGTCTTCAGGGTGTTCAATCAGCAGCATACGGTGCAGCTCAGAAACAAACCACAGAGCAGAAACGGAGGGTAGAGACACAGTTTATGGGTAAGCCCACACCGGTCACTCTTCCTCACAAGGCATCTGCTTGGATGAATGTGTTTCAAAATGGGTTGTCTCTGCAAAAAAAATTCATGGACCACAATGAAAATAAGACCCTTTCAGAACCTACACAGGCCAGGAGTCATGAAGTTTCCACAGAGTGTTATTGAATAAAGTAACTTGTGTCCTAGAATAATGAAATCATGGGTGGAAAGATTGCGACTGGTCACTCTCAGTCTAACCACATATTTAACATTCTTTTTGGGTATTTTCCAGGTTTGTATTTCAATGGGCACTTGTCCTTCAGCTGCTAAGCTGGAGGACTTATAACTCATCTAGTGCATGGTTTCTTGACTTTGGCAATACTGATATTTGGGGCTGGTTCATTCATTGTTGTGGGGACTGCCTTGTCTATTATAAAATGATTAGCAGCAAACCTGGTATCCAGATGCCAGAACCTCACTCTGACATCATGACAAACCAAAATATCACCAGATATTACCAAATGTCCCCTGGCGGGTACAAATCACCCCTGGTTCAGAACCACTTATGTGGAGAAATAAGATGTAAGTGCATGAAATAGTAACCATACATGGCAGACATAATCAGTGTAAAATGACTATATTTCCCAGAGATTGGAAATCTTACTTTCAGGCAGGGTTGCCAAAGAAACGCTTCAAAGAGGTAAGAATCAAGGATGTGGTCAAGAAGGGAGAAGAGAAGGAAATACCATAAAAAATAAACTGACCCATCATGCAGTGATTGATGGAAGGATATCTGCATAAATAAGTGATGAAAGCAATATAGCAAAATGTTAGCAATTGTAGAATGTGGGTGGTGGGTATTTGGGTGTTTAGTGTGCAATCTGCTTGACCATTTGTGATAAATTGTTGGGAAGATATTTTTTTAAATAAGGCAAAATACCAGTGAAAGAAAGCCAATTGTAAAAGTTACTGCCCTCAAGGCATGATGACATGTGACTGTAAGATAAGTGCACAAATAACAACTCCTTGACAGCAAGTCTAAAGCATTCTGGAACTAGGACTATACCACTGTACCATATTTCCAAGGTGAAGCACATAGTTCAAGAGCTTTCACCCAACTTTAACCAATTTGGTCCTCATGACAGTCCTGTAGAGTGAGCAAGGAAGGTGCTGCATTTTATGGATGAGGGAATGGATTCAAAGAGGTTGAGATTTAATCACTATGTGATATATGAATAAAAAGGCAAATTATGATTATTAATAATTCAATCCATTTTATTGCAAAGTAGTTTTCTGTTATATGACCATACCATAGTTTATCTCTTTTATTGATGGACGCCTGAGCTGTTTTCAATTTTGGCACTATTGTGAATGAAACTCCTACAAGCATTCTTGTACAAGGCTTTTTGTGGACCTAAATTTTTGTTGCTCTTGGATGTATACCTAGGAGTGGAATTGCTGGGTTTCAGTTAAGAAACTGCCTAACAGTTTTTTAAGGTGATTGTACCATTTTACACACCAAAATATGAGAGTTCCAGTTGTTTCTCATCTTCACCAACACTTGGTGTTGTCGGTCTTTTTCATTTTAACCATCCTAATGGGTGTGTGGAAGTATCTCATGGGGTTAATTTGCATTTTACTGATGACTTATGATGTTGAGAACTTTTTCATGTGTTCACTGGCCATTTCTTCTTTGTTCACTGTCTACTCAAGTTTTTTGTCCTTTTAAAAAAGTTGGATTGTCTGTTTATTATTGAGTTGTAGAAGTTCTTTATATATTCATGACACAAGTCTTTTGTCAGATACATGTGTTGAGAATATTTTCCCCAATCTGTAGCTTGCCTATTCATTTTCTTGATGAGTAAGTGTTGAATCCTGGATCCTAGGAAAGAGCTTGCAAATAGATCGACTCTCCCTTATTCAACTTATGTTCCAGTCCTCTTGATCAAGCACCCTAGACTCCAGTCTCACACACGCTCTCCTGACTTATGCTGGTCCATGCTGGGTAGGTTTTGTAGCTCCCTGGGGCATAGTCCCTTTGCTCCCTTGTCAGCCTCAATGTGTCAGCAGCTGGGTTATGTTGTGACTTAATCCTAATTTTGAGATTAAATCACAGTTGTAGGGATTAAAGTCCTGGTGGCCAGGAAGGGCAGATCCTGAATATCCACACCCCACTGAGATGGAGGTGGGTGGGTGAACATTGTCTTGTGGGGAAGCAGCCTCTGCATCATCTCCAAGCAAGTGGGAGACAGGAGGTTAGTGCATAATGGAAAGGAGTGGGCTACCTTTGGAGGCTCAGAGGGTTCAGGGGAATCTGGGGATTCAGGATCTTCAGGGACATCAATCTAGATAACTCCATCCATCTTTTTCCCAACCGGGCCCTGACCTTGGTACAGCAGACCTACTTTGTTGGGAATTTATCCTTCTTTGGAGTTTGGCTGTTCTGACCATTGAGTCTTGGGCCTGGTCCCCAGTTTCTCTGCCTTCCCACAGAGGAGATGAGAGCCTGTTTGTATACTGCCAAGGTGGCTATGGTGGTTTTAAGATATGTCCACAAATTCTTTGATATTCTTCCCTTCAAAAGGTGGAGCCTAATTCCCCTCTCCTTGAGTGTGGGCAAAACTTGACTACTCACTCCTAACAAATAGAAGAAAGTACAAGTGATGTTGTACATTTCAGAAACTGGGTCAGAAAAAGCACTGAGGTGTCTTCCTTGCTCTCTCTTGGATTTCTTGCTCAGGAAGAAGTCAGCTGACATGTCATGAGGAAACTCAGGCAACAGATGGAGAAATCCTTGAGGTGAAGAACCGAGGCCTCGTGCCAACAGCCACATGAGTGATTTTAGAAGCAGATCCTTCAGCCTCAATCAAGTCTTCAGATGACTGTAGCCTCAGCTGATATCTTTTATTGTTGTTGTTGTGTGTGTTGATTGTGGAGTGTTGGTTAGAAGTAAGCTTGTTTTACTAATAGAGGCAATTCTCACTTTAAAGAACATTTTTTTGATGCACAGATAAAAGGAGGGCATGTTGGGAGAATAAAAAAATAGTAGAGTAAAGATAGACTTTGAAATACTGGACACCAGAGATGTTCTAGAATGATAAACTCAAAGATGATGGTACATTGTACAATAAAACAGGGGTCAGCAAACCATGGCCATTGGGTTGACAACCTGTTTTTTTTTTAAATAAACTCCAGATGTTACAATGTTATTACGGTGGTAGAGTTTTTATTTTATAACTTTTTTGAGATATCTGTCACATACCATACGATTCACCCACTTAAAGTACACAGTGCAGTAGTTTTTAGTATATTTACAGTTTTATAACCATCACTACAGTCTAATTTTAGAACATTTTCAACACCGCAAAATGAAACCCTGAGCACATTAGCATCTCTCCCCATTCCTGCTCCATCACTTGACCCAGCCCCAAGCAACCACTGTTCCGTCTCTAAGGATTTACTATTCTAGACCTCTGCTCATTGAGTTCTGCAGATCTTCCAAATGTTGACACATTTCATTATACGAAAACAAAACAAAACAAAATAGCATACAGTGCTTAACACTACCCCCGACCTATCAGAAAAGTCTTACATAGTGGAAAGCTGTCAAGCTCTTTGTATCAAGTGTAAGTTTTCCATAATTTTGGCTGAGAGCTTGAATTTTGTCATTGTCAACAAATACTGTCAGTTGTTTTCCTTGAAGTGATAGGCTCTTGGAGGTAATTTTTGAGAAAATGTGTGCCAAATACCCAAAACTGAATAACCTCAGTTTGTCAGTCGTTCTTTTAAGTAAAAATGACGTTCTATCAAGAGTGGCTAGGTCAGCTCAGATTGTCACACAAGTGCTTCTCCTCAAGACAGCCATTGTCCTTCAGTGCGTAACAGAAGTGCTTCCCGCCTACTTCCCATTTCATCACATACTACGTATTATATCAAAATATTAAAAAGAGGTATATTCAAGGTCAAGATTTAATAAAGTTAATAACATACGGGCCGGCCCCATAGCATAGCGGTTAAGTGCGCGTGCTCCGCTGCTGGCGGCCCGGGTTCAGATCCCGGGCGCGCACTGAGGCACCGCTTCTCCGGCCATGCTGAGGCCGCGTCCCACATACAGCAACTAGAAGGATGTGCAACTATGACATACAACTATCTACTGGGGCTTTGGGGGAAAAATAAATAAAATTTAAAAAAAAATAATATTACTGCTCCATCAAGAACGTTCTTTAGGGGCCGGCCCCGGGCGCAAGCGGTTAAGTGAGCGCGCTCCGCTGCGGCGGCCCGGGGTTCGCCAGTTTGGATCCTGGCACGCACCGACGCACTGCTTGTCGAGCCATGCTGTGGCAGCATCCCATATAAAGTAGAGGAAGATGGGCACGGATGTTAGCCCGGGGCTGATCTTCCTCCAACAAAAAAGAATGTTCTTTAGTAAAACTGGCTTTTTTTTTTTTTTTCCAGCGTGAGGTCATGCCTGTGAAGACTACGATGACTCTAATATAGTTTGGTGCAACCACCTTGATTTGTGCTGAGGCGTCATCTCTCTTCAGTCATATCTGCTCCCCTCCACCTGGGGGCAGATGACCTCTGTCCCAGCTTCCAGTGGGACAGATAAGTTTTACCTGTTTCTGAACTTCATATAAATGGAATCATAGAGCATATACTTTTTCGTGCCCGGCTTCTTTCACACAACATTATGTTTGTGAGATTCATACGTGTGTATGGCTACGGTTTGTTCTCATTGCTGTTTGTATTTTCCTTGTAGAAATATCTGTCCCTTCTGTTGTAGATAGATATTTGGGTTATGCCCATGTTTTTGTTTTTGACTCGTGTGAGTAGTGCTGCTCTGAGTACTGTACCTGTCTTTGATGAACATATGTGCATGTTTCTCTTGGTATTTACCTAGGAGTAGAATTGCTAGGTTGTAAAGTATGTGTATTTCAGCTTAGCAACTGCTGCTGGTTGGTTTTCTATGATGTTATGTTTTTGAAATCATGAAATTAGATTGGACAAACAACTGTGATTTATATATAACAAAATAAAAGATGGGAAAATGTGTACTAGATTGGAGAGGCAGTTTGGGGCCACACTCTTCGGAGCCTGAATGCCATGTGAAGGCAGAGTGGGCCGGGTGGTACAGTGAAGATGGGGCTAGGTTGAATCCAATCCTTACATTCTGTGTTACCTTGGCCAAATTACTTAACCTTCTTCAACATTAGTTTCCTCCTCAGTAAAACGGGGATAGTACCCACCTAAAAGTGTTGTTTAGAAGATGAAATAAATAATGTATGAAAACTGCTTAGAAGAGGGCCTGGTACTTAAGACATCCCCCAAAGTATTAGTTTCTTTCCTCCCAAAGGATTTTATTTGGAAATCTTAGGAGATATTGATAATATTTGAGCAGGAAGATACATCATTAACTGTTCTATCCTTTAAAGTGTTTAATAAACTAAAGGTAAGTCTGAGACTGAAGTGTTGGAGTTGCAATCCCCTAGTTTTCTGCTGGCGGGTATATTTTATGCCTGGCACAGAATGGGAGTGAGTGCATTTTGAGCTTCATTCTCAAGATATTGTTCTACGGAATGCACAGACCTGCCCATAGATCTACAGGGTTTTGAAGAGTAGAAATAACTTATTGTCATCACATAGCAAAAGCATTTTGGCGTTCTTCTTTCTGTAGCATCTGCCCCAGAGGATGAAGACCTAAAAGGTAAAGAGGAGAGACCAAGATGCAAATAATCGGTCTTTGTCTCAGCTGTAAAGAGGTGACCATTGCTGTCATAGCCAAAGAAAGGCAAGGCCAAAGGAGCTGAAGTCCCAAAGTCTTAGGACCTAATAGCATGAGCAGTGACGTCAGATATAAGGAGAAGGTAAGGAACAGCATCAGATGAACCTGACTGGAACAAAGGGAGGTGGCCTGGAGATGCTGGTGTTTTGTCTGGATGTAAGGGAGGAGGGAGCAGAGTGGAGGGCACCTCCTGCTTTCCCAGTGGACACAGGCTGAGTAAAGACTTGTCTTCTTCAGTCTCATCATAAATGTGTCAGCCTGTGATTTAGTTATCTGTGGTCTCTTCCAATTAAACAAGATATGTGCAGCCATGACCATCCTGGAGATGCTCATCCAGAAACTGTTGTTGGAGGATAACTGTTCACAAAGCTTATGTAAAAAAAAATGAGAGCTCCCTATAGGGAGGCTGAGTGGATTAGTGACAGCTTCCTCTCATCCTTCAGTCTCACACCATGCCAGAATAATCTTCCTAAAGTACCACATTGATCATGGGAAGCCCTACATCGAATGCTTAAGTGGCTCTCATTGCCTATAAAATCAGTCAGACTTCTCACCCTGGCATTCGTGGTCCTCGCTGAGTGACCTCATTCTGTTGTGAGCCTTCTTTCTGATGACTCAGTAAACCATACTTTCTTCTTTAGCAAAACTAGTTTACTTGAGCTTTTATGACTTTTTAATTCTTTGTGCTTTTATAAATCCTCCTCATTCTTCAGGGGCCAATTCAAATTTATTTTCTGTCTTCCCTGAAGTTTTTTCTTTCCAGTCCAGCTTCCAGTATTTTCCTTCCTGTGAATTTCTGTAGCAAATAATTTGTTCATATTTAATTTGGCAACTAATCTTGTGCCATCTTGTGATGATATTTTATGGTGGACTGTTGTTTACACCTTTTTCTCTTTGCTTACATTTTCATTGTTTTAGTTTTTTCTCCAACCAATTCATGAGCTCCTTAAGCCAGAGTCCCTGTTATCAAGTTACTTTTTAAAAGAATGAGGTTACTTTTTATGTCTCACTATATCAAGCTAATGATTTACAAGTAATAGGCCCTTAATGAGAGTTTCTGTGTGTGTGTGATTATATGTGTCTTTTGACAGTAAAAATGAAGATAAATAAAACTATATGCCAGAAAACATCAAGGATATCTTACAAAACCAAAGATTTTCATAAGAAAAACAGAACTGAATTTTCCTGGAGCCAGACATGATGAGATGTTGCACAGAACTGAGGATGCCACGTCTACTGTGCAGAGACTGGATTGTTGGAGGCAAGTGTGGAAGCAGAGAGATGAGTGAAGAGGCTGTTTCACTCATCCAGGGGAGAGAGAATTGTAGCATATGCCACTGTGTTAGCAGCGGAACTGCAGAGAAGTTGATAGACTTGATGTGTAATTTTTGACAATACAAGTGATAGAAGTTGTTGATAGATTAAATGTTTGGGGAGAGGTAAAATCAAGGAGATGAGAGAAAAATCAGGGATGACTTTTGGAGGTAGTCAACGTTGTAGAAAGAAAAGTAGGAAAGTGTCGGGTCATGAAAGTTGAATATAGCCAGGAAATCAGCTAAGATGAAGAGAAGAGCATCTATTGGATTTAGCAACGTGGAGCCCAGTGGCGATCTTAGCAGAAGATTTTGGGTGTGTTGTAGGAACAGAATACACATCACTGTGTGTTGAATAGTGCATGAAGACTGGGAGGGGAAGAAGTGTAGACATGGTGATGAGAGTCTTTGGAGAAGCTTGTCAGTGAAGGAGAGCAGAGAGAGAGCCATCACTGAAGGAAGCCAGAAGGTCAAGGAAGCAGGAGATAAGACAGGCTTACTAAGCAAGTCGGTATTCTGTGTCAAGGACCCCTTGTGGGCAGTGTCAGCAGAAACATGTGGACTGATGATGAGTAACGATGGTTTCTCCACCTTTGTCCTCCATGCAGATACATACCATGGCTCCACAGAAGCCCCCAGTTGAGGACACGGTCCCAGGGCCAGGGTGGACTCAGCCTCTGAATTGAAGGAGATTATTTCTGACACCTAGAGAATGGGGGATCCTAATAGATTTTAAGGTCCCAAAGGAAAAAGGCAATGGCATGGTTTGCCACCTGAGCGTGTGCACTGAAATTTGAAACCATTACACTTCTGTGGTGTTCCCAGTGGTATTCTTCTGTTATTTCTGCTGCCTGGACTTCTCCCCAACTTACATCGCCCCATCTCCACTTTCTGTCATTCAAGAGTCAGCTCAGTGGCCCCAACTTCTGGGGTGAGAGTACCCCTCCATGCTCCGGTGGCACCTGGGTGCCCACTTCCATCCGACTTACTGTGTTGGGTTGGGATGGCACCCACCTGTCTCCCGGTGTGCATTCTCTTTCTCTCTATGCCCCATCACGAGCCTGAAACCTGGAAGCAGAGCAGCTGAAACACAGTTGACATCTGGCAGTTAGGAAGGAGCCCAAACTCCCGAGTCATATTTGAGCGCCACCATTTCTTGACTGTGTGGCCTCAAGCACATTATTTAACTTCTCTGTGTTTTGTTCTTCATCTGTAAAATGGGGGATACTAAAAGCACTTACCTCATAACACTGTTGTGAGGATTAAATGAAATAATACCTATAAAGCAGTAACAGTACCAGGCATATAGTAAGCGCTCAATAAATGTTGCTATCATTATTAAGACATGGTAGATATTGATACATTTTTTATTGAAAGAATAAGTGAGTAAAGGGAAGAATAAAATCTGATGTGAAAGGAACCAGAACATGTGTCAGCCTGTTTTTCAATGCCTCTTCTGCCAGGCCAACTTGAGTCTATCTGTGGTGAATTGCATAAGTTCTCTGAGCCAATTTTCAGGCCATGTACAAGGAGGAGTGAGGACAGACAAGCAGTGGTTTCCTGGGGGTGCCTGGAACCTGACAGAGCCGTCTGGCCAGTCTGATCAATGAGGATCAAAGGAAGGCTGCCTCTCCATGAGAAGGACAGTATTACTCATGACCTCTCCCTGCTCTCTCACTCCTGGTACCTCCCAAATTAAGTATCTATGTACAAGACCTTGTCTCCAGCTCTGCCTTTATTGATAAAGCTGAGACACAGATTGATAAAGGACAAGTATGTAAATATGATTGTGTTAATCAGCGTTCTCCAGAGAAACAGAACCACTAGGAGACATAGGAGTGCCATGATCTTCCATCTGCAAGCTGGAGACTCAGGAAGGCTGGCGGTGTAGTTCCAGTCTGAGTCCACAGGCCTGAGAATCAGGAACAACAATGGTATAAGTTCCAGTTCAAGGGCGGGAGAAGACTGATGTCCCAGCTCAAACCTTCAGGCAGAGAGAGAGAGAGAGACAGAGAATTCAACTTTCCTCAGCATTTTTGTTCTATTCAGGCCCTCAGTGGGTTGGATGAGGCCCACACACAACAGGGAGGGCAATCTGCTTTACTCAGCCCACTAGTTCAACTGCTCATCTCTTCCAGAAACACTTTTACAGACACCCTCAGAAATAACGTTTAGCCAGCGATCTGGGCACCTCATGACCTGGTCAAGTTGACCTATTTAACAGCCTAACTAATGATCACAATTATTAATATAGTTATGGGATATTTATGTATTTATGAAATGTGTATACCGCTTTCAACTGTTCTTTGATAAGCAGGACTGTCTTCTGATATGAGTTTATGGCCTTTCTGATTTCTTGGTTTTAAATAGCTGTTCTTTTACAAACTGGCAATGATGATAGATAGTAATCTCTTAAAAAATCTTGACTTGTCAAAATTAAAAAATCCATAACCCTACTTGGGTCTCTTGTATTTCTAAAACATTTAACTTTGAAGGGATATCCAAAAGACAGAACTCTTGGTTTGAGATTTGGGGGCCAAAGGGTATGGTGATGGACCCTGCGATGAGAAGCAGAGCCATGAGGTGGTGATGCTGGCCCGTCAATTTTGTGGCTCTTGTTCGTGGAGAAACAGGCTAAAACAGCTTCAAAGCTGGTTTTGGCCAATGAAGAGGTAGATTTAGAGTGACAACTGGGCTTTTCCGTTTTATTTTCAAGACCTGGTTGGTTTTATATCTTGGCTGTATCCTGGCAAATACTTGCACTTTTGTCCCAAGGTTTGCATGGCAAAGATGGTCCTACAGCAAAATATCAGCTCCCCTAATGTATGAAAAATGTCTGCTCATGTTAGCCAAGCTCAATTGTCCCCCACCTATGCTGACATTTTCCTGTGGATGTTCTGATTTCTTAGTTACTTTGGGGTAGCTGAAATTCTCTAGTAGGAAAGAATGAACTTAATTAGTCTTATGTATTTTAATTTTTCATTATACAAATAATATATGAAGCAGTACCTTTGTAAAACATTAATTAATTAAAAGTTATATATGGATCAAGCTAAAGGCTCCTTTAACCACAGCCCCACATATATCTGTCGCTGTAGAAAAAATATTCTTTTCTTTTTGTTTTGTGTGTTTAAAGAAAATGGTATAATATGCACCTCATTCTGCAGCCTCCTCTTTTCACCCAAAACTGTATGGGAGATACTTCTGTAACAATTTGCTTGGATCTACTCCATTCTTTGTCACTCTGACATGTTACTACGAATAAACTACGTCTTGTTGAACCATTCTTCTTTTGGTGCACGTTTGGGTTGTCCCCATTTTTTGCTATTACAATATTATGAAGAATATTCTTATACATGTTTCTTTTTGCATCTGTGTGAAGGTCTCTCCTGGGCAGATACTAATAAACAGAACTGCTGAGTCATAGAAAATGCTCATTTGAGAAATTCAACAGGTATTTTCAATTTGTTCTCCAAAAGTTGTGCTTCAGTACCGTATGAGTGGATTCATTTTTCCATGTAACCAACACCTGAAACAAACTTTGTAAATGTTTGTCAATCTGATATCTAAGGCATGTCTCTTTGTTGATTTATTTTGTATTTCTGTCATCTCTGGGCAGGTTGAACACTTCTTGGTTACTGGCATTTCATATTTCCTCCACTGAGAATTGTTTGGCTGTTCGTGTCCTTTGCCACACTTCCACTGGATGGTTTGTCTCTCATTAGTTTACAGGAGTTCTTCATATAGTCTGCAGAGAAACCCTTGATTACGTGTTGGAGTGTTTTCTTCTGTTTTTTTACTTAATTTACGGTGCCTTTGGTCTTACAAAGTTGTATTTTGCTGTAGTTAGTTTTATGAATCTTGTCGACTAGAGTTCTGCTTTCTGAGTCTCGTTTAGCAAGACTGTCTATTATCCAAGATATAAAGATGTTCTATAATCTTTTTAAAACAATCTAATACTTTTAATATTCATTCAACTTTTATTGTTTATTATATTCAGATTTGGAGTTGATTTTTAAGGAGTGGTGTGAGACCAAATAGAATATTTATTAATATTTTGTCAAATGAATATCTGATTGTCCCAAAATAATGTATTGGCTATTACCAGACTTTATGAACATACATAGTGAATAGTTATGTCAAGTGCTGGTAGATCAAGTAAATCACAGACTGACAAACGACTGTAGGACTTAGCAATGTGGTGGTCACTTGTGACCATGGAAAAAAGAGTTGTAGTGGGGTGGTGGGGGTTCATTGGAATGGGTTCAAGAGAGAATGAGAGAAATCAGAGATGGTGAGTACACACAGCCATTCCTGAGGTCAATCAGTTGTTCTTTTAAACCAATCAGAAGATGTTTTTGACATTTTTAACAAATGGTTCAAAACCATGAAACTCTTCATGTAGATTTTAAAGCAGATGAGAAAGCCTTCCATGTTGAAGTTCTGAAGTATGAGTTTCACACACTCATTGTTTTTGGCAACAGAACAGAGTCAATCCTCCTTATTCAGTAATTTGATATTCGTGAATTCACCTAGTCACTAACATTTACAGGTGAATCCAACCCCAACACACACTGTGTTTTCCCTGGTAATTCCTGGACGGGTGCAGAGTGGCAGAAAGTGGGAGTTGCCTGAGGCGCACGTTCCCAGCTGAGGTAGAACAAGGTGACGCTCTTGTTTCAGCTCTCAGGTCAACAAGTGTCCTTTTCCTGGTCTATTAAATGGTACGTTTTTCACCTTTTTTGCTTCTTGCTGCTGTTTTTCCTCTTTGTAATGATCCGCAAACATAGTGCTGAAGTGCTGTGTAGTGTTCCTAAGCACAGGAAGCCTGTGATGGGCCATATGTAGAAAACACTTGCGTTAGATGAGCTTCCTCCAGGCATGGGTTATGGATAGTGATATTGGCTGGGAATTCAAATAACGTGTCTACAGTCTATACTAAATAAGGTCTTTTCAAAAGAGACAAACGTAAAACAAGGCTATGCGTTGACAGGTTCCCAAACATGTCACGACCAAAGACTGCAGAAACCTAACCTTGTCCTTCCCCTAGGAGCACTGGTTCAGTCTGGCTCATGCAGTGTTTGCTAAAAATTAATAGAATGTAACTCTTCCAAATAGGGAGGATCAATGGTAACATGATGGAGATATTTTCAAACCTCTCTTTTAAAAATGATGTCTAAAAAGCAGGCAGTTTCTCAACTAATGGTTGACTTGTCATCTTTACTTTGAAAGGACAGAGTTTTTAACAGCATCTGCTCAGAAGCATATCTTTGATAGACACATAAAAAAATCTCAGCAAATTGGGGACAACTGTTTTTTGCAAGAGAAAATGTGTATGGAATACATATATTAACTTCAAGACAGTAGTTACCTTTGGGGAGGAAAGAGAGAGGAAGGAGAATGGTGTCTTCCACTGTGTAATAGTTCTTAAAAAACGACATCAATAAGGTGTGCTCTGTTAAATCTCAGCAAAGAGTAAATGGTTTCTGTTATCCTATTCTCCTTCTAAGTATATTTAAAATAAATATGTAACTGGAACTGAGATGAAATAACACTAACGTAATAGATGCTATTTGCTGGAGTGCTCCCACCATCTGATGGACAGCTCGTGATGGGTTGGTGATGTCACTGACACCATCTAAAGGTCAGGACACGTTGTTTACCAGCTGTGGAGCTAGAGAAGGCTCGGTCACCAGCAGCAGAGCCAGAGTTACCTCGACCTACAAAGTTAGAGCCACATAGAAGCAGATCCTGCTCCAGCTGTGGACTAGTGAGAGCTCTGGCAGCAGCTCCAGAGCTCAGGTGCAGCCAGCTCCAGAACTAGAGCTCCCCCAGCTCCCACACTCGACCAGCTCCAGAGCCGCAGCCATTCCCATCACTCGCTCCCGCACCACATCTGTCAATAAGGCAGAGCTAGAGTCAGTCTCAGGACCGGAGCCAATTCTAGAAGCAGGTCAGGCACCACCGCCTGAGACAGACCCAGCTCTAGCCCCAGCTCAGGTCCAGCTCCTGAGCCAGTTGCACAGCCAGAGCTGGGGGGATCTCCAGCATCAGCCACAGCAGTGGCTCCGGCACTAGGGCAGCTGCAGCACCACCCACATCGCCAGCAACTAAGGCCTGGCCGGACCAGCCCCCACCCAGAGATGTCTTTCCCTTTTCTATGTTTTATGATTTCTTATGTTTTATGTGTTCCAATTTAGATTCAATAAAGTTTAATGTTTTCATCACTTCAAGTTGTACAGTTCAGGGCCGGCCATTAACTACATCCTCTATGCTGTGTACCGTCACCGTTATCTAGTTCCAGATCATTGCTTCAGCCCACCAGAACCCCTGTACCCATGAAGCAGCCATGCCCCCATATCCACTCCCCCACCCCCTGACAAGCACTGATCTGCTTCCTGTCTCTGTGCATTTCCCTGTCCCTGGTGTGGCTGTCCTGAGCACAGCCAACCCTCCTTTGGCCCCTCCCCCCCATGCTGAAGACCCCTGAGGATGCCAATGTGTTCAGTGCCATGAACCCGATGCCTAGTATGACTTTGACCTGAGGAAGCCCGCCGTCACCAAGGGGGTGAAGTCAGGCATGGAGCCAGCTCAACCCTGCTTCACATGAAGAAGAGGGACTCGATATTGCCAAGGGCACCTTCTCCTCAGTCCCTAGTGTTGTTTAGCCACAGGGCCACCCTCCCCAGGGTCTGGCTAGCTGGGGAGATGAGCACGTACAGACTAGAGTGACAAAAACCAGGTGGCCATCTTTTCTGTCCAACCAGCTGGTCCAGGCTACCCAGGAGCAGTTTCACCCTGAACCTCTCGTGCTGCAGGCCTGATGCCTGCCAGTCAGCAGGCTGTCCTGGCCTCCCGTGGACCACTGGGAGCCTTAGGTGCCTTCTGCCCTCTAGGGTCCAAAGGACTAGCTGACCTTTGCCAAGGAGTGCTGCCCATGGGCATGAAGCCCTGCCTGCCACTGAGGCACTGCCCTCTGTGCACCTCCCTCACACCTTCCCAGGTGCGGGTCACTTGCATCTGTGACTTCAGGTGTCCCAGAGTCTCCACTCACCCAGGGGGCGTGACCTCTGCAAATGCAGCCCTTCCATCCAGCCTCCAAGCCAACAGGCCCCAACACAGGCTTCAGGACCAGGCACGGCTCCCACTCCAAGTGCTGGGACACCTCAGGTGGGGCCAGGACCTCAGTGGCAGGGACATTGTCCAATGCTCAGCGAGCACTTGGCTGGTTCCTCCAGCTCCAAGGTGGAGGAGAGCAACATGAGTTTTGACCCAGAGTCCCCTGATGGCAAGGAAAAGAAGGTGGCTGCCCTCCCCATTCTCCCTGACAGCCCACTCCCAGTCCCTTCTTGCCCGGGACCAGTGTTCCCCAGCGACACCTACAAAGGGGCCAAGAACCCCAGGAGCTGGATGCCGGCCTGGGGTGTCCTGCCGAGTCCAGAGACTCTGCTGATCATGCCACCCCCACAGTTATGGAAATCAACCGCCCCCTGGGCCCCGATGGTCTCTGGTTTCATCTTGGCCTCCAGCAGCACTTCTTCCTCATCAGCCTCCACCACACCCATGGCAGCTTTGGTCACACACAAGCGTCGTGTCTCAGGCTCTTCAACCACAGCTCCTCGCTGGCCCTCTCCATCCACACGGTGGGCGATGCTGCATCATCCCTGTCCACCTGGAGTAAACAACAGCAACGTGGACAGGAGCATCTTGTTTAGCCCACTGGTGGGACGTGCCCTTGGTCCCATCACTCAGACCTCTCTGAGCACAGACCTGTCCTGAATGGCTACTTTGACAAGAAGCCCTCTCTGGGCCCTCCAGGCAGCAGGCCCAGCCCAGGCAGGGAGTAGGCGACCGCCACAGTGCCCACTGTACATGGGAGGAAATGGAGGCAGCCTTCTCATCCTGTTGGTTCTTGGGGATCTGGGCTTGAGTGGAGGTGGATAAGATGTCCACCGAGCTCCCTCCAAATCTAGGATCTAACCGCCTGAGGCTCTGATGAGACTGCTCGTTCAAGTCCAACCAACCTGTAGTGAAGCCCGACTCCTTGCCTGAGTCACGGCCCTGTGTGATCTGGTCCAGACACCGTCCCCAGAGTGCACCCCTCACCGCACCCCACCCTCCCTAAAGCCTTCCTCCCCAAGGACCCTGCCAAGCCCCTGCCCCCTTCAGAGCTCCTAGCCTGCAGTGCCCCTCCCCCGAGCCCCCATCCAGGATGGACTCACCTCTGTGCTGGGCTCACAGGCCACCTCCTCAGGCTCCTGTGCTAGCAGAGCCTTTAGGGTCAGATTGACCTGGTCAAACCCATAGCTGGGTCACCTCACAGCCCTGTGACAGGCAAGGTCATGTGGTGTCTTCTCGGAGCCTCAGTTTCCTCCATGAAAAATGGGGTCAGTGACTCTGACCTCAGGAGAGTGTGTTGGGATTCAAGCAGGGAGACGAAGCTGCCCAAAGTGCTTGGACTCAGGAGGTCGCCTGGCTGGGGGAGCCCCAATGCAGGACAAGGCCTCGATGGTCAATGCTGGGCTCAACACTGGTGAAAATCAAGGATTTCTAGTCCCCTGTTCACGTCTGGACTTGGTCACTTAGAGCAGAGTGACCTTGAATGCTGGGACCACTGGTCATCTGTAAAATGGGGTGCAATCACTCAGCACCCAGTGGGCTCCCTAATAACAGCAACTCCCTCCAATAGTTGCCCAGCTGGGCTCCCTTCAGCTCCTCCTACACCCACCAGGGCTGCAGGCAGGGACTGGCTGGACCTCATGTGGTAGGGAGGGGGTGTAGAGGAGGAGGGAAAAGGGCAGCCTGGCCTTCTCCCTGCCCAGGGTCTGTGTCCACCACTGTCTTCGTGTCCGCAGGACCAGCCATGCATGGAGCTGGACCCTGGGATGGAGTCTGTGGACCAGGACAGTGAGGTCGGTGTATATTCAGTGACCCTCATGTCCCCAGATGTCCAACCTACCCAACTGTGCACCGTGTGGCCCACCTGGCTTCTGTGGCGTGTTCCTGCGACGTAGGGGGTGTGAGGGTCACCGAGCAGTTGGCTGGGGAGGGGACAGACGAAAGCAGCCATGTCAAGGGACCGTTGTGTTACACGTGTGTGCTGCGAGCTGTGTCACCCAGAAGTGCTGTCTGCAGGGCCCCTCTGTGTGCCTGACCATGGACAGGAGGCCTGGTTGCCGCACAGGAGAGAGGCCTGTGAGACCGTGAGGGTATCCCTGCCACACTCATGTGGGCGGAGATCCCGGGCCATGTCCATGCTCATCGGGGCTGATGTTGCTCCGTGTCCAACCCTCACAGGACAGTTGGGAAACTGAGGCCAGGAGAAGCAGGGACAGGCCCTGGGGTCACAAGGTGGGCAGAGTCCAGAGGGGAAGAGAGCATTCCAAGCTCTTAGGCCAGCCTCAGCACTTCCAAGGGGTTTGCTTTGGGAATGAGAGCCCCTAATACCCTGGGGGACCCCTGCCAACGCCCTCCCATGTAGGGCCCTTTGCTATACGCATCCCCACGTGGACACACTCACACACACAAGCATACACACACACTCTGAATGCCCAGCCCGGTCTCAGAAGGGAAGTGCTCACTGGGGAGGTGACAGGAGGAAGGAAGAAAGAGGTTGGAGGCAGCTCTGCCATGGGGCATGGGCATCCGGTCCCCTAACAACATGCCCAGGCCCATAGCATGAAGGGGAGAGATGCCAGACTGGTGGGCAGGGGGTCCCCAAGGTACACAGGGGGATGCAGGGGTTGGGGCCATCCCTAGAGCAGCCTGTAGAGAACCAGGTCTGGCGTCCTGTGGCCACCACTCTGGGCACCGGGAACTAGGATGTGACCCCCTAGGGGGGAGGGGATACAGCATAGAAGGCTAGATCTTACACCTCTGTAAATTGGGGTGCATAGATGGGGTGAATCTAAGGGTCCCACAGGCTTGTAGAAGAGTCTATTGACCTTCGTTCTCCATCCATGACCCACTGTTCTCTGAGTCCTTGTAAAATGCATTCCATTCCCTCGAGGTCTTGCTGAGCAGAAGGCAGCCTGAGAGCTTGGGGACTGGGGCCCCGGGCAGTGCAGAACATGGCAGAGCACTGGTCGACTTGTCTGGGGACCAGGGACAAGGCCATCCTTGTCGGAGCCTCGGGGGCCTCCTTTGGAAGTGAGGTGGAGTCATTGCCCTGGCTGGGGCGAGGAGGCCTTGTGAGTCAACGGGACACGCCACGGCCAGTGGAGGGAAAGCGGGGAGCAAGAGAGGCTTCTGAGGTCCCTCACGTCCCTCCTGGAGCCCACAGGTCCTGCTCCTTTGCGTCCTGGGCCCTGGTGGAACCACTGCCTTGAGGACCCCAAACAAAGAAAGGTGTGTGTTTTGCTTTCTGCTTTCCTGCCTGGGGCTGCAAGGCTGGGGCTGACCACCAGGGGTGTCCTGTGTCCACTCATGCTCAATGCAGCAAGTGGAGCAGGGAAGGGACGCCCAGGGCTCGTTCTGGGTGTTCCCCTGTCCAAAGCAACAGGCACCTTTGATTACTGGCATCCACGTCCACAATGGGAGCTGCTCAGAGGCGGGAGGGGACCCTGAGATCCTTTCATGATTCTTTCAGCTACTGTGGCCCCAGCACTCACCCTGAGCAGGGCCCATGTTAGTCCTGAGGGCAGTGCTGAAAGCACCCACATGGTCTCTGTCCTCCAGGAGCTCACAGCCTGGAGGTGGAAAGGACAAAATCATGAACAAATCCATGTGAAAAAGAAGAGAAGGTGCTACAGAGCAATGAAGCAGGGTGCTGGAGGAGGGAGGGCCTGGAGCCCCTAGGTGGGTGTAAAGGGCCCCCCTGGGGACATTTGTGCCCTGAGCAGAAGGACAAGAGGAGCCAGCCCTGCATCTGTCTGCAAACAGCGTGCTGGGGGGAAGCTCAAAGGCACAGAGACTTGGAGGCAGAAGAGGATTTGACGAGAGAGGAGGTGAGAAAAGAGCCAGTGTGGCTAGAGTGAGCTGGGGAGGAGAGAAGTGAGGGAGAGAGGATGGCAGGGCCAGACCCAGGCCTGGAAGGAGGGACTAGCTGTCTATGCTGGGTGACAGCATTAGCCTCACTTAGCACTTACGAGACCTATCATTGAGCATCTGACAGTGTCTCTACCAGGGTCCAGGCTCAGGTCAGCTGGGAGGCTCCCCGTCAAGGTCTAGCAGGAGGCTGGGGCTGTGTTCTCAACTGAAGCTCGATAGAGGCAGGAGCCATCTCGGAGATCATTCGCAAGTATCGGGGCAGTGGTAGGATTCAGTTTGGATGGGGGGGTTTCAGGCCTTTTCTGTCTGTGGGCCGGGACCCTCTGCCAGTTCTTTGCACTAGGGGGTGTCATAGGGAAGGAAGCTCATAATATCTGATATGGCTTCTCCTGAATAGTGGATCAGAGAGACAGAAAGAGGGAGAGAAAGAGAGACAGTGACACACAGAGATAGAAAGATGGGGAGGAGAGACAAAGAGAGTAGACACAGACAGAGACAGGGAGACAAAGAGAGAGACAGAGAGACAGGGAGAGACCAAGAGAGATACAGACAGCCAGAGACACAGAGACAGAGAGAGACAAAGACAGAGAGAGAGAGACAGAGACAGAGAGATAGAATGAACACAGGAGAGACAGAACCACACAGAAGTCACAGACTTTTCATTAAGCTGACCGTGGAAGTGACATCCCATCACTCGGCCCTATTCTATTGGTTAGAAGCCAGCCGCAAAGTCCATTCTCATAGAGGAGCGGGGATTACATAGGATGTGTGCCTAGGAAGTGGGAACGCTGGGAGCCGTTGTGGGGGCTGCCCACCACATAGGCTGAGATGACCACCACTCAGGCACTTGGACCTGAGTCTAAACATAACAGGAGGCCCTGGAGGGTTGCGAGCCAGAAGGAGATGATGTCTGAACGTCATTTCATTTCAACTCTCCCTAGGAACACTGGAAACAGGCAAGAGGGGAAGTGCCTCTCCCAGACGCCCAGCAGACCCAAGCCTCTTTGCGTTGTATTCTCTGCCACAGCCAGCCCTTTCTGTAATCCTTGCACTGCCAAGTCTGTGCAGGAGCTACGTGTGGGAGCAGCCCACGGGATTCACAGACTCTGAAGGGATCTCTAGGTCTATACACCTGATGACATCCCTAGGAAGTAGATGCTAGAATGACCCCCACTACAGAGAGGGACATGAACACAGGAGAGACCCTGAGAGGGGAGGCCCTGAGAGGCGCAGGGTTGTCCAGGGTGACATCACTGGCAAGAAGCAGGAGCGGGACTGAATTCAACTCTGTGTCCTCAAAGCTGGGGCCCTGGTTGCGTCCAGACCTCCCCAGAGGCTGTGGGGTGGACTGTGTCAGTGTGACTGTGTCTGGACAGGGTGTGGAGATGGAGAGTGAGCAGTCAGCAGCCCGGGGGGCCCTTAGGAAGGTCTTGTGTGAGGAGGAAGCTTAGGTAAGGAGATCCCAGGAAGTGACCTCACAGAGCCCAATAGAACTTGGAACCCTGGTAACTAGGCACCCACATCCTAAACACAGCCCCCAAGCGAGCTCACTTCTCTAGCAACATGTTTAGTTGCTGCTTCCCAATGACCAGGGGCCGGAGCCCCAGGAAAGCCCCCAAAGACCGATGCAGATGCTGGTGCCCCTCTCGCGGCCGACGGCTCTGGTCGTTTACCCGGAGGGACGGAAAGGTAACACCGGGAGGCCCAGGGAAGGCCATTCCAAACCAGACTACCACTGTGGTCCCATCTGGGCAGCCCTACATCCCCTCCCCATGTGTGCCTGGATGGGCGGGTTCATGTGGGTAGACCACCGTGAGCAGGAGCAGTCGGTGAGGTGTTAGAAGCCTTGGGGGGTCGGTCAGGTTCAAAGCCCAGGTCAAGGCCGGCTGGGTGGGATGTGGAGTGCGGGGTGGTGCCCTTCTGCCTGAGGTTTATCCCAAGCCCCTGAGGTGTAGGTCTTTCCTCAGGGGTGGAATAATGTGCAGACACAGGTGTGTGCCTGATCTGGGAGAATTAGGACCAGAGGGCAGAAGAGCAGCAGGGACAGCTGGGCAGGGCTCTGATGCCTCTGGGACGGAGCCAGTCACTGTCTTTGCAGAGCTCCACGAAGAAGATCAGTGTGGAGCTGGCGGAAGGGGATATTCCATCCATCTCCCCGATGGAGGCGCCGGTGTCCCACAGGCCTGGACCAGCAGCTACCGGGAGACGGTCTGCAGTGACAGTGATAAAACCCTCAGAGCCACCAGAAGACCCAGCTTCAATCCCGGGAAAACCATCATACCCACCATGTCCTGCAGCAGCGCAGGAGGCAGCTGAGGCCACAGCCTCCGTGCAGGGAGCGCCATCCCCTGCAGAGTCTCCTGTAGCATACCAGGAGGCAGAAGAGGCCCAAACCTCTGTGCAGGGAGGGCCATCCCCTGCACAGCCTCCTGCAGGAGACGAGGAGGCAGCTGAGACCCCTGCCTCCGTGCTGGGACAGACATCTCCTGCACAGACTCCCGCAGGACTCCAAGAGGCAGCTGAGGCCTCAGCCTCTGTGCAGGGAGAGCCATCCCCTGCACAGGCTCCTGCAGGAGAACAGGAGGCAGCTGAGGCCCCAGCCTCTGTGCAGGGAGAGCCATCCCCTGCACAGTCTCCTGCAGGAGAACAGGAGGCAGCTGAGGCCCCAGCCTCTGTGCAGGGAGAGCCATCCCCTGCACTCTCTCTGGCAGGAGACCAGGAGGCAGCTGAGGCCCCAGCCTCTGTGCAGGGAGAGCTATACCCTGCACAGTCTCCTGCAGGAGACCAGGAGGCAGCTGAGGCCCCAGCCTCTGTGCAGGGAGAGCCATCCCCTGCACAGCCTCCTGCAGGAGAACAGGAGGCAGCTGAGGCCCCAGCCTCTGTGCAGGGAGAGCCATCCCCTGCACAGGCTCCTGCAGGAGAACAGGAGGCAGCTGAGGGCCCAGCCTCTGTGCAGGGAGAGCCATCCCCTGCACAATCTCCTGCAGGAGACAGGGAGGCAGCTGAGGCCCCAGCCTCTGTGCAGGGAGAGCCATCCCCTGCACAGCCTCCAGCAGGAGAACAGGAGGCAGCTGAGGGCCCAGCCTCTGTGCAGGGAGAACCATCCCCTGCACAGTCTCCTGCAGGAGAACAGGAGGCAGCTGAGGGCCCAGCCTCTGTGCAGGGAGAGCCATCCCCTGCACAGCCTCCAGCAGGAGAACAGGAGGCAGCTGAGGGCCCAGCCTCTGTGCAGGGAGAACCATCCCCTGCACAGTCTCCTGCAGGAGAACAGGAGGCAGCTGAGGGCCCAGCCTCTGTGCAGGGAGAGCCATCCCCTGCACAATCTCCTGCAGGAGACAGGGAGGCAGCTGAGGCCCCAGCCTCTGTGCAGGGAGAGCCATCCCCTGCACAGCCTCCAGCAGGAGAACAGGAGGCAGCTGAGGGCCCAGCCTCTGTGCAGGGAGAACCATCCCCTGCACAGTCTCCTGCAGGAGAACAGGAGGCAGCTGAGGGCCCAGCCTCTGTGCAGGGAGAGCCATCCCCTGCACAGCCTCCAGCAGGAGAACAGGAGGCAGCTGAGGGCCCAGCCTCTGTGCAGGGAGAACCATCCCCTGCACAGTCTCCTGCAGGAGAACAGGAGGCAGCTGAGGGCCCAGCCTCTGTGCAGGGAGAGCCATCCCCTGCACAGTCTCCTGCAGGAGAACAGGAGGCAGCTGAGGGCCCAGCCTCTGTGCAGGGAGAGCTATACCCTGCACAGTCTCCTGCAGGAGAACAGGAGGCAGCTGAGGCCCCAGCCTCTGTGCAGGGAGAGCCATCCCCTGCACAGCCTCCAGCAGAACAGGAGGCAGCTGAGGGCCCAGCCTCTGTGCAGGGAGAGCCATCCCCTGCACAGTCTCCTGCAGGAGAACAGGAGGCAGCTGAGGGCCCAGCCTCTGTGCAGGGAGAGCCATCCCCTGCACAGTCTCCTGCAGGAGACCAGGAGGCAGCTGAGGGCCCAGCCTCTGTGCAGGGAGAGCTATACCCTGCACAGTCTCCTGCAGGAGAACAGGAGGCAGCTGAGGGCCCAGCCTCTGTGCAGGGAGAGCCATCCCCTGCACAGCCTCCTGCAGGAGAACAGGAGGCAGCTGAGGCCCCAGCCTCTGTGCAGGGAGAGCCATCCCCTGCACAGCCTCCAGCAGGAGAACAGGAGGCAGCTGAGGGCCCAGCCTCTGTGCAGGGAGAGCCATCCCCTGCACAGTCTCCAGCAGGAGAACAGGAGGCAGCTGAGGGCCCAGCCTCTGTGCAGGGAGAGCTATACCCTGCACAGTCTCCTGCAGGAGAACAGGAGGCAGCTGAGGGCCCAGCCTCTGTGCAGGGAGAGCCATCCCCTGCACAGTCTCCTGCAGGAGAACAGGAGGCAGCTGAGGGCCCAGCCTCTGTGCAGGGAGAGCCATCCCCTGCACAGCCTCCAGCAGGAGAACAGGAGGCAGCTGAGGGCCCAGCCTCCGTGCTGGGAGAGCCATCCCCTGCACTCTCTCCGGCAGGAGAACAGGAGGCAGCTGAGGGCCCAGCCGCTGTGCAGGGAGAGCCATCCCCTGCACAGTCTCCTGCAGGAGACAGGGAGGCAGCTGAGGCCCCAGCCTCTGTGCAGGGAGAGCCATCCCCTGCACAGTCTCCTGCAGGAGACAGGGAGGCAGCTGAGGCCCCAGCCTCTGTTCAGGGAGAGCCATCCCCTGCACAGCCTCCAGCAGGAGAACAGGAGGCAGCTGAGGGCCCAGCCTCTGTGCAGGGAGAGCCATCCCCTGCACAGCCTACAGCAGGAGAACAGGAGGCAGCTGAGGGCCCAGCCTCTGTGCAGGGAGAGCCAAGCCCTGCACAGGCTCAGGGAGGAGAACGAGAGGCAGCTGAGGCCCCAGCCTCTGTGCAGGGAGAGCCATCCCTTGCACAGGCGCCTGCAGGACACAGGGAGGCAGCTGAGGCCAATCTCTGCGGCCTGGGAGAGCTGGCTCAGGACCCTCCCTCATTAGCACCTCCAGTCCCACCTGTTCCACCTACTCCCTTACCACCAATTTCCTTCCCCATCCTCCTAATTGTGTTTCTCTATTTCTTGGTTTCTTTCATTGATTTTTTTTTATTGTTTATATCTTGATTATTTAAAATAAATTTCACTTTCATCTTTTAACAGTTTACTGTTTTTCATTTTAAATTGTACACTTCATGAGCATTAAGTACATTCACAATGCTGTGCAGCCATCACCTCTGTATGCGTTTAGAGTATTTCATTCTCCAAAAGAACACCCTGTTCTAAAAGCACTCACTCCCACTTTCTCCCTCAGGCCCTGGCAACCCCTAATCTGTTTTCTGTCACTGTTTCCTTTTTTTTTTAAATCTGTTCAGGATGTTTCCTATAAGTGAAATCATGCCATAGGTGGCCATGTGTTTTCTGCCCATTTATTTTCGCACGGCCTGATAGGTTTTCCTTTTCTGTTTTTATTTGAAATAGAATTTCTCTAATTTGATAGGAAAATCCCAGATGGAGTCTAGATTTGATGTATCAAAGAAAGCCCTTTTGGTAAATATGTGCATAATCTTGGGGTACAGACTGCTGTTCTAAGTGCGACACCAAAGCCAGAAGCCACACACGAAATGCGTTGCTCTTCCTGCAGCCTAAACAAAAACAAGAAAGGGTAGAAAGCTGGAAAGACAAACCAAGAGGCAGCTGAGGCATCAGCCTCCAAGCAGGGAGAGCCATCCCCTGCACTGGCTCCTGCAGGAGAACAGGAGGCAGCTGAGGCCCCAACCTCTGTGCAGGGAGAGCCATGCCCTGCACAGGCTCCTGCAGGAGAACGAGAGTCAGCAGAGGGCCCAGCCTCCGTGCAGGGAGAGCCATCCCTTGCACAGTCTCCTGCAGGAGACAGGGAGGCAGCTGAGGCCCCAGCCTCCGTGCAGGGAGAGCCATCCCTTGCACAGTCTCCTGCAGGAGACAGGGAGGCAGCTGAGGCTACAGCCTCTGTGCAGGGAGAGCCATCCCCTGCACAGGCTCCTGCAGGAGATCAGGAGGCGGCTGAGGGCCCAGCCTCTGTGTAAGGAGAGTCAAGCTCTGCACAGGCGCCTGCATGAGACAGAGAGGCAGCTGAGGCCAAATTCTGAGGCCTGGGAGAGCTGGCTCGGGAACCTCCCTCATTAGCACCTCCAGTCCCACCTGTTCCACCTGCTCCCTTACCACCAATTTCCTTCCCCATCCTCCTAATTGTGTTTCTCTATTTCATGGTTCCTTTCATTGCTTTTTTTATTGTTTATATCTTGATTATTTAAAATAAATTTCACTTTCATCTTTTAACAGTTTACTGTTTTTCATTTTAAATTGTACACTTCCTGAGCATTAAGTACATTCACAATGCTGTGCAGCCATCACCGCTGTATGCGTTTACAATATTTCATTCTCCAAAAGAACACCCTGTTCTAAAAGCACTCACTCCCACTTTCTCCCTCAGGCCCTGGCAACCCCTAATCTGTTTTCTGTCACTGTTTTGTTTTTTTTTTAATCTGTTCTGCATGTTTCTTATAAGTGAAATCATGCCGTAGGTGGCCATGTGTGTCTGCCCATTTCTTTTCGCACGGCCTGATAGGTTTTCCTTTTCTGTTTTTATTTGAAATAGAATTTCTCTAATTTGATAGGAAAATCCCAGATGGAGTCTAGATTTGATGTATCAAAGAAAGCCCTTCTGGTAAATATGTGCATAATCTTGGGGTACAGACTGCTGTTCTACGTGGGACACCAGAGCCAGAAGCCACACACGAAACGCGTTGCTCTTCCTGCGGCCAAAACAAAAACAAGAAAGGGTAGAAAGCTGGAAAGACAAACCACAAACCGGAATGTATTCCTCATGACACAAGGCCAGGGAAATGTTACGCATCCTTGTGGTCCAAAAAAACACTCGAAAGTCAGAGTTTTAAAAAGAGATAAAGAGCAAACACATTCAACGCCAACGAGAGGTGATACACAGGGGCAGCATGTGTCAGAGATGCGCGAGCTCCCCGAGGAGGAGACGCGCACATGGAGACACTGTGGAGAGGGCACTGGGCCCCATCAGACGGGCTGGGTTCCAGTGTGGTGACGACCAGACCTGGTGACAATGTGAGGAAGCAGAGGCCCCAGTAGACCCCTAGAGACAAGTGTGAAAGGACACTCCTCTCTGGAGACCAACCTGCAGGACCCATCGCAGTCCCCAGGGGCACGCCTGTGCTGGCGGTACTGATCCCAGGACTTCATCCCACAGAAATTCCTGCCCAACTTTTCAAAGATGTATTTTCCAGACTATTCATCACAGCACTGGTTGCAATAGCAAGCAATTGGAAGGAACGCTACTGTCCATGGCGAGGCGATGGGATCCATCCGTCCCATCTGTAAGACCACTAATATGTGATATCAGCCAGAAGACATGCATCTAGGAACATGAATCTGTGTGTGAGAGAGCGACAGAGACAGACAGAGAAAGAGAGAGACAGAGCCAGAGAGATACGCACCAAATCATCCATGGGGCTCACCTCTGGGGATGGGAATTGCCACTCGCTTCTCTTCTCCTTTAGAGGCCTGCGTGATGTTTCAACTTGATAGAATGTGCCTCTATTCCTCTTATAATTCTAACAAGATTAAAATCACATGTTAATGTTATCCATTTATCACTCATCTTTGGACTGAAGTACATTATTTCGTTTTTCTTTGTAAAGGTTTTTATTACAAAGACAATGTACGTTAATTACAGGAAAAGAATGAATTCTAAGGGAATTAAGAATTAAGTGGAAACTGAGGAGTGCCCTTAACAGGCAGTGTTCACCGTTTCAGTCCTTTGCCTTTGTATGCACGTGTGTGTGCACGTGTGTGCATGTGCCCATTCAGCTGTGTGCATCTGTATGCACATGGGTATGTCTATGTGCAAGTGTGTGTGGGTGTGCACTTGCGGCTATCGTGTGGGAAGGACTGCAGGGAGTGTGCTCTTCTGGAACCTGATTTCCCCAGGGCTGGACCCTGGCCAGTCAATCCTCTTCCTCCTCTGCGTCGGCCTCAGAATTGCCTAAGAGCCTCTGCTGGGCAACACGGATCATTTCTGATTTTTCACTCCCGTCATCGTGCTGAAAGGAACACCTGCATCCATAAATCTCTACTTCTTTAGGACCGATCCCTAGAGGCGGAGATTCTGGCTCATACTGTAAACGTGATGTTAAGGTGTTGGTCACAGTCTCTGACACCCAAGGTCTCCTTCTACCCTGTGATCTTGTTTGGGAACAGGGAGTCCAGAGACCCTGAAACAGAGACCTGAGGGAGGGAGGGAGAAGGAGGAGCAGCTAGGATGCAGGGGATGAAGGTACCTGGGGTGACCTGCCCAGCTGGAAGGCCTCGCTCCTGTTGCTTCTGTCCCTCCCACTCCCCTCACCCCTGGCCCCGCCCCTAACACACCTGACCCCGCTTTGGCCTTGCCCATGCCCCTCCTGCTCCCTAACTCACCTGAGCTGAGCAGCCTGGCCTGCCATCCAGGACAGATGATGATGAGGGTCTGGACACTCCTGCCTGCTCCCTCTCCCTCCAAGCAGAGAGCCCCATCCTCAGTCAGGAAAGTACATCTAGGTCAGTGCAGTGAGTCACAGGGACCTCCTTGAACATGCTCCCTCCAGGGGGAGTTCTCAGTTGCAACAGCAGGACCCACTTGAGCTTGTGTGAGCAGAAGTGACTTTTACAAGACAGAGTGGAGGTGTCATAGAAGGTGCCAGAAGGTCAGAGCACGGGGCTAGAGGCTTTGGAGAAGGTCATCGTGCCCAAAGCACACCTCAGGGTTTTCCAGGAGTGATGGCTGCCTCAGGCACTGTGCCAGCCCCAGCCCACATATCCAGCACATTCAGCCTCTGCGATGGAGGGGCCCTGCTCAGTGGGGATGAGGGAGAGAGCCCTGGTGACCTCGGAGAGGCACTGCCATTGGAGCCTCGGTTTCCTCCCCTGTGAAGTGGGGTGACAGCCGACCTTTCATGGTGGTGTCAGACAAGTTCGCTGAGGCTGCACCTGGAGCGCCCTGCACCTTCTCAGATCTCAACAGCTGCTAGCTCTAATGAAGAGGAATCAAGAGAGGAGAGATGGGGCTGGGTCCCGGATCCCCACCTGGCTGGCTGACTGCCGTGGGACAAGATGGGGTGGAGAAAGGCATTCCAGAGGAACAGCGGAGTCAGAGCGAGTAGGGCATGCCTGGTGGGAGATCAGAGTGGGCAGAGGCAAAGGGCCCCAGGGGGCTCTGAGTGGGGTGACATCAGCAGGAACAGCTCGCGGTGATGAGCACTTACCGGGGCCTCTGTTCTCCTCTTGAGCTATCTCCTTGAATCCTCCCCACAACTCCTTGGGGGAGGAGCAATTATTGTCTTCATTTCACTGATGAGGAAACTGAGGCTCAAAGAGACTTGCCCCCTCTGTGCCCTGCAGAGTGGCAGAGCCGGGATTTGAACCCAGTGCCTCTTAGACCCCTTGGGCCTGCCTGAGAAGGGCTCCCCCATGCTGAGAGAGGGACCTCTTTTCCCTAAAGTTCTGAGAACTTTTGGTCCTGATGCCCAGAGAGACCTCACTCTGCGGGGGGATAGGCTGGTCCTTGCTACTGGGAGAGCCCACAGCGCCCACAGCTGGCCATTCCCCGGCCACCATACCCAGCCCCAGGCAGACGGAGTGGCCCTGTCCCTTTAGTTCAGTGATGGCTGGAGGCCAGAAGGGTGCAGGCCCCAGGGAGGCCAGGACCCCTGAGCCCGAGGAGGCCACAGTGCAGGACAGTGGTTTGGAATGATCCAAAGTCAGAGAAACAGGGGTCCTAGTCCCTGCTCAGCCTCTTTCTAGCTGGTGATGCAGGTGAGGCTCTCAGCCTCAGTTTCCCCATCTGTACAATGAGGAAATAACTTGGCCTCCTGATGGGCTGTTGGGAGACTTCCCTGAGGAATTGCTTGAGCATCTCTAGCCTGGTGCCCGGAGCGTGTTAAGAGCCCCCTGCCAGGCAGTCACAGTGGTCCTCCAGGGCGCAGGGTCTGGGAAGTCCCTCCTCAGGTTCCCTTCCTGCTGCTCTGCTCCCGGGAACATTCAGCATTGTTTGAAGAGGAGCTGAAGAAGATCCAGGACCACACTGTGTTGCAGGTGACGGAGGCTCAGCGCTGGGAGGACAGCTGGACATGCTCCATGCCACCGTCCAGGGCTTGTGCTGTGACCCCCTGTGAGCCCCCCACAGATAAAGGCTCCTCCTGTGTGGATCCAGCTTCTGTGGTTTACTCACTTATTGCTTCATTCACCCAGTCATTCCTTCACTCATTCCTTCACTCACTCACTCCTGCACTCATGTACTCATTCATGCATTCGTTCATTGTTTCACTCACTCATTCAGCCAATACGTTCTGGTCCCTGCCGTGGGCTGAGCACTGTAACTTCACCAGTGAGTATGACCCCACGTGGTCCCTGCCCACCTGGAGCTCACATCCACTGTGTGACCTGAAAGAGGGCTGTCCCTCGGGTTAGCAGGGGTGATGAGCACCAGGAATCCACTTCTGAAAATAGAGGCCACCCATGCAAAGAAAAGAACGGAGAAAACCCATGCTTGGCACTTCATCGACCAAAAAAAATAATTAAAAGTTAAGAAAAATAAAGATATCCTACATTTAACAAAATGTGGGTTCTAATCACAAGTGTGCACTCATTCCGACAGCCAATGAGAAGTAATCCAGAGTGGACTGGGTATTGTAACACATTCTTCCGGCCAATAATAGCATTTCAGTAAACATGTTCCAGGGCCTCATGATTTTCCTAAGGCCTCTGTGATCCTCCAACACTTAAATCTTTCTCCTTGGAAGCGTCTGTCCTGTCCCCCTCCTTGTCGAATGGCTCTTCCACTGTCCGGGGGCCTACCCTGCACGGCCACACTCGTCAGCGACTCTCCACGTTGTGTGGACAGGCTGCCCGCGTTCCTCCCGCAGCCTCGCGAGCTCCTGTTGCTTTGGCAAGGTTGGGGTTTTCCCTGGGTGATCAGCGGGCGTCCTTCTTTGCAGCGGTGTGCGTCTCCCCACGCTGCGTCTCCTCTGACGACTCCGGGAGGCAGGCCTGTGTCCCCATCTCACAGGTGAGGAAGCTCAAGTCCAGAAGGCTGGACGGCCTGCTCCACGTCACAGCTAGCGTGCAGCCTCCGCAGAGTCTGGGCCCAGAGCAGACCAGGACGTAGGGCGAGTGGTTTGTCTGCAGGTGAGGGAGGAGGCCCGAGGGAGGCCATGGGGAAGGGAGCCTGGAGGAGGAGCGCCAGGGCGGGGCCTGACGAGGGAGCACTGAGGTGAGCATCCATCCTAGTCCTGTCGGGAGACGAGATCCCACCCGGACTGGCTCTGTGCCCGTGGGTGGAGGGTTTACCCCGGGTCGTGAAGGCTTCTGTGCTACAGGCTGGCACAGGCTTGCAGCAGAGGAAGCTCCCGCTGCAGGAGAGAGCCCTCAGGCAGAGAGTGGATGCAGGTGCTCCAGGGGGACACTGTGGGCCTGCTGGGGACTGGCTCCCAGGGACTGCAGGGACTCAAGTGGGCTGAGGGAACTGAAGGGCAGCAGCAGCAATGTCTGCAGCGGGGGCCTGCACACATGTCCCACACGTATGCCCCCAGAAAGGCTGCTCTGCATCGCATTTCTCCTCCCAGATGCGTAGTTGGCCCAAACCGCCCCTCCACTCCACACTCCCAACTCCTTTCCACTCGTCTCAGGTTACTAGAAATTCAGAATATTTTAGTTGGTGTTGGAGCCCAGAGACTTTTGTTTGTCCTGCCCATGTTCTAACATTGCTGGCTTTTTAAAGATCTCAGGGCTTTGACTCCAAAACAGCAGGATGATGAGGATCCCAGAGAGCTTTCTGGAAGCAAGACTTTACGCTTTGCAATACTGCCATCCCACCAGCTCTTCTCAAAATCCCTCCAGGACACAGACTCACAATCTTGGGTCCTCAGATTGCTGAAAGGATGCGCCTTCAGAAAGTGATCGGCGTGGGTCGGCAGGACGCACCGAATGGTTGAGTGAGGAGTTCAGCCAATCCTCTTCCCGGAAAGCCATGATCACACCGGACGTGCTGTCAGAAAACAAGCTCTGGGAAGAGACCAAAGACATACAACCAACTGAGGAGCATGTGAAGCTGAGGGAAGAACAGTGAGAGTCGTGGTGTTTTTGCCCAGGGCAGGTCCCGTCCCCACCCCCTCAGTGTGACGGCCCTGTGAGCGGCGCAAGCCTGAATGGGGGTGGCTTCACTGTCAGAGGTTGCCCACTTGATGTCGCCATGCGTGGGCAAAGCCCGGCCCCTAAGCATTTCTGGAAACAGTAGCCATCTCAGTGGCAAGCTGACGTGGAAGGTCAACTTTGCAGCCGCCTGAGGTTGGATCTAGAACAGAGCAGCGAATCAGCCAGGAAGGTGAGACGGACAACCACACGATGAGACAGACACAGCGGCCTTGATGGGCTGCACGTAACCCCAGGGGGTCTGAAAGGTGGTGTGGTTGTGCAGACCTGTGCTCAATCAGGTGAGACCAGGAGATGGGCATTGTGGGGATGCTTAGAGACCTGCCCCCAGCCTAGGCCCTGCCCCCAGGGGTTGCTGCCTCCCAGGAAGTCCAAGTTGACTGAGGGGACAATGCCCAGCCCTGTCGAAGGTCCCTGTCCACTCTGGGGCTCCCATGGAGAGAGGCCTTCCCACCTGGAAACTTCTCCCCAGGTCTTCTTCAGAGGCTGAAACGAGGTGCTCTCAGAGCAGAGAAGATGGTGAGCAGTGAGGAGAGGCTCCTGAGGAGTCGGCCCTCCTGGGGAAGGAAGCAAATGAGCTGGGAGGGTGGAGTGGTCCCTGCTTGCTCTGGCCTCAGCCCCCTCAGTGTACATCTCCCTCCTGGAGGGGACAGGAGCCCAGGGAACCCGGGAGAGCACACCCGGGCCGCAATGAGCAACACTCCCAAGGAGGAGGATCTGAGCTCAACGCAGGATCAGCCCAAGTAGGAAGGGAGCCTTTCGCCACCAGGACACTCGAGTCAAGGTCAGCGTGCCCCTGCAGGGATGAGCTCCCTGCCTGTTCTATACGTCCCTGTGGACCACTGACTGCTTAGGGACTGGCTTCTGACCAGCAGACCCAGCACAAGTGACAGGACGACCCTTCCCAGATTCCATCACCGAGGCTGTCATTCTCTCTCACTCGCTCTCTTGTGTTCCCTCTTCCCTCTCCCCTTGTTCCCCTCTCTCAGTCTGTCTAACCCCTGGACCTGGGGACATACATGGACGTCCTGAGCTCCCCTATGCAGAGGCCCACGCAGAAGAAAACCAAGGGAGTGCCCTGGCCAACAGACAGAAAGGAGCCAGGCTCTCAGTGAAGCTGATCCTGACCGAGCCCACAGGAGTAAGCTTGACAGCACATCTCACCCTGGTCCAGCCTCGGTGGAGGCCACAGCCCCAACCTGGAAGTTGTCATGAGCAGAGGCTCCAGCTCAGCTGTGCAGGATTCCTGGTCCACAGAGATGGAGAGAGAGTGAATATTTGCGGTTTACAGATGCAGGGTGGGGAGCAGTGTTGTCAGAGAGGAGGAGACACCTCACACCATCTCCCAGTTCCCAGGTCTGGCCTGCCCTTCTCCCTCCTCTCCCCTCCAGGTTCTCTGCAGCCACAGTGCCCACCTCTCTAACCTCCTCTGGCCAAATTCACTTCTGCCTGGGTGTCTCCACACCAGCAGTGCCTTCTCCCTGGCACGCTGATCACAGGTGAGTGCAGCGCTGGGTCCTCATGTCATTCTGGTCACAGCAAATGTCACCTCAGTCAGGCCTTTCAGACCCTCCTACCCAGTGAGACCCCAGCCCTCCCTGCAGGACACTCTTTATTTTCATTCCAGTTCATGCTCTTCTCTTTCACGTGTCTCTGATTTTGTGCTTTTGTCCATCTGCCTCCAGACTGAGCTCCTGGTGGGCAGGGACCACTGGGTAGATTTCAGCACCACCCTTGGGCCCACCAGGGCTCCCGGCCCAGGGTGATGGCTTGGCACATAGCTGCCGAATGAACAAATAGGGGCATCTTGGATCCCTCCTTCCTGCTTTTGCTCCACTCAGTGGGTGAAGAGGAACACTAGTAATAGGAAGTGCAAGTGGGTCCTGAGGCAGGCGGAGGGTCAGCATGACTTCTGCATGAATCCTCCTCTCCCCAAATTGCTCCAGCAAAGCTCAGTGGGCACCACTGACACAGGAGGCTGCCACCTGATGGCCAACACAGGAACTGCAGCCTCAGGCAGGGACAGCACAGCACCAGGCAGGCATGTATCTCTTGTGGAGAAATGCCTATCCAAACGCATTGCCCATTTTTCATTGTGCTATTTGTATTTTATTGTTGAGAGGGGAGAATGTATTATATATTCTCAATAGTAGACCTTTATCAGATATGTAAAGATCTGTAAACATATTCTCCCCTTCTGTGAGTTGTCTTTTCGCTTTCTTGATCGTGTCTTTCAACGCACTCAAGTTTTACTTTTCATGAAGTTTAATTGATCTGTTTTCCCTTTGGTTGCTTATGTGTTGGGTGCCACAATTACAAAAACATTGCCTAATCCAGGGCCATGTTTTCTTCCAAGAGTTTTATAGTTTTAGGTCTTACATTTACATCTTTGATGGTAAGAAGATGTAACATTTTTGTATATGGTGTGAGGTAGAGGTTCACCTTTATTCTTTCACATGTGGATATCCACCTGTCCCAGCACTACTTGTTGAAAAGATTATTCCATCCTCATTGTCTTGGCATCTCAAATAATTCTAGAATCTGTGGTTGTTGCAGGTGGTGTGACTTACAGTTCCTTAGAATTTTTCTTTACATGAAGGTTGCTTTTCTCTGGCCTTGTGGACTTTCACCCACTGCATATGTAGACAGATCATTAGCGAAATAATCATATCAGGTATTTGGACTAGTTTTTCCTTTGCTTGCGGTGGGTATGTAAGTCCACACCCTGTTACTCCCTGATGGCTGGGTGGACCACATTGCACCATTGTTCTGGCCTGGATTATCGCTGTATCCTTCTAACTGGTTTCTCTGCCTCTATATTTGACCCGCCATCTATCCTCAATGCACCAATTGGAGTGACCCTTTAAAACCAGATGTCACACCCTGACATTGTGAAATCTCTCAAGGGGCTCTCCATTTCTCTCAGGGGGAAAGTTCAAGTCCTTATGATGGACCTCAAGCCCAATACAGTTGGTCCCACACTCTCTCTGACATCATCTTTGGCCAGTCATCCCCTGTACCATTTGCTCCAGTCCCTCTGCCTCCATTATGCTCCTGGTACATGCCAGGCACTCTCCCACCTGTAGACTTGTACTCTATGTTCCTTCCACTTGGAATCCTCTTCCACATGATGATTTCATGCCTCATCTTCTTCACTATCTTTAATTCTGTGTTCAAATGTCATCTTGGTGAGGCTGTATTGACCACGTCATTTAAAATATAAACTATCCTCTTGTCCTGACACTCCCTATCCAACTTGTTCCCCTTTCATTTTTCCCCTTAGCACTAACACCCTATAAAATAATATATAACGATAAGAATCAGTGTTCAATCAGGACACGGAAACCAACCAATAGATTGAGCAGGGACAGTTTATATAATGAACAATTAACCATAAACCTTTAAAGGGAACTATAGAGAATAGCCCAGAATTACAGTAGAGTAGTTAAGAAAGAAACAAATTTGGGAGAGGACCCCCTCGCCAAGGCTGCCTTCAGGCCTTGTTGGAGAAGGAATGATTGCAGCACAGGGATGGTGGAGAAGATTGTCATGTTTCCCAAGGCCAGTACCAGTCCCTGGTCAGGGCAGAGCTCAGCAGGTGGGGAACAGCAGGCTGAGACTGGCAAACAGGAAAGCCCTGTCCCCTCCCAGGGGCAGGTAGGCTGAGGCTGGGATGCCTACTGGATTCACTGGGATTCCACTTGCAGCGGTGCCACTCATTCTCCTTATTAAGCCATCCAAGGGGATCCACTGAATCCACTGTGGATCACCCACTGTGGGTGAGTCCACGTAGACACCCCTGAATTGTGCCACTGCTGGTTGTACTGCAGGAGAAAGAAAAAGAAAAGAATGGAAGCACCCTGGAATTAGGATGGAAGGCCCTTTGTCCTAAACCTTCTCTGACAAAAGCTTAACCCCTGCCAGGTGCAAAAGAGAAATGTCTACTGGGTGCAGCTCCATTATTGCAGAACAGACAACAGAGGGCAACACTCTGATGTTGTTACACAGGGGCAATCCATTGATAACTGGCACCATAATTCCCTTATTATTTTGTTTATGTATTCCATGCTTTTACTTCCAACTTGCCTCTATTGCTTTATTTGAAGTAAGATTTTGAAGACAGCATATGCTTGTATCAAGGTTTCTAAAAAAAGGTATTTTGACCCCCCAAAATGCCATTATTAGATCAAAACAACAGAAGAATTAAAAGTACAAAGTAGCTATACTATCAGTATATGCCTTAAATAAATAGTTTACTGTCAAATTCCTCTTATATAAGAAAGCACCATGCAGTTTCATTTTAATGATGTTAGCCTCAATAATCTAGTATAATAATAAACTCCTTTGTAATGAGTAACTATATAAAATGAAGTTACAATAATTTACAATTTACGTCTGTGACATGACCCAACTACTCTCTACAAGCACCACTGAAATCTTGATTGATGCTTGGCTACCTTGTTCTACTAGAACTAACGGGAATATTTCACTGCCAACAAATTCTGTTTACCTACTGTGTAGTTTATAAGGGTTGAATTCTTCTCTACTTGAAAATCACCATTTTCATATCTCCATATGGATACCTGTTTATTGGTAGATAGCTTTGCAGCCAGTATAGTTTTTTTCAGGAGAGTCTTATATAAGAAGTCATGAAATATGAGTATAAATAACTTACACTTAGGCAATTTTTCTTTTTCTTTTTTTTTCCCTGCTTGGAAAGATTTGCCCTGAGCTAACATCTGTTGCCAATCTGCCTCTCTTCTTTCTCCCTTCCCAAAGCCCCAGTACATAGTTCTATATTCTACGTGTAAATCCTTCTAGTTCTTCTACATGAGTCACTGCCACAGCATAGTCAATGAGAGACGAGTGGTGTGGTTCGCGCCTGGGAACTGAACCTGGGACTCCGAAGCGGAGCGTGCCAAACTTTAACCGCTAGGCCATCAGGGGTTGCTCCAGGAAATTTTTCTAGAAAAATATTGGAATCAAGATGTATGATTTATTTCTAAAAATTTCATAACATACTTTAAAACATGAAATGCTCAACATGTTTAAAAGCACTTTACCACTCAGTTTACCTTAACAAAGATATAGCAAACATTTTGAGAAATATACTTTCAACAGGAAAGTCCAATTGTAGCTTTATGCTTTTGTAGACCACTCCCAATAACGTGGCTTAAAAAATATAACTGTAAGATTCTCTCAAGAAAATGTATTTCATTTCTATAAAAATCGTTCTTTACAGTGTCTCAATGTTTGTTTCCTACTAAGCTTCTCAATGTTCTTTAGGCTTAACAATATAGTAGAATCAAGCTCCTATAATCTAGCTTTTAATCCCACAATCCGGAAAGCTCTATCTCAAGGTCATCAACGACCTCTTAAATCACCGAATAATATTATTCCCATTTTATAAGTGCGAATACTAGGTTTGAAAGAAGTCAAGTTCATGCCCAATATTGTTTAGCTAGTAAGAGGCAGAGCCTAGATATGACTGACTCCTGCTGTCTGATTCTAAAATCCATAAGCATAACCTCTAGGTATACAGCCAAACATAACACTCTGTATTCTTGCAACAGAATAAATGCATTTGCTTTTTCTTTAATATCTGTAACACGGTTCTTAACTATTCCAATACATTGGTTTCTCCCTTTCTGTAAATGAGAGTGTTCTTCAAAGTACCTTCCTTCCTCTCTGCTCTTCTCTATACATTCCCTCCACTCCCAGTTCTTGAATTCATTTAACAAGCATTTATTTTATTGAGTCCATACAATTCCAGACCCCATGGAAAAACAATGAAAAAAAAACAGTCCCTGGCCTTGAAGGATTTACAGACTACTAGGGGAGAAAGCCCTATAAGCAAGTCCAATACTATTTTCAAAAAAAAAAAAAACAAGTTTGAGTCTGCACAAACACAGAAGGCTATCTATGCCACACAGCACGGGTTTTCAAGCCTTTTCTGAGGAGGACTACAGTTTTTTAAGAAATAGCGTTTAAAATTTCCAAAAGAGCACGCAAGACCTAGAACTTCCCTGATCCACTGTCCCCTTCCCACTACAAGCCATGTTTTTTCTAAGACTCTTAAGAACATCGTTTGAAAACCACTATATTCTAACATCTTAATAGTTTTGCCTTTCATGCCTAGGTCTTTAATCTACCTGGAATGGATTTTTGTGTACGGAGTAAAGTAGGGTTCCAATTTGAATTTTTTCCATACTGATATCTAATAGTCCCAGGACCACTTAAAGAAACGCCCCTCCTTTGCCCTCTGCTCTGTAAGAGCACTTCTATTAAAAGAAATCAAGTTTCTGGATACACGTGGAACTGGATTTGGGTTCTCTACTGTTTTCCACTGGTCTAACACTGTGCTAATACCAAAGTGCTTTAGTTACTATAGCTTTATATATAATAAATCAGGATATCTCATAGATCAAGTCTTCTCACCTTGACCTGCTGCTTAAAAAATATCTTGGCTATTCTTAGTCCTTTGTATTTCCATATGTATTTTAGAAAAGACACGTAATTTTGAGCTCTGTAATTTCCTGGCAAACTGGTAAAATACCCACAAAACAAATCTAGATCAGTGTTTCTCGACCGGGGCAATTTTAACACCCCCACCTCCCACCCCAGGGACATTCAGCAACGTCTGGAAACATCTTTGGTTGTCACAAAGTGGGGGGTAGGTACTACTGGCCTCTAGTGGGTTGAGGCCTGGGAGATGCTGCTAAGCATCCCACAGTGCACAGGACAGCTGCCACAACAAAGAATTATCCCATTCAAATTTTAATAGTGCCACTTTTGAGAAACCCTGTCCCAAATAAATCAAGGGGCAAATTTGCATGGGCCCATTAAAGGCCAGGCAACGTCTACCAAAAACAATAATTTAGTTTTAGAAAAACTGAACTGCCGTGTGCCAAATGAGATTTACCCCAATTCATTAAAAAAAAAATCATATTATTTGCATAGACCAAAAGGCTATCTTCCTCTTCTCTATAGCAGGGACATTTACAGGAAGCTTATTGGAGGGGTTAAGTCTTTAAAATACAAAGTTATAAAGAAACAAGACGTATCCAGAAGATATTTTAAAAAAAAAAAGAAACTCATAGAAATCAGTAAGAAACAACCCAATAGAAATATGGGCAATCTAAATAGGCAATTCACTAAAAGGAATATTCAAATGACCAATAAACATATAAAAAGATGCTCAACCTCATTAGTCACCAGAGAAATACCAATTCAAACTCACGAGAACACCATCCATGCACCAGAATGGCTAAAATTTTAGAAGACTGGACATAGCAAGTGTTAACAAGAATGCTGAACAACGTAATTCCCATATACTACTGGATGTAGGGAAGGGGTTGCATAAACTGGTTCAACCACTTTGGAAAATGTTGGCAGTCTCTACTATAGCTGAACATATCCATACACTATGACCAGCAATGCCATTCCTAGGTATATATCCAACAGAAAATACTTACCTATTTGCAAAAGAATGAACAAGAATGTTCATAAAAGCATTAAAAGCCTAATGTAGAAACCATCCAAATGTCTAATAACTGCAGAACAGATTAATAAACTGTGATATGTTCATAGAAGTAAATAATATACCACAACAAGAACTACTACTATATGCAACAACACAAATGAATCCCCAAAATACAATGGTAAGCAAAAGTACGCAGACTCAAGAGTACAGATATCACTCCATTTCTATAAAGAGGCAAAACTCATCAATGGTGACAGAAGGGAGGATAGCCAATACCTGTGGAGAGAAAGGATAGTGACTAGAAAAGAGCATAAGAAGGGGCTATAGGGTGTTGGTAATGTCCTATTTTTATCTAGGTGGTAGATACACGAGTGTGTTTACTTTGTGAAAATTCATCAAGCTATACACTTAGGATTTGTATGCTTTTCTGTATTTAGCTTATATCTTACTAAAGAATTTGCTTAAAAATAGAAAGAATCCAACCCTGATTTATCGCATCTGATGCTTCAAGAGACTATTCTAAACAGCCCAAACTCACAATGATGCTAAAATGCAAGTTGCGTATATATTGACAACGGATTTTTTACCAAGGAACAAAGGCAATGCAGTGGATAAAGGATAGCCTTTTCAATAAATGGTGCTGAACAATGAGCTATCCATAGGCAAAATAAATGAACTTGGATCCATACCTCACACCATATACCAAAAATAACTCGAAATGGATTTTAGACCTAACAGTAAAACCTAAAACTATATTTGATAGAAAAACACTTGTATTCAAAATATATAAAGAACTCTCGAAACTTAACAATAAGAAAAAAAAACAGGCAAAATTTTCAAAAAGACATTTTATCAGAGAAGATATACAGATGGCTCATAAGCACATGAAAAGACGCTCAACATCATAAGTCATCAGGGAAATGCAAATTAAAACCACAATGAGATACCACACTACATGCCTATTAGAATGGCAGACAAGACTGACCATACCAAGTGTAAGCAAAGATGTAGAGAAATGGGAACTCTCCGACACTGCTGGTGGGAATGTAAAATGGTATAATGTATAAACACTTTGGGTAACAGTTTGGAAGTTTCTTAAAGAGTTAAACATAAGTGATCCACTCATTCTACTCTTATGTATTTGCCCATAAAAAGGAAAGCACATGTCCATAACAAAGACTTACATACAAATGTTCATAGCAGCTTTATTTGTAATAGCCCAAAACTAGAAACAACTCACATATACATCAACACGTGACTGGATAAACAATTTGTAGTATATCCATAGAACAGAACCTTACTCAGCAACACAAAGGAACAAACTGTTGACACACACAACATGGATGAATTTCAAAAGAATTATGTTAAGTGACAGAAGCTAGACAAAATTGGTGTACAAATTGTCTGATTCCATTTATATAAACTCTAGAAAATGCAAACTAATCTATAGGGATGGAAAGCAAATCAGTGGTTGTTTGGGGAGAGAAAGTCACAGAGGGGTAGGAAGGAGGGATAACAAAGGTGCATGAGAAAACTTTTGAAGGTAATGGATATGTTCACTATCTTGACGCTGACTGAAAGTTTCATGGAGGTACACCTTATGGTGGAGGCCATAACTTATCAAAGCGTACCATTTATTTTATTTTATATTTTTTCATTTATATATTTTTATTTGGAAATGTTTATATCAGTACAGTGAAACTAAATTTTAGAGACACGGGATGTCATTAGTTTGGATATCATTAGTTTATTATAAAAGAGAGACATGGAAATTATTTACATGATGAAAGATTTCAGTACTTCAGTGGAATGGGCAGCTTCACGTGATGCCATTTCAATAGTAATTCATTTCAGTCTACATACTTTCCAAGAATGTCACCATCTCTAAATAAGAAATAATCCTTGTCGTCTAGAGCTACTTTGGTGCCTCCGAACTCTAGGAGAAGAACTTTATCTCCCACTTTCACACTAACTGGTTGAATCTCTCCACTTTTTCCTTTAGAGCCCGATCCAACAGCTACTACTGTTGCTTGCAATACTTTTCCTTGAGATTTTTCTGGAAGCATAATGCCTCCTTTGGTTACAGTTTCAGCTGCACTCCTTTCAACCAAAACTCGGTCAAAGAGGGCAAGAGACTTTCTACATGCCTGTCCTGCCATGACTCCGGCCGCCGCAGCCCAGCCCACGCTCTGCTCTAGCGCCGCCGTTGCAAGCAGAGACCCGCAGTCCCACCCTCGAGACACGTGAACTTGGGACAAGGCACCCGGCGCGCAGGCGCGCTCGCCCCCGGCCCCTGCCCCTCCCCGCGCGAGGGGGCGGCGAGGCAGCGGGCGCCGCGATTCGCCAGGAGGGCCCTGCGCAGACCCTGACGCGAGGACCCCAAAGCGTACCATTTAAATAAATGCAGTTTGTTTTGTCAAGTATGTTTCAATAAAGCTTTTCTAAAAAAAATACAGGTTGTATATAAATATTATAAACCAGAGTTTCTATAATTTGCTCAAAATCAACTCCATTCATTCACACAACAAATAGTTATCTAGCACCTACTATACGCCAAGCACTCTGCTAGGTTCCAGGGTTACAATGGTAAGCAAACTGACATGGCTCCTGACCTCATGGAGAACACAGTCTGCTAGGGGAAACAGAGATCAACAAAAGATGCACACAGACACATGGATAATAAACACTTCACAGACAAGTGCTGTGAAGGAGACAAACACAGTGAGATGACACAAAATAACAGGGAAACCAAATCTGATCTAACGGAAAGGTCAGCATGGCTCCCTCAAGGAAGTGAAATTTAAGCGATACCTAATGGAAGAGGAGGATAACAAGTTGAAGATGTAACTTTCCTCAGAAGAGACACTAACACAAGCAAAGGCTCTGAGGCAGAAGAAAGCATGACCCTTTGAAGGAATGGAAAGAAAGTCAAAAGGGTCAAAACACTGTAGACAACACTATTGGTCACCTCTCCAGTAACTATTCCATCTCCTCTTCCTCACTCCTAACACAATCACACTTGGGTTCCAGCAGCCACCCTCCTCCACACATAGTCACGTGCTTTAGAGGAAGATGACTCCATTCTTGATTTTAGGAAGTGGATACGTTGAGACTTAAGTCAGTCATGGCCACCTCTTTTCTCCCTGCCAGTGATTAGTTAAAGAATGGCATGAGTGAAAGCAGGAAAAGAAGTTATTGCATGCTCTAAACAAGAGATGGTAGTTTGGACCAGGGAGTTGTCAATGGAGATAGAGATTTGCACGGAGAAATAAGGTAGAGCAACGTGTACAGGATGTCTCCTAGGTTTCTGGCTTAGGCAAATAACGACCAATCTTTTCCATATAGTCAAAGCCAGAGAAATATTTTTTAAAAATTAAGAGTCTTATGTTATTCTTAATATATTTCACTTAAATAAATCTAATTAGAACTATTCAAGGATCATACCTAAAACATATCTCATCCTCATGCAGGATACTGGCTTCAGAAGTTCATGCAAACTTATCAGGAATGAATGAGGCTAACTAGATTTTGTCTTACAATACAAATCAGTGTTTTCTAAAATTCTAACTTATAATTAACAATCCTGCCTACAAATAACATCAATTTCTGAATATCATTTATTTTGCCTTGCCTGCTTCAAAAAATGATTTAAGCTAGCAAAATGTCCAAATCAATTAAAAGCCAAGCCAAGAATAAAGTAGTCCAAGGATTTCTGACCACTCTTGTGTTATCTAAAAATAATTCCAGAGAAATTAGATGGCGGTACCTAATGAATTATGCTCATCAAATTTATCAAATTAGGTCTCATAACAACAGTAATGAAGGTTCCTATTACACATACCAACAGACCCAGGCAAAAATATAACCTAGCTTGACAAGTTGATGAAGCGCCATTTCTTTCAGAAGCTGGTGTACTTGGACTGTTGAAATGACGTGAAGCTCCTCGGTCCTCGCCATCGTTTGTAACACTCTTTGAGCGGCACGTTTTGGTGTGCCACAATCCTTCTCAAAATAATGAAATAGAGAGCCAGCTACCTGTTCAGTGTGCTTGATGGAAAAGGATGAAACCTAGAAAAGGAAAAAAAATGGATCATATCCTAAAACATTATCATCCACATTTTGAGAGAATTTCCTACAACCAAGACCAAATCACTTTTATTTTTATGGCACCATTAAAATTAGCTATAACTTATGTGAGTTTTTTGACATATCATGAGAAAGTTATCTAATTTATTCTTTGAAAAATCAACTTTCCAATATCATCTATTAAATAATCACATTTTCCATTAATTTGAAATATCAAATCTAACATATACCAAACAATGCCTAGTATAAGGCATAGTACTTATATTTGTAAATTTTAATTTTATTCCATTGATCTGTTTCTTCATTATTTTCATATAGTGTTCATAAGTAATTCTGTATGATATGTTTTTCTATTAATTTTTATAAATCCACATAATTATACAGTTTGGTATATTGCAAATGCTTTGTTAATGCTGATAACAAATTAGATTATATATTTTGCTCATCAAATTAAAACAAGGAGATTTTTCTGAGAAAGGATTTTAGATACGCTGTTTCATCTCTATAATGAGTATCACTGATGTTTTCTCTCTCCTTGGCCTATATTACTCCTTAATTTTTATATGCACTGCAATTGATATAACATCAATGAGGCCACAATAAATGTTTTCTTCTTCCTTCTTTCCTGGATACAGCTCTTATGCAGCCCTTCCTGGTAAATTATACTCTTATTTTAAATCTATAGTGTTTATTCGTTTCAATGCAGGGCCTCTATGACAGCTGTTCTGAAATGCTACCAAGGGAATTCATTCATTTAGATGCAGTTCCTTCTGAATAACTTCAGTTGCCTGAGATTGCCAATGGTCTAAAGTGTAACTCCTACTCACTTGGACTGGCCTGAAACTTGTGCCATTAAACTAAGCTCGAGGGTTTCAGGAAATCATAGCTAGATTGGTCAATTACTGTGCAATAATCCACTTAGGGAGGCAGCTTCCTAGGACCACTAGGGTTAAGGGTAATTTTGTAAGAATTCTCGATTTATAAGGCAGCACCCACTCTTATACCTGTGCCACACTGGACTCATTTGCCTGCTGCCAACATATCCGTGTGAAGAGATGTGAGAACTGCTGTAAAACGAGAACCACAACGATTTCCCAGTGATAGCATGGCTATGTTCTGATTTTAATATATGGAACTAAAAATCCAAGTCACGCTTCTTTCTTCCAAACTCTAGCTCATAATAACTGTCTACTAAACCAAGTGTGCCTGGTAAACTAGCATAATTGACCCAGTCAGCAACAATAACAAAAGAATAGAGGCAGCAGCGCTTAGCACAGTGCTAAACACTTTAGTTGCATTTATTATTCACAAGAACCAAACAAGTAGACTCTGCTAACACCACCCTCCCCATTTTAGAGATGAGGTAATGGAAGTTTAAGAGGTTAAATAATTTGTTATTGTCACACTGCTATTACGTTGTGGGCCTAGCACTGGAATGCTAGTCTATGTGACTCTAAGTACCAAGCACTCTATAAATATTTAACCAAATACTTCAAGATGGTGGCAGTTAAATACCCTGTCTCTGAACTGAATTTGATTTCCACCATCCCAGAAAAATAAGTTTATAACCTTTTCTTAAATGCCCCTTTCTTCCTCAATAGCATCAACTAATGCCTTGCAATTTTAATATTCTTTCCAATAATTAATTTTTTGTTTGTTTTCGGAACAAATTTTAATTGGCTATGAAATTAAGAAAATCATAAACTAAGCTTCTTAATTTTCTTTTTATTGAGGTTACATTGGTTTATAACATGTAAATTTCATGTGTACATCCTTATATTTTGGCTTCTGTATAGATTGCATCATGTTTACTACCAAGAGTCTAGTTTCCATCCATCACCATATATATGTGCCCCTTTACCCCTTTCGCCTTCTCCCCCCCCGGCCCCACTTCCCCTCTGGTAACCTCCAAGCTGTTCTTATCTATGTGTTTGTTTGGTTTTTTGTCTTTCACATACGAGTGAAATCATATGGTATTTGTCTTTCTCTGTCTGACATTTCACTTAGCATAATACCCTCTAGATCCATCCATGTTGTCGCAAATGGCAGAGGCAACTATAACCTAGCCAAGTTGACACATAAAACTAATCATCACACATTCTGAATTGAACAAATGAATGAATGAAAACCCATTCACTTCTTATCCCAGCTTTATAATTGCAGAGGATAAGCCATTATAACTGGGAAGAGAATGGAATTTGGAGAAGCTAAAAATGACCAACTCTATCCCAACACAAGAAATACCAGTTTCTTGTGCAGAGGAATTCCTCTGCTACACCAAAATGAAAAGTTCATTATCTCCCTGACTTAGCCCACATATTGTGCTTTCCAATCTTTGCTCAGTATTACATGTCTATTGGAATACCGTATCCTACCCTGCAGTCCAAGTAACAGCCTTCCTTCAAGGTTCAGCTAAGCACTGCTTACGGAGTGAAGCTTGCTTAGAGGGCAATTTGCTCTGGACTTCCATTGCAGGTAAGGTTTACAGTACTTATTTAGCAATTCCATCCACAGCTTTTATTATTATTCATCATTAGAACTAATCCCCCAGCTAGACCATGGTAATGAGTCCATATGCAATTTTGTGTTCCCTAGATGCATAATAGGTCAAAAACGATTATGACCACTCAGGTCCCTGTCAGACAAAGAGAATGGCTTCGTAAGCTAGTCTACTTTTATTAAAAGACCATCCTGATGGCAAAGTGAGCAGAAATATGTAAAGAGATCACTACATTCTCTGCAGCGCAGTATGTGCCTGTTGGTGTGCAGCCGAATCTGTTTTGGCTGCATCTGCTTTTGTTTTTTCTCCTCTTGCATTTCCTTTTCCCTTTCCTCCCCTTCTCACTGCACATGCCCATGCCTCTAAGAAGCCATACTAATATCTCTTGACAAATGCATGGGCTGCAGGTCTTACCCTGCCTCCTCAGCTCCGCCACACAGACCCTGTGCTTTAGCATGACTCACAATAGCAAGACCCAGCTAGGGTCCCGTCACCTCAGAGTGCTTCCGTGCCTCTGTAGAGACACGCTTAATTCCTGCTGGTGTTGCTGGGAGCTTATTTACAAGTGTGGGATCGAGGAATAATCCCCTAAAGGCATTACAAATGATACTTGCTTTTCAAATCTTTTTGTCTAGTGATTTAATCAAACACTGTGCTCAAGTTAAGTATCACAGATTGTAGGATATGAAAGCAGGAAAATGCCACATTACATCTTCTTCTTTTCCCTGCCATAACATGATGATCCTTGTGGTCTATTTCTTGGAATAATTAAACCCTATCTTACACCTAAGTTGTACTACAAAATTAAACCCTGAGTCATTTGTCTGGAACTTGGAATGTCTTTTCCCATTGAAAGATGTTATTACTATTGGTCAATTTCCTGAAATAGGCTAAAAAATCTCAAGATAGACTTAATTCCGCAAACTAGGCTCAGTATATTATCAATATTTTGGATTTTTTTCCCCAGTAAACTGTATTGAAAATGCAGCCATTATTTATAGCACAAGTTTCACTTTGTGACAGTGGGAGCTTATCTTCCTGCCAGAAAGGCGCTGGATAGAGATGTGGATGGATATTTGTACTTGTAGATTTCATCCACTGGATGTTTATATGAAGCGTGGCCACAACCCATGTATTTTCTGAATGAAAAAATATATTTATGAATAAGCAGATATCCTATCTGCTATGTACCATGACAGAGGAAAAACGTTAAAAATACCTCGTTTGGTATCAAGCAGCAAGAATCACAGGGAATGTTGGATCACATCCTCTCATTGAACAATTCCCTTTTGCTAAAATAAAAAATCTAACCTTTCCTTGACATTGTGTGGATAAACTCACCCCAAAATCAGGCAATTAAAGACAAGGTGTTGGTATGATGGAAGCTGTCTATATTTACATAGTTTGTTCAAATGAAGACTAGCATTAAAGACTCTACCAGGAGAGTTGACCATGTCTGTCCCTCCAAAAATCTCAGATGTCTTTCTGTTCCCTTTTTAGAAGACTTGAATAAAAAATGCAGAGTACTTAAAAACATACGCTCAGCTGGAGAAAGCAGATAGAGAAACAAGAGAAAGCTTCCTTGCCTGGTGCAAAGGGAGGGAAATGCCTGCCTTTTATATATAAAACCCTGAGACTAATTACATTAAAGGCATATTCAGTAATATCATTTAATAATTTTTTCCAGGATACTTACGAGTAATTTTAATATATATCTTTTAACCTATACCTCATGTTCCATTATACATAATTATTCTGCTTGCTTATTATACCCTTTAAATTACAATGATTAATCATACACATTGCATAATTGAATTGTGAAAAATGATTAATCATCATTGTATTATTGTTTAATTATACTACACATTTCATTTTAACTAGAAAATGCAAAGTGCTTTAACTCATGGGCTAACCACATTGTTATATGGCTAATTAGCCAGGATTTTATTACAGGTAAAGAAATTAAGGTCCAGGTTGGGTGACTTATCCAAGGTGAAACAAGAATATTCCTTGCCCTTGGTCTGAATTAAGAATAGGTTAGAATGCAGAACTTTTAGCCATTTTTTCACAAAACCAAACCAAAGAAAAACAAAAAGTTTTTCTCTCTTATATGATAACTCTTAAAGAATATGTACTCTTCTTTCCCAGAATCACCTGGTTCCTATAGGGTTTCAGAGAACATAGTCAATGAGGATATCTGATAACCTCCTATTGACATTAAACCCAGGTAGGCACACTATCCCAGTCCCAGCCTCTGACCCTATACAGTTCCACAGCATCCTGGAACAGCTTCAGGATATCTTACCTCATAACTGGCCTCCAGACAGGTGTTGTCTCCAGAGGGCAGTAGCGGAGAACTGCGATCCTGGACATAAACGCTCCATCTTTTCTTTTCTATTATAACGCCTATCCACAATACAAAATGGACAGAGACAATAAAAAGAACCGATGGGAATTGTTCTAAATCCCAAGGCAGCTTTTTCTGATTCTTAAGGAAGTAGTTAAATTCCCTCTCGAGTAAACTGCATTTGGTTTAGTTAAGTCCATTGATGGATCTTTGGATTATTGTTCAAGTTAAGACTCAAGCCTTAACCAGGAAAAGACAGGAAACAAGTGAATGAACATCAACAATAGCAACAAATTGGTCTCTGTTTTATCTCTTGCATGATGTGATATTCATAATTCCTGAGAGGGAAAGTCTCATTGCTCAATGTTAGATCATAGCACTGCCCCCTACCCCAGTTTAATTATGGGGAAGGGAGGACATTTGATATGAGATACTTGACTGAAGGAGTTTGCAGGAACCCTCTAGCTTCTGTTGACTGTAGGCAGAGCACCTACATTAATGTCACACCCAAACTCCACATAACAAGTGGGAAACATTCCTCAAGGTAGATTGGAAAATTGTTAGAAAGGGAAAATAGACGCTGAGCAGCAAAAGGTAAAAATAAAAATATACGTCCACTACAGAGTCTAATTGACACACTGGGATTTTTAAAATATGCATTGGTATCTGAATAAGGTTAATATTATTTCAAATATTCTACATTTATATTTTTACGTATGTGTGTGTTTATATCAAAATTTACAACTGGGAAGATACAACTCAGTTATTCTTCAAGTACCTCTCTCTTAATAAAGAAACATGGGAAAATCCAGCGAATACATTTTTATTTGAAGAGAAACTCTAAAATCAAGGATCATATATAAGGTATATTAACTTGCTTGTAACAATTTTTCTGGTAAGAGCTTCAAATTGCAAATTCTCTAAAGTGAATATTTTTTAAAAATATGGTAAATATCTTTATTATACACAGTCTTCTTACATGCTCTCATAATTTGTCCCTGTTAGCGTTCTTGACTGGATACAACAGACTCAAGAAATAATCCTCCTATTTGACGTTTTTAGATCTGGCATCTAACTGCAGATACCATGGTTACAATGTCAAGTGTTAGGCATGAAACTGTAGGCTTTAAAACGCAGCAAAATTGATATATTGGCTTTTTAGGACATTCAACCACATCTGGCCCAGATCACATATTTATTTATGAAGAAATGGTTGTCAGTAAGATAAGGTGATGTAGACCATTAATTATAGATGAAGCCAGGAGATAAGGAAAAAGATGATTATTTATACAACCTGGTTCCAGAGTGCTGTACGGTGCAAGAGCTAATAAAACGGCTCTAATAACTTTGAACCCAAGAGGTAATTTACATTTTATTAGGTGGAAGAGATTTGAAATTGTTTGTTGCAGAAGATTAAAAAGAAAGAAAATAAAGAGAAAGAGACTGAAGCCTAAATTAGAAATGAGATTCATGATTTTCCTTTTGATCCACAGAAGAGCAACTGTCTGTAGTTCATTATAACTTCATATAATGTCCCATCAGGTTGTCGGAAAATTGACTCTTTAAAGGTGATGCTGCTGAAAAATGGTGTCTAAAAAAAAAAGATTTCTTTTTTCTTTTTTTTAACATTACTGTCTCCTGCAGCATTTTGCTAATGAGATACACAATAAAATTATATCACTCATGCATTATTTAACATCACACCCCCCAGATTTCCATCTCTTGATTTTAGATGACTCTCATGCCCAAAAACAGAACAGCCCCAGGCATTTTAGATTTTGAATATAAATCACCTATATAGTCTAAGAATGTTATTTTAAATAAAATACTCAATTGTCTGCCCTCTATTACATGTGAAAGAGAATATGTATTTTTTATTAATTATAACTTCATTTACATATTGTAATATTTCTTTTGTTCATTGAACAAATTTTTATTGAATGCCCATTGGTACAGATGTCATGATAGGGATATAGGATATTGTTTAATTTAATTAAAAAATCATTAACTCCTAGCATATTCCACACCTCCCATGCCGGCACTTGAAAGAAATACTTTGATAACTTGCTGGTATAAATTAAAATATTTACAGAGATAAGATATCCATTCTACATTCAAAATGGCCCGGGACTTTAACATTTAAGTTGCAGAGGGAAATATGTTTATGTGGCCAAACCATGTAATTAAGTAGGAAGATTTATACAGTGGTGTGTGTGCTGGAGTCAGCTTATTCTGGCTCAAGGGAACTGTTGTAAGAATCTCTTTCAAATCCACGTTCACTACTGTCAAGTTACTGACTTGAAATTGGCCATAGTAAGTATTTACACCAGAGAAATTGTAAATGCAGCAAACCAGTGGTTTTTGTTTTGTTTTGTTGTTTTCAGAGGGCCAGTTGTTAAACATTTACCAGTGCACTGCTGGATTCATGCAATATTGTTTAGAGAATCACGCACACAAATAAAATGCAATCTTGAAAGAGCAACAATCCTTTTGAAAGATTTCCAATGTTGTAAATGTTGTACCAAAATAACGTTACATTAAAATAATATTGACAAATTATATATTTGGCATTTACCTTAAAATAATCCATCTCACCTAAAAAAATGACTTGGTATGGTGATAGGAAATAGATAAAAGAAACTGGTAAAAAATATTAATATTTTTAAAGTTGGGTGATTAGTATATAAGTTCATTTTCCATTTTTATATTTGTGAAGATTTCCATAAAAACATGTTAAAAATAACTAAGAAAAAAGTCAATATGCGTACACATATATATATATTCACTGATATATACTCATATATGCATGTGTATATATATTTACATTTTTTATTAATAATTATATGTATTCATAGATAAGTAGTATATTCTCAAAAATAAAGACCATATAAATATTCTCAAAAATAAAGACAAAGCATTTGCTGTATAGACATTCCATTATTTTCTTAGTATTTCTCTGTATCAGGAAGTTATAGTTTGTAGTTTAATTATGAAAAGAATATTTTTCATTAATCTCAAATATTTCCTTAACTATGATTCAAATCTCATCTGGGAACAAAAAGAAGGGACCAAATTTTCTTCTTAAGTAAATGTATGACAAATAAAAGCACCAGAGGTTATAGTTTAATATTATCTTAATAGAGGTATTAAGGGCTTGTATATTTCAAAACCCTGTAAGATTGATGAGGTCCTTTGCATACTATTGAGTCCAACTATTTTATTTTGTGAATGAAAAAAAAACAAAACTTAAAAAAGACCAGGGATTTCTTCCAAGTTAGTTAACTAAGTTCTTGCTACTCAAAGTGTGGACCAGCCCCAACGTCTCCTAGGAGCTGGTCCCTACCCCGGAACAACCGGAAGGGAATCTCTAGTTAAACAAGACCCTAGTGATATACATGCGCTTCAAAAACTGAGAAGCACCCAACCAGGCAGTAACAAATTTGGGCTAGAAATCAGGTCCCCTAACTCTTTCTCTGATTCCCCCACCTCATTATACCACACTCCCTAGCGAGTGGATGAACTTCCTTTTGTTAATCATAACAGGAATATAGCCTTTCCTCGTTCTATTTGTATTTTCCTCGTCTAGGTTATGTTTGTGCAGACATATGCAAATACTGGAGAGGCAGCAAGAGACTTCTGCCAGGTTTTGCCTATTTCCTTCAATCTCGGGTTGGTCATTTTATACAAGGACCATGTTGATATTCTGCAACGCGAGAAAAGTTACCATATGCTAAAAGAATCGGCACTAGGGACAGCAGTGATCTGTGATGATGATGATGGTAAAAAAAAAAGTCTGCATTCTGCATGACAGAAAAGGAGTCACATAGATTCATCAAGATTCATACGTTAATGAGTTTGAGAAGAACTGAAAACGCTGTGCTAATGGCCACATACTGCCCTTAAACGGGTGTATAACCTTTCCCCTGACCTCAATAGCACTCTCTTTATTTAAAGAAAAAGCGCATGTGGAAAGCACATGGTGTCGAGAACGCAGAGCTTCTCGGACAGAGAGCCTCTGAGAGAATTCAGACATTCAGACGGGAGGGAGCTGCCACGGGTTAAACCGGTTACCCCACACTAAACTTAATTGACGAATAATTTATAGCAGCCAAGAAATGTTAATTGAACAATGAATCACTTAGACTGAAGGATAAAATGCACCTGGATTGATCACTAGAAAGCAAACAAGATTGAAAAGAGCTTAGGAGGACTTGAGTACCTTGAAACTTAAAGCCGCTAAATAAAGAACGTCATGACAGCAGGACTAGCAAACACTGGAGAGAGAAACTGGCAGAGCTTGTGGGATCCCAGGGCATGGCTTGACGGCAACAGGTGTTTGTGCTTTTGTTCAATTCTTTCGCGGAAGTAGGGCACTGGGCTAGGAGAATTCTACCATATTTTTTTAACCATGTTCTTCAAACACTATTTCTTTTTTCCTTCAGGCATGCTACCCCCAAGAAATTAAGACAACTGTCATTTCAATATTTGGAACACACAGGGTGTGGTGGGCATTAATTAATTTCCTACAAGGCTCAAGAAGCGGTTCAGGTTACAGTTGAGGGGATGGCTGATGAGAGAGAGGAGTCAGGCTTGGTCATCAGGCCAACAGAAATTGGTACAGAATTAAACACAAATCTGAGTGCAATGCCTGGAGGGAATTCTGGTCAAATAGTGTTAGCATAAGCTTGCCAAATTAAGTAACGTGACAGCAACAGGAAAAGGATACTAAACAGCAAAACACTCAGTTGAGTTAGGATCTGCCATCATACCTGTTTGTCACTGAAAATATAATTGTATTTATACAAGAGCAATGTTTATTTTATTTATTTATTTATTTATTTATTTATTTATTTATTTATTTATTTATTTATTTATTGAGGAAGACTAGCCCTGAGCTAACATCCAATGCCAATCCTCCTCTTTTTTCTGAGGAAGATTGTCCCTGGGCTAACATCCATGCCCATCTCCCTCTACTTTGTATGCGGGATCACCTGCCACAGCATGGCTTGACAAGGGGTGCATAGGTCCTCACCCAGGATCTGAACCTGCAAACCCTGGGCCGCCAAAGCAGAGCGTGTACACTTAACCACTATACCACCCGGCTGGGCCCTTATTATTTTTTTAAGCAAGGATTGTTTAGAAATTTTGATAAAGTTTTGCTTGTTTTTAAGGTAATGTGGTATGACTGGGTCACAATTTGCTAGTTTTCTAACTCTCTCCAAGTTCTGGTGTGGATCCTGGTAAAATAATCTGAGAGACTTACCTCAGTCTTTGACGTTGGAATGACAGATTTGCTGAGCCTTTATTTTCCCTGAGAGACAGCACGGAGCAGCAGGGAGATCTCGGCAGGCAGGCAAAACTCTGGCTCTGCCCTTCTCAGCTACTAGCCACAAGCAATAACCACGTCTAGTTGTCAGCGTCCTCATCTTTGCATCTCAGATCATCCTTCACCAGCTTGCTGTGGAGACTAAATGAGATGATAAAAGTAGATTGTTCTGCACAGTGCCTGGCATACAAAATGAGAAAAAATCTAAAAGCTCTTTTCTCCCTTCCCTCCATCTGTGATGGAAGATTTCTTCAAACACAAATCACCCAGAAGTGGCTAAACGAAGTGATTTATGGGAAAACAATAATTTCCTCCATTTTGAATAATTTACTACTACGAATTATTGAGTGTGTCACTATGACCATCTAGCTAACTATTCCCAAACAAGGGTATATGTGTGCTCACATTAAAAAACAAAAAAAGTCAAAAAAAGGAAATCCAAATAAAACAAAATTTAAAAGAAACAAAAGTCAAAATTACAGAAAATTTAAATAGTTTTCTTAAATGTTCAGAGTTTGGTCTCCTCTTCTCTCCCAGCTATATTTGTCTGTAAGGTTGACCTCAATTTAGTGATCGTTCTTACTCTGGGATGCGATAACCTTACGTTTATGGAAAATTGCTTTGAATTTTCTTAAGGTGATAGCCATTCGAGCATAAACATGCACTGTCATTTGTTTTGGGCTCTGTTTTGCCAGGAGAGGTTGTGCATCTTTCAGAAAGCATGTTTCCCTTTCACTGCTTGTGTTTTCTAAGAGATCAGCCTGGCAGTGTTATTTTATGGGTTACTTTATGCTTTGTGATTTTCCTGTGATTGACTTCTTGCACTTAAGCTAAAGGGACTTACTGATGTTAACTGAGGTTGTTTCATTCCTGTAAAAGAACAGGCTTTAACTAGGCAAATCTCAGATGGATGAAGATGCTTCACATTCTACACTGCATCAGGATATGCATAGGATTTTACAGCAAGGGGTTTGGAGAACAGTTAGGAAAAGTTAAATAGATACACATTTGTTAACATCATTCTTCACTTCGCTGTGTATTTACAGTTTGTTGAGAACATAATTCTTGACCCCCAAGAATGATGATGAAGTGACTAATTTTCTTTGTGTCACAGTTGCCTCATTCTAACATGAAAGATTTAAACTAGATGAGACAATGACTTAATAAATGTGAAAACTTTTGTCAAATCTAAAGTGTCTGTAAATATGTATTAGCCAGCCTCCAAGATGGTTCCAGTAATCTCTGTCTCTTGTATTCATGTGCCTGTGTGGTGCCCTCCCATATTAAATAGGACCGGCCTGTTGAACCTACAGGATATCGTGGAAATGATGGTGTGTGATTTCCAAGGTTAGGTCATAAAAGATATCACAGTTTACACCCTGATCTCTTTCAGATCACTTGGTCTAGGGAAAGCCAGCATCTACGACATGAGCACACACAAGCAGTCCTAAGGAGAGACCCAGACATCACGATCGTAATCTCATGAGAAACTCTGAGCTAAAACTGCCCGGCTAAGCCAATTCCAAATCCGTGACCCACACAAAGTGTCCAAAATAATAAATCTCTATTGTTGACATAAGCCAATAAATTTGGGGGCAATTTGTTATGTGACTATAGTTAACAAATAGGAAATGGTGGTTCATTCATTCATTCATTCAATGTGTGTAGAGCATGTTGTACCAGACACTGTACCGGAAGGTTAGATACAAAGATAAACAAGCACTCAATTCACTGAGAAAGAAAAATGTGAAAAAAAAACTAAAAAATGTTTTACTTGGCACACTGTATTAATAATGACTTTGATTGTAAAAGCACCATTGCTGTAATTCTTTAATCTATGATTAAGTAGCATTTATATAATCCTTGGGCAAACACAAAGTAGAAGGAAAGAAATTTCCCTCAGCAACCTGGATAAATGCACTGTGATTATTACCACTTTCATTTTCTTTCAAAATGTGTCCAGGCTAACTAATTAATTTGATCAAAAGCATGTCTCATGAACCAGAGTCAAATGCCCAATCCTTGGCCAGAGAGTTTTCCATTCCATGGCCAACACCAAAGCTCCTTAACTTGGCTTCCCTCTTCCTCAGAAGACAGGCCAAGAGAAGGTGTCACAATCAGCAGAAATAGGAAAATTAAATGCAAGCAAACCAACACAGTGAGCAAATAAACCCATCATTATATATATGATGTGCGCCTTATGAAATTTTGAAACTATCTATAGCAAGTTAAAATTGTTACATAAACTTACTTGAGTTTCAAGAATTACAAGGAGTTGTGCACAAAGACACCATGTTGATCACTGATCCAAATGATGCATTTTACAGACGTAGCAAAAGTTACAGATAAAGTAGCTTACCATCAGTCACAGAATTAGTTAATTCAAGAAGCAGAAATATAACACAGAAGTCCAATGCAGATGATTTTGCAAACTCCCTAAGTGGCTTCTTTGGCAGTTTAAGAATCACAATAACAGGGGCCGGGGCATAGTGGTTAAGTTCATGCACTCCACTTCAGCGGCCCGGGGTTTGCGGGTTCAGATCCCGGGCGCAGACCTCTGCACTGCTTACCAAGCCATGCTGTGGCGGCGTCCCACATATAAAGTAGAGGAAGACGGGCATGGATGTTAGCCCAGGGCCAATCTTCCTCAGCAAAAAGAGGAGGATTGGCAAGAGATGTTAGCTCAGGGCTAGTCTTCCTCACCAAAAAATAAAATAAAATAAATAAGAAACACAGTAACAGAAATGTGGCTGAACTCACTGCTCTGTAAATTCTAATTTAGGTTGATGACATAAACTTCTCGCTGTTCCCTTAGTGGGAGTGTCAAATGTCTATTTGATACACATTATACCAAAGAGCAAAACAATTTCTTTCTTATGCCACAAGAAGAGATAATCTTGTGGATTTGACAATGTCACGTCAGAAAGCTGTATAATACTCCCTCAAAACTACACTTTAGAGAGCATGAAGAACAGAGATCTTGCCACAGGGCAATCAGACCCTAGAGTACGACTTTTCAAACAGCAGTTGTTCCCACGTTTAGAGTCAAATAAAGAAGATCTGTAAGGCTCCTAGAAATGAGGTGCTGGAACTGGGTGTGCTTTGATATTCAAAACTTTTCCAGAGGGAGAAATTGACAGTCTGACAACAGCATACGTCAGAGTTTTTCACGATTTGATATTGCTGGGAAGGTAGAGCTCCGAGCCTGGAGTAGCCAGGTTTCACATTTTTCTTTCGTAATACAACTTTAGGCTATAGCATAGTGTCAAATGAATTCAGTGATCTTCTTGATTGTTTTATTCTTAGAGAGTACTATTTACAGTTCTCAGGTTTAAAATTAATATTCAATATGTCACAGAAACAAATACGGAAATATTACTTTCCTCATAATTTCAGTGTACAAATAGTGTTATTCTATTTATTAATCTAATGAAAAAGACAACAATCTTCACTTTTTCTTTGATTAACTCAAACAAACTAAACCTCCCCTCAGAAAAGTTTTATCTACAACTCAGTTATAATTCACATTTAAAACCACTTCAAAATTTAATAATTCTACTTTATTTTTATAGTCTTCAAATGTATGACTTAACAAGCAACACCTTTCCAAGTGCTCAAAAATAGTTTTTAAGAATGCAGCAAATTAAACTTATGAAAATAGTTACTCAAATTATTTTGATTATCCCAACATAGTTTAGAGTAGTGGCCAAATTCCTTTATATTTTTCCTGCTGAAATCAGAAGTCCAAAATCAATTGTGCATTTTAAATTGTAAATTTTAATCTAATAAAATCTCGATAGTCTATGTCAAATTCTCTTAAATGTGATAAACATTTAAAATGCCAATTACATATACTATTCTTAACCCGAGCGCCCAAGTATGAATTCTTTAGGTTTGGTTTATTTTGCCATTTTATTTTCAGCTCTAACCGTTTGCATACTGGAAAGATACTTATCTAATAAGGAAATATTTTGATCATCTCAGGTCTGTTGGTTGCCAACTCAATAAGCTATGGGGTCACTGATCAGCCAAAAAAAGTGCTCAGGTCTGGGCCGGAGGGGCTGCACATCCAGAGTGATTCCTCCTCCACCAAAGAGGCGTGCACTGAGCCATTTTCCATATTCACTTTGCAAACTGAGGATTCAAAGCCCATACTTTTCAGATAGGATGCTAACTTTCACAAGTTAAGAGTTAAAATTCTATAATTCAATACTTTATTTCACTATATGAATATGTAAATACAGCTAAAATTGCAAATAACTGAAGTCTTTACTGAACTTCTTATTTTTTCTTTCTCTTCATTTTTCATATTCACAATTCTTTACAGTTAGCTTAACGACATTCGATTATATTTTCCATGTGTCTCATAACTTTGGTGATGCACAACTCTAATGTCACCAAATGAAATGTGGAAGAGAGGTTTATAAAATATCAATACAGCAGGACAAATCTACTGAAAGCCCTACACACACAACTGTAGGACTTTCAGTAGATTTAATACTGTCGTTGAGTCTCTCCTCCTAGAATAGTTGAGCAGAGTTGGCCACCTATGGATGCTTATAAGACACTTTGCCACCGTAGGATCTGTCAGAGTGATGATGCATTGTTTCATCCATTCTTCACACCATTCCTTTTGACTGGATAGTATATATTTCCTTATTTAAATGTTTTATAATTATAATAAACAAAAGTATTAATTAAACTTGTGAATTTAACATTAAAAGGAGTCTTAATGGAGTTGAATACTGTCTCAGAGGCACAAAGAAAAAAATGGGAATTAAATTATATACACTAGAAAGGTTATACTTCTGGTGCCATTTCAGTGACAAAGAACAATTTCTTAAAAGGGATAGTCCTCGTGGAAATGTTGTCCTGAGAAATAGGCCACTTTACTGAGAGAGTGCTCAGCAGAGCTGTGTGCTTCCCTCTCATATTAGTTTGTTAAGGCTGCCATGACGGAGAACCACAGACTGAGTGACAAACAACAGAAATTTATTTTCTAACACTTCTGAAAACTAGAAGTCTGAGATCAAGGTGTCGGCAGGGTCATGCTCCCTCTGAAGGCTCTGGGGAAGGATCTATTCCAGGCCTGTCTCCTAGCTTCTGGTGTTCTTTGGCTGTGGCAACATAACTCCAATCTTCACATGGAATTCTCCCTGTGTGCTTGTTTGTCTCTGTGTCCAAACTCTCCCTTTGTATAAGAACACCAATCATATTGGATTAGAGCCTAGCCAAATGATCTCATCTTCATTAATCACATCTGCAACAAACTTATTCCCAAATAAGGTCACATTCTGAAGTACTGAGAGTTAGGACTTCAACATATGAACTTTAGGGGGACACAATTCAACCCATAACCCCTCTCTAGTGCTGTCTAAGAGCAGAAGGACCTCAGAGTTATTTGAGACTGACGGGAGCAAGCGGCAAGTCATCATCACTCTGGGAGTGGAATGGCTTGAGACCTGAGATTTAAACATCTTTCCTGGAGGTGAAACACCTAATGCAGGGGTACGGGAGATGCTCTTGAGTAACAAGTCACTGACTTGGACATGAGGGGATATTTAAGAAAGCAGTAATGCAAAATATTTTTCCATAAATGAAGAACATGTTTTCATATTTTAGAAAGAGTTTAAGGAGATAGAAAATTTTTCTGAAGATAACCTTACTATTTGCAATTCTTAGCCCTGTTTCAACACAGCTTAGGACCCTTAAAAGAGAGAAATTCATCTATCCATTTAGCTTAGATATTTCTAGAAGTAGGTAAATGTGGTCACACTAAGAAAAAGCACTATAATTACCTACCATTGGATCTAATAAAGCAGATTACTAAATTATAGAAATTAAATTAAGATCCCTCTGATTTCTAGAAGAAGGTGTCTCCAAAGTGTGAACACCATGATTTGGCAAAAGCTGAGTTCTGTCATTATATTTTTACCTTATTTTTATTCTATGATCTATTTTGTCCTGCTAAATCAAGAGAACTGAAAGACATATTGCACTTTGATTCAATGAAGTCAGAACATCTGATTCCACGCTCAGCCTAAGTACCAGAGCCCCCTGCTCTACCCATTGTCCCCCAAATATGTTTTGTACATCCTCATCTTAGCTTAAGTTGACATCTGTGGCCTATTCAGAATCATTGCATGTATTACTATTGAGGTCTCTATCATGTCAATAAACGACCATATATTCTGGGAACTCACGAAGGACACAGAGTAAATTAAAATTGTTGTAACATTATATTCTCCCGTCCAGCAGTAAAATCTCTAGTGTCTCATGTATTGGGAAGGCAAAGTCTTAAATACCAACCTGGGAGTCTATGCTTATCCTGAAGATTTCTCAACCTCTCTCACAATTTTACTGCTAATGCTTTAGTAAAAGCAATCTCCACTCCAAACCTGTACAAGGCAGGCTGGCTTGAGGGACCCTGACACGGTGGACAATGCAATGGCCACGCCCCAATAGGGCAAAGTGGAGCCCAATTTTAGAAGCAGGGATAAGCTCTTCCAATATCACGAGAATCTTCTGCCCCAGAACTGAGAATCTGATCACATTAATTTCAATTTCATTCCTGCCGTATTAACTATTTTTATGACCTTACTGTGCAACTGGGTGTGGCTTAGCCGACGCTGGTGTCTGTTTCAGTTGGCTTTCCAGTCTTCGGTTTGGATCTTGGCTTTGTCAAACCTTAGCTTGCAGTTGTGCGAGCACACGCCCCGCAGCTTTAGCTCTTCTCTTCTTTCCTCACCAGTCTGGATCTCCGGGAAAGTCCAAGGGCTTGTCTCACCTTCACTGCAAAACCTGAGGGAGGTGGCGCCCAGATTTTTGGATTTGGGACTGGCGCTCTGCTGCCCCCTACTGGCCCTAAGCCATACTTGACATTGAAGAACAACCTCTTCAAAAGCCAAGCATTTCTAAAGGAGCTATTCTTTCCAGAACTCAATCAAACATCTATAAAGTTGACTAATAAAGAGAAAAAGCCTAATACATATTGAGAACTTAAATTCCCAGCCACCACGCTTGGACTTTTGTGCATATTCATGAGTTAATCTTCTTAACTTCCTTGTGAGATAACTGTTATAACTCACTAGATAAATTGTTTTCAGGGAGAATTGGAGAGATTAGATAATGTGCCTAAGAAATCAAGCATAGGTCATACCTGGGGTTTTGCTTTTTCGGTAACTGTTCATACCTGCTTTTCTCTGACTCAGGGCACAGGTTCACTAACTCTCTTGGCTCAGAGTAAATTCTTAAATGCCCAAAATACCATTTTATCATTCGCAGCAACGGGGTTAAAATTAAGCTATGTACGAATTTGGGCTACAGTTCAAATTGTTTTTTCTACTATTTTCAGGACATAGAGAAATACTACAAAAGAAAATAAACATTGGCTAGGAAGTCAAAAAGCCTGGATATAAATTTCAGGCTGTTGCTTGGGCAAGTCAATACACAGCCTGAGTCACAATTTCCTGAAATGCAAAACAGAGAGCACCCTCTTTCTGCCTCAGCAAGGAGTCGTGTGGATCACACCACAGTGTGGGGAACTTAGTGCACGCTCTGCAGAAGTGCCGGCGCTTCTTGCGTGTCTCATTCTAGATTCCCCAATGTACATACGCATAGTGACTTTAATAAGGATCATAGATTATGCGCGAGAGAAAGAACACCGGTATTTCCTATTAAACAACAGTAGGCTTATATTGAAAAATTCAAACATTAATAATATTATAGCAATCAATATGCAAAGGATGATGTAAACAGTAGAAAGGAAAATAATTCTTGATGCAGGAGCTTACTCAAATGAACAAGCATGAACCTAAATGCTTTTTATTATTTTAATTCAATAAGTTATAAGACGACTACAACTGCCGCTACTATTACTACTACTCTTATTATAAGGTAGAAAAGGGAAGAAATTATGTTACTAATTTTGCCTCTTTATGTATAATAATCACGTAAGATGTTTACAAACTTTCTACAAAAAACATATAGAAATCATTGTAATGGTTATACAATATGCAGTCAACTTTTTTTCTGGGAAATATTATTAGCAACAATGCTGACTTTTCTCTCCCATTTATGTTATTCCCATGAGAATTAGTTCCCCTGTGGTTAGTGTGTTTTGTTTTCACTGAAATTTAAAATGGAAAATAAGTAGATTATTTCAAAAACAGTGGTCCTGTAAATTAATCTTTATGACTGTAGAACAATGTAATCTATATTATCCAGGGCTATGTTCAAGAACCTCATAAGCTGTTTTCTGCCTCCCTTCTTATATCTCTCAACCTATTGCATCAGAAAGACCTATGCAAAATCCAAGCTCACCAATTCACTCATTTTTTAAAAATACTTTTAATTTATATCCATTGCTTGCAAGGTAAAGTCAAATCTCCTTTGAGGGACGTATGATTCTTTTCATGATCAAGTTCCTGCTTCTCTCTTTAGCGCTCTTCTACCACTCCCCACTTGCACTTTATGATTCAGTCATATCAAACCGATGGCATTTCAAGATTATGACGTCACATCCATCTGTCTTTGTCAACTGCTCACCCTTCTTTATTCCTGGGCTTCTCTACAACCCCTTTCATCCTTTAGAGAGTTTTTATTCAGCCTTCAAGAGCCAGAATCTCTGCAAGAGAACTTTCCAGGAAGTCATCCCTAACCTTCCTCACCAATCTAGGCTCCACTAGTCACAATGATAAATTATATTTGGTTAACAATTTAATTCTAGCTCTGGGCTAAGCATGGCACATACATTAATTATGTAATCCAGACAATAACCATGTGAGTAGTTAATATTATTATCCCTTTGTGTATAATGAAATAAAAACACAGAAAAGTTAATCAACTTGGCAAAGACCACACAGCTACTCAGTTGCAAAGCTGAGAATCCAAATTCCGTTAGTTTAGCTCCCGAATCCATCAGCTTTAACATCTCTGCAGACACTATTTTTCACGTACAACACTGTACTGAAATGACCCCTTCAAATAGTCATCTCCCCACCAAGATTTACCAGGAGAAAAAAATCAGGTCATTCATGTTTCTATCTACAGCATATCATATGTTATAGCGTTCGATAAATATTTGTTGAGGCTAACCATGCTCTATTTTTTAAATTATGTTATTTTTCAATTACATAGAGCTTTTCAAGGGGAAAATGTATACTTATTGGAGTAAAGAGTATATAATATAAAATGTTCTTCTGAAAAGAATTTGAGATAAGTCAATAAAACCCATGTACATAGTAAGGCTATTAAATTTGCAGATAATAAAATAAAATGTGTAGTTTTCTCAACATTTTTATAACCCGATGGAATAATATGATGAAACATTTTATGAACTCAGAGACTCTAATACACCTTCCTATGGGAGGCTTGTCTTTCCCTGACTGTTTAGAATCAATGATGCAGAACAAGCGAATAGATCAACCTCTAAGAGTAATGATTAAACATCAAGTCTAACTCTGAACTTCTCAGCAACAAAAGCAAAGTATGAAATATGATATGCATGTGTCTCCATTATAATGAAGCAAACTTTTAATTCAAATCATAATTTTAATAGTAAATTAAGTAGTAATCATAATCATAGCATTTTAATAGTAGGTATTTATATTGATTTTTAATTATACATTAATATATTTCCAAGTTATTTGGATGAAGCAAAAAATATTAAAAAATATATATCTTCCTCCTTAAACAATATGACTATCTACAAGAAAAGATTATATATAATATCATATGTATATACTTATTTTATGATAAACAGTATATAATTGTATAAATAGGTAGGTCTATACATATATAGATAAATAGAAAGATTTACCTACTTGACAAAGTAGTAGGTTACATATTTCTATCAGATATTTGCTTGTTTCTGTCCACTTGAAGCAGGTATGTCCAGAATTATTCCTGACATCCAACTGTGAACACTAGATAAACAAGTTCCTTGGATACAGTCTTTGTGTTGACTATTTTTAAGATTTCCAAATTATTTAGAGACAGCAAACAGAATGTTGATGTCTAACAAATAAGACACATATAAGTACCTTAAACTTCCACCATAAATAATGTAGTTTTCTACATTGTTAATATTCTGTGATACAGAATTCTATCAAGATTTTTACTGTTTTTGAGCACTCAGACCCAGGCATGCTCATTTGCTGCAACTCTGAACACCAGGAAATAAATAAAACTTCCTTGAATATAATTCTTATATTGGAATCAGACACTCATCTGTTCATCTCTATAATGGGCCTCAGCAAAAGAATGGTTTCCTCTGGGTTGCAAACATTTGCTATGCAGGGGGAAAAAAGAGAGAGAGAGATCATTTGAGATCATCATGAATATTGTGGGGCAGTCAAGTGGGATATGTCTAATACATTGTGCTCATCATAATCTTTTTTTCTAAAATACATATTTTATAAGACAAGCTAATCTCTGCCTATCTGCCTTCCGTTAATATTTTTCTAAATTGATTCATCTATTTAATTTTCCTAGTCTAATTTGTTTTGCTGATGTTGAGTGGCCTTTTGTATCAATTTACTCAAAGTTTACTCTCCCATCTATTCTCTCATTCTTAGCTGTTCTGATGTTATAAAATTGTTGATATTTCTATAATTTTATTGATGATAAAATTAATATAATTTGGGTTAAAAGGTGACTTAAACTGTTTAAACAATTTCCTTAATTTTGCCTTGGCTCCCAGAAAATTATAGCTGGAAAAGTAGTAAATAGAAATAAATACAAATAAATAAAGCACATACTAGGATAAAGGGTTTTAAGTACTATGTAAAAACAAGCCAAAAACAAAGTAAATCAGGGTAAGATATCGTGAGAGACAGGGAGAGAGAATGATTCACCCATTGTATGTTAAGAACATTTTTGGCAATGGAGCAACTACTGACATGTCCCCCCTTGCCCCATGTGCCCTGTTGAAGAATGCACAGTAGCTCACATTGTAGATGAAGACAATTATTATAAGCTAGGATTCCATAATGTTAATTATTTATTAGTAAAAAGCCTTTGCATTATACACATTAAAAGAGAAGAAATATGTAGTCAAAATGTAGCTAATATTGCCTTTAAGAGAGGAAAAGTCAAAATGTATAACTAATGAGATATGCTATTAAGTCAATACAATTAATTATATACTCTTTTTGATAAAACGAAGACATCTTAGAAATGAATTGAATATGCAGGTGGAAGTTTCCCAAATCATTAAAGAACCAACTTCTAGAAGAAAAATGTCAATTGAATTAAGGACTATTCTACGTTTATTTTGATAAGAATTGAATATTATTAATATTTTCAGGTTTTAAAACATCATACAGACTTTAATTTAGATGACAGGAATAACTTGAGGCTTGTGGTGATTTTTTTCCCCTCTTTTTTCAGACAAACTAAGGGTGATTCTCTTTTCAATTATTATTGCCAGGTCTTAGGTATAGTGATAATATTTTCCTGAAATTTAATTTACATATGAATGAGATGAGTTTACATTTCTTCCATTTCTCACACTTTTCAAATTAACTTAATTAAAGAATATCAAAGGAATTTAAGTTACAAACAGAATAATTCTGAGAGAGAGAGTTTGGCTCTATCCTTTAAGACAACTAAAGAAACAGATATTAATTCACAGATATCATGAAGGGAAAGTACCGAATAAGAGTTTGAGTTAAATAGGAGTCATTGTGTGTGTGTGTGTGTGTGTGTGTGTGTGTGTGTTTGTGTGTGTGTGTATGTGCGTGTGTAAGTGAAGCTTTGGAATCTTTGGAATATCACACAGTGAAAGTGACATAACTCAGTCTATGAGGATGAGGACGCCAAACCAGAAACCCTGACACTGTCGTTGCCAGGTAGCCACGAGCGGCCACTCCACTCAGGCATTAGGAAGCTGGTTAATCAGGACCTGAATTTCAGGAAAGCACTTAGTCGCCAATGAGCTCGAGTCTGAAAGGGCAATCTAGTCACCCCAAGGCAAAGAAAACAAAGATGAGCATCAGCTGAACAGCAGAATCCGTAGAATCCTGCCGCCTGGAGTGCGCTGAGACCCGGAGCAAGGTGGATTCGGGGGTCAGGATTAGAAGGATGGTGAGAGAATGTCCCAGATGGGGAAAAGGAAGAACCAGGAAAGACAGGAAGACAGACCGAATATTCCTGCAACTCCCGTGATGCTGGCTGTCTATTGTGCCTCTCCCTTGACCAACTCAGACTCCCTAAGCTTATTTCACTTTGAAACTTCTCTTAAATTTGGCAATTGATCAATAAAAAGAATTGTGAAGACATGTAAATCAAGTATTTAAAAGATGAGTCATTTTTAAACCACACAATTCTCCTAGTGTATTTTGCAATAAGCAAAGTTGTTCAATAAGAACTGTCAGATCAGGGAACTAACAATTTCAAAAGTAGATAAAATAACTAAAATGTGTGTTATTTAACATGCAATTTGCACTCATTTGAGTTTATTAATGTTATGAAGCAGCAGCCCATTTTTTTATCAGATTCCTTTCTTCATGCCCCAAATAAAATTTCCTGGAAATTCATATATAAATATCTATGAGGATGCAATGAACACAAAGAGCAGGATGCTGCTACGTGCTGGAGAGAAAAATTGATGCAGTTAAGCACATGACACTGGAGGAAGAAGAAAAACCTGAAAATGTGTGAAGAGACATTTCCCTCTAGTGTTTGTATTTTGCCCACACAGACACTAGCTCAGCTTTTATCAAGAGGGCCATAATCTGTTTTTTCTTTTTCCACAAAGGAAGCAATGAGAAGAGTGAGACTAAAGCAGTGTACTGCCACTTCCCTGAGCTAGACAGGGTCAATCAGGGTCAGAAGTGCCAAGAAGACACCAGGGCACACAGCTTATCAGGGCGTGTCTTTGGAGCCCTCAAGCGAGAAACATCTCCTGAGAGCAACGAAAGTCAGAGAGAGACGCGGAGGGATACTCACGAGGTGGGGGAAATTGTGGGACTGACTTGAATTTTTTAAAGTAAATAATGTGTCTGTGATATGAGACGTAGTGGAAACACAGAGCCAATTAGTCTAACTTTTTAGACTTGTTCTCTACTAATCTTAATTATCTGACACAGCAGTGACCTTATCCGGTAATAAAATGAGGTTGAAAAACTCTCTTCTTACAACCACTTTATTGAAACGTGATTGACATACAAAAAGCTATATATATTTAATACATACGAATCGATGAGTTTGCAGGTAAGTATACACCTGTGAAATCATCGCCACAATCTATGTGGTAAACATATCCATCAGCTCCAAAAGTTTCCTACTGCCCTCTTTAATCATTCATTACTATTATTTTTTTGTGATAAGAACACTTGACATTAGATTTACCCCTTCAGCAAGTTTTTAAGTATACCATATATTATTAACTATAGATACTATCCTGTACACTAGATTTCTAGGTCTTATTCATCTTGTGTACTTGAAACTTTGTGCTCTCCTACTAATATCTTCCCATATCCTCTTCCCCCCATCCCCTGGTAACCACCCTTCTACTCGCTGGTTCTATGAGTTCGACTATTTCAGATTTCTCCTGTAAGTGGTATCATGCGTATTTGTCCTTCTGGACTGGTTTATTTCACTTAATATAATGACCTCCAGGTTCGTCCATGTTGCTGCAAATGGCAGAATTTCCTTCAATAAACATTAACATTGCTTCCATGTTTTGTCTATTGTGAATAATGCTACAATGAACATAGGAGCACAAATAATGTTTTTATCTTCTTCTTACTATTTAAGTGGTTAAATATAAAAGAAAGTACAGTGCCAAGAAAGAGAATATGAAAAGGAATATGCAGCCTGGTATATAAACCTATGAAGCTAAATTTAAAAATTCGAATATAGGGGCTCGCCTGGTGGTGGAGCAATTAAGTGCGCATGCTCCACTTCGGCAACCTGGGGTTCGCAGGTTCGGATCCCCGGCCTGGACCAACACAGCGCCTGTCAAGCCACGCTGTCACAGCGTCCCATATAAAGTAAAGGAAGATAGGCATGGATGTTAGCTCTGGGCTGATCTTCCTCACCAAAAAAAAAAAAAAAAAGTGAGAGAGAGAAATGATTATTGGGTGTGTATATGTATGTATTTTTTCCTAGATTATAAAATAGTTTACATAATATGAAAGGTGAATTTTTGGCTAGGAAAAATTGCAGAAACATAATGGATAAAAAGCCAATATCTTTTTAATAAGAGACTTTGTACAAATCTATAGGAAATAGATGAAAACTCCAGTAGAAAATGTATAATGATGTATAAGAATATTATTAGACCATTTAAAAAAATTTAATATAATAAACAAATGTTTAACCTCTTGTTCGCTTAAATCAAAGCTAATTAAAATATTTTTGAAAATATTTTAATGCTAATATCAAACATTTAGAAGTTTTGTGGAAAAGGAAAGTCTCATTTACTGCTGGTGACAGTGCAATTTGCTGTGACAGCAACTTGGAAATATGTATCAGTTGATGTATTTGACAATATGTATCAACATATCAAAAACGGTTAAAAGATGTTTTGTTTTATGATCTACACTTTACTACTGGAAATTAATCCTAGAGAAGTAATCACAGACTGTAGTAACCAAAGTGTTAGCCACAAGAATTTACATTGGTGCACTATTGACAATAGCAAAATATTGAAAACAGCTATTCAACAATAAATTGTTGGGATTTTCTAAATCTTATAAATTTTTAAATAAATTTTACAAATTTATAAAATTGTGGGATTTTATTAATAAACTATAACATAGTCCCTCGATGTAGTTACAAAAAAGAAAACTGTGGGTAATAAATGTGTCCTTCTCTCCCTGTTTCTCTCTGTCTCTCTCTGTCTGCCTCTTTCTCTGCGTGTGTGTGTGTACATATTTTTTTTTATGTGTGTGTATATGGAATTGTATACTCCTAATTTTAAGAAGGATTATTTATTTTCGGGTAGCAGCATTTTAGAAGACTTTAGTTTGCTTCATTTTCTTATGCATATTTTCAAAAGTGTTCTGCAGTAAATGTGGATTTATTTTACAATATGTAAAATATAAAAGTTATAAAAGCAAATCTAAGAGAGCTTTCTCTCATACATTAGAGAGGGAGAATTAAACTAATTAAATGGCCTAAAACTCATTTAAAAACAAATAAAAAAAGCCACTTTGTCACAATGGCTTTCTAAGAACACTACCTCACAGTTGAAAACGGTGGTTTAGCATTTCATTTGACAAATCTATATGCCTGTCTGTTGTTTGCTGAAGAATTGCAACAGTCATTGCCAGGAATGTTTCTGATTTATCAGTCATTCTCTTATGAGTGTTATTTGTAAACTGTGAGAGTAAAATGATTCTTCCTTATGATATACTAAATAATAAAGGACAATGTATATTTCTTAAATGTAAAATGCAGGATTTTACTTCTTGGTGAAATGCTTGATTTCCTTTTATATTCACGCATTTTCTTTATTAACAAAACATTGGATATATGGAGAAAACAATTGGGAACACAGATAGTATTTTTGCACGTCAAGAGATCAAAAAAATTATAGTTATAAATTCCCAAAGATATCTTGAAGAATAATATATGATATGCAGGGATGTGCAGTTTATACTTGATAATCTACTAATGCCCGTGCTAAAACCTGCTTTAAGAGGATACAGCTCCTCCTCTTCAATATGCATTTTAGCATCCTGTCAGCAAGCTTTACTAACTTAATTTTGTCGGATGCTCCAAAAAAGAAAGATAAGTATTGACAGATTAATCAATGTCTGCTAAGCCTGGAATTTGTCTATACATTATGAATTTAATGTCACTCAATTTAAAAGGGAAAGAATATACGTTGAGCTAGTCCTGCACATTGTAATACTTCCATAGGCCAAATCTGAAAGTAAACTAGAGTCGTCCTAAGGTTGAATAATTAAAAAAAATAAACAGTATAAGATCCAAGGAAAAGTAATTATTCATATCATTAACATTTTTCTTAAACTGTACTCAGCTTTTTCATTTAAACCTATACAACAGGAGATATAATATTTATTGGTATTTTAATCTAATTAGTTCCTATTTTCTTTTAAGAAAACTGGAAAATTTTGGTTATCTAACCATGTGACTTGAAGGATGTTTTGCCAGTCAAATCATTTTGGGCAACTATATGGGAATACAAATGATTTACAAATGATCAAATGATATTTCCAAAAACAATCCTCATCAGTAAAATAATGGAAGTAATATTTGGAATTATAAAAAAAAATCAATGCAAATTCAAATTAAAGATTTTGTAACACGAAATCCATGTTTAAGGCTCTTGAAACAAACTATTTTTCCAGATATGAATCTAAACTTTTGTATATGATATTACCAGTATAGTACAGTCATTCAGGCAGATTTTCATGGATTTTGCCATTTTATTATCTGACTTAGTAGTTATAAGTTATATCCCACTTACTCAAAAATCTTAATTGAAAATGTTATATGTTTTATGTATATATGCATTGTTCTCAGATATGCTTTCAGAATTTTCACTTAAGGAAACTGTGTTCCAAGATATGAATATTCATCCTGTTTAAATACAGAAACTCAGCTGTGGTTTTTTTCATTTTTTTTTTCTTTGCATTTAAAATAGAAGTATTGTCACTCAGTTCCTCTGAGAGTTGGAGGATTAAGTCGTCCTTTTCCTCCTGGAAAAGAAAAATCATTTCTATTTTGCTATGATTTATGAGTAATGGACATGAAAGCATATTATGAAAGAATAAGAGAGGAATGCCTTTTTTGTTTTTAGGAGTGAAAAATTGTTAGAGGTTGACTAGAACATCTAGAAAGGAGCTAGCTGGGTGAGTTCCCCAAAGATATACAGAATTCTGGAACCTAAACCAAAGAAAATCATCCAAGAAAAAGTGCCTGCTATCCTGGAAGAGCCCAGTCAATGTATCTGATGACGGAATAGACTGTTTCACAATTCACAGGGGACCTATATTCTCCGCCTCCAAGTTTGAACCATACGTGTTTCTCAAGGCTCAATTTAATGACACTGCCAAGGTATATACAGCTGATCCTTATTATTCAGATTCAGTATTTGCAAATTTGCCTACTCGCTAAAATTTATTCGTAATCCCAATTAATACCTGCAGCACTTTCCCAGTCACCGTGGACATGCTAAGGTGCAATAAGACTATGACCTCCCTTCTTATTTCAGCTCTCAGGCTGTAAACAAGTGTCCTTTTCAAAGTCTGTTTAGTATGTTTTTCACATTTTTGTGCTTTTTGTTGGTTATTTCACTATTTAAAATGCTCCCAAACATAGTAGGGTAGCTCTGTCTAGTGTTTCTAAGCGCAAGAAAGCTGTGATGTGTCTTATGGAAAGATGTGAATGTTAGACAAGCTTTGTAAGGGACTTATAGCATTGTTGGCTGTGAGTTTAATGTTAATGAATCAAAAATATATATTAAGTAAGGTGACTTTAAACAGAAACACACATAAAACCATGTTTGCATTGATTGTTTGACAAAAAGGTTGTGACCAAAGGCTCACAAAATCTTAACCCTGTATTTCCCCTTGGAGCAATGATTCAGTATTCACTAATTCATTGTTTGAGGCAACTTTATAGACCATAACTATTGCAAATAATGAGAATCAACTCCCTATCTATCTATCTATCTATCTATCTATCTATCTATCTCTATCATGTATCATGTGTTGAATGCATACATCTAAGACAAACAAGTCTACAGCATTCTTATTCAGAAACTAGGATGTCCAAATGCTTAACTTTGATAAACCCCACAGTTTCCAAAAAAATTTAGAAACAAAATAGGAGACTTTTAAATAACTAATGGGTAAAAAAAGAAATCAAAGCAGAAATTAGAATGTATTTTGCACTACATGAATATGAAAACACAATATATACAAATCTCTGGGATACACCCAAAACAAATTTAAAGGGAAATTTATAGCACCAAATGCTTTTATTAGAAAGAAGAAAGGTCTCAAATCAATGACCACAGAGCTCACCTCAACACACTAGAAAAAGAAAAGCTAATTGAACTCACATACGGAAAAGGAAGAAGATGATAACAATCAGAGCATAAATAAATGAAATAGAATACACAAGGGTCTTCAGCATTTTATTTTACCCCCCTCCTGTCTTTCACATTATTATTGTCATTATTATTGTGTTTTTAATTCTATATATATTTTAAATTGACAGATGATATTATTATGGTTTTTACGATCAATATTCATTTACATTTAGCCATCTGTTTATCTTTTTCATTGTTCTTCATTTCTTCTTCAATTCTTATATTTTTATCTGGGATTACTTTCCTTATCTCTGAAAAACTCGGTAAAACTCCTTTAGTATTTCACATAGTGCACATCTGCTGGCTATGAAATCTTATTTTTGTTTGCCTGAAATATTTTTATTTCCCCTTCATTTTTAAAGAATATTCTACTGGTTACAGAATTCTATGTTGGCAGTTGTTTCCTGTGAGCACAATAAAGTTGTCATACTATTGTTTTCTGACTTGCAAACTTACTATTCTCGAAGGTCGGTTCTCAGTTCCAATGTTAACCGTTTGATGATAATGAATCTTTTTTGTCTTTGACTGTCTTTAGTATAATTTATCTTTGTTATTCAGCAGTTTCATTAGGATATACCTAGCTATTTTTGGTTCCTAGAGCTTCTTGATCCTGTAGATTCTATATCTCTCATCAGTTTTGGAAGACTGTCAACTAGAACCATTTTAAATATTCCTTTGTCTACTCTTCCTCTCTTCTTCTGGGATTCAAATTAAGTGTATATTAATGCTTTTCACCATGACCTCTTACAATCATTTCTGTATTGTCCTTCCTTTTATTTCTCTCCATGTCTCAGTAAAGATATTTTCTACTTTCTTTTCTTCAAGTTCACTTATCCTTTCTTTCGTTGTGTCTAATCTATATTTAAACTTATATATTGAGTTCTTAATGTCAATTACTGTATTTTCCATTCAATTATTTTTAAAGATTTCACTTCTCTGACAAAATTTTCTGTCATATCAAGTGTTTTCATGAACATAATAATCAGAGATATTTTAGACTGAGTAGGCTGGTAAAATACTTGGCTGTGGGTCTGTATCTATTATTTCTTTATTCTTTGGTTTGTGGTCATTTCTTCCTTGACCCTAATATGCCTTGAAATTTTTTTATTGGATTCCAGTCATTTTGAATAAAAAATTACAAAAACTCTTCTCTGATAATTTTATCTTCTTTCAGAGAGATTTTACTTTTTTTTTTTTTCCCTAAATGACAGTCAGAGCATAAACAAATCATTTTGATCCAATCAGGGTTTTAAGATGATAGGAAGGTGGGTTTTAGTCTCTTTGAGGTATGGTCTATTTCTGACTTGCTCTTTTTTTTCATAGAGCATAACTTTTCAAAGGTGTCAAATGAAATACTAGAGCAATTACCGGGCCCCTTTCTTCTTGACAGACCCTAAATTCCCAATTTTGTTTTCCCAGCACATTGAACCTGACAAAACATCTGCTTCAGTTTTTACCTTCTGAGTGTCAGCTGTCTTCTTGTCGTCTTGGTCTCTCAGTCCACAACAGCTTAGAAACGGACAAACGCCTTACGGTGAATAGCAACTTAGAAAATCAGACACACTTCTCTGTGTCTCCTATTTCTTGAGGATCTTGGTCCCTCCAATTCTGACTGGTTGGTTATACCTGTACTTCATATTATCTTGTCTCTTTAGCCCTGTAAGACTGTCAAGAGTCCTGAGTTTTTGCTTTCTGCTTAGTCTCTCTGCCTTCTGCCACTTAGCAATGGAAAATACCTCAAGGGGAAATTTTGTGGAAAGTTGGGCTCATATTGTGTATTCCTTTTATTAGGATATTGTCCTATCAATTGCTGGATGCCCTAGATACTCTCCAATGCCTCCAATAAGTAAGGTGTTTTCTTTTTCTTTTCTTAAATGTGATTTTTATAGTTATTCTTGGTGAAAGTTGGTTTGATACAAGCTAGTCATTTACAACTATATGGAGAATTTTAAATTCAGAGAAGTACTGTTGTCAAGAAATTGTGAAAGTAGATTGCCTGTTACCAAATAGATAATCAGCAATTTAATAATATTATGTAAAGCTACTTTTGAGTCACAAAAAGATTCTTTAAAGGAATATTACTTGGAGGAAATGTCTACATTAATTAATATGGACAAGTAGAAAAATATATATCTATTACCATTTTTCAGGCCCAGTTTGCTAATGACCTCTGTGTGTTGTTTTGGGCACAGTTAATCATCAAAAGTGGAGGACAGACAAGAATTGTTTGAAGTCTCTTTCAGCATTTTTTTCTGTTTAGTCATAAGTAATATTAGAACAAGTGATCTTAGAGCCAACTTTCAATGAGCAGTTAATGGTGGTATTTGAGCAGTCAGAAGATGAGTTCTGGAACATAACATAGAGTTAAAATATATGCAATAAATCCAAGAAGGATATCAAACACTGAGGTCTTACTAACCCCTTTGGAAAACAAAACTGTGTAAGTATTTGCACAGCATAAGTAAATGAGATAAATACCGAAACAAACACAAGTTATTTATTAAAAGAGGTAACAATTAAAAAATTGAACACAAAGTCAAAAAACAACTCAAAGTAATCAATCATTACAATAAAAAGAGTTTTTTGTTGTTGTTGTTGAGGAAGATTGGCCCTGAGCTAACAGCCGTGCCAATCTTCCTCTATTTTGTATTTGGGATGCTGCCACATCGTGGCTTGATGAGTGGTGTGTAGGTCCACACCCAGGATCCAAATCTGCTAACCCTGGGCCACTGGAGCAGAGTGCGTGAACTTAACCACTATGCCACCAGGCCAGCCCCCCTCAAAAGATTTTTTTAATATTAAAATTGATTATTATCTAAAAAGCATGACACTTGGAATGTGTTATTTCTCTTTTGTTGTCATAATTATTACGTGATTTGTAATTTGCAGTTAAAGTACTCAGATTCTTGAGGTTCATTCTTATTCCGCTGGAGTCTAGGAAAGTCATCTCTTAGAGGTTGAGCTGAAACAAAATAATAATAACAATACATAGTTTCTTTTTTTATATAACAGCCTCAGCCTTAAGGGGAAACCATACAGTTTTGGACAACACGAAGAGGTGAACTCAGTTGGAACAGGTTAAACGTCCCACTCAATCTCCATTGTTGAGTGAAGGGTGAGTGGACCACTGGCCCTGTTTGCATTAATCTGTCCACAAACAAAACCTCTTCTTTGGCAATGTCATGTGAACTTAATCACTAACTTCAAATTCGTCTGACAAAATATTCAACATTAATAAGGCAGTAAAATTAAGATTCTTTCCATTCTCAGTCAGATTTCCCTATGCCAGCAAAAATAGTCAATCAGTAAAATAAGTGATGTATTTAATAGTCATAGCTGATTATTCCATTTTCATTGAAGACATTTTTGAACTCTCGATTTTCCTAAGGCTTAAACACTAGACTTTGCAGCTTTCATATTATACAGAATATTCTGTTTGTGCTAAAATTATATCATACAATTGAAAATACATTTACCACTTTGAGCTTATTTTATGCAAGGCAAAAGACAAAATAGGCATGGCTATAACATTGTACTTGTCATTATCTTCTTCTATGACATTCTTTTTTTTTTTGTGAGGAAGATCAGCCCCAAGCTAACATCCGATGCCAATCCTCCTCTTTTTTTTTTTTTTTTGCCGAGGAAGATTGGCCCTGACATGAGATCCATGCCCATCTTCCTCTACTTTATATGGGACGCTGGCACAGCATGGTGTGACAAGCGGTGGGTCGGTGCGCGCCCAGGATCCGGGCCCGTGAACCTCGGGCCGCCTAAGCGGAGCGTGCCCACTCAACCGCTTGCACCACTGTGCCAGCCCCCGACATTCTTTATTAACTTCAAATTTGAAGTGGTATGTTAGCAATTTGAATCTTCATGAGAATGATTGAAACGTATTTTTGTTGCCTTTGTGTAGAATGGAGTCCAGGCTCACGTCACCCGTATGCCATGCTTTTGTACATATGTGTTAATGATTATAAGTGATCATTCATTAGATCTAGTCCACAGAGAGTCTTCGTCGTATAGTCTACATAATAGCACATAGAAGGTTCAGGATAGAGTTTTCTTGAGAAGAGTAACAAGATTATATAACATAGTTTTAATAATATTCATATTTTAATAATATTCATAATTTTTTTAATTTTTATGTCAAATTTTAAAAGGACAACTTTATCACTTCAGCAAGAAGTTAGCATGCTCTTTAGATAGATTCTGTACTATGACTTACAGATAGAAAGTCATCTTTGATGATAAAATCACATTTTAAGCATTTTCTTTCCTAGTCTCTGATATTACATCAGTTCTTAATATAAATTCAACTCATAAACATCTACTAGGTATCTCAATTCATAGTTGTGAGACATTATGCTTACCTAATGTATCAGGCACTTTTTTCCCCCAGAAGTGATGTTTTCTGATGTTACAACCATGAAAATCAGGGTGAAACTCTGGGATTTCAGGGAGGCATCGGAAGACAAGAGTGAAGAATGAAGTACAAAAATAAAAACACTTTAATTTCATGATTGGAAAAGTCATTACCCTAATCCTTGAGTATATCTTCTATGCCCTTCTCTTGCATATGCCTATATCGTTGCTGTGGTATCTGCCTCCAGTGCACCAGAGAGCCACCAAACCAGGCACCTCCATGCTAATGAAACCCTTTGCTGACCACTCAGGGCACATTGTAGAAGAGGAGGGGCCTGCAAGATTTGTCAGAGCTGGTCACCAGGGGTGGAGAGTTGGAGAAGGTCATCAAGAGTATGTGATCATCAGCTGAAACTCTAACTAGACCGGAGCAATTGGAGGCTCCGCATCCACTCCCCTGTCCTTGGAATGTACATTTGGCCCACCATTCGCACTAGGAGCCACTTCAAGGACACAGCCTTGAGCGAGTAATGTGTTGTTGAGACCATGTGGATGGTATTCATGACTGAATCTCATTAAGGACTCTAAATAAACTCTTAAATTAAGAACTTGGCAGGCGGATGTGGAGATCTACTCATCTTGCGGCCAACTAAGATTAGCCTTGTATGTAAGTTGCCTTGCTTATTAAAACAGCCACCTAACCCCCTCCCCATAAAAATCGTAGTATTTTTATATTGTATCGGTGGGTTTTTTCCTAAGCAACTACAAATAAGGTAGAAGGAAAGTGAAATTGCTCAGGTATCTGCCCCCTTGAGAAAGACTGCATTCCTAATTGCAGTCAACCGCGTTACACATATGCGCCATATGTAAAGTAGTATTTAAGAGTTCAGACTGAACTGGCTTTAAATGTAGGCATATCGCTAAGTGTAAATTTACATTTTACACTTAGCCTCTCCAAGCCTTAGTTTCGCTACCTGTGAAATGTTCTATGGTTGCTGTGAATTTCACAAAAAATACAAAAAAGTCTAACACAGTACCTGCACATGGTACGCATATTGGCTGTTTTATCATAAGTATTATTATAGCTGATTTTATTAGTAGGAATGAAGAAATGTTTATATAGTTCAATGGAAAAGTAACTCATGTATTTATGGCAGAATCGAACATCTATACAGCTCTACAGTCCCCTATAGAGCTCTCAAACTAATCATATTCAACTGGTCCTATATGAATAACCCCAATCAACATTTCTACTTATGATTTTCCACTTACAAATTTTTTAAGAAAATATTAATAATTATAAATACTTATGGGAATTTTATTTTTATGTTGGATAAAAAGTAGAATCATTCTCCAGATATTACACAACAACCTGCCTTTTTCACTTACCATGAACATCTTCCTAGTTCAAATACATACTTGTTGCTATTGTTAATCATACTACCAGCTACTCAATCACCAAAGCAAGAAAATTGAAAAAATTATTTTTATTTGTCTCTTTCCCTCTCCCTCTATGTTTGGTTTGATCACCAGATTTTAATTTCTAAATATTTATTATATCAAATCTTCTATGTCCTTATTATAACCACTTTATTTCACTCCCTCAAAATTTCTTTTCGTAACCATTGCATTATCTCCCTAACCAGGCTCCTTCCATGCAGACATTTATACCAAATAAAAATACTCAATTATATTCTTACTAAATTGCATCTCTGATTTTATTACACCTTTGCCTAAATTTTCTCAAATTCTTTCCTGAGAAGATAAAGTCTAAGCTCTTTATATGTCATTTAAGACCTTGCATAATGCAATTTCTATCTGTTTCTCCAACTTACCTACCACGCTTCCTACCTTATACTTTATCCTCAAGCAAGCTATGCTGCTTATAAATTTTCCCATATCGACCTTTCCCTTTTATATCTTCAGTTTATTCTCTTTACATGAAATTCCCATTCCCTAAATTCATCATTGGCTAATGCAATCGAAGCATCACTCAGTAGAAGCAACACCACCAGTCTCTCTCAGTATGGCTTAAATGGCATTCTTCGGAGTCCTGTGACACCCTCTGTATAATCCCACCATTTTTCACATCACATTGAATTATAATTTTCTATTCATAGGTCTAATTATGAACTTTTGGAAGTTGGGAGAATTTTCTTATTTTAATCGTATTTATTGTATGTTTCTAGTATATACATAGGTGGTAAGTGTTTTTTCAGTCAAAATGGTGGATTTGAGAGGTTGAATGAACATAACCTGGCTGCTTTTTAGGTCTTAGGAATTGAGAAAAAGAGTAAGAGAGACAGAAAACTTCAATGTTTCTATTTTTTGGTAATGAGAGTATGATATTACCATGTTCTGAGTTAAGGAATATAGAAGGAAGACCAAATCTGGGTAACAATATGAAAAATTCAGTTTAATAAGAGATATCTACACTATACCCAAATGGAGATGTGCAATAATAAATGAGATCTAGAAGTCTAAACATCAAATAAAACAAAGAGAAATACGGTCTAGAAATATAAATGTATGACTTTTCACTGTAAAGGTGAGATTAGAAGCCTCCTAGAAAGATTCCGTAGGATGAGAAGAAGGCCTTTCATAGTGTAGTCCTATCTGTTTTTCAGATAGGAACACCATCATTTAAGGGATGTACACGTGATGAGAAGTTTAAGTAAGAACTCAATATAAACAACCCAAAAGTAGGATTAAGTGATGCAACCAGTAGTCAAAAATCAATTACCTATTGTAGTCAGTCTTATAACACAAAGGAGGAAAGTGAGCCTCACGTAAGGATTCTGGTAATGTCATCACATTTTGTTCTTAGTTCTGCAGCTGACACTCTGTCTCAGTGTTAGGAAGACACAAAGGATTGGATTACTGAAAATAGAATATCTTATAGCAAGGAGCCCTCAGCTCTTTAGCACTATTCGATGATTTCCACAAGAAGACATAGAATCTTTGTTGCCCAATATTCTCACTTTTCAATACAGACTTTTATGCTAATTTCTTATTTTTAAATATTAAACAGTGCATGAGACAAAGAAAAGACAACTCTAGGCTGGGTTCAGGATGCTGACCACAATTTTGGAACCTCTGTACTACTTGGAAAAAAGTCTGTGTTCAAGATGGTATAGAAATATCTGATTTAAATAACTGAGGTTCCAAACATAGGCAATAATTTTAACATATGTGTGAAACACTGAAATTTATCTAACAGCAGTGTAGCTGAAAGATGGCCAGATTGGGTTTCAGAAAACCTGTTCTTTCATTCGATTATATTATTTAGTAAATATATATGAACATCATTAACTCATCATCTATTTTATGGGAATAAAATGAGAAAAAGAAAATGCTTGGGAAGTCATAAGATATTAAAAAGTTCATAGCATTATAATTAAATTTATTAGTCATACGGTTCATTTGAAATCAATAACTTCAATGTGGTTCTTTGTAATTCATGTCAATGTATATATGTAGTACATATAGAATGTAGAGAAGTATACAGCAAAAATTCATCTCTTCCTACCCTCTTATATAAGCAGCAGCCCCAACATGATGCTTATCACTCCACCTCACCACTTAATGAAGATAGACAATATTTGGTGGCGGTAGTGGTGTGGTTATGACAGGTAATTTGTATTAAATACTCTCCTAGATATAATAATTTATAGTAATACACTTAATTCTGAATGATAATTCACATATACCATTAATCAGTTAGAGAAATGAAGATGACTCACGTTTGATAATTTCCAGATATATTTAGAAGTACAATATGTTCCTTGAAGTATAGTCACCTACCAACCAAAATCTCCAAATCATAGAAGAATGATTTCTGTCTGACCTCAATGTTTAGTAAGCTAGAACTAGATGGGAAATATTCTCAAGCTTCAGAAGAATTAAAAAAAAACTTCAAAGAGAAAATGTAGTCATCTGAAAAAGTGTGATACAGTATGCTCATTGGAATTGAAATGGTCCTTGGTTAAAAAGTTTAAGAAAGTAAATTAAAATGCCAAGCACGACGGATAACTTGAGCAATAAAGAATATGTTTCACTTTCTCTCCACAGTAACAGGAAAAGAGTTCAGTCCAATTAAATATTCATGAAACAAAAGATCAAGGCTTTAAGTCTTAGACCAAGTTCAAGACTGGGCATGAACTAATGATCCAATAGTTTATATGAATATTAAACATTTAGTAGAGAAATAACTCAGACTTACATTTTGGAAGGGATTCCATTTTAATTTAATTCTCTGATAGTTAATTTTACCAATTCTGGGTAAGAAATTGATTGACATATAACACAATTATATCCAAGACCATATACTGAAGATTACTCAATTGATGGTTGCCCTAAGTTTCAGCAGTAAAAGATGCACTGAGTAATTTTTATTATATTGTGGTAACAGTTGCTGTTCTTTCCCCAAATCTTTTAACTTCTCACACATACGAAAATTAAATATGAGCTGATAGGCAAGGATACATGTGCGAATTTAATTACTATACTTTGCCCCAAAACTTGCTGCAAACTTAGTTTGAAGGGGTGTTCCTATGTATTATTTTTAGCATTAGTTGTTAGTGAGGCACACATTGCATGTATTAATCATTTGAAATGAAAACTCCCTCCTGAGACCTCCCTAGAAACAGGTGTAAGCAATTTCGTTTCAAAAGATTGATGGAATAGAAATACACCCAAGGAAGCTTTGACAGGTTTGACATCCTACTTTTAAAGATCCAGAAAAAAGTGAGGTTAATCCTGCCACAGGCAGAATGCCTCCTCTAAGTGTCTATAAACCAGACACCGCTGAGAGGTCCAGCGAAAATAATCATCTGCTCTTCATGCCGAAAGGCAGCAAGCACTGCAGGGGAGATCAAGTCCCAGACTTTCAGTCCATCCTCCGTGCAGCAGGCCTGTGGCCATACTTCCCCGGAGAAGGCGCCTTGTCCGTCACTACAACCAGTTCAACCAAAGTATTTTATCCATTTATTTATTTTCAAGTTGTCTACGATGTTTTTGGAAGCAACGGCAGACAAAGCTTCCTCTAGAAAGCCTAAGGGATCTGTAGTCCTTTTGAGCAAAATGGCCTGCAGACATTTTTGCAAAACTACTGATAAAAGAACTCTGAGTACCAACATGTTGGCTGAACCAAAATAAAGCATGTACCAGTACATGCCAGTGTACACACCAGTGTAGTGTGATGAAATGGGAAATTTAGAAAAGAAGAAAAATAAAGGGAGCAAAGAGGCTAGATAGAATATAACAATTTATTATTACATGAATTTATTCTCATTGGCCCAGCCTAGTGTTTACTCAAGATATCAGGAACTTCTATCTAATGACAAAATGTTATTTGAAATTACACCATGCACTTTCATTAACAAAGAAAGAAATCACTGAGATAAGAATTCATATACTTTCCTCAGAGGTGTCTTGTATCATATTTTATTTTAACACCTGCATGAGCTTATGTTTTATACTATGAGTATCTAGGGTTCATGAGTTTCAATTTACTTTTTTCTGTACACACAATATATTTCACAGTCATTGCCATATAATGGATATTCAATAAATGTTTGTTGAATGTTTTGATGAATAAAATTCTTTTTAGATCAAAGAGTCTTAACTTTGAGTCAATAGAGGATATTTAATAGACTCATGAGCCCCTAAAAGTGTACACCAGGTGCTTGTGTTAATGTTCAAAAGTCCATTTTATTCCTGTGGAGAAATCCATATATTTCACCATATTTCCAAAGAGCATCATGATTTCCCTCCCATAAATGATTGTCCCTTTCTTTAAAGAAATGTAAAGATACAATCTTTCAAGGCAGTATGATATAACAGAAAGGTCTAGGACTTACCGAAAACTCTCAGAAAACCTCATACTTTACAGTGATTTGTTAGAAACGTTTCTGTAAAATTAGAAAAGACAAGGATGTTGATTAGGACCATTTGTTTTGAACACTGTAATGAGGTCTTATCCAGAGCAGTAATAAAAATTTTTTTAATATTAATAAGAGATGTAAAGTTTGGAAAGAATTGTAAAGAAGAGCATGATTGTGTGTAGATGGTATGATCATCTACATAACAAACATGGGATAATGTGTAGATGATAATTAGAATTAATATAAGAATTCAACAAGATTGCCAGACAACAAAATCAATATTTTAAAATAATGGGAGTTCCAATAAATTAGGGAGAAAAAAGTAAAGAACACGTAATTTAAAAGATTCATTTACTAAGAAGCTAAAATTATAAGAACTTTGGAATATATCTAGTGTCGAATGTACATTTTATAGAAAAATGTAAAAGTGTATTAAAGAATATAAATATTGAAAAATAGAAATTTCATAAAATAAACACAATAAATGAAAAAAGAAAGTTCATCTAGTTTCTTTTAACAAGGCACAACAAAACGGTAAAACATAATAATAATAAAACTGATTATATTGAAATTAATGACTCATTTAACATGTAACTCCATAAAAGACAGTCTACCCAAAGGAATCAGAGCTTTTCAATGTATATAACTAGCAAAGATATGGTATCCAGAATACATTCAAAATGTTTACAAATCAATAATAATTTTAAAAAATAGGTATGAACTGAATATATAGTAAAATTGGGAATAGGCATAGACATCAGAGTAGAAATAGTTATGATTATTATTATTAGCATTAGCATCATGATTACTATGGTTATTTAACCTGGACTTGATTTAAGCAATCTTTTCTTCTAGTACTTTCCTTTTCCAGATCAAGTTTTAACAATCCTGAGAGGCCTCACCCCAAATCACAAAGATTTCCAAAACTACTTTTTTTAATCCCAAATCTAAATTTCAATCTATTATCACAACACTTAAACCATTGACTCCAATTATTAGATAAATAAATGCTTTTCTATGCACACGATAATTATGACGACCACCAGCGAATAAGGGAAAACAAATACTCACAGCAAATTATAAGGGAACTCAGTATAGAAAAAGTTAGCTCAGCCTAAGAGTAGCAGAGTGAGACTCAGCCAGTCATCACAGCAATGTAAAGCAAACTACAAACTAAAACACTCTGACAAACTTTATTATCATAATCCGAATTAATCTTTATCAGTTAATTTTGTGGTTGATATGCATAAGTAACAGAGATATGAAAATTAAATAGGGGGCCGGCCCCATGGCCTAGTGGTTAAGTTCGGTGCGCTCTGCTTTGGCAGCCTGGGTTCAGTTCCCAGGTGCAGACCTAAACCACTCATTGGTGGCCATGTGGTGGTGGTGACCCACATACAAAACAGAGAAAGATTGGCACAGATGTTAGCTCTGGGCTAATCTTCCTCAGCAAAACAAAAATTAAATAGTAGGCATTTTCATCATATTTTCTAGCAATAAGATTAATGATCTTACATCATGACCCCTGAAGATAATTGGATTTCAAGGTATAAATATTACATATAAACAATGCATTTTCATTTAGATGTCATGATTCTAATTCAAAGTATTTTACCAAGTATTGGTTCTGTCAATTAAGGACTTTTTGAGGCTGTTATAAGGTTCATAAAGTAAGAATTTTTGTATATTTCTAAATTTTGAATATTTTATCTGTATAGCATGACCTTCTTTATATCTAGTGATGATTTTAGCTTTAAATCTATTTTGTGTCTTATTAACATAGTCATGCCAGATAGTATCATATTGTTTTTCACCTTTTTACTTTCAGTCTCTGATTTCTGATATTTTAGATATGATCTTTTGAATAGTATAAAATTGGAATTCATGTTTTTATGCAGCCTGATTTTTTTAACTTTCATACTGAATATTTATTCCATTCACATTCAATTTAATTACAGATATATCTGGGTCTATATCTACCATCTTATTTCATTCTACTAATTTATTTCTTTCATTCTATGATTTTTCTTCTCTCCATTATTGTCTTTTGGTGGTTGTTTTGTGTATGTTTGAGTAGGTATTTTTTCTCACATTCTACTCTTTTTAACTTTACTACATTGAACTGTATGCTGTCTATTCTATTCTCTTCAGGTTACAATAACACATATATAACTTACCAATGTTGAAAATTAATCAATACACTTATTCTCTTCTCTCATCTTACAAGGACGTCAATTACTACTCTTCCTCACTTATATGTTATTATTTTGTTTGTTTTAATTCTATCTTGTCCCTTTTAACCTCACAAAACAATATTGTTTTTAAAAGATTAAAGATCACTTAGATTTACTACACATTTACCACTTATTTTATTATTCATTCCTTCTCACAACCTCCAATGTTTTCCTTGTTATCACTTCTGCCTTTCCACATCTTTTAGATTTTCCTTTAATGAGGATCTACTTGTGGGAACATTTTTGCTGATTTTGTCTCTTTTAGGACGTATACCTTCTTATCCTAATTCTAGACATTTGCTTTCACTAAATATAGAATTCTAGGTTGACACATTTTCTTTCAGCACATTGAAGATATCACTGTTCTTTGTCTTGCATTGTTTCTTTTGTTGATACTGAGAGGTAAGCTGTCCATCTAATTGTTGCTCCTAGAATCTGTGGATTGGTGTCTTTATGACCAGAAATACCCCAAGCATTATTTATTCCAATATTGTTTATTTTCCACTTTTCTCTTTTCTCTCCTTCTAGAACACCAATTAGATATATGTTGGACTTTCTTATGTTAATACTCCCTGGATTTTTTCTTTTTTTTATGGTTTCCTTCTCTTATTACCTCTATATTCTAGATAATTTCTTCTATTCAATCTTGTAGTTCACTAATTTTTCTATTGCTTTATCTAGTTAGCTGCTAAATGCATCCATTAAGTCATTAAATGTTATTTTCAATTATTTTATCTATTATTTCTTAGTCTTTTAGGTTATTTTTCAAATCTGTTTGCTCCTTTTTTATAGTTTCCTATACTGTGAAGATCTTTTCAAACTTCTCTTCTTTCAAATACGCTAAGTATTGTAATTTAATAATGTGAGCCTGCTAGCTCTAATATTTGAAGTTTTTGCAGGTCATTTCTTCTTTCTAGTATTTTTGTTTTGGTTTATTTTTTTACTCTTGCTCATGGTCAGCTATTCTTTTTCCTTGGCGCGTTATTTGTGGGAATTCTTTGAGGTCTAGAATTAGTGGGCCTCCTTCCAGAGAGCATTGACGTTTGCCTCGGCAAACCACCTTGGGACACTTCCACTTTATTTGTTTATTTTTTTGTGAGGAAGATCAGCCCTGAGCTAACATCTGTTGCCAATCCTCCTATTTTTGCTGAGGAGGATTGGCCCTGGGCTAACATCCATGCCCATCTTCCTCTACTTTATATGGGACACCACGACAGCATGGTTTGATAAGCAGTGCCTTGATCTGCGCCCGGGATCCAAACCTGCGAACCCCAGGCCACCAGAGCGGAGCATGCAGACTTAACCACTATACCACCAGGCCCGCCCCAGGACACTTCCACTTTAAATGAAACTTACATCCCAAGGTAGTTGGGGCAGCTGGCTGATGTGATTTGTCCTATAAAAGAGCATCGGCAAGCTTGTGGTTGTAGTGCCTGACAGGGTTTTTCCCTTTTCTCTGTTAAATGAAAAGGCAACTTTCCTTGTAGCACTTGGGGATGGCCGGTTTCCTCCTGGTTCACACACACTTAGAAGTTACAGTTCTTCCAGCTCTATGGTTGCTACCAAAGAATTCCCTCTTCTAGCCAACCTAGAACAGCGTTTCCTCCTCACTCTTCTCCCCTTTCCTTAGGATAGATTGAAAACTTAAAATCAGATTCTCCAGGCAAAACCCCATAGGTTAAAATTAATTTCTTTGCTTATTACAACATTCTGGGTTCCAAGTTTCATTAAATTTTTGTCTGATAATGCTTTAATAATCTGTAAGCTTCTAAGTGTTTTTAAGATGATTGAAAGAAACATACATATTCATAATTTTAACTTTTCAGCAGAAAGGTGTCAAGTCCCTAAGCAACAGCAATGACTACAGCTGTTAGGTCAGCTTGCCACTGTTCCATAGAATGGATTGGGAAGGAGACAACAAGCCTGAATGGATTTAGACAGCTTATTATCTATACCATAGCAAGCAACATTAGCTTCTCATCCACATTGGTTACTCTTGCTCTCCCAAGTCCCACGGGGTAACGCAGAGGCAGGCCAAGGCGAGGACCACATATATAAGTAGGACCTTTGTCACAGCTAAGGAATCTCAAAATTAGGAAACTCAATCTTTTAAAGATTCTAAAACCTGCCTAACCTTTCCCCACAGAGAATCATCATCTGTATATTCCTGGTCAGAAAAAAAAAAAAAAGAATCTGCTGATGTGGAGAAAGACATGTCTCTTGCTTCCAGAGGTATCTGCATTTCAAACACAGTTGACAAAACCTGTCAATGCCCTTGGTTCAGAAGACATGCAGATAAAACAATTATCTCACAACAAAACGTTAAGTCCCAATATCTAGCCAACCATATCAATGAGATTAGAAAACATCTCTCTCCAATGTCATATATGCTAAATACAAAAAAAAATACGCAATAATATATGTGCCTTAAAACAAAATAAAATAAGAAACACTTGTATCCACCATCAGCCCAGAATTCTGAAGGAAAGAAAATATGTTCTACTAAAAAAGAAAGCAACCTCTTTGAATTCAGCAAGAATTATTTCAATCATTCATTAGGTTAAATATCATTTATTGAGTCCCTACATTGTGCAGAATCTGGTGATAAAACAATTAGAAAAGGATTTATTAAATAATCAAATAAATATATAAATGAGCATTTAATTAAACAAAGGGAAGAAATGTGGTTCTTCAAAAGTACAATAAAACATAAATAAAACCTGCCCTAGACTGGAGAATTGAGATTATCAAAGAGGACTGCTCTGGGGAAGTGATGCTTCTGTTGAGAGCTTTAGGCTAGGTAGGAAATAAATGGCTTCAGTTTGTCACTTATTTTTCTGGAAATACACAACTTAGCACAACATTTTTTTTTTTTTTTTTTTTTTTTTTTGTGAGGAGATCAGCCCTGAGCTAACATCCGCCAATCCTCCTCTTTTTTTTTTTTTTGCTGAGGAAGACGGCCCTGGGCTAACATCGGTGCCCATCTTCCTCCACTTTATATGGGACGCCGCCACAGCATGGCTTACCAAGCAGTGCGTCGGTGCGCGCCCGGGATCCGAACCAGCGAACCCCGGGCCGCCGCAGCGGAACGCGTGCACCTAACCGCTTGCGCCACCGGGCCGGCCCCTAGCACAACATTTTTAAAGGGAAGTTTCGAAGTGGAAATGATGACAGTTCTATTAACATATCCTCACTTTTTGGAAGTTAATATTTTGATAACTTAGAATATCATCCCGTGATGCCATTGGTCCTGGGCTCTTCACATTCACGAATCTTTCTGATTATTCTCCCTGGATAATTCTCACACACGCAGCGAGGTCAACTTGCATTGAGTGGCCTCTCCTCTTCAGAGCATTGGGATAACATCCATACCTAGCATTTGATGCTATGATCTATTCTGCAAGGCTCAATCTTATTTGATTTATTCTAATTTAATTAATAATTTCATAGAAAAATAACAGTGCCCTGTGCTGATTTAATCAATAAAATAACTTATGTATGGTTTACAATTAGAAAGCAAAGTGAGCACTGCCCCAGTGGCATACTGGTTAAGTTCACGTGTTCTGCTTCCGCAAGCTGGGGTTCGTGGGTTCAGATCCCGAGTGTGGACCTACACATCACTCATCAAGCCATGTTGTGGCAGCATCCCATATACAAAATAGAGGAAGATTGGCACAGATGTTAGCTCAGGGCCAATCTTCCTCATCAAAAAGAAACCGAAACAGCAGAGTGAAATAATAATCCAATACCAAAGACAAATGCCATGCAATATCTAAACGGAAAAATACAGATACCACAGAGTTTGAAAAATCTTTATTCATGCCTTGAAAGCAAATCTTGTGGGTGTATATGTGTGTGTATTCCAAAACAAACAAACGTTATTTAATAATTGTATTTTTCTTTTGTTAGTTTCTTTTTTTTTATGTTTTTTTTTTTTAATTTTTTGTTTATTGCAGTAACATTGGTTTATACCATTGTAAAAATTTCAGGTGTACATCATTGTACTTCTATTTCTGCACAGATTACATCATGTTCACCACCAAAATACTAATTACAACCCATCACCACACACATGTACCGAATTATCCCTTTCACCCTCCTCCCTCCCCCCTTCCCCTCTGGTAACCACCAATCCAATCTCTGTCCCTATGTGTTTGTTTATTGTTGTTATTATCTACTACTTAATGAAGGAAATCATATGGTATTTGACCTTCTCCCTCTGACTTATTTCACTTTGCATTATACCCTCAATGTCCATCCATGTTGTCACAAATGGCTGGATTTCATCGTTTCTTATGGCTGAGTAGTATTCCATTGTGTTAGTTTCTTTAAAAAAAATCTACTTGGCTGACTCATGCAGGTTACATTGAGCCAAAAAATGACTCAAAATGTTAAAAATATATAGTCCAAATTATTTAAAGATTCCTGTGAAGAGAAAAATAATGGAAGGTCTTTTAGTGTACCCCAAAATAATTAATTCACATATACAGAGATAACCGAAAATATTCACGTATTTTTTTTAAATTTTTTAAACTTTTAATCATTACCTGTTTTAACCCTTATGAGGTATATGTCCTGATATCTGTCTGATTTGGAAATGCTGATTTGGGGCCTCTGTGGAGACAATTTGAGTCTAACAGAGTAAGACAATCATTTGAATTGCTGTCTGGAGTAATGGCTCCATCCAAGATTTTTTTCCTTTTTCTACCCAATAAAAATCTGGGTGCATTCTATAATTTTTACTGTCTTAAGGGCCATGGCATGTCATGAATCAGTAGAGACACTTGGCAGATTTGATGAGTATCACCCTGCACCTGTTCTGGTGGCCATCCTTGCTCCTTTATAATCCAAAGAGGAAAAGAGAACCAGGGAGCAGTTGTGCACATTTGTTCTCGTTAACCTAATGTCAAAACAAGTAGGCAGTTAAATTAATAGCTATGCAGAGGAATGAAGAGTGAGTAGAGGAATCCATCTCTGTCTCATAATTTAATGTCATATGGAAAGGACATCCTGATGTTTGTCTCACCTTATCACACTTCAACCAGTTTTTTATTTATATTCACATTTTATACTTTGCTATGTACTTGCAAGGCTCAGAGTGGCTTTCAGAAATACAATACCAAATGAATTTAAAATAGCTGAAAATTTGAGGTAAAGAAAAATACAGTTGTACGAGTAGGATTGAGAAAAAAATGTTTAGTATGAGATTTCAAAGAGAGGACTCTGTATTATGTAGTAAACAATATCAACAAGTTAAAATAACTACAATAATGACCATCAGAGAGAAGTTTCTTCTAATATCTCTTAGTATAAGATGCTGACAACTCACCAAACAATTCAGTAACAGGCAGTTGGGTGGGAGACCGATGTGAGCCAGACACACACAACTGTCTGAGGCTCTTGACAGGTACTTAGAATGTCTAGAAAAATGGGTGGATCAGCTATACTTAAGCAAATAGAGTTGTTTTCAAAGTGACTTTTATAGCTATTGAGCAGCTCTCAGATCCAGATTTTACTCCCTGGTAAGTATCTGAAATACAACTATATATCCTATTATGTCAACTTCCATGTGCATTAACAATCTGAGAAGATAGATATTTTCTTGGAGAAAGCGAGAAGTTTAACAAGTATACTTTACTTCCAGAGTACCCTTAGAAAATGTATTTTTCTACTTTAGAACTGACAAATAAAATCATCAATATAACAGTCACTTCTACCCATTCTGTTGGCCAAAGCAAGTCATATGGCTGAACCTCAAGTCAAAGAGTAGGTAATATGGTGACTCTGTGAAGATGAGAGCAAGAGAATATATATGTTTTAGCAATAGGCTAATCAAATACAGTTAAATATACAAACATATTGCAACAGTCTTTCGTTAACATATACTTAAGATGTTCATCAATAGAGAATACATTCTATAAAATGAAGTGTTTTCATATAATGAGAAAACTATATAGCCATTAAAAAACTATTATTTCTGTAGGTTCTGATAACAAGCACAATACAAACATATCTTAAACAGAATAAAAGAGAAGTGTTCACAGTGTTGTGAGATAAGGGTTATAGCAACAGATCTTCAATCCACTTATATCCTGTACCTGGGGAGGGATTTTGGTGGGTAACACTCCTAGAAAAGAAGAAGGCATATAATCCAGCCCAGTCTCCTTGTAAATACGCTGTGTTTTTTGCTAGCAGTAGATTTCTTTTCTTCAGTATGCTTTTAACAGAATGTACCTGGTTTTCAAGAATTGCTATGCTAAGCAAACTTGTAATCTATAAATTTATTGAGCATGGCTCCCTGGAAAAAGTCACAAAAGCAGTATAACTGTATGAGCATGTGTTAGTTTTCTAGGACTGCTATAACAAAACTCTACAGACTGGGTGGCTTAAACAACTGAAATTTATTTTTTCACAGTGCTGGAGGCTGGAAGTCCATGATCCCAGTGCCAGCAAATTTGGTTCCTGGTGAGAGCTCTCTTCCTGGGTTGTAGTTGACTGCCTTCTTGCTGGGTCCTCCCATGATCTTTCTTCAGTGTGTGCACACAGAGAAAGAGCGAGTTCTCTGGTGTCTCTCTCATAAGGACACTAACCCTATTGGATCAAGGCCCCACCGTTACAACCTCATTTAACCTTAATTGTTTCCTCAGGGGCCCCATCTCCAATTATAGCAATACTAGGGGGTTAGGGCTTCAACATATGAATTTGGAGGGGACATCTGGTTCATAACAGAGCATAAAATTAAGATATTTCCTGATTTAAAATGTTCTTCCTTTCTAAGGAAAGCATCTATACACTTCATCTGTTAACTGGAGTCAGAGGGCATCCAGTGAGAGAATAAAGAGTTGAGCAGTCATTCTGGGGGACTTGAACATCTTCTTGCTTCACCCGTGCCTCTTGACTATTGGATAATTATTAATAAAGCATGGCCTGAGTAAGATCTTCACTTTGTGTACATTTGACTTAACAATCTGATCCTGTGTGTTATCTCCAGTGTGTATAGTGTTTTAGCAATTATGGAGAATTTTTAAATAAAACAATAAATCAAAGGATGAATAAGAACATAAATTACTTATCATATTTAGTCAGCCGTTTAAAGATTTTCAAATTTACTAATGAGTAAATTCTAACATCAAAATTCAACTCCTCAGAGAATGCTTGTGCATAGCTAAAGGGCCTATAAGAGTTAATTTTATTAACTTTAAATCAACAAAATTAAATTTAGAGCTTAAAAATATAGGCTAGCACATAAAAAAATTTAAAAAGAAATAAAAATTAAAACAGACAAAAAAATAAAAAATAAACTAAGTGATAAAGATAAAGAAAGGATAATAATAGTACCAATAACCTTTGTTTTTAATTAGATTACATAACGAATAGCAATGTGTAACCAAAAAAAAAAAGTGACAAGGTTTGAATTGTGTTTGTTATAGTTATTCTCACCTACTGTGATATAATGGCAAGTGCTAGTCTCATAACCAAGTGTTAATGAATAAATCATAATTCTCACTGTGGGATGCATTTCTTGACACATACTAATTCCCATGAAAAATATAAAAAAGGTAAAATGTTTTCAAAACTGAAAACTAGAACTTCTAATTAAAAGTTCTTCAATATGTTCCATAATGTGGAGGGCTCCAATAACCTCTGTACATAGGTTAGAAGGATGCAAAGTTCTTGTTGGTGGAAAGGTCTTGTCTTTGCCACAGGTGGTGTACATATAGATCAGCAGATCAAACTGAGAACAGAAGCTTATCTTTTAAACTGTCAAAATAGAATCACACCCCTCCGCTTATTTCTGATCATTTAAGCATATGAACCTTGCTCAGTGGTACAATAAGGATGTTTTTCCCTACATTTAAATATTCACTGAAGAATTCAGTCCTGGGACATTTGTAATCCAGTCCCGGGAAAGTCTTACTGGACCATGTTAACATACATTAATTATTATTTTGTCATTATACTCCAAGTTCTATATAAAAATAAATAAATAAATACATAAAACATTTTTCTTCAGCTCCTTAGAGAGTCTTTGTCTTTTTGAAATATTTTCTCAAAGCATTATTCACTGTAACTCAATATACCTAATATAAACCCCATTTTCTGAATTGCTGACTTGAGAGTTCTTTCCACACCTGCTTGCTCCCATCCACATCCTTGGTTTAAATACAAGCTTGTTGAATCAATAGATAAATCAACCAAAACTGTATCACTTTTTGCCTAGATCCCAAAACTAATGAATCGTGCAATTAATTAGCTCACCGTATAGGCCCATTAAGTGATCTAGAGTCCACTTTTGGGTACTTTTTTTTTTTAATTTTATTAAAGTTGGGTTGTGTAAGTGCTATGTGAAATCATTTTGTAAGTGAGAACAAAATCAAGGTATAGACATAATTTTTCTCTGTTTTACATTTGGGTACAAAATATAATTTGCTCTAATACCCAAGGAGACTATTTGACTTGAGGGATGTGACTTAGAAACCCAACTATGCTCTATGAATATCAAGGGTAACAAGAAGGGGGCTGTTGGGGAAGGGTGTTAGTCCATAGCAAGCCTCTATTATTCCTAACAATCCAAAGTAAGCCTATGATTTATTTATCAAAACAAATGAGTTTATATGCAAAGACATCTTTAAATCACATTAAATTATTACACAACCAAATTCAAAGAGTATTTTCTATGCCCAGTTAGTGTCAAGAAGCAGCTCTACTAGCCCTGAGGGTCTAGTGGTTAAAGTTCGGCACTCTCAGCACTTTGGAGGCCTGGGTTTGCTTCCCAGTGGCAGAACCACACCGCCCATCCATCAGTTGCCATGCTGTGTTGGCAGCTCACACAGAAGCACCAGAAGCATTTACAACTAGGATATGTCACCATGCACTGGGGCTTTGAGGAGGAAAGAAAAAAAAAAGAGGAAGATTGGCAACAGATGTTAGCTCAGGGCAAATCTTTCCCTGCAAAAAAAAAAAAAAAAAAGCTCTAGTCCCAGCCCAAGCCCCTCCTAGAAATTTTGAAGGTGCCACTGAAGAGTGCCCCCACCACCTGCTTCTCTCTGTGACAGTGGTGAAATAATGTAATCTCAGCTCCTTCACCTCTAACTTGAGAACAACAATATCCAGTTCCCTGGCATAGCTCTTACTTTCTCCTTGAACCCTTACTTCCTGGATCTAAAAATACTGAGTAGCACATTTCTACCAATAACCTTCAATTTTAGAAGGCAATTAAGTGAGTTTTTCTAAGCAAAAATTGTTGCTAATTCATTGAAATTATAATTCCACCTGCTTAAAAATATAAATTGGCTGATTATGTGACAAATCGTCAATGAAGGAGGATCTTACATTTTAATGCCAGCCTATGGAATCTGGGTACCACGGGGACTGAGGCACCTAAGATAAAATTTATTCTGAAGTAGGGAAAGTTCTAGAAGCAACACCATACAAAACAAAAGGAAGAGCTATTATCACTTTTCATTACTTTTAGGGTTTTTTTTTTTTTTTTTTTTTGGTGAGGAAGACCAGCCCTCAGCTAACAGCTGTCAGCAATCCTCCTCTTTTTGCTGAGCAAGACCAGGCCTGGGCTAACTTCCATGCCCATCTTCCTCTACTTTATATATGGGATGCCTGCCACAGCATGGCTTGATAAGTGAGGCGTAGGACGGGCCCAGGATCTGAACCTGGAAACCCTGGGCCTCTGAAGCAGAGCATGAGAACCTAACCACTAAGCCAGTGGGCCAGCCCCACTTTGTGGGTTTTTAAAAAACATTTTTGATATCTCTTTTTGATATTTAATGTGAAGATTATTAGTTATGAATTCTCAGTAAAAGAAAATATTTGCACAAAATGTTTGAGAAGCCCTTCTCCCTTGATTTTAATGCCCCAAATCATCCAGTCTGCATAATGAAGAATTGTTTAGCCGCAGAGCAGAGAAGGGAAAAAAGACAGCAGGAATCAGGAGAAGTAGAGCAATGTGAATGGAGTAAAGATAAACAATGCTTTGAAGAAATGTTTTGGATTTGAAAAAGAGAAATATTAATTTATATAGTGGATTTCAATTCATTTCTTATATAAGTAAAGTGTTTTTAAAAAGAGATACTGTTCAGTTAGGTGATTTCATTTCACTTTATCTATTTTCTATAATCCTAATAAAATACCAAAACAAAAGAAAAAAGCATCATGTGTCAGCATTACATGTGGACTTAATACAAATATTTCTTATCAATATATTCCTAATTAACAAAATTTATTTTTAGCTAATGTTATTTGAGCATCATTAAATTAAATATATACATTAAATATTTAAAGAATTTACCCTCTGAGATTTAAATAATGTATACAGTAACATTTACCTCATATGCACCTCATCTCAGTATATATTTATATTTCAAAGAGGAAAGTTGAGAAATAGGAATTAAGGAATTATTACAAGTGAAAAAAACATGAGGGGGAAGAAGATCTTTAAAGGATCATTTATAGGCTTAGGAGTTCACTAAATTGAAACGCCTATGACCCTGACAAAGCGGTACTCAAATTCCAGTTGAAATAAACCATTTAAACTCATAAAATGATTTTTATTACCCTCTGAGAAAAGAAAAATCCAGTAGAGTCATCAATCGATTTGTTACATTTTTTTGTGCGTGGCGTTTGAGAAAGCGTCGTCAAAATCATTTTTCTGAGTTTATTATTTCAACAGCAAGGAATGCTTCCACAAGGCTTTTGTTATTAAAGAACGTGCATATAGTGTGATAATTTATGTCTAGTTCATTAAGCGGGTGTTCTGGGCAACATAATATAGGGGAAATGACAAATATGACACACTGTTTTCCATTAACCCCTCTGGCACTGACAGGCTGAAGCTCCCTTCTGAAGACTAATCCATTTTGCTGAATGCTTAGCATTTTCAGATCCTAGCTCTGGGTGCCAGAAAGGTTTCATGTTTGAAGTAGAAGAAAAGTATGTGGGTATTTTGGGCACCTAGTCAGCTATCCCTTATGAAAATCAATTGATAAAATCCCCAGTCATCAAAAGGAGAAAGCCTTTGTACACACAGTGCACACCAAACCAGGATGCTTCATACTCTGTCACTGGAGCAGATGCTATAAATCCCTTCTCATCAAATAGAAGGAAAGCTTTTTTTTTCTTTTTTAATATGACCACTATTGTCACCCTTTAGAAGGCTCCCTAACCCCATTTATATTTATTTCAAAGACTATTACTTAGGAAAGGTGAGGGGGGGTGGGGAGAAAGATATTGAATATAATTATTCACAATATCTAAACCAATGGTCACAGGACCACAAAACGCCTCCCCTCCATGGTCAAATTTAGCTCACAAACTTCCTTTATCATTTTGGACTTGAATGGATTTGCACGTTGTACTTTAGCTCCAGTTTGCCACGATTCCCACCAACCCTGCTATTCCTAACCTGTTTTCCACATTTACTTGATCTGCTTAATCCCCACAGGCATTGGAATCCCATCTAAACATTCATCTCCCCAAGTAAGGCTCTACTAACTTTCTCCTTTGGTTTTATTTTTTCTAGGATTCAACAGAATTTACTATTGTTCACGGTTAGGACCACTCTGCTCTCAGATGACCTAGATTCAAATCTGAATCAGCTTCTTTCTATGTAGGCTACTTACTTAACCTCCCCAAACCTCACATTTTTCATTTGTAAAGTGGCAATTGTAATAATACTACAGTAACATTTATCGCATATGTACCAGATCTGTCTAACCACCAGTGCAGACTCCTGGGTATGCACAGAGACCCACACTCAGAAGGGCTACATGATAGGTAAGTACTCTATTGTCTCTGACTTTAAATTCTTAAAAATATTCCAACAAAGAGCCTAGCATTTCATTTTGCACTAGGCCTTGTAAATTTTATAGCCAGTTGTGCTAATCACAGAGAACTCTTCACCACTTAGTTTAGAGCTTTCTCCATATTACATCTTAAAATTGATTAATATGATGTCAAAATAAATGGACTTACAATGATATGGAAAGATCCACATCCCATTTGACCCATTATTTTCTTTTTATTGCTTCCCTTTTCTCAGCTGTATTTTTTCTTAGGTATATACATTGACTCAAAATTATTGACATTTTTATTCTATAACTTTTGGAAAGATTTAACAGACCCTCAAAACCCAACTCCTTTGGGTTGCCAGATTTAATAAATAAAGATACAGGATGTACAGTTATATTTAAATTTCAGATAAACAATAAATAAATTTTTTAAAAGACATCCCATGTAACATTTGGGAAACACTTACATGAAAAAAATTTAATTTGCATTAAAATCAATAAAGAAAAAGAATGGCATTGCATTACATTTAATCAATAATGTCAGCAAAATTCTAGAATAATTCTCCAGATTTCAAAGAAAAGAAAACAGATGGAAATGAAGAATTGTATGAATATGTATGGAGGTCAAAAAAAAAGAGACAAAATCATATGAATGTGCATCCTTGAAAAGATTGGGCTATTCATTATGCCCTATAAAATATTTAAATAAATTATAAAATAATTTTCTTCTAAAAATAGAAGGTGTACTATTAGTCTCTGGGGTACACATCTCTGGTCAAGCTAATATTTCCCCATGTTTTAAGCAGAAGAAACAGCATAAGCTCTTAGCCTGTAGAGGGGTCTGAGGGTTTCCACTCCTACCATAGATGGATCTCTCAGATGTTCTCTCAAAACCGATTTCCTGATGATATCTTCTAACCCGCCATCTTGCCTTTCTCCAGGAGCAAGGTATATGTTTACTGTTTATCTCCATTATTCCATTAAATAAGAAATGTCATATGCTCTTACTTCTTTAAGAATCTAAAATTTGTGGACATTTCTCCAAGCTCTATATGACTGATGTATCGAGAAAGTGATAGAAATCAAGGCTCCACATTTCGGCTTCACCTGGTTGTGAATGGCTCTGATTCCACAGAGCTGGGGGAGACAGCCAAGATGAAATGACAGGTTTCCTATCTTCCAATATGGACCCACAAAAGTAAAATTAAGCTGCTAATTGCTGAAATTATTCAAAGTATTCAGCCAAATATCCCCAAATAATCTGAATTTATTTATGAAAATGTTTTCCTATATACACTGGTTAGTAATCTTTCTAAAAATAATATTGTATTACCTTCATTTCTAGGGATGTTACACAAGTAATTCAAACATGAGATGGTTCTTCCAGCCCCACTCCCCCAGAATGAAAAATCAGTTATCTCAAGTCCATGTTACAACTTTTTTAAGTAGATGGTCATTATATTAATTATCAAAACCGTGAAAAATAGAAAAAAAAATCAAGTGTGGAACATAACATTAATTTCAAAGTGCTTCTTTTTTCCTCCAAAAAATCTGACGTCTGAAGAGAGCATGCTGGTGGAAGTTTAGCTAGATTTATCTACTCGGAAAAGTAACCATAAAAATCCACACAAGGAAGTGGTAACAATATTGGAAGTCAGTTTTAAGTGGGACTGGGTAGCATAAACAACAGAAATGGATGTTTCCACAGCTCTAGAGGCTGGGAAGCACAAGATCAGTGCCAGCATCTGATGAAGGCGCTCTTCCTGGCTTCTAGACGACCACCTTCTACTTGTGCGCTCACAGGGCGGAGACAGAGAGAGAGCCAGCGCTCTGGTGTCTCTTCTTATTACGGCACTAATCCCATCACGAGGCTCTCACCCTCACAGTCTCATCTAAACCTAATCGTCTCCCAAAGGCCTCCACCTTCAGACACAATCACACTGAGGGTTAGGACTTCAACACACAAACTTTGAAGGAACACAGTTCGTTCCGTAGCAGTGGACTTGACATTGTGAAACAGAAACTGCTTGGAAAAGATGGGAAGGCGCCTTGCACATTCTCACCATATAGTCGCTAATTTAAAGATGTATGAACCCACGAGAAAACAGAGCAGCTCGCTTTCTAAATCCCTCAAAAGCTGTTTGTGGTTATGACAAACACAATTTCTTTGACATTTATTCCACCAAGTCAAGCCATCCTTCTGCTTTCCCTAGTAATTTTCACCATCAACATTTTCTATGTAAAATCATCAAATCCAGAAAACACCTGCCCAGATATTGAAAAAAACTCTCAGTAAGCTAACACATATTGAGTGGTATATTCTAGGAGGCAGACCACACAGTGGTTAAAAGCCTACTTTCCAGAACCAGCCTGCCTAGGTGTGGAGCCCAGATCCACCACTTACAGCTGGGAGAAAGTAGTATCCGCTTGCCCTCCTGTAAAATAGAAAGGAATTGTAGTAATAGCAGTACTTATAGGGTTGTGAGGATTTAATGACGTAAAGTGTCTAAAGCGCTTAGACAATGCCTAATACGTGGTAAATAAATCTACTGGTTTATATCGGTATTATCTGCAAAGACTGTTAAAAATACATATGTCCGGGTCCCATCCAGAGCTAGTAAACACCAGTTAGGAATATATGTTAGTAAAACTAATGTGCTGGTGGCTAGTCCTGTTAGGGAACCACCTACGTATTCTCCAAACAGGAAGCTTATTCAGGTGCTTAGTGAGACAGATAATACCTGTAGCAGCGTTTGCTGTAATTATAGGTTTTTATTTACTGTGTAAGATTGGATGGAATGAGTATACATTCACCTGCAATAAAGTGCATCTGAGAAGAGTATTTGACTACTGTCTCATTGGGCAGAGAGCAGAATCTGTCCCCAAAAAACAAATCAAACCAAAATTAAAGTTCACAATATAAGCAAATATAGCCTTATTCAAACTGAGCCCAGGGAAATAAATGCAGCTTGAGAAAGAATATGGGAAAACAAGGGAAAAGAAAGAGCCCTTGAAATACTTAAAAGGAGGCGAGAGGAAACTTTTGAAATGTGCAGAAATCCTCAAAAAAAAAGTACATGGAAAGAGTTAAATAAAATATTGCACATCTAAATAAAAAGACTCTATGTAATTGTCAAAAACAATACCAGATTAGTATATGTATTAATGAAAATGTAAAATAAAATTGGACAAAGTAATCTTTTATATAAGATTGTAATATTTCATTATCATACATATACTAATTATTATGGAAAACCAGAATATAAAGATAAATAGTCTCTTATTATAGCTGTATTCAGAGAGAAGAAATTGAAGTTAAGATACTTTATGCTTATATTTATGTACATGTATGTATTCATATATGTATGTATATACTTACAATATCTTCTTGGCATCCTCATTTGATCTCTTTATTGTCACCCTTACTTACCACTCACGTTTTCTCCACTTTATGACAAAAGATTATTTTAAAAATATAAATCTGATTATAATACCCTGATGTTTAAAACACACTCCAATATCTTCTCGTGTCCCTGAGGACCAAGTATTAAATCCTTAATATGTGTGGAAAGACCATCTATACTGGAGTTTTGTCTAATTTCCTGCTTCCTCCTTCTCTAACTACTCTAGTCACACTTACTCTACTTGCTTAAGTCTCTCAGACGTGGCATAATTTTTCTTTCCTTCAAGACTAGAGAACTCTCCTCCAGGATCTTACCCATCCCTCCGTCTTTTCCCTAGGTAACGTACTCATTCTTCAGCTCTGCAGTATTTTGAACCAAATGTTTCTCAGATTAGAGCATTGATAATAGTGCAAATAATGCTTGCAAGACTTAAGAAGAGGTAGCAGAATTTAAATTGGCTTTTGCTAGAAACCCAAAATAATAGGTTAGGCAACACATTTTATGAGATTAAATGATGAGTAAAACGTAATCCAGACCCCCAGGCAAGGAGAGAAAGGTAAATGGACTAAACATTTATAGAGTATTCAATATGCTCTATATGCTTTACAGACAAAATCCCATATAATTACCAATCCACAAAATACGTATTTACCCTATTTTACGAATGAAGAAAGTAAAGATTAAAGAGATGATGAAAGATTCCTGATATCAAACTGAATTCCAATCCAGAACTGTCTAAATGCAAGACACACACGTTTTCCACCATCCCCTCCACCACAGCTCAGCAGCTTACAGCCCACAAATAACTCTAACACAAAGCACAGCGTGATTGGCGTGGCAATAAAAGGTGCTGTGGTAACGCTCTGAAAAAAGCGTCTTTCAGTAGAACTTTATCTGGTTGCTACAAACAGTGTTAGAGAATCATAGACGAGGATTCGGGAACCCTTCCTGAGGGAGGGAGTATTTGAGTTGGACCTCACTTACCAGGATTTTGAAATGATTCATAAAACACTTAGAAATGAATCATAAGTAGAAAAACCAGAAAGAATCATATTAGAAATACAGGCCACCAGAGGTGCTATTTTCACACTTTGCTAGGGTTCACACATCCTACCCAGTCCTCCTATCCAACCTCCCGATTGTCACAGATGGCTTGGCAGAGGAGGTAACTCTGGCAACTTTTCAGGGAAGGCAGTTAATCAAATTCTTACGGCCTTAGACAACAAGTTCCTGAGAAGTTCCCTTGGGTAGATGCAATGTAGACTGTCTTTCATATCTACCAAGGAGAGAAAGCTGCGCTTAAATGAGATGGTAGCAATGAATGATAAGGTTTAGGTATATGACAACTCAGGACCTTTCCCTGATAGGATAGGCTGCCACGCACTGAGGTAGATTGAAAAGAGAAGTTGAGGATATTTTCATTTGTTATTGTGAATTAAAATTTTACAAATTCTGGTATCAAGAGTATGCCTAAATCCCCCTTTTTTGTAGATTTTTTTAAATGGAATCACCAACAAACATCCTTATAGAAAGATTCTAAAGATAGATATAGAATAACAAGCATATGGGAGCAGATCATGAACACAAAATATGTTATGCTTCCGGAAATATTTTCTCAGTCATGTTCTGGGATAAAAGTATTTGTAAATTCTGCTCTATAAAATTATACAGAAAAGTCACATTTCTTTAGCTTCTTGTTTGAATGATAAATGCAAGTTCTACTTGAGAATTTCTTCAGAGAATAACTATCCATAATTGTATCAGAGACTTATTTGAAATAAACAGACAGACTTAAATCTTTCACATATGGTTAATTCCAACAAATTATGTTTTTCCCATATTTACAAGTAAAAAACATAGCATATATTTTAGTTGCCTAATTACTATATATCTTTATTAACTATTTTATTTTATTAAGTTGGAAAAAATAGCTATGAATATACTTTGCAATTTAAATCCCCAAAATTAGTAGAAACAGAAGCATGGGACATTCACATCCTTTAGATTCCACAAGCAGGAACAGAAGGGCTATCAGTAAAGTAGCAATATGATAAAATCAGTGAATCTTTCTAAAAGAGAGTCGCATTACCTGTTCTGTCAAACCTTTTATTAAATCAAAACTGAAGTCATTTCGAGCGACTGAAATTTACAAATGTGTCTTTCTACAAATAGATTATCTAATTGTCTGGATAAGTGAATAATGCAGACTCTTCTGTTCCTCTCTACTCAGAGCACCTGCACGGGCTGCTCTTTTTGCAGAGAAGGTTCTTCTCCCAGGTGGCCCTGTGGTTGGCTCCTCTTCATCACTAGCCATTGGTTCAAAGTTCACTTCCTCAGAGAAGTACCACCCTATATAGAATACTGACCCAACACACACACACACACACACACACCTATAATGCTCTACTGCATTAGCATATTTTATTAAGTCAGGGTTCTCCAAGTGTAGTACAAGGACTTCTGGGGGACCGCCACAGTTTTTCAAGAGGACTGAAATTTAAGACTATTTTCATAATAATGCTAAGGCATTATTTGCCCTTTAAATTCTCATTCTCTCATCATTGTAAGTATGAATTTCATTGATATGGTTTCAGATTCCACATTGCAACTAATCCTTAAGTTATATGCTTCATTTTAAGTTATAAGAAACACTTGTTCTATATACTCAGGATATGCTGTCTACATGCCCTAAGAAGCTTTCAATGCTACATGTACACACATATATGTAACATATATAATGTATATATCTTAAATGTTACACATATATATGTAATTACTGTGGGTGTATACACACACACTAACATTTAAGGTGCTTTAGAGCATGCACATAGCGTATCAGGAACTTTGAATTGATTCAGATAATAGTACCGTTACTATTCCGTTATATACACTATTCCAGATAACATACCATTACTAATAGTTCCATTACATAGAACCATATAAAATTGCCAATATTGGACTATGTTTGATCTACAAAAATTGCAATTTATTATGACCCAACAGTAAGAAAAAACCTTATATGAGGAAAAAGTTAATAGGAAAAGTTTACCTTTTCATATAAATAAGCATATTCATTATAATCGAAAGTACTATCCAGCTCTTCTTTTCCCCAAGAATTTAACCTTGCACAGGTAGTACAAAAAAACATCTGCCATAAGACCCTAAAAAGAATGTTGCAGTCTTTTCAGTCAGCGGGGACAGGTGTACCAAGAAGAGCAGGCCAGTTAGTTCCATCAGCTCCGGAAATGGATTGATCCCAAAGGCAATGAAAGGGGGACTTGACCATCTGCAGTTCCCAAGAAGAAAAATAAATCAGCTTCCGGTGTCTGCTGCAGCTCTGGATATGATCAGAATGTCCCCTAATTCTTTATAGCATGGAACAATGACATATAAGATATTGTTGCCAACTGGCACCAACTGCTCTACTTGGCAGTCAGTCAAGGGAAAGAAGGTGCTTTTCTCTCCCTAAATGTCTTCAATCATGCTTTTATTTTAGAAAATAAACAAGGGAGGGTAAGTACTAGTTATATATTACATGGCATAATATAAATATTGTTAGATAAATGGTAAAGTGTTGCTTTTAAAATAGCATATCCTATTTTTGGATCATTTCAACGTGTGTGGTGATGTGGGAAATGCCCTATTTCTAATATTTCTCTCCAGGGGAAGAAGTTCACTGTCTATAGCAACACTGGCCTGTCTCAATTCCCTCCCTCACTTTTCACCTAATTACGAGTTTGAAAGGAGAGTTGTATGTGAGTAGAACAGAGACTGCTTCTGGCCTTCTTGGAATTGAGCTATTTCAGGAAACACATGTCCCAATCTGTTCCTCCATGCCACCAATTTTAAAGGAGCCTCCCAGAGTGGCCACAGAGAAGCCTGCCCAGTCCAGCCCTGTTGTGTGGTTAAGGCTACTACTTCTCAGGTTCAGTGTTGCCCATAAATATAAACTTTTATAAAAATAAAGGTGATATTTTGGCCTCCACACGCTAACCTTTTGATCTTCTTTCTCAATTGGATCAAGATCTCCGTAGAGAAGATTATTATTAGGTGTCAAGAGCCTCAACATTTGGCATAATCAACTTCACTGAAAATAAACACACATTTACAAATCAATTCTCTGAGCACTATCATCTTTCTCACCTCTACAAGCTTGGAATTAAAGAGGTTGCTGGCCATTGCCTTACACGGCAGCTCAGAGAGCCTGGGAAAAAAGAGAATTGGGGAACCATTGGCTTGAAGATGTTACATAGTGACTTGTTTCCTTTTCTGCTTTCTAATGGATCAACTCAGGACGTATCTTCTGCCACTTGAGGCAAAAAGCCAAATAAACAAAAAACTCACAAAGCTATCCTGCCTTTTAACACTCTGTGAATTCTGATGGATTAATACAAATGGGGTTGGCAAAACCTGTGTCTACACTGGTGGGTACCGCCAAGCTATGGTGAAATAACGAAGTGCAGCCAGTAAAAGCTGCAGCCAAGACTAGAGTTACAAGAACTTCCCTTACTTCATTTTGCTATTGTGAGAAGACAGTTATGAAGAAGAACTTTGCTCAAATTAAATAGCACTCTATTTTTACATAAGATAGATGATCATAACAGTCGATGACACTTTTTAAGGGAAATGCTGCTGGAAAAATTATCAGGTGGAGCAGGCCTAAACAGCTGCCTCTGTTGGACTGGGTCTTCGCAGCTGCACAGAGCCCAGGATAAATGACAAGCAATTCTTCTCACTCAGTCCTCTATTACTTCTAAATCTTCAGACTCACATTTCATACTTCAACATCACATCATTTTTCTTATTGAGCTGCCAGGGGAAAAAAAAGATAATTTCACTAAAGATGATAAAATAAAGTGGACAGACTCTTTGTCATAGGTATGAATGAGAGGAAAAAGTCATCTAATTTTAACCCTGAGTTACAGAAGTATTTTCAAGTTTTTTACCTGGGTCAGCATGGAACCTCTGGGACAGATAGTAATAGAACTAGAGTTTCATAACCAACAAATGAATTGAGAGGTCACATTAACACAGTAATCAAAGCAGTAATGTCATATTACAAAAATAGTCCTGCTGTATCCAGAGTTCCTGATTTCCCAAAATTAAGCAATAAAACGAACTAGAGTCAAGCGAACCTGCCTACAAATCAGGAGATAACCCTGTCACAACATAAACTCTTGGAGCTCAAACACCATCATCTGTAAAATAAAGCTGTGAGAATTGCTGAATTTTAAGGTTTCTTTTAACTGTAATATTTTCTGTGTCTATTATCTTTGTTTATTGTAAGAGAAACAGATGGATAACAGGCACTTCTGCTGAGGGAAATGGGAAAGAAAACAAAAAGTCAGTACTAATGATAGCTAAACATTTTATGGAGGAAGGAAATCTAGTTATTCTGCTTTTCATTCTGTGCTATTTCTTTTAAGTAATTATACTATCAGTTCCTGATTCTAAAACCTTCATTTTCATTGCTTGCGTTTAAATGTGCCAATTAAAGATGCATTTTTAAATCATATTTATTATTTTTTTCGTCTTAGAAAAGTGCTACATATTCATTGCAATGAATACAAATACAAAAATTCACAAAACGAAAATGAAAATTATCTATAATCCTACCACCCAGACATAACCATAGTTGACATTTTCTATATCGGTGTATGTGTGTGAAATGTGAAATAAGTTCCCAGATATTGGCTTATCAAGTGGTACTGAAGTGCTTTGAGAATGGGTCCCTGTTTAGAAAGATTCAACTACATATCCTCAGTGGGCAAATTGAAATTGGCACCATGAGAATACAGAAATCACTTCCAAACAAGTAATTATTGAGGTCCAAGAATCCATACTGGGGAAACTGGGATAACGAGGGAAGAAGAAAATAAGCTCCTATGCTACAATTTGCTGAGCAGAATGGACTAAGAAATTGAGTGCCCCAATTGAGAGAGTTCCACTTATTAATTACCCTGATACATGGCATGCCTTCTTAATTGGAATAACCAGCAAGGCAGAGACTTAGTTCAGAGCATTCAAATGACTCCTAATAGTAGTTAACTGGCATGCCCATCTCATTTAAATGGAACACCTGGCCTTATATCTCAGCCTCCTTCCCAGGAGTTGGCTCTACAATATTTACTCACAAAACTTCTACAGGGCAAGGCTTTTATGGTTCCCTCACTGCTACCCCCGTGGGGAGTGCTAAGAAAGTTTCACCAGGGCTTAGTTTCCTTCATAGCACCTTTATCAAGTAATTGCACATTTGACACTGAAAATCCAGAGTGGTAGACTGAGGTTAGTGACACACTTAGAGCTTTACTAAAGAGTATAGTCTTCAAGAGTATGTCTTCAATTTTATGAAGTACCTATTCTGCAGCCTTACAATTATAAATCTGATGTCACATTCAGCTATTATGGTAAAATTTCATTGATAAGAATGACAAGGAGACACAAAATGTCAACCTCAAATGAGGTTTAGTTCAAATTATCCAATTAATTTAAACTGCTAGAAAACAGATTCTCTACTACTCCTGCCTCTTTACACAAATAACCATTAAGACTATTGTTCTGGTGGCGATAAATAGTGTAGAAATTTCATTCAGTTCAAATCTTACAAGCTAAAATTAAAAAAAAAATCAATCTCAATACCATGACCTGAAAAGTACTCAGTATTTTTACAATTGAATACAAAACTTATGAAAGCCTACTGCTGTCTAACAACCATTGAAATATACGCAGCACTTGATCATTTTTTAATATCCCACAAACAGTTTCTTGGCAAGATGGGGAACTAACGCAGACAGTTGGCTCTCTCTCCTAAACCCAACTCTAGTGAGCTGACAGAATCAACAAGGAAATTGTTGGATGTGAGAAACTAACAGTCAACTTTTAAGAAATTTTATATTTATGTCCCTTTGTTAGAGGAAAATGGCAATCCAGAATGGAAAGACCAAAGGAGAGCTTCTAATCATGTTCTTTCCCTCCTCCACATTGCACAGGACTGCACATTGCTCCATGCACTAAATCTATGAGCCACAGACAGGGATGACAGGGTGATATCAGGGTAGCTGTCATAGGTTGGGTTTTTCTGAGGCAGATGCTGAGATAGGGCTTGAGGGACAATGCATTTATTAGAGACCAATACCTATGAAAGGAGAGAGACTAAAGCAGGCTTGGACAAAGGGAGAAGTCAAACTATGATGCTGGCCTACACACAGCTTTGGCCTAACAAGCAGAGAGTTTGGGAGCAAGAACTACCATCACAGGTGTCCTGTATCAAGCCGAAACAGCCAGGTATTTGTACCCCTGCCTCACTCAGTCACCAGATGTGGATTTCTCTGGAAAGGGAATGACCTTGTTGAGTCAGCTTTCTGCTTCTGATGAAGACCGTGAAGGAGTTGACACATGGCTGGGCAGTAAGTCCTCTCTTGAAATGGGGTCTGGGTGGTACATCTCCTGTCTACTACAGTGGTCTAGCGGCCAGTAAGGATGATGAGTGGAGAACAGTATCTATCTGCACCCACAGACCCACAGTCCCTTAGCTCTTCTTGTTTCATCCTCATCCTTTATACTCTCAGATTAAATTACCGTAGTTAAGAAAGATATGGAAAGGGAAAGTATAGATGAATTTTACTAATGAATATAGAAGCAATAATTATAAATAAAATATTAAAAAATTAAATATACATATATTTCACTTGTATATGAAATGTAAGTGTTGGAACTATGTGTACGCAATGACTGAATGACTTCTCCAGCATTTCTCCCATATGCATATCTAGGCTCCACAGTCATGAGAAATTCATGTGGCAGCCATATTTGTTGTGGGGGGATTCCTCAAAGAATTAAGTTAACAGCAAGGCTTAAAAACATAAACCAATAAACAGAAACCTAAACGTGGATGACTTTAGTAGAGGCTTGGTAACAGACTTATTGTTAATAGTTATCATGGCTTTGAATGTCTATGACATGTAGCTCTTTGCAGTTCTGTTGTGCATGTGATTTGAAAAAAACATGCACGGCAGGCAGGCAAGTGAGATAAGCTGATCGCCAGAAACCACTGCTCCATGAGGCTGTAGTAGTGGTTGTAGTGTTTGGAATTGTATTTATTTATTCATACAGAAAATCCTCGCAAACCTCGTTTACGTAAAATGTAACATGGTTTAGAAGTGAAAACCTACTGAGAGTGGATATAGAAGTGAAAAATATTTGATAAGGCCAAAGAGATTCTAAGCCATAAAACAGTAGTCCTGTGGACAAATTATATGTTGTCTTCGTGCTCACACACTGGGGTTATTGAGAAGCCCTCTAGATATGTTCCTCTGTGTCAAAATCTATTCCATTTCTGGCCTACCTGACAAGGAAGGCCATAGGTTTTGAGGGACAGGTTTTTGAGAATAGATTTCTTCAGCCATTCACCAGCTGTATGACCTCGTTCAAACTACGTAGGTTTCTTCAGTTTCAACTTCCTTGTTTGTAAAATAGTTTAGAATATATTTAGAATTGTATGATTATTAAATGAAGTTATAATAATGCTACTCACTTATCCGTATCCACATCACTCCCTCCTCTTTGCCAATCGCTTGCAAAATCGGATTCTTCACTTGATTATACCACAATTATAAATTTATGTATTCTAGTGAAATTTAAAAAAATGTGTCCAGGGCTATATAACAACTCTTACTCTATTTATTTATCTAAATAGATATTTATTTGATGTGTATTATTTCAATGTCTTCCTAGATACGAATTGAGCCTATTCTAGACAAATTTTTTCAAGCTCTTAGATTATTACCACATAATGGAAGAAGAGGAAGAGAAAGATAAGAGTCTTAGGGATAATCAGTAGTATATCAAGTAAGAAAAAATATCTAAAATCCACATCTAAATCCAGTAGAGCTAAAATTATATTTCAAAAGTCTAACAAATGGGAGCTTTTTGAAGTATTATTGAGAAAATTAGTATTTTTAATAACTCAGCTTCATGAAATGCATGATGTTTACATTCTGTTATAATTTTAGATTAGGAGAGTGGCATCAAATAATTCATTGTAATAATCTGAAATTCACTTCCATGTGTAAAATAGGCCTAAAGACAGAATACTGAATCCAGTTTTATTTAAAGAACCAGGAAAATTTATTCAGATATATGTAAGTCTAGGCACCGAGTGCAAAATTACTATAGTCTGTATGGGATAAAAAGCTATAAAATTTTCCTTTTTTCATTAAAGATTAATTTGGAATGTTAATGACTAATACTAAATCTAAATAAAAATTTTCTTTGCACTTATACGTCAGTATATTTCTTCTTTACTTTTGAGTAAGCTGTTACCTGGAGTTATTGCAAAATAAATTACAAATAGACCCCCAGTACTAAAATAATGAGATAGTAATTCAACTTTCTAGATAAATATATAATGCCATTTTCCAATAACAGAAGAGAGCTAAACAGCAATGGACTTGGATATCTTTAGCGATATATGGCACTCAAATCCATTATTAATTTTGTGCCTTACCCAGCACATAGGGGTGTAGCTAAGATTAGAGCTCACTGGATAATTTAAAATTCATAAAGTTTCTTGAGCTTCTCAGAGTAAGGTGCTATATAAATATTAAATAGCAGTAATCATAATGACGAAATTATTATTCCAATCTTCATCTTGCACATGCTGTAAGTAATTCTCAGCCACTTTATCACTTGGCTATATGCACATACACACAGTCAGGGAGGTTTTTGGGAGTATGGAATTCCCTTTGAAATCAATGAGAGTTCAGCAATCAATTCAACTCAGCAGGAGGCTTGGGGGTGTGGAAGAAAGAAAAATTGCACCATAACACTGAACAGAATCAAAGCAAATAGAAAACACAGTTCAATGGTTTCAAAGTTAAGAAAAATGAGGTAAGGCTGCTATTTTTAATTAAAAGAAATAAAATTCTAAATATTATTTTATAGGAAAAAAATAAGAGCAAAAAGAATAAATTAAAATTGTAAAGAAAAAATAAAAAAGCCATGCACTTTCTTGTATAAGAAATGAAAACTCTCCATTCTTTTAAATAAGATCTAACTATGTTCATCTGTATTTCTTGCAAGTTCCTAAACCTTATTTTGGATTTGACAAATATCTCTTTTGTATCATAATTTAAAATCCTCTTTGTGCCTGCTAAAATTGGTTGCTGTAATTGTCCTGAAGAGAAGGTAATAGATTGTATTAAAAAGACAGCCTTCTGCATTACTGAAGACTACATCAGCACCTGTGGCCAGAAAATTATAAAAATGGATGCCTTCCGAAAAGATGTGATAAAGTGCATTTCCTTATAATTAGAATAGTGGAAACTACAAATATGGTCATTTTTAATATTGAAAACATGGTACAAGTTTCAGGGAAAGGTATCTTTATGAACTGCTATTTATATAGCTTAAAATCTGTCTCTTCCCTAAATTTATTCTCAGACTCATACTTAGCCCAGAGATGGAAACCATATTTACAGAAACAATCTTCAGATTCTTTAAGATAAGAGGGCACAAACCAACACCTACAAGTTTGTAGTTTACTCAGCCAGCCTGTAACCATGGAAACAGATGGCCCATTTACACAGAGCCAGCCCTTGCGAATTCAACCCTGTCTCCCTGTCTTGAAAACCACTAACAATGTAATCTGATTACTTTGTCTAAGAATGTGTTACCATTCAAACAACCAACCAATCAAGAAAGTATATTAAAAAGTTCTTGCTACATTAGTGTATAAAAAGTCTTAAACACGTCTCACACAAAAGTTTAACTAATCCTTTCCACTGAATCTTCTTTTATTGGAGAAAGACACAGATGCTACATCAATAAGGCTCTTGATTCTGTGCCATCTGCCCACATTGTTCCCCACTTATTGTATCCCACACTTTATTGTTCTGTGCATCCTCAAACCTGCACACTCTGTCATGCACGTGTTCTTTATAACATTGACTTCACATCCTGTTCAGCCTCCGTGGAAATGTGTAGAGAACAATGACTATTGACAATTCTTTGAGAGATGAGATATATCATGAGTCTTTGGTCTTAAACAATGACAATTACCTATTTTTATTATATATTAATATAAATAACCATAAGCATCACATTTGCTACTTTAGTATATCTTACAGCCTAAAATGAAAATCTCACGTATATTATTAATGTTGACTCTAACAGCCCTGTCAGAAACACATCCTCATTACTGTTTGCACAGAGAAAGTTCAAGAGACTTCAAGTATCTTGTCCAAGGTAAAAGTAAATGAATAAACAAAATAAATACAAGTAAAGTTTTTTATGGCAGACTCAGGATTCAAACTTTGATTTTTTGACCCTAAGTCTGTCTTGCACTCTGTACCTACAATTATTCAATTCCCAGGTAACATCCTAAGATAAACTGAACTTTTTTAGTTAACCATATTTACTGAAAAACAAAGTTTCTCTGTACATCTAACTGTCATCATACATCATTTATTCTTCTTATATGGCCCGTGGTGACTATAAATATTTTTATTGTGGCATAGTCTATGTAATCAAATATCAAAGATTAAAAGATTATGCTAAAAAATATTATCAAACTAATAACTTTCCTTTGTTATTACAAGTCTCGTATTGTGATAAAATATAGATTTAAAAAAAAAAACCCTTGACACTTTCTGCCCATGATAACGAAGGCATAGTTGACATATTGGAAAAAATGATTCCTTAATATTTCTACAACACTATAAATTGAGTGCTTTTATTTTCACTATCTTAAAGGATACAAAACATAGAAAGATAAATGAAGAATAATGTACTTGTTTCAGTTTTTATTGGAGGAGATTAAAAATTAAATTGTATCCTATTCATATTTTGTTGTTTATAATGAAGATAGAGTTCAGGAAAGTATTGCCTGTGGCATTTAAACAAATACAGTAAAATAAAATCCCTTTAGTATACCCTCTACTACTATAAATT